>NC_091527.1:10062442-10687442 GCF_041682495.2 Bombus fervidus | reverse complement strand
AATCTCTGCGAATAGAAATTACTTTGTAATACAGGCTTGGAGAGTAAAATATTAAATAATAATTACAGATAGAAATCTGTGCGACTATTTAATCGATTTAACTTTTTCACTTTTATTCGCTGTTTCAGTCAATTTGATCCGGAATGAAAGCTGAATATTTAATCGCTTCTTCTTATCCATATATTCGATATACGTGGAATTAATTGTCTTTTATTTGTATGTAAAAATAAGTATCTGAGAAAGTATTTGTCATTCGAGATAGATTCAATGTAGTAGCTAGATAATTGAGCGAAGCAAAATTAAAGCGAAGCTTTTATAGAGATACTATGAGAAGAGAGATAGAAAAGGTGAAGAAATAAAAGAGGATGAAGAGAAACGAATGGAAACAGTGGTATCAATAAATAGTCGAAGACAACTGTTTTCTGTATATACTCTTTAAATACACACACACATATATGTAATATTCTTTCCTAAGATTTTTTAGAATTTGAAAGAACGATACTAAAACTTGCTCCAATTAGTGATCGTAAATTCATGATGAGAAACATTGTAGATCACGTTCACTCCATTAGTATTGTTGCATACCAACAACTTTTGATAGGCTATAAATATCCATTCAGAGGAAAGAATAAATTGGCGCTCTTTATTGACGGTAAATATTGATTAAACATGAGAGATTTGCAAAGCAATGGTAATTACGTGTTCGTTACATTATTATCCCATCATTTACATTCGTAAATCACGAATACCATTAAAATAACGAGATTAAAGAAGAAACACATCTACGAAATCGCTAGTGGTTGTATAAATCATTGCAAATGAAATCAAGTTATAAAAAGCAATAAAAATCTTAATCTGTCATAATAAAATTCTATCTATTTCCATTTCAAAATTTCTTCCCCGTATCCTGCAACTTTTGACGTTAATTATCTTTTTGATCGTTTTACTTCTAAACCACCTTCACTATCAATTCTTACTAATACGTTACAAACATTGTAACTACATTGCAGACATTTATGCAAATTCACATTTCTATAACCGCGATTAAAGAAACGAAATCTAAGTAGGTATAGATTTATTTCATCTATTAACAATTAATAAATATTTTATGTATTTTTGCATAATACGAGTATTCCGCAACATATCGTAAACATTTCCCATGTACAAATATACCGTCGTACGATCTCTTCTAAGCATCTCAACTTAATTTAAAATCGACTCATCGCCTCCTTCCTCCCCCTCCCTTAATCGCAAAGCTAACGATGGAAAGGCGAAAAGATCGAAGAAATCTCATCAACGTTGCGGCCACTCGCACCAAGATGACAATGATCGATCGATCGATGGAACGAACTAACGGAACGACGCGCCCGATGTTTATCCCTAACCATTCGCGTGGACGATAAAACACGAAAGGAATAAGCTGTACAAGGTATTCCGTAGATTCGAGCAAAATGGGGAATGCGAATGCGGCGAGCCATGATTAGATTGTGGCTTGTGCTCGAGGCGTCCGACTAGGTTCAGCACGTTAGCGAATTCGGTCCGTTGAGTGTTGACAAGTCCGCATCCTGCTCTCCCGGCCGCCTTTAGCGCTGGCCGTGTAATTCTAACGAGCTTAGGGCCGTACCGCTCCTCTCCGTTCGGTTGCATTATCCGAAACCGCGAGGCGTTCTTGGCCCGAGTGGATAGGTTTCCGCGAGTTGCCAATGCCAATAGGAAACTCGATGCACCCTATGCGCGCTAGTGTGCAGGTAGAACAAGTAGAACCGCCGATAGATTTCCATTTGGTACACCTGCTACGCGTAAACGATACGCCGACCGCGCGGTCGAGCCAGATTTAGAATTTTGCGACAGGGTGGCCAGGCCACGCTGGATTGAATTATTGCCGGTGATCTCGGCCCATTATACCATGGTTTCGACGCGTGTTTTCGCTACTCGTTTCGTTGCTTTTCGGGACTAGTCGCGTGGTAAACGCGCCGAATGATTGATGCCGGCATATAAGTATGTTTGCCAGTGGAAAAGGGGGAAAGCGTGGATTGATCGAAGGGGATGAAAGCGTCCAATTATTGATTGTCAAATCGGTCGACCGGTCTTTCATCGATTCGATCGCCAATCGTATAAACTGATTGTTTCGGTTGATTTTTAATTTAGTCGATGGATAGGAAGAAGGTGAGAAGGTTAAATTGTATCGGAATGGAAGAGAGTACAGATAATGAGAGTTATTGGCGACGAGGTATGAATATGTTAGGATTAATCGGAAGGAATGGAAACATTGAATTATTGAATGGTCAACGATTGACTATTCTATAGATGTAGGTTCAATTATGAAATCTTCTATTTTGTAACCTGATTTTATGTAACGGCAGATTGATAGGAAATATATTAAGGAGAAATATCAGAATTAATAGAAAAGAAGGCAAAAAATTGTTTGCGGTCAATACCAAATCGAATGCAGTTTCTTTGATCATCGATTGATAAAAACATTAACCGTCACGATATTTTCATGTTTCAGCATAAACCGATATACGGATAAACTGAAAAGAGGAAGTCGATTTTAAAAGCGTATGATGCAGAGATGCATAAAAAATGGTCGAATTAATTTCGGTGGTGATACGAGCAATTTATTTCATAGGAATACCTGGAAAGCTTAGTATCGTATATCCGTTCATCGTTAGCAACGTAAAAGATTGTAATACGCACATACCGTAACCAATCGCCAAAATTCTTGTAACTTTTTAAAAAAATATCAAACTTATATTTACACGAAACTTTTCTTGTATGAAAAAAACACCAACCAA
This sequence comes from Bombus fervidus, assembly GCF_041682495.2. Classification (NCBI taxonomy): domain Eukaryota; kingdom Metazoa; phylum Arthropoda; class Insecta; order Hymenoptera; family Apidae; genus Bombus; species Bombus fervidus. The sequence goes on along the minus strand of NC_091527.1, from coordinate 10,684,647 downwards.
TCTAACGTGTATAAGCATTCGATCTCTACAACAGCCTGAAATTGTTCTTCAATTATTTTGTATAACAATGACAGATCCTATTCGAATAAAATGGAACGAAATTAATCAAATTAAAGACTTTTAACGGATGTTTGCGGGACAGCTGCAGTAACAGCGAAGAAAATGCCAGAGGCAAACGAATCGATCGATAATTCAGTTAAGCAGGCAACTTGACCGTAATTGGTAGTGGGTATATTTAAAAAGCGCTTTCTGAAAGTTCGATGAAAATCGATTAAAGACGAGCGGCAGCGCGGCGCGAAAGTTTGATTAAAAACGCGAACGTCCACGAGTCGGAGCGCCGACTTCGCTAATAATTGACGACAGTTAGAAGCAGTTCGTATTACCCTCGAGAATATATCGAGTACTTCAATCGTGCGTCTCTTTTCCTAGTTTCTACAGCCGCCTTTTTTCTTTCCTTCTTCCTTTTCTATCTTCTTTTTCGTCGAAACAAAAATTTCACGTGGAAGGACGGATAAATTTCACGAATTCCAGCGCAGTTGGAAAAGAAGCAAAGGGAAAAGAGGAACTTGCAATTACAGTGCGCGAGTAACAGACGACTCGGCGTCAGTTAAAATAATTAGTGCGTTCCTAATGGAAGGAGTATGAATTGTTGATGACAACTCATCGCAGCAGCGGATCAATGTCCCTTTTTGTAAACGAACGAATAGGACATTGAAATTTTTGCAATTTCCAAAGTAGCCAATTTGAACAGACTCGGTGTATCTGGCTATGTAGCTTCGTTATTGAGTGAGAAATTATAACAGAAATGTTAAATCCAGTTTACTTTATCGAAAAAGTTAATAGATCGAAATTTATTAATGATCAAGTATAAATTCTTTAACCATAACGAAACAGTGGAAAATACATTTTCTCTATATCTAAGTACGTAACGTCGTTACGTAATTTATTTTAAGTTAAATAATTTTTAATAAACGTAATGAATTTAACTATAAGTCTTCGTTAGTAAGTTATTACTAGCGATTAGAATTTAGTATTATTGTATTTATAGAAATAGAATTGTATCGATTTCTTAATAATAATTTAATAACAATCGCGTATACTAGATTTTTCTATGTGTATTCAACATTGCTTTGGAGCGTCCATAGTAACGAATAAAATAATTCTAAAGGAGCGGAATAAATTGTTACTATGGAATTTCTTCGTTGTTAAATCACAATTTTTTTCAACTTCCCCGCAAACGATCGAGTTGTGCTCATTCAGAGACATAGTTGGGCGTTGAAAAAAAAGATTACGTTTTATTCTCAAGCTAACAATTCTTCCTTATCTGAAATGAATATTACATCGTGGCGTGTACGATTCGCGCGCGGTTACAGCGGGAAAATTGCGCGCGAGTCGGACAACTCCTGCGATTCACGAATGTCGACACCGACGGCGATATCGTTTATTTTTATTACTTCCAAGGACAATAAACATAATCGTTTTCGTAACTATCAAGCAGAGCAGAGCTTAGTCGAAAAGATAACGCCACGAAACGTAGCGAAATTCTCCGAGAAATCCTTTCGAACCGAAACCACTGAAAAAAGAAACGAAAAAGAAGCGATAAATAAAAATTACAGGTAACTCTCGATGCCTAATGCGACGAATGTTTTTCAATCTTTCTTTTTAAATAGATTTATACACGATCGTCGATAGTTTAAAAAGAAATGAAATCTCAAAAATCATAAACGTTCGTAACATCTTCAAGAAAGACAGATCGTTGCTGATCGAAAGAAAGAAGAAACTCGCCATGTCGAATTTCAGACGTCGACGTTAGTCGTAGGTAAGAAAATGAGAAAGAGAGATCGTAGGATGAAAAACCAGGGGAAAGCCCCGAAAACCCGGTCATTAATTGTCTTAGACGTTTAAGCGATGTAAACAGCGGAGGTCGCGAAAGGGAAAGCCCCCGGGTGAAAGCTTGGCCAAAAGTACAAAGACCGCAGCCAGCACTTTTTCCGGTTCGCGAGGCCGTCGTAGCTCGGTAGTTTTCACGATTTTGCAGAGACTGTACCGCGGGGGTAACCCTTCAAGTATAAACCATCCCCTACGGTAGCCATGGCGACGCGGACGTGGTATTCCTACCCGGCAACTCGTCCCCTTCCCCCGAACCACCACCTCCTCTTCCTCCTCCGTACACGCACCCCCGTCGCCCGCCACCACCAACACCCGGGCCGCCACCCTAAAAACAAGAGTGTAGTTGCCGGATCACGTGGTCCCGCCGCTTTCCAGGGTGGGAGGTCGAAGGGAAGTGAGGATAGAGCCAGAATAGGATAGAAGGGGTAGTTCCTAATTGCACCGGCTGGGTGGGACACTAGAGGGGCTCCAGAATTGATGCTGGAATTTTGAGGTTAGGTTAACTCGCCCTCGCTCTTTCTCTCCCTCTCTACCTTTCTCTTTCTCCCTCTCGATCCCTCTTTATCGATCTATCTCTCTCTTTCCCTCTGTTGTTTCCTCTTTCTCATCCTATTCCTCTCTTCGGCCGTTCTCACTCGGACTTTGTCTCAAATACGGGATATTCTGCTTTCCCGCTTCGATTGATCCTCCTCTTCCTTCCTTCGTTCTTCGTTACCCCTGTCTCGTTCCGTACACGTATATACCTCTGTGCTTCCTCTCCCCACCTCGTCTCTTTTACTCGATCCTTGGCATATCCATTCTCCCGGCTGATTCTCTCCCTCGAGTGAACCGAACCCAGAGGACCTGTCAGGGTTTGGTCCCCTAGACTGAAAAATGCTGCGGTATACCCGGTCCGTTACCAGAGGGGGTCCTTTTCCGAAATCCTCCCGAAACTGTAATGAGAAACTCGTCGGCCGATTTTCCTCGCTGACCAGCTCGCGCGTAAACGATCGTGACCAACCGCCACCGAGCGTCCGAGGATCCTCCGTTTTAAGGGGACGTCCACGACCTGAAGGACTCGTCGGTAATTCCATTTCGACGCGAGCGTGTACGTGCTCGCCGTGCTATGGACCCGTAGGTTTTTCCCCACCTGGCGGTTGGCGGAAGATGACTGAAAAATGTACGGTGGCAGCGCGACGAGGAAAAACAATGGGATCGTTTGTGTTCAACGGCTGAAACGAAGAGCGAAGAGGAACTCGACGTCCCGCTGGAGGCAGAGACTTCAATAGGCTTCAATTTTTTTTCAAGTGTCTTCAAGCATGCGCGATCTCGGCGACCGTTTATTTTTCCTTTGTCCGTTTGTCTCCGCGAATGAAAACAAAACAAAAAAAAAAAAAAAAAAAAAGAAGAAAGAAGAATGAAAAAACACGTCGTCCATTCGACGATCAAGCGATCCGTATTATAACGTTGAAAACGGTTATAAAATGAGAAATAATCTCGAGATAAAAGGAAGAACACGTTCCTATGGAGTTCTACCTCATTTAAATTCCCTCCGGTACGCGGTGTACGTCCGCGGAAAAAAGTTGAAATCCCGCGGGCCGCCTGAAAATGGCGGAGTTTTTCAAATTTTACGAATTTTTCCGCTTTTTCTTCCTTTTTCTACTTTTTCTTTTTTTTAATCTTAACATTTTTCAGGATTTTTTTAAAAAAAAAAGGAAATTTTTCGAATTTTTTTTCCCACCGAAACGAGGGCCTCGGAGATTCCTGGGCTCCGCCCTGAAAGTCGACGCGGAACGAGTCCCTCTTCGGCCGCTAGCCGACGAAGAGGGTAGTTCACGTTCGTGGCGCAGCGGAGAGGATGGCCGCCGGACACAACCCTCCGATCAATGAAGGCGCAGCGCGCGCAGCCCCTCCGGTTTTTTGAAAATCTGCCCGCCAACGTGGCACTGCCCCTTGCTCCCTCCCTTCCTACGCCGTGTCTACACCTGAACCGCATACCAAGATAGGGAAACGATGTTCTACGTATACACCATTTTGCTCTGGATTCGTTCGATCCAGCCCCAGGAACGCCATTTTCCTCGAATCAATGAATCGCAGCGAATTTTCGCGAACTCCAACCGCTTATGCACGATACATATGAAATTTTGTAACAAAGAAGAAAAATAACGCACGCGCAACGTCTTGCGTGATATTTGGAACAAGTGAAAGAATTTTTAGAAGTTTAATCGATCGTACAGGTGGATGAAAGTATCATATAAAATCGAGAAGTTTAAAAAGTTAAAAACACCCGCCCCGCGAAAAAAACATGGCTGCTGCGAAAACGAAAAAAAAAAAAGAGACGAGTTTTGGCTCGACGAAAGGGAGTTGGTGCCATCTGTCGACATTTTTTTATACAAAATATTCTTCGACCTCTAAATGTGTGTAGAGGTTCCAGGATACTCCGTACGATGGCAGCACGTAACACGGACATGAAAAAAATGATAAAATTCCAGAATTGCGAGTGTGTTATTGATATCTGCTTGGTAAATGTGTTTCTTCGAATGTCGTAAAAAAAAAAGGTATTAAAAAGTTTCGACTTTTTAAGCTACGAATGTAGATAGTTTTTCGTGCAAAATTATACATCGTCCTTTCGGAACGCTTTGTGCGCCGATGTCGAACGAAATTAACAAAGTTTTAATGAGAAAGGCATTTAACTAACTTTTACGATGAACGTGTAACGATGCACTTTAGCGCGGTCCTCTGCTCTTCTGTGAGTTTCCTAGATGGTGATGCTGTTCCAATGCCATACGCCATACGGTATTAAACGACAGTAGTATAGAACGGAGAATGGTCAAACGGATCATATGATACAACTTTGAAATAAACGCTTTTGTAAGTTACAAATATTTTTACGAATTAAGAAGAGTAAGCTTACTATTAAAGATTATAAAATGTTAAAAAACTTGTCAAAATATTAATTTGAAATTGTATACGTAAAAATGAACTAGGTAAGTGAAAACTATAAACTTCTTTCTTGCAAAATGATTGTGAGGTTATGAAATCTTAAAATGTGCATGATAATATCTTTAAGTTTTAAATCAAATATTTTATCAATATTAACTGGTCATACGTTTCTTTATCTTGTACATGGCTTAAGATTAGTAGATTAATTTTAAAATGCTTGTGACAAATTAAATAATAAATTTTGTCTTATTTTAAAGAGATATACCTATACTTCTTACTCTTAACACTTTTCAAAGATGAATTTAACCATGGAATATAATCACAGAATTGAAATGGAAGGTTGTGATCATTTACCAAATGAAAAATATCAAATGTTTCTTAACTGAACTAAATTTTAATGGAAGTAAATCCTTTCTAACGGTATTAAATTGCCATATATATTTATACAAAATAATATATATATATATTTCTAATGTAAATGGTATTAGGACAGTAATTTATAAAAGACGCTTCGTTATTTACATAGATTTTAATATCTCTTACAAGGTATAACATATTTTATCTTTTTTAGTTAATTTTAAATCTTTTTGGCAAATGCAATTTCAAATTTTTATCCGAGGATATATATGAATGCATGAAACTAAGTTTCGACGCACCATCGATAACTGGCACATGAAGCTCCATGACCTTTACCACTAATTTACATTCGATGAACGTCTCGAAAGCTCGCTGCTTCTCTGGCCAAGCTATTGCACAATCTTTCACGTCGGTTATAATCCTACTAAATTTCAGCCTCGTTCGGTTCCTAACACCGTTTAATACCCAATTTCATGGCTTAAAGGGGGGGGGGGCAAAGGGATCAAATAATTCTGTGAATTATTAAATATACCAGAGGAAAATAATGATTTTTGCGTCAAATAGTAGGAAATCTTAACATGGAATAATTTCGTACAAAATTTAAATTTGATATTGAAATCTGATATTTGTATACCATTTTTAATTTACTTTTAATTTAAAGAAAAAAACAAAAAGTAAGACTAGTACGTAAATGTCTTGTTAATTATTTTTAAAAATCTTGAATACTTATGTCTTTTAACATCTAGGTAATTTTAGAGTAATCTTGATAACTTGATGATACATATAGAAGAAAAAAGTTAAGAATTCAGAGAAACTGAGTGACGGGATTATTTGTTAAGTTCTTAGATAATATAGGAGAAAGTATATTCACACAGCTTATATGGAATGGATTATAATAAAGGGCATGTAAATCACACGTTTGGTTTAACTAAGTTAATCATTTTTAACGTTACATTATATTTACATAACATAGAGTGGAGGGAGGCACACCTATGAGCAAATTAATACACTTATCAGTACAGATTTCTTTCACAATTTATCCTAATAATCATCGTGATAACCACATGTTCTTACTTTTTTTACTATTATCGATGAATTTCGAGTATTATTTTCAAGTTTTCAAAATAATCGTATTTAAATTTAGACGCACGAAAGAAATTCTCACGTTCAAAGTCCACGTTGCATTTCTTTTAAGAACATACTATTAGAACGTTACATATATATAAAATTCTCAATAAAAACCGTGTAGAAATCCAAGGCATACTCCAAAGTTATTTAAGAAAAACAACAAATAAAATAAATTTTCAAATTCTACCTTCCATTACATTTCATTTAAACACTTATTCCATACGAAAAAGAAGATCACTTATAAAAATTAATATCCAAATTATTAATAACATTAAAATGATTAAAACTTATTATATTATACATTTCTGCTATATTTGTTCGTTTCTTATACTTTTTCAACCATATAATTCTCAAGGCTTTTCAAAGGTAAATTTAACCACGAAGAACAATCGTATAATTAAAATAAAAAATTGCAATCGTTTCTCTGGTAAAGATATACGCGCAAGTCTTGTATATATACATTGTACGTATTACTAAAACGGCACTTTCGGTAGAATACGAAATTTCAAGACGTCCCGTGGAAGTTTTCTCGCAGATCTGTTGAATCTCGAAGCCGGCCGCATCTAGGATCTCCATGCACGACACTCGTTTCCGGTTCACAGTTCCTATAGTTGCGTTCTTGTCCGGATTTCGAGGATGCGGTAGTCGCGCGATAATAAATTATTCGAGATAGATGATGTTGCCACGCCACAACGGGTCTGGGCTTGCTCTCTGCTCCTGCTCTGTTCTGCTACCGGGTATTTATGCCGAGTCTGGCCGCCATGCTTCATACCACCAGGATAGCAACCCCCTGAGTTATGTCGACCGCGTTGGTCTTGATAGATTTTACAATTTACGATCGGCTTGTACACGCACTCCTGAAATATCAACCTGCCGTGAAAAGATATACAGTGTCTTGTCTAAGGTTCGCGAGTCCTTGCGACGTCGTCGCTCAAAGTGTAGCAGGATAATACTACGAACAATTAGATACGCACACTTAATATTTTTGGCAATGCAGAATGTTCAGAAGGTTCTTTAGAAATCTTGGAAAATTGAAAGTAAGAAGAGTTTGATAATGAGGAGAGTATAGTAGTTGCGAATGGAATGGATTTGTTTTTGTCAAATTTATTTGAAACGTTTGATAATTCCGTAGCGTGTTAACTTGCTTTGTAAACTGGTAAGAAAGAGAATTTTGTATCAAGCGTAAAATAGGTCATTTGGCTTGCAAATTTATTTAAATGTTAACAATTTTGGAATAAGAAAGCTTTGCAATCAAACAGTATGCTTGCGAAGAAAATTGATTTTTATAATAATGGAGTAATAGTTTTCCTTAATTATCAAATATAAAATTCATCTTTGAAAAGAGGATATTTTTATAAAATATACACCGATAGAAATACGAACGAACGTATTGAGTTACAGATCCAACATATCAATTACTTATTAAGATACTACAAAATTTAATAGAAATATCACGGTGGGTGTGTTATTATTCCATGCAGATATATCGAACATTAATATATCTATTATGATATACCAATATATTTAATCCAATGTATAATCGGAGAACTTTAACTAATTATAAATTAATATTATAAAACAAATGTTTAGTTTGCCCTTATCAGGTTATCCTTTTATAACATCCATTCGTCAAAGTTTCTCAAATTTGACAATTTTATGCGAAAATACATTAAAACATTATGTTACTGTTGTTAAGCCATATATTTGACACGGTAAATGTTTTGAGTAGTTGTCAGACAACTACTTTAACCTAGTTTTCGTATGGTCAGGTATAAAAACGTCGAATAACCGCATTTCATGGAAAGAAAATGCTAAAAACGTATTTGCATAAAAATTCTTTTATTTTACGTACATTTATTTAGACAACATTTTTCCACTTGAAATTCACATTTTTCATACTTCGAGACATTTCATCGTTTGCAAGTCATTACACAAAAGATCCTCGAACTCAAATTCATCAAAAAAAAAAAAAAAAAAAGAAATTGTATAAGATATATGAAATATTAATTCGCCATCTATTTGGAGTTCATAAAAATATGAAATTTTAGGAACAACCGCGATATACCAATGATTATTACAATTATACTAACAAGTTTCCTACCAATCCGAAAAACCATGTCTAACAAGCCAAATAAGACGTTGACGTCTGAAAGTCACCACATACGTTCTCCTCTAACGCGAACTTAGTCGTTCGAGGCATAAAATCTTCAGCGAACGACGACCGAGTTGGAACGCGTAAAAGTGCAGTAATCAGGGTAGAACATTAAGATCTCTATTAGGGGAGGAAATTCTGTAGGAGTTTTGAAACAAGCTGTAGACTGGCAACCGCGGTACGCTCGTCATTAAGCGTACAACGGGTTAGTTTTATAGCCCTGCGAAGATAAACCTCCGACTGTTACTATCCCCTAGTATTATCTCTCTACGCTAGCTGGAAACACAGCGTACATCGGTATCTCGCCGAACTAGACAGCCGTTTCATAAGCTTTCACATCATTTTCTCTGGATAATAATCCGCTCGGCTGATGCTTTCTGTTCAGTTTTGAATCTCGCTTCGATCAGATAAGATAGACGAGAACAAAACGTTACGATCGCTTCGAAATACACCTATATGGTTGATGAAAGCAAGCTTTCGTCTTTCAATTCGATCGTTTTCAAATGTTTCTCTGGTTTTAAATGAACATAGGAAGAAACTAATTAGTAGCAGCGATACCGTTATTTAGTGGACACGCTACAAGTATCTCCGTATCTTAAATCTTCCAACCCTCGACGAAACCACTGATCGGACAAACTGTTCCGTAAAAGAAACCTGCATTTTACATACTAATTAACAGCCTCTCATCACCACTACCGAGTGGAATTCTACCTGCATTCGGCTGAATATCCATCAGGGTATGTTGAAATCGAAAAGTCTGGTCGACTCCCGTTGAGTTCCGCGATGAAATACTAACGCAATTAAACGCCGCCGACAAGGCCGCGCCGGATATTGGCACTCCTCGGCCGTGCAATTCTATTACCCTCACGGGTGAGCGGCAGCGAGTCGTCGGCCGTTCCTCATCCCGTTCTCAGTCACCCCATTTTCGTGGTTCGGCCTCTAGCAGGGTGGCAAAGGCTCGATTTCGAGGCGGGCACGAAACAAAGCAAGTGCCACGGAATCGTGCAATACCGAAGTGTAGCCGTTGGAAATCCTCGATATCACTTTCCGATAGTCATTCGGCTGTACCATTCGGTGACAAGGAAAGCGGGAGAGAAAAGGGTGTCCGATGCGACGGCGACGGGGAAGAGGGTGGCACCCTGGGCCGGCCGATTAAGCGAGCAAACACCGTTCCGCCAACGATCGACACCCTCCGCAAGGACGCTGACTTCTGGAACTGCTCGAGATTCCATTCTCGCCAATTTCCAACGACCAGCCAGGACCAGCTGCCTGTGGCATTCCAACAGCTACCGGACCGTTTCGCAACGCATCAATTCGAATAAATTAGGCAAAGGCTTTTTCCGTGGAACGAAGAGTACGTGTTTGAATTGTATTATTAACCGGTTATTGGTACGGCGAATGAGAGAATGAGACATACTCGTTTTTTTTTTTTCTTTCATTTATGGCCGATCAAGCTCGTAGAAGCGTGATAGTTCGAAACTGGTCGAATGTGACATTTATTGCGGTTAAGTAATATTTGTGGATTTCTTTACAGAAATACATTAACGAAGCTGTTAGTTTTTATTCCATTGTCCTGTCCGTGATATGAGATTGAAGAGAAAAAGATTCTTCGAAAATCATTTACGACGTTAGCTGAGTCTTTACTTCGTTAATAGATGAATCGAACGACGAGATTTCAGGAAGAAATTAAAGTGTCAAAATTCGGAGATATTCCTGTTAATATCGCTTTCTGTTATAGTATACAAATAGTACTCTATTAAATAATATATTTTAATTCGTAATGATAACTTTCGTAACAGTTGGAACGTTATAAATTCTTCTGCATTAAATTCTTGTCAAAATTATTTTTGCTCCGTGTTTAAAGCGAAACGAGAAGAAGAAAGCGAGAGAGAAAAAAAGAATATCAAGTGCAGTTTACTTTTAATCAAGCTGTCGACTAATTTACCCAGCGTGTGGCAGAATTTATATAGGACAAGATAAGGACCCGTTTAACCGGATCGAGCAAAGTCCCTTGTATCAAAGAAGCAAAATATAATTTACAAGTGGATGTACGGTAACAGCGAAAAGTAACAGGCTCGCTTGCCGGTATTTCTCTGTAGATGGAACTAACTGCTGATAACGGCAAAGTGGAAGACAGAAGGAAGGGGAGACAGACCGAATTTGTCAGACTAACAAGGTGCTAGCTTCTCACCGCGGCGCGCCTCGACATCTGTAATACTCAAAGTTAATTTCCAACCGTTTCGAGAGGGTGACACAGACCGTTCGCCCGCAACAGATAGAACAGAGATCCGACAGTTCCTCAAGTTTCATCATTCTATAACGATTCTTCGTTCGAGAAACGATCGCCGGGAGAAAGGTCTTTTCGTCGGTATAAAATTGTTCGAACGCCTCACGCGTTAATTCCTTAAAAAACAAAAACTTCTTTATCATCGTCTCGATCTGTTTACCATATTTTTTATCAAACCGTTTGAGCTTTCCCTTACGAAGAAAATTTCCAACACAAGATCGCAAAAGTTATTGGGTCACCGATAGGAAGAAAGTAAAGAGTAGTTATGGTAATGTACGTTGATTCGAAGCCCAAAGAACCACGAATAGAACCTATGCAGAGATAGAATGTCACAGAGGAATAGAGTATCGGCAAAGGAACGATTGGTGTGAAATCTCGTGGAAAATCCTTCATCGACCAAAAGCTACGATTCCAGGGTTGAGGAATGATTGGAGTTTGAGGTTAACAAAGTCGATGGGAAGCATCAGTTATCTCGTCGTCAATCTGACCGAAGGTAGTCTACGTATATCTACACGTAAAAGGGGTCGGGAGGGGAGGGAGTGGGTGAAAGAGAGGTGTGGTGTGGGGGGTGGTGTCGGTGGTGTAGGGCTGTCAGGGATGCGGGGGCGGGTGCAGCGGTTTGGCGAGGACACCGGGTGGACTCGACGGCGCTGCCCGGCATCGACCAGAATATTATGGACTTATCAAGCCATCCTAATAGTCTCATCAGGATGCAAGCCTGCAGATCTCATCATCCTCGGCGTCCCTGGACCACGTACCTACGTAGGAACGAGCGAGCAATGGCGTTTCCTGGCGTAGATAGCGTTATAGGAAGTAATAGCGGACTGGTATGATTACGTGCTGTCCTAAGGCACAGACAGCGTCGTAGGACATTGCTGCGGGACCTGAGCAACGATCCATCTTCCTGTCTCTCCAGTACTCTCCACCTACATACGCGGTTCGGTCTTTTGCCCCTCTTCAGTGAGCGAACGTGCTCCAGTTACCGTGAAAACTCTTCGAGACGGCTGATTAGAGCTGCACACTGCATGCTTCTAGCTACCTATTTAATTGAAGATCGCACGTTCGATACCATCATCAGCCGTCGTTCCAGTTCCGGATAGATAGAAATCCTCAGTGAATCTTTCGACCGTTTGAAGGAACTAGATTCGGAAAATTGATAATCTTAATGGACGAGGGACGTCTGTGATGAATGTGCAGAGAGAAAGTTATTTTAAGAGAAAGTCACTTCGATATAAATTCCTTTGGAATTTCTTCTATACGGATAAGAAGAACGTGATTATTTGTCTTCGCGTTTGAGGCGTTGGATTTTTCTATTTATTACAATATTCTGTCTTAATTCCCTTTCCGATGTTCGATACTTGAATATCGAATCTGATATTTGTGACTGATTTTAGATATAGTTTCATTATTTAAATATTTAAAAACATTTAATAGCGTCGAATTGAGAATATATATAAAAATATAAATTTTAATCGCTGTGCACGGTTTTTATTGATATAAAAAAAATATATATATATAATAAAAACTTCCCACTACGTCAAAGAGTTACGGTAAAAATTTTCATTTTAAAAGACGATAGAAAAAATTAATCGTCGATGAATAAATTGGAAAGAAACGAAATGAAAAAAGAAAGCGAACAAAAACCAGGGTCAGTTCGCAGCTCTTCCTAGCGCATATTGCACAGTGTGTATACGCGCACGGAGAATTACATAGTTTTGGGATATATATTGTTGTTTAGTACGGTTTAGAATTTCCATAGATAACGGAGAATTATAACGGAGCCCGCTGTCACGCGACCGAGAAACTGCACGGCATATAGCTCCGAGTACGCGAGCGCTTGCAGACGTATAAATTGCTTCTTTCGTTCCAATTGCATCGCGAAGAAAAATTTTAATAACCAACTTGGACGCGTTTATATTATAGAAAAGTATAATCAAAAACTGCTTTAGAATGCCTACGATCACGTTTTATTTAGAACTATGTGTATAATATATCAATGTTCGTATTTTTTTACGCATCTTCATTTGTACAATAGAATGTAGCACAAACGAAGCAATATTATGCGTAAGAATCATTCCGATCGTCGATCCCCAGAAATGGAAACATCTAAAGATACAATCTAAAAGTAGCGTACGACCTCTTCTGCATGCATCGTCTCTAAATAATCAACAGCAAGCATTTGTCAACGCAACAAGAAATTTATCTCGTTCTCATTTTCGATCTAACAGGCAAAAACGACTAAAACGATCTGGAGCAGAGGAGGCGAGCGAGTTCTGAATCTCGCTCACCTGACCTCGTCATCTTTCCGTCAGCTCACTGACCCTTAGCCGCAACTAATAACTCCGCTTTTTCTTCAACCACGAACTACAAACTAATCTACGGCACACGTGCCCTACCTCGCTGCTATGCTATTGGCTGGTAACGGAAACTTGCAAGCTTGTTATATTCCAAAGAAGCACTCGTTCGAAGCGATACCGAAATAGAAAGAAGCGTCGAAACGAGTCGAGTGGATCTTTACAAATGGGAACGAGTTACAGCGAGAGAACCGGAAGAACCTCGATTCTTTGGCCTGGTCAGCGGACGAGACTTGATCGTTCAGCAGCCGAGAGGAGGTTAGGTTTAAGCAACTCTGTGAAAGTTGCGGACAGGGTCGGTTGGCCCGAGGGCGGTGGCAACTATTATAAACTGTAGCACCTCGAACTACCGCCTCCAGCCTTCCTTCTCTTCCTCTCCTCTGACCTCCTCCCCCGGTGCCCACCGTTTCCTCTGCCTCCACCTACTTTTCCTCTTCACCCCCGCCCGGACTCTTCACCCTCCGGCTCGAACCAACACCGCGTCTCCATACCGCCCCCATATAACCTAGGGTTCCTGCCGAACTAACCCACACCGTACAACTCTGCCTCGACTCAAGCTCTCTCGGACGTACCGCGTACCCTCTAATCAATCAACCCCCAGGCATTTCGACCGGTCCGCAGCAGGGATCGCGGCTTTCCAGTCTCCTCAGAGAGACGTCTCTCTATCTGGAAAGACGAGGTCGAGCGGACCGGAGCTGCAGTAACCCTGTTGCTGCACACATACACCACCGGGGCCGCATAAACATCGAGCACCGACCGGAATCTCCATCGGCTCGGGGATGGAAGATTGAAAGACCGAACGGTCCACTGTCGACGACCCAGTTCTCGGTTACCCCTCGCGTACGGAAAGTAGACGTTTCACAGGTTTTCGGATATGCGAAGAGGGTTACTTTGTCACACCTGTGATAGATCGAAAGAAGAATAAACGTGAAAGAATCGATACCATTTGAGTAAATATCCGTTACTTTTTTACTACCATGTACAAGTAAACTATAGTCAGACTCTAATTAGAAAAGCACGCTATAAATCGTAAAGTCATTCACAATATTGAACATATATAAAAAAAATAGTACACTTACACGATAAGAAGTAGTTGTTTGAAGGAAAACGAGTATCGTAAGTATCGGTATTCTTCTTTAAATACATCTCATTAACCAACTTGCGTGAATCTTATAGCAATATATCAAGCTTATATAAATCTGGATTATCTCAAAAAATATTATATCTTGAGCGTACTTTAGTTAATAACATTATCTCTGATATAACATATATGATATCCACGGATGTCTTTAAATATTCCGACCGAGATGTAGAGAATGAACGAAAGATGCCAGAGTTCGGCGATTATTTGCACGATTGGATGACAGGCATTGTTCTTTAGGATAGCGAACGGTGCCAGGCACAGTGCAGGTAATAGGTAATTATCAGAGTGCAATTTTGCTCGGCAGCCAATCCCATTCATTTCCTCGATATCTTGAAACGAACGAGCCGTGCCCCTCCTCCGGGTTTCACCCGCACGATCGTACGTTGCGTTCCAATATCTACCGTTTTCTACCATCGATTCCGCCCTACAGGCTGCTACGACATAACTATAGGCGCAAGAGGAAATAGAGTAATTATAAGGAAATGACGGGCGTTGCCTGTGTGGTGGCCAACATTGAGACCCGTGCGTGGATTCGCGTTCTCTTTGGTCACGCTTCCCTTCCCATTGTTTGCGAATCGAAATGTAGCAATATCGTATGGAGCATCGGAAACGTGGGAGAAACTTGTACACCGATTATCGGAGAACGTTCAAATAACGATAAATTTTATCATCTTTTCAAAACTCTCTTAAGAATTCGCGAGAAATTTCCGCAGCAATAATCGGTAAAAAGAATTCTTTTATCGTTGAGTTACGAAAATTAAATTTTTCACTTCTTTGTAGAGACCTTAAGGTTGCTGCGCATGAGACGTCACACATTTAAAGCGATTGATACCATCCTTATACAACCTTATAACAGAACATTTTTCTAAGAATACACGTCGTTGATAGAATATCTTCGTTTAAAGAAATTAAAATTCCAACGTATATTACTTTTCAAGAATTTCGATGTTAGTTTCGATGATATTTTATCTTTCAACCCAACTATGTACCAATAGTAACTACGATGATAACAAAGAATTAAATTTCTTTTATCTATACTTTTATAATTAAATTGTATTGCGCTAAAAAATAAGCAAATATTCAGACGGTTTTGTGCGACAGTATAGAAAATACAATCTCTTTCGTTCAACGTAGCCTGGAAATCCGTGGTGGAAGCAAAGCAGCTGCAGTGTGATCGAAAGTAATTATATTAATTGCATTGTACATCCCCGAAGCTGTTGCATGAGGTATTGGTTCGTCGCCTCTTCGGTTAGCATGCTCGCGTGTGCGTGCGCGTGTGTATCAATGCCTGGAATATTTGTGTGTCGAGGCTTGCGTACCAGCGCAGGCAAGTGTCGAAGGGAACTAAGTGTGCAATTAAATGTTAACGAATTAACGTCTGCTCGAGACATTGTGGAGGAACGTCTTGTTAAATAAATGCGGACCCGCTCTGCAAATGTAATTTGAAAGCTTGATGCAAAGTGGATTTATACGAATCTACAAATCGAATAAATGGTACTCATTTTCTTGAGGTATACCGGATATCTATAAAATAGTTCGTTGTATACGGTACGCTAATTTTTTGTAATTCCATTAACAATAGCATAAATAGGAAAAAGTATTAATTACAATTTTATTAACGGAGAACTTCTGCGCGATAATTCGTTCGAAAAATTTATATGGACAATGATTCTGTTCAGATTCAATTGAAATTTGAAAATGAAATGAAAATGAAATGACTTAGGGTCGTGTTAAAAGAGCTTCGACTATTACGTCTACGTCATTCGTATATTATTTATATAATATTATTTAAATTACACTGCAGCTTATAAGTCACACTCTAGTCGATTCGTTACATCGATATTTCATATTGAATCTCAGTTTAATACCTAAACAAGTCTGATGAATAGAGAAAGGAAAAAATACTTAAACAATTTTCGAATATACACTCTCGAAAAACGTACGCATTTAAACACCACATTATGAAAATCGACAAGACCAGTGAAATCTATAAAAATGTAACATTAACGAATGAAACTAACTGTACGTATGTAAAGGTAGCAATTCGACAATTTTGCTGACACGTCTTTTATGTTATAACACGATTTCTCTTAAACTTTGGTCTAGCTACGAGACTAACCACAGCATGCAAAAGCTGGCAAACACCTGCTGGTAACGGTCCACTAATCTCCGAACTTGAATAATGGAGACTGTGCAAACTGCAGCAAAATATTGCATCCCGAACAGAGCGGCGGGGTCGGGGTGAGCTGATGTATCGAGCCAGTTGTGTCTTGAAACAGGGCTAGATAGCGGGCAAATGGTATCCTTAAAATATTCAATACGCTGAAAGATGTTGTTCGCACCCGGCCAGAGCGAATCCAACTTCCTGTACTTGTAGCCGTCTCCACGTGTCCGTGTACGTTTGCACACGTGAATACGTGTACTTTGGCGTGCGAACAGCGAAGCCGCCCTGAGTTTGCCAGAACGAAACTACGCGCGTGGTCTGGATGCATGCAACTTTGACTAGATTAACGCTGCATTATTCAGCTAATTAACTGCTAGAAACGCTTCTCCCAGTGTTTTCGGTATCTCCCTGAAAACAACGTCGTTTGTCTTGCGCCTCCGCTCTGATCGCGAGACACTCCGCCGTTACGCTCTGCTGCCACTGTAGGCTCAAGGCTGGCTTATTCCAGTTGCCCGCGTATAAGTTAGCTGCAGTAAGAACCGGAGAGCTTTCACGCTTCGATCTACACGACGAACTTGCCGCGCTACTGTTCCTACGATATTGATGTTTCGCGTTTTCGAATGAAATAACTTTCGGACACGGTACATAGAATACTCAAGTTCGGAGATTAATTTTAAATAGTATTCTAGCTAATATTTTTGAAAGAACAAACACACGGGGTAATTATAAAGTTGAAAATATCGCAGAAACGAATAGGAGATATTTCCTTATGCAAAAGTAAATTAAAAGTATGGAATAAAAGATTCGAGTCAAGTGAGATTGTAACGTCTGTTGTCTTTATCCATAGTATCGATTTTTACTAGTTGCTGGATTCGAGTAAGCATAAAGAAAAGTTTTGTGAACAACGTTCTTCGATATTTTATCAATGCTTTTCGCTATGTAAATGTACGCGTACGTAAAGAATTTCTAAAATCAATTTTCTCCAAACTAAAGCCTTCGAAAGCCAAGACGAAAAATTTTATTCCTAAATTTTCATTTATTTTTGCATAAAGAATCGTTTCCTCTTCGCTTGTACGACACTTTCGTCCGCAGTCGACATATTTTCTACGCTGTGGTTGCAAAACAGAAGTCTATTACTCGGAATTTGTGGTAAAGTTCCGTGCAAACTAATATCGATAAGTAAATATATGCAAGAGATAGTTGATCGGTGCTTTGATGTTTCCTAGCACAAATTACAAGGATCTAAGTAAACCAAGCGTCAGTTAATTACTATTTGGTTGAGAACTGCGTTGGCCAAAGCGTATAATGCACGAATTAGAAAATTCAACGAAACCAAGTCTTTTCGATTTGAAGTTTAACGCGGCGAATATTCAGTTTCAATTTCCCAGGACGGCATCAAAAGGAAAATCATGTCTATTCCGAGTACACGAAACGTATCAAATGTTACAACCGCCATCTTCTTCGAGAACATTAGACGATATTGCACTGACGTTCAGCGTTTCCTCTCAAGCGCGAGCTCTCCAAACTTTGGGCGAATCGAGGATAGAGCAACAGACGGAGAGAAGCAGCAACCGAGAAACGAGAAAGCTGAGGGCAAAGCAGGAGGAATGGCTGAATATTCCTCGAGGACGAAGCTACAGTGGCCGGTAGCATGGACGTCTAAGCGCACGCTGATTTAGGAACTAAGGTATAACGCTAATATAGAGCTATCTTCCTACATACGTACAGACATACAGAGTACACATACAAACGCTGTAAACGCGCCTTTTGCAGAATATACAAGGGTATTTACCAAAACTATCGCGAAAATTATTTATGCCTCTTTGACAATTTATATTTTAGAAGTTCGAATTTTACTCTGCATTTATACAAAGAACTTGTTTTACGTGGAAAAAATAACAAATTGAACGATAAATAACAGTTGTAGTGTAAACGCGCATGTTATTTCCAACTTTATATGCAGACAGAATAATTCATAGGAAGTAAAGTTAAGTATAGTTCGAATAGGAAGATAAATGAATATTACGGACTTCTCTTG
The DNA here is from genome assembly GCF_041682495.2 of Bombus fervidus. Classification (NCBI taxonomy): domain Eukaryota; kingdom Metazoa; phylum Arthropoda; class Insecta; order Hymenoptera; family Apidae; genus Bombus; species Bombus fervidus. The sequence goes on along the minus strand of NC_091527.1, from coordinate 10,666,211 downwards.
TACGATCTTGCCAAACCTCTTACTACGTAGCATACAACTTATGATTTAAAAAAATGTTACCAACTCAATCGTGCAAGAGGGTGCAGACTTCGATATCGATATAGAAAAAAAAAAAGCGTAACGAAACTGTGAGTACACCTTCGCGTCCTGGATCAACCACTACTGGTACGAGTCTTTGCCAGCGAATGCAATCAAACATCGCGGTGGAGATACGGTTGTCGAACCAAGCGTTCGAAGGAGACGTCCCTGGGAGTTTGACGTCAGAACGATACCACGAAAGCATTTCGTGGGAATTTGAAGGTATACGAAGGTATACGAGACCACGAGCATTCTCTCTGGAGGGCAAACAAGCAAGCTGCAAGTAGTGCGATCGCGTTATGTTGCAGACTAGAACTCCCGTTAGTCGCGTGTGTGTGGGTACGTACGGGGACCCTGTACACCCCCAGGAGCCACCTCGTTGTTCACCTCCGCCTCAACCAGGGCCCCTTCCAACGTTCAACCCTTCCTTATTGCAAGTTCTACGGTTCGTGCATTAAACTATGGAGTTGCCCAGGCATCGACCCAGCCCGACCACCTACCATCTGGATATGCGGCCCGCGCGCATATACGCTATGTACATTTCTAATCAAGCGATATTGTAACTGCGGTCTAACCTCCAAACACCACGGCCTCCAGCAGCGCCTCTATTCCCGTCTTCCCCGCCACCCCCAACCGCCGACGTCGTTGCTCCCTCCATACACTCTTCGTTCGGCCCCCTGCACCCTCCCGTTTTATCTTCTACAACTTTATCGAGCTTTCTTCGTGAGCTTCAACGATTTACCAGGCTAATAATGTCAGTGGATGTTTGAACGAGCTGGAAGATTCGCAGAGGAAGGTTACAGTGGTAAACCTAAAAGATGAGATTCTTTCGGAACTTTTCGGCTCGATAGAAGATATAGACACGAGAACTAGGGAATTTAGGTGAATCAGAAGACTCGCGAAAGAAGTTTGGTGATCTAAAAGTTCCGATTAGTTTGGAACTGTTTAGACTTGTCTTCTTGTGAACTTTTCTAGAGATATTAATGTTGAAGTGATCGATACTTCTGAGAAAACTCTACATCTGGTCTTCGGCTTTCACAAGGCGCCGATGTCGTCTATAGCGCATAGACAAAAGAATGCGTCGACGACAGACGATAAGCGGCACACGTACGACGTCTTTTTTCGGCGTTCCTTTAGTCATAGGATAACACTGCTAGCGTGCGGATCTGGACCAGCTTACATATATATTCCTACTTGTATTTACACTTTTATATTAAATTATATTTTCTACCTTACAATCTATCCACACGTTTCTTTGTTCACACATCTAATAACCTCAACAATTAATATTGAAATCAGACGAAGAAAACGTTTGCAGAAGCTGTGTGTCTTCTTTCACTGCTTCCTCGTTCTTCGGTGAACGATTAGATCGATGAATTTTTTAAAATGAAAACGGTGTTAAATTGATAAAATTTAAGTTTGAAAAGTTCAAGATCGTAGCTATTAGAAATGAAATTAATTTTACATCGCAGATATCACGCAGACGTTAGCCGTTTAAAAAGATATAGAAGAACGCACGCGAAGACATCCTCGTAAAGGCATTGTTCAGCAACGAGTGAATTTTAGGTTTTGTAAAAGGAGGAACTCCGAACGTGTTATTGATATCGAGTTCTTCAAGTCAAACAACGTATATCGACAAACGGAATTGCGGTTTGTGTCTTCGACCAATCCCCTCTCTGTGCGAATTTCTCGGAAAATCAACGGACTCTGCTACTACCATTCCTAACCCATGCAAATATGGCTGCTACTGCGTCGTGACTGCAATCGACTCGAAATGGAATTCGTGTGCAATCGTAGTTGAAGTTATGCAATCACGAAGACCGCCATAATCGTGGAATAAGACATTTAATGAAAAGCTAAGCGCGCAGACCATCGGGCAATTGGTAGCAAAGTCGAAATTAATTTTAAAATGAAATTCAACGGGTGCAATGGATTCAATTACACGCACGTGTTTTTCCCCTTTCAGAGGTGAAACTGAAATTCTACAGCGGACTATCGTCTCTTTATTGAACGAATAAACCAAGTACAGGTAACTTTCGTACAACGGGGAGTTAAGTTTCAATGAAATGTCGCGTTATAAAAATCGCATTACGCCAGATTCAGATTACCTTACCTTAGAAAAACGATCCTGTCAAATAAAATGTAAATTTTATCTACCAAAAAAATATACTACGAAATATATTGTAATTCGACGTCAATGTTTTATATCCGTTTGCAGAAAAGTTTCACGTGATTTGATGTAAAGAAACGAAGATTTATTCAATCAGATAAGGTGTACATGGAAAACGGGGCTTCGTTTCAATAACATTTCTACAGAGTCACTCGTCTGTAGGGAAAATTCCATTGAATATAGGGGTCCATTTTGTACGAAGTTATTTGACGCTCGATTAATGATACGAACATTACGGTACACGCCCACCCTAAACCCATGTCTCAACCCTTACACGGCTAAGTACCATCGTGGTATTATGCGATTTTGCGAACGATAGATCCGCATAATCCGTAAAGGATCGTGACCGAGAGAGAGGGCTGCGTAGGTGAAAAGTTGAGAAAGACACAGCAACCCCTCGTGTTGTGTGTAATCGTTTAATCGCCAACCCCATATAAGCTATATCTCTGTTTATCTTTTACTTATCATTCGTACTAGAAATGACGACTGAATATTTTTCATTTTTTACATATTCTTTTAAAAGTTGTAGAAATTTTATAAGTTCACGTTTAAGAATACGCTAACAACAAATAACGGGAACACTACTAATTTTATTCTGTTTCGAACAACGAATATTTGAAATGTTATAACACATATGTTTATACAAATTCAATACACTTTTGCATATTTAAATTTCCCATAAATTCACGAAAATCGGCGTTCTTATAATATTCGGATTAAATCATTTGGATTAAAGGATTATATAAAACATCAAATTATTAAAAATTTAATATAAATATAAGAAATTTAGTTGAAAATATTTATACATTAGAAAGGAATATTTCTCATACAAGTTACGCATCCAAGATACGAAACTGCGCTGCTCGAAACAGGTCCATGGCAGACAAGGAGTTAGCAGATCTGTTCACAGGATAACTGTTTTCGTGAAAACCTGTTCTATCGGAAAGTTACTCTGGACCGCGTATTTTTCTCACGGCATTTGACCACTAGTCATCTTGCGAAACGCGTACGAGATGCGTGGAAATATCCACCCTTGACGAGTTCGGAGGGATGAAACTGACCGGGGCAGATTTAATAATTTTCAACGATTTTGCATATGACGATTCGTCTACCATGCTTGACCACTGGCTTTTATAATTTTTAAACATTCTATGTCATTTTTAGTTGATTAATAAATTTTACAAAAATTCCATAATTTTGTATATACATGGAAAATAATGCAAAATTAACCAGTAAGGATTTCATTACATAAAATGAAAATTAATAATAGAAGAAATATTATTGCTGAAATGATGCAATAAACAATGGCAACTAAAGTATGATACGTGAAATAAAAACAAAGATTTCTGACGATACTGATAAAATGTAACAGACGTATTATTATAAATAATTAATATTCAAATTCTACGTTATCTATTCACAAGTTTTTTCGTTCTGAGGTTACGAGATATTTATTGTAAAAGTATTTAAACGACAAAAGAGTAGCTAACACAAAAAATTAACGAGTAGTATGAACTCATTTAAAATAAGCTAATACTACAAATATTAAATAAATACTAGCCATTACCTTTAATGCAACAGTACTAAAAATCTATCTCCATTTCTGATTCCGACAAGTTTGCAGTTTGCAAATCCCTCTTCACGAGTATACAACTATAAACCTTGTTACTATGAATAATGCATTGACAAAACGCAAACCACACTCGTAAATACGCATAAAAATGAGCCCTACCACAAACTTTACCACGAAGGTTGCAAAACTTCTCGATCATTTTGTCCACGTAGGTAAACCAGTTATCGCGTTATCCGTTGCCCGTGAAAGAAGAAGAAAAGGCAAAGAAAGAGAATAAAAATGCACAATTTGTTTTGGAAATTCGAGAAGAGGGGCATCGATAGCTTGATACTATGACACGTATCCGAAGATAAAAAGGAACCTGTTCTTCTGAAGGCTAGGGGTGACGCAGCGCTGGACCACCCTACGTTCTCACGGTGTCGCGGACCAATGGACATCATCCGTGCTGCCGAGAAAAAAGGGAACAAGTCTTCGCGGGGTGGGGAATGTTTAGAATTTGAAAAAGAAAATTCCACTTCCTAATTGCGTGCATTAACGGCAAAGAACTGGTTCCGCGTATTTCAAGAGACGAAAATCTGGGTCTGTTGGTCAGTATCGGGGATGCTGCGGTCCACGCAGCATCCCTCTTGCTCGTAAAGTAATTTTTCATAATCCAACAGTTTGTAACAGTTCTCGACCGTCGTAACAAACTACCTTACTCGGCTCATAAACAAATTTTTATTACTCGTTTCGATACGTTTCGACACCAGTAAAATATAATTTCTTTGGACGATTTGGTCGTCAAGTATTTTATGTGTAAAGTTTTACGGTTCTGTACAATTTAGTGTTTGGAAAAACTGAAGAAACAGTGACTTCGATGATCGTCCTACATCTTCGTTACTATAATGGTGAGTATTTTTTAATTTTTCTTATGTAACGCTATCAAATAAAATTACCATATCGTCTTGTAGTAAAATATAGATTAGGTAAAAGAAAGTGTTGATTACTTGATGTATTTTTACTTAAAACGAAAAGAATACTTCTCTGTAACAATTCTCTAAAAATGATTCTACGATATAGTTTGCTAAAATCGACATTATTTAATCACATCTCATTTTACATTCATTCACAATCACATTTCATTCAACATTCCAAATTTGCCAAATTTTTATTACAATTCCTTTGTTTCTCTAAACTATCAATAACTTCGAGTGTTCTAACCAAATCAATTAAAACGATCCCATACTTTTACTTAACGATATAACAACTTCAAAAGGCATCGTCGAGACGTACAGTTTAGCAACTTTGTCTGCCAACATTTATCACAATCTATTATTAAATAATAACCTTAATGTGATATGGATTCAATAATTGAAATTGGAAAGAAAAAAGGAAGAACAGCGATCCGGAGAGTTAAATTCGCAACTTTGGCATAGGAATTGGTCAAGCAACTTCATTGAAACAAAATATCGAACTCTCTATCGAAACATTATATTCCGACGGAGCAAGCAAAGGTGCTTCGGAGTAATATTCGACGCAAAGCAATATCGCGTTACATGCAGTACCATGTTCGATACTCGTGACCGAGCCAGTTTAAGGTTAGAATTATTGATCTAATACTCTGAGGAAGCTAAGCCGAGTGTCTACGTCGGCCGTGAACGTATCTTATATTTCCCATACCATCGGCCACCCCCAACTGAGCTCAAAGCCTCGAGCTTCCCAGCCCCAAAAGGAACCCAATAATTAATCGCGTCCCAAGCGAAACACCCTCGAATAGAGGCAGTCTATCACTAGATGCTAAATAGATTCTCTATACAGTTAGGTCGAGGCATATAAAATCATATCATGGTTATTAGTTTCTTCAACTATTCTTTGAAACACGTGACGGGAAACCCTTGGTATATCCCAGTTTCCTGACATTTATTTCGCCGAGAAAAGCAGAGAGACAAAAAGCTCTTCTTTTACTTTCTTCCTGTCTGATGAAGGAAAAGGTTCATAAGCGTATTTTATTTAAATTACTCAAGTACCGTTTCTTTTTCCTGCCAGGTAAAAAGTTACAGTCAGTTTTTTTGCCTCTCTGAATAATACGTTTCTCTTTAGTAATTCTAGGTAGAGCGAAAGATTTTTACATGCGACTGAATTGCTTCTCAGATACAAAGAATATAGTAGCAATTTAACGTGAATCCAGACATTTCGCGTTCTATAATTTAATCTGACTGAGAATGTATCGAAATGTAGAAATAAGTTTAAACACATCTGCTCGTCTTTCGAATCGTTCGAACTATTATCCTTTTCCTTCCAAACTTGAATTCTCCTATAGCCTGCAGTAAAAATGTACAAGATTCCTTAAAATAGTACATCCTTTTTTCGAATATATAACAAAATTACTCGTATTCTATTAAACAATAACAATTAAGAAACCTAATTTTCTTCCGACTTGCAAAAGATCCTACAAATTCGACAGCAGATAAATCGTAAAAAAGGAAATACAGTTTGCGATGTGGAAAGATAGAAGTGAATACTTTGGAAAAGTATAGTCGATCGGAAGCAATTAGGAACACGAGGTCGCGCGAGCATCGACAAACACCGGCAAATTAGATACATACGCGGAAAGGGGTTGAACCTTAGACGAAGTGTTAGGTCGGTCAAGCCAGGTTGGAAACTACGTGCGGCCGGTGATTACGTCGATCGTCGAAAGAACAAACTCCGGATTGGATTAAGCACACGGCTGCACCGGCACCTTCCCCATTTACTGGCCGTGGCCGGCGCCGCCGCCACGGTTTACCATAAAGTTTACAACTTCTGTCAAGCTCCGTGGCTGCTGTAACCGTACTAGAATGACGACAGACCGACCCTTTGGTCGTCGGTGTCCCTCTACGATCCGCACACTTATGTCCACCCATACTGCACCTTACGACCATGTATGCACACGCTCAACGGCTCTGCATCGGTAAACTTAACGATTACGCTCATTGTCCGTCGAAAACCTCCTGATCGCTCGCAATTTGGGTGAATCTCGATTCTAGAACGGATACTTAATCGTCCCAAGTGTTCCTATCGACGTTGGACGATGAAAATTTCGAGTTAAGAGAAGTGATACGTGGATTTGAAGGTGTTTGCTATTTTAAGAAAAATATATTATGTTTTCTTGGTGGATAGATTAAAGGAAGTGATTCTTTGTTGTATTTTCATGTGATTTCTTTTTTGGGATACGCTATTTAGCTACGTTTGTTTCTAGCGATTAGCCAAAGAAAAATTTAATCTTAAAAGAATTAAAGAATCAAAAAATAGAATAAAATAAACGTGTTAAAATGGATTTACAACCTATCCATTAAAAGGGTAAAGACGAATGATCAAAGTTACACGCAAGTTCATTAAGATTCAAAATTATATACCGACAAGATAGCTGCAAAACTATCAAACAAATTCCAATTTTCAACGAAGAAGAGTCCAATACCAAAAATCGACGTCGTTAGATACGCACGAAGAAGCATGCGAAACTACCATCGTAACTTGCATGGTGGAGCAAACGAAGCCTCTAGGCTAATCATAATGAAACGCAGCATCCCCCTGCAACGGACGGTTCGCCTGGGTCTTTCGGCACGAGGGTCGGTCATCCACCCTCTCCTTAATTCACAACTAAGATGGCAGTCGGTCGGTCGGTCGGCCATTTAGTTTCGCCGTCCCTCCAGGACTTCTTACGCCGATAAAAGCTCGCCGCAGCTAGGCGTCGGGGCTTGTTGGAGTCACAGACAGTTGCAACGGGGGACGTGAGAACCGTACAGTCATCGACTCCGTGTAACATCGGGGCCAGGATAATTTTCTCAATTTCACAGTGTCTCCCGCGGGGTCAGTCGTTAAGGGCTCTAAGTGAGATTCCAGGGGTTGAGGAAGGTTTCGGGAAAGGGCTGGTAAGGGTTAGACCGTAAGATAGTTTGATAGGCTTGGTTGCCAGGAGACCTCTAAGGCCCTAGCGTGGCTACCTAATGCCGAGAAAGGCTGCTGCGAATACATATGTACTTCGAGCTTATAAGTGATCCCGCCTATGTATCTGCTACAGCACAGCCTATCTATCGGGCAGAACCGGGAAACAGCAAATATCGATGCAAATTAAATGATGTTCCTGCCTCAGAGATGTTAGGCTTTAAGGATCGTACAATAGACTGTTAATGTTTAAGAGAATTCTGTCTCTCGATAGTCTATGAACGTCCACGCTGAATAATATGGGATCTATAGAGAGATCGGAACGTAAAGTGTTCCCAATGCGAGAGTTTTGCAAGGAAGTTAAAAATTTTCTCTGGGACGGTACGAGAGAACAATCGCTACGGGACTAGCCGAGGTATCGAGTAACCGATGGTGGAAGTGGAACAATCGAGCGAACTAGAACAATTCGTCGGAAACTTGTTGAACTTTCTTCAACGCGTGCACCGTATGCTTCTCGATGAGCCCTCTCGAAGTCAAACGTGCCGAACGAATATCGAATAGATGAGCGACAATAGACGACGCGAAGTTGAAATAATCAAAATAGAACGATGAAATTAGAAATGGAAACTACGTAACGTAATGTAGACATAATGTTAATAACTACAATTTTCACCGTTCGATTCTTACAAGCATTTTTTTATTTACTCTATACCGTTCCAACGCGTTAATTTATAATACGACTGACGAAATTTTGAATCTTGTTGTTTTGTATCAATGAAGATAGAGATAAAAAGAACTTCCGATATCGCATCACAATCTGTGTTAGGGAAACTGGAGAGTTAAAATATTCTAAACGATCAAAAAGTAGAAATTTTATATAGGAGATTCGATCGATAAATTAAAGATTAACGAGCAGTGAAAAAGCGAAAAATGATCTCACGTAGATGCATCGCTAACGATTCACCATGGATTTCTTGCATGAACGATTTTAGCGAGCCGGCATTAATGTTGTATAATGTACTGACATGCATACCTGACAGACAACGAGTATAAGGCTACAGATACTCTCGTGGCCAATGGCTGAACGTGGTAGTCCTGTACAGAACAGTTTTACCGATAAGACCCGGCGTGTTTAACAGCCGCCGGCTAAAGCACCGCTTCTCCACCCCCGCGCTCTCTTAACCACCACGTTCATTCACCATGGGACGTAGACTGGGTGTTACATTCTATACACGCACAGAACTAGATTCTATAAAACTGTCGCAGCTATGACGTCAGAAACGACCGACATGGTTGCGGTTTAGCGGTGAAAGTTGTCTCGCATGGTGGAAAACGCGAGATTTCTGCTGCTTCTTGACTTCCTCTCTAAAGAGAATGCCTGTGACAGGAAACGTGAAATGTTCCACTTCGTAATCCAGCGAATTAACGCTAATAACCTACGACGAATCGCAATTTCGATGAAAAATATGAAAACGAAATAATTTACAAATTATAAAAAGAGAAATGAATTAATGCTTTACAACGTATAACATTGAAACAAAACAAATAAATCATCCTCTAGCGTAAAATTAACAATCATTAAAGAGTAGATGTAGCACGCGGACAAGCGCAACAAATCTATGCAAGAAATCCCATTGAAGCTCGGTATAAATCTCGCGGTCGAGTAAAAAAGAAGCTTTTCAAGGTTACGCTCGGAAGCGAGAAAAGGGAAAAAGAAAAAAAAAAAGAGGGAGGAACAGCTGAAAGGCGGGTTTTCTTCGGTCCAGCGGCACTCGCACAGCCAGCTCCTGGAGCGCAAGAAACGACCTTAGACCTGGATCAATAGAAGAAGGGGGGTTGGTACTCTCCTAGGGGAGAGGGGCGGGTGTAAGGGGTGAACGAGCAGCAAAAGAGGGGGTAGCAGCCAAGAGGGTACTGGCGGTAAGAGGTATGGAAGGGGGTGAAGTGGAAAAATCTTAGGTTTCCCGCACCGTGGCGGAGGGAGACTGCTCGAGGATCTAGGTGGGGGTAACCTTAGACAAGAGGCGTGGTCTGTTCCTATTCTCACCCCCAGGTTTCCACGGAGAAGCAACCCTTATAGCCGACGTGGAGGCCATGGACGTCAACTAGTATGATCACGAGAACAGATGTCGAGATCGTGCGAGATAACCGTGTAATATCCTTAAAATTCCCGTTTCTTCCACCCCTTTGTTCGTATCTTCCTCGCGTTCTCGAAATTTTCTTCTTTCCCCGAAACGTTTCTTCTCTTCGTCCTTTGGCCCTGTGCCAACTTCTCGTACGTCCACTGAACGGCCCTTTTCGCACCAAGAGAATCGCGTTTACGATGGAATTCAGCACCGAGAACCGAGCGGACAACGCGTCTACAGCAACGTCGAACGAGAGTCTCGCGGCGGAGCTTTTTTATCGGCTAACCGGTAGACGAAGCTCGAAGAGTAAAACGAACCCGTGGCAGCCGTGCTTTTTTACGGCGCATGCGGGCGTTTCAGCAGGAACGAAGTGGGGGTCAAAAGAGAATCGAACTCGACCGCTTGTTTTCCACCCTTCGTCCCGCGGCCTCGATTACGGTAACGGATTTTATTTGGGGAAACTTCGGCGACGCGGATCAGTTATCGATCCGACATAAAATCGTCGGAAAAGGGAACAGATAATATCCTGACCTAGAATCACGATAAACGAACGGACGAACGTTTCTTAAACAGAGTGAGAATAGATTCGATAAAGACGTATTTAACTCTTTGGATTCTAATTTTATATATAAATTTACGTTATAATGTAACGTAATATAATATAATATAATACAAATATAAATATAATTTAGCAAATTCTAAACAAATTTTTACTAGATTTTTATGCAACGTTCGTAAGATCGTGGATTCGTCACGATAGTCTGTCAAAAGACAAACCATTTAACTATTCTATTTATTTCTACCCTTAGTGGCGCTGAATTTCTCGAAATACAGGTGACTTACTTCCGCCTATTTGTGCCAATGAGGTCATATAAGAAATCATGAATTCGAAGATGAATTCTAATGTTCCTTAAATGAACTCAACTGACTAAAATACATCCATGACACATAATCTTTTTGTGCTATGGTTATAGAATTGTTTAACCCAATAGGCGAAAGATATCTGATTTGTCGTAAAGTAAATATCGCACTACATTTCCAATAAAAAAAGAAAAATCTCGAATAGTAAAATAATCTCTATAGATACTATAAAACACTACTTCCATAGATGTCGATACAACAAAATGTAGATTTAACATCAAAAAAAAAAAGAAAAAAAAAAAGAAGGAAGAAGAGAAGAAAAAAGAAAAAATTTCATATCCGCTGGCTTTTTTCTAACAAATATATCCTACGTGTATTGGGACTTGTTACCATGAACATTTCATTCACTAAACCATGAAATCCTGCAACAACCAAAATCGTTACACAAAACTCTGTATGACACACAAACCGGCGAGCAAATGGACCACAAACAACGAAACCAAACCTCCTGGCAAACAGGAATCCGCGTTGATTGCCTTTCGGATCCCGTCAAACGGTGAAAAAAGGTATACGAACGAACAGAGCGTACATGGTTCCCCTATGGAAACTTTAGTACAACGAAGGTAATCAACGAGCTTATCGACATGTAAATCGTACGATTCGTGACACGGACTTCTGATCGTGCGTGGCGTTACACAGAGAGAGGAGAGCGTCGCGGGGTCCGCAACGGGTAGGCATTTACACGTGCAAATGTAGCAGTACGAAACGTTCATACATTTCGGTTACATTACCGTAGACATCATCGGATGTGTTGACGGGAAATACGAGCATAACTCAACCGAGGCTACCTGCCGGGATTTCGCGAAAATCTCCCTCTCTGTCCCACTGTTTCTCTATCCACCAACTATCTTTCTCTCTCTACGAAACGCGTCACGCATTTTCTGTCCCTCTCCGTCAGTCTCTGGTATACAGTCTCGCGCAATATGTGTGTACACGTATCTCCACTTCTATTTATCTCTGTCTATTTCATTCTCCACACCCCAAACCATTCCTCAACCCCATCGTCGTTCTCCCTCTTGCCGAACCCCTTTAGTTCCTCGCACCGTTTCCACCTCGGCGCTGTCTTTCTCTTCCTGTCTCTCTCTAACGTTGCACTGAGTGATGACGTCATTTCCTACGGAGCATTATACATCTCGCAGCATATTTCCGTCGACCGATTAAGATTCGTCCGACATTCGGCTGCAAAATGAGATTTTCTGGCAACCCGGTCCCTCTTACGAATTCCAGACACCATGAGCGACGCGTTCGTGACACGAAAAAAATAAAAATTGATCGAAATAATGCCACGAATTAGTCGACGATGGTTGCTGATGTGTATAGGTGTTAGGACCGAGGGGAGAAAGTATTTTCTGTCAGGACAGGTAACTTGATCGTCTAATAAGAAATCTATTTGGGATGATTTTATACGATTATTAAAAATATACAGATGGTTTTGGGAAATTGGTGTTAATTTCTACTCAGATAGAAACATGATTGTATATACTCGTTTGATTCAATATCACTTTAATTATAATCATCTACGTATTGTATATTTAGACACTTATTATACGCTAGTAGTAGTTTTTACGGTAATTCTATAAATACACGTTTGGAATTGTAAAGTAAAATTTTTCGGAGAGGAATTACAAATAATTTTTATTCCATTTCTTTTAAATAAATAAATATTTAGAGGAAAATACGAAATGAACTACAATTATTATATCTAAAGATGTGAAGGAATTTAGGCGCATAGATGCAGATTGTTTCGTTAATACAGAAGTCCGAGGTTTCGTTGCAGTTTCATCAGTTCCACAACAATTAGGCGATATGTAATAATAGTGTTTTTCAAACGTGTCCGACAACTACTTCGTGCCCAGTAAACGCACATTTGTACAATTTGCAATCTAAACGGTGAATGCGATGCTTTTACTGTTATGGGAACGTAAAAGGCGAATTACCCTTGAATTACCATATTCCCTGCATCCTCGATATGCTGACAGTTTCTCACATAAGTGCGAAATCACCGTTGCAACAAGATTCGAAAACGTGTTTATGCAATACAATACTTAATACCATTTGTATCGAAACCACTATATTTACCACTATATTTAAAAGTTAAACCGAAAAATTTATTATCGATAAAGATGACGTAATTTTTCAAAGCAGAACTCATGAAGCTATAGATGTCAAATTATTATAATTATTGAATGATTCTATTGTCATTCTTATAAAATTTATTCATCGGCAAGAAATTGAGTATTTTAAAGCTCTGTGAAGGCTACTGGAAAGAATTCATTGTCCAAAAGCGTTAGAAAAATTTCCTAAAAAATTCTTTAAAAAAATATTGGTATAGTTATCCTCGTGAAACTATAAATCGCTATAAAAGTCGTTGAAATATTGTTCGATAAAAAAGCTAATCGATGAAGGTACCTTAAATTGTCCTTAAATTTTACTGTTTACTTTTCTCAAATAACCTGATAAATCATACCGAACGACGTTGCTAAATTAAAATTTGAGTCCACTTTCAAATACGCTTAAAGACGATAAGCACTTTAAACTTCGCGAGAAGAGGAAATTTCTCGTACGGGAGTAAAGAAGATTTCTTACTCGTGAACTCGTTTTATTCTGCTTCCGGCGAGCACATTTGCACTTTTACTTAACGCTTGACGATCCTCGAACGGAGCAAGCTTTCTTTCGAGCTATTACCTGCTAAACGACCATCGGATTAAACGTTAGTCGCTTCAGATTGCGTGAAATACAAACCGAATTACCCTTCGACAAAAGTAATTTGATGTCCTTAAGAGAAGGAAGAGATCGCTGGAAATTAATTGAAAAGAACCTGTTACGATCATTAAAACTAATCATGTTATATTCTAAACGAAGATCTTTTGTTAACTCAGTTTCTTACTTAAATAGTTATGACAGTTGACTTATTTACGATACAAGCGGCAATAATGAGAAACAAATAATAGAATATATGAAAAACCAAGAATTGTTTATATATTCGACTGTACCATACCTAAGTGTTTCATTTTTATGACATTTGCAACATTTGATTCCTAAGCTTTGTATAACACGTTTCAAAGCAAGGGACGCACGCTTTAATATCACAATCTCTTGTTTCCTATAGTTCTTTTGTCATTCCTGTTCTTTTGGAAACAACGTGTATCGTCGTATTAAAATTTAGTTTACAATAATCACGAACTGACTTCGTAAAGATATTAATTGGAATTCGGACGGAATAACCGAAAATTTGGCCCGTGTCTCAATCGGACGTTGCTATAAATCACACGCGAAATTGGAGGAAAACAGCAGAGAAGAGGAAAGGAAAAGACTGTGAGTTGATACGGGGTCAACAAGTTTCGCAAAGAACCGGTTAGCCCGCAGCTCGATAAAAAGTTGTCGCCACTGGTCGAGAACTTATCAGCGCGTAATTAACGGCGAAGCAAAGTCGTGTCGTGGCCGGGCAAAAAGCCTCTCGCACGGATACAATCCCGTAAATTTCGGGACCGGACCAACCCCCTGTCCAATGGCGAGCAAGAAAATCCCTTGTTCGCTGTTTTGCACGCGTTCACGACGCGACGTGTTTGCCGGAATCAATTGTTGTTTCGGGGTTTGTTTGCGGCCGAACCGCGCCTCCCAATGAGGCAGCGCGGAAATATTACCGCAGCAACGCGAGAAATTACACAATCACCATAGCTTTAATGCCGCTGGATCGTGTAACATTGAATCGGATGGCGAAACCGATGTCGCAGAGAGTCACTCGCGATTTGTAACGTTCGCAGATGAAATCAATTACAAATTAAGAATCGGAAACGTAAATTGTATTTTTCTTGAATTTGTATTTCTGAAGAATATTAAATCTGTGTTTGTATTTTTCACATTTTTGTATTGAGCTTGGAAATGTAATTAATTAGTATACGAATTGAGAAACGCCAACTTAGGACGTTGTGACAAGACAAGCACAACACTCGGGATTCAGTGACCCGGTAAAGCTATCAGAGGAATCAGAAACAATAAACACGCAAAATTTCAAAATGAAAGCTTAATTAATGAAATGAGTATTTCGAGTAGTTTCCTCTCTAATTTAACAGCGAGGAATTAATTAATTCTCCGTTAATACTTGCAACAGCACATCCAACAATTTAAGAAATACTAATTATTTCACAGTGGTGAATAATGAATTTCGAGATGCATACTAATTTTTCTGAATGTTTTCACATTATCATGAAACAAAGTACATGGAGGTATAAAGAAGAAATCAACTAGCTAAACTACATTGCTATTTTAAAAATACTAAGGGTAAAATCTAGTAACTTTTTCAATAAAAATAAAAGTTCAAAGGAAAGATAAAATTCAAGGGTGAAATTTCTTTTGCTTTGCCGACCACTCAGTTTGTCTACGCAGGATTAAAAGGGTTTCCAAGAACTGCAGATCTGAAAACCTAAAAACATAACTGCACTGCTGATCTCAGCCAGGCCAATAAAAATCCTTCAACGTAAGGCATTCCTTCGTATCCTAGAAGAAAAATTCCGCACAAATTGTCTCGCAGATAAATGCAAAACCGGAAATCCTCAACGGGCGAGCAGAAAAACTGGAAATTGACGATGTTGCTCGCGTGCATCTGAAAATCCCACGGGACACCTTCTGCTACTGGAATCCCTGGACCGCAGAATCCGGATTTCGAAGAGGGTAACTCCTCTTAGTGAGAGGGGAAGAATTCCGTAGGGTTCGAAGGTCGTGGGACGAATTCCTCTTTGAGAACTGGTCCATAATATCTTGGAACCCTACACACACGGTTGACATCCGCGAGTCCAAATCGTGGACCGTTGCTATTGAAAATTGTTTCATTCGAACTCCATCGAATGGATAATTCCCTGATTCGACATTAGAAGCGTCTTTGTTCCCATGATTATTCGTCGAATACGGCCGTTTCATTTTCGGTGTCCATTAATATGAATGTTCATAACGATACCGTTCACGGTTTGTTCCCGGTGTACGAATAAAAGCGAAGCTTAATTACGTTCCATAATTCAAATTTTCATTCTATAATTAACTCCGACTGGCGACCGAACGGACCGCGGTTGTACACAATTTCACCTACGATCTGACCTCGCCAATTTGAAATTTAAGCAAAGCGGCCAGCGTATTCGTTAATCGTGTTTTCAACCCGTCTCCCTCCTCCTCCTATGCCCCCTCGTTTCAACACCCCTCACCACCCCGCCGTTCACATCATTCCTTTCATACGTTTCCAGTCGACACGGACAGTAACATACGAGTTTCAAGAGAATCCAATTAATGCTGACACCTCTCTGGATGTCTTTCACCATTTTGGATTTTAAGCGACATAATATGCTGCCAGACACGTTCTGTCAGCCTCTCGAACTACCGACTGTTTCACCCTTAAACGGAAAACCGAACATCGTTTCGGGATACCGTAATGAAATTGTCTACTGGCCATCGAATTTCTTCCCGTGACGTCCCCGCCAAGAATTTCAACTCTATGTGGTGTAAATAGGATGAAAAGGATGGTAGACATTGGAGCTTGAAAGCTAGTTTCAGAAGACATTCCTGGTTTCGCTTTTAAAGGGATGTTTTATTTCAGATAGCGCAGTTGAGTGCTGACTCTGAATTCTAAATAAATTCGGACGATACTCGTTTTATCTTTACATTCTCATGGTTTCAGCATATAGAAATCTAAAAATCCCATTGGAAATACATTTTTGAGAAAATTATGTTTCTGATAACATAATATTCAAGCTTTCGATAAGATGGTTTGATCGTTCGATCGTTAAATCGGTCGAGTAGTTTCCGTATTCGAGGAGCTACGATGAAGACGTTGGAGATGAAATGGAGATCCGATAACAGAATGATTTTTCATCGAGGTAACAATTCATCATACAACAGAGGACAATGCTGCAGTTCCTTACCTAATCCTGAAACAATGCCTCGGCCGAATGGCGTCGGCGATTTTGGAAGGTGGTAGGAGGGTACAGTTCTCGAGGGTGAGAACCGAGACCCCTTTAGCTGGTCGGATGTTAGCGCTGCTCGGGGGTTGGAAGGTGGAGAAACAGGAAGAGGAGACGGAGCCGGAGGAAGAGAGTAGAACGAGAGACGAGGAGAGAAACGCGAGGGTGGTCACTTGGCGATTAAGAACACGTACTAACCCTGCCTGGTTTTCCACCCCTGCAGCCTAGGATCAATACAACTTAGTTTCCCGTCTCGCCCCCTCCTTGCACCCCCTCTGGCAACCTCCGACGAACCCCTTTGTATCACCACCACCATCGCCAACTACGATGTTCTTATGTCGCGGACGAAGCTGCGCTTCTTACGAACCTACGGACCTGCAAAACCCGTCCGGTTAGTTTTGGAATCTAACGGGTGGCGCCCTAGAAAAGATGCTACAGGAAAAATAATTCGTTGATTCTATAGACTTGGTGATGAACTTTTTTGGCAAGAGATTAGTATTTGACGAAGATGAGGGAATGTTACGATCGTACAGAGATTGTACGAAAGTTTAAAAAATGGCGTGTCATCGAGAAGGTCCAAGAAATCTGTTTCTGTGTAAATTCTTCAAAAACACAAGCGTTTTAAAAACTCTTGTTGCGTAAACAATAGGATTTCAAAAATAATAACACAATAGCTTGTGGTACGGAGGATTCATTTACGTGTTAAGCTTTAAGTAATCAAAAATATATAAGATGAATATGTGAAATTTAACGATGTCCCAAAAATCGATAAAAAGACGAAAGAAATAAATACAGGAACAAGATATACGCAACTGTCTAAATAAACGAACAACATTTCACACCTTAAAACATTTACAAATTATTTTAAACGCGAACCACCCGGTACGAACCGCCGCATGAAAGTGTGAGGATCGTAGGTGTGCAAGTCTTCTTACGATCAATAGAGGTTAGTCGCGCCCAGTTCCGCGGATGAAGGCACCCACCCCTTTTCTAGGCACCGCAGGGTGGTGGTGGTGGTGACCCGAGGCGGTCGCCTTCTGGAGGTGGAAAGTTGTTTCTTCGTCTCCTTCTTCTTCTTCTTCGAGGCGCGCGTAAAAGCTCGCGGCGTCGACTCCTGACGGCTGCCTCCTGAACGACCGAGATTTTCCACGGTGGTGGGGTGCTTTTCAGTCCTCTTTTCCTCCTTTTCGTTGTAAACACGCTCTAACTTCCCCTTCATCTCCCCACCCTTCGTGTCCGCGTTAAACCTGGTTATTCGCGTCCCGTTTCAACTCGGCACCCACCCCTTTGCACCTATTTTGCATCTTCCTTTCATCGACCACGCTCCGGTCCTTTGCTCTCGTTCTCCCATCTACCTGTCTGCGTCTTATCCTTCTACGTTCTCTGTTTTACCAGAGCTTCTGGCATCTTTCTCCTTCGTCGCCACTTGCTCCTGAGAATACCTTCGTCCTTGTTAAACATTCGCTCATCTCCGTCGCACCTCCGGACTTCTCTATCTGCATTTCTTCCACCTCCGTCTTTTGTTCCCGCGTTTGAGCTTTCCATCGTCGCGCCTTCTTCCACTAATTCATCTTTGTCCTCCACAGAACTCTTTTTTCGCGTTCGTCCCTCGCTCTCGTTAAAGTCTATCTTTTATTACCTCATTCGTATCTTTCCAGTGCCTGGCGCCACGTCTTTGTTCGGCGGACTTTGTCTTCATCTTTCATTAACGCTTCTCTTCCTGTCTATCCTTGTTCACCGTCCTCCTTCGAGATGGTTTTGTACTGTCTTCTCCTTGTTGCTCTCGTTCGCTCGGCAAATTCGCATCTTCGTCCGAATAATTCTCCTCCTCGTCGTTCCCTCGTCGGTTCCCAAGCAACCTGTCTGCGTCTTATCCCCCGTTCGCGCCGCACCACCTCTTCGCTCTTCCGAGCTTTTCACCCCCTTTCCACCGTTCCCTCGTTTAACGGGGCGCAAGCGCTGCTAGTTGGAATTTCTGTGAGTTTCTGCTGCAATATACGCATATAACATTGGAAACCTCTCGCGAGAAGGAGCAACAATCTGCGGACCCCCATTGGCGTGAGATATGGCAGTATTTCAGATAAAGAGCGCCAGCGTGATGGTTTTAGAATGCTTCCCTGAAGAGCGTCGATATCTGTTTGTTGAGAACTCTTTGTAGAATATCTTCTCGGGGATTACACATTGAATCGAGAAATTTTTTGGGGGGAAAAGATGTATAAGACAAAATCGACTATATTGCCTTGGAGGTATTAGTTTTAGTCTCGAATTGATAATTATAGTAGCTCTTAAAGACCTTTGTCTTTTTTATACTTTTCTTTTTTTGGAAAACTCGTCAACTTTGTGCCGACAAATAGGAAAGATACGAAATAGTAACGAATAACGCAAATATGTGAACAGTGAAATTATTGTTGAGAGAAGAAGTAGGAAGTAGTAGCAGCTAACGTTGTTCTATCAAACTCGCGAAAGAGAACAAGCCATGCTGCAGAAGTTTATTAGCACGAACAATTACCGTATTACAGCAACGTAGAAAATGCACCAATCGGAAATATCATTCGAAAGCGAAATATTTTAATACGATATTCTGTAGAGTACACGGTTTATAAGCACGGTACGGTACGCGCGCGGTGTATAGATTTAATAATCGTACCGCATAATTTATTTCCACAGTCGCGTGTAATCGCTTTTCCGGTGAATTTGTAATAACGTTCGACCAATTTTACATTATAACGATTCAATATTTGCGCGAAGCATATATTCGCAATAGCATGATGCTCTTAAAATAAATACCTAACAAATAGTATACTCGATTTACTACGCTCAACTATATAACCACGTGAAGCAAGAGAAACCAAAAATTATTCCATATATACACAATTGTATCTGGTCATTTATTTATATAAACAAAAGAATCGTCTCGTATTCCAAATAGAAGAAAAGTTTAGTACCGAGACGAAGGAGGAAGCTACGTTTCGTTCGACGAGAGAGCAAAGCAACGCGAAAGATGTGCAGAGAACTCTTCCGCTTCCCGGAAGCAAGCGTTCGAAGGCGTCGGTCGGCAAACACCTTAGATCCCTGATAATCGTAATTCGAAAATTTTGTAGGTGTATCCAGACAGCAGGCTCGTTAAATCAGCCATTTTAGCCGAGTCCCTCGATAGCTTTTCCTAGGGTACCTGGTGCCACCCCTTGGATGAGCTTCAGCCAGCAGCGTGGCAAGCCAACCCGGCAAAAGCGATTAATTACTTTGAGCAATTTGCTCACCAACTCCACTCAGCTCGTAGACCGACACTATTCTCATTTCTCTGTCCGGGCAGCTACCACCCTCTCTGTCCAGCCTGCCCGTCCATCCGTACCTACGTACGTCCGTATCATACGCATACACATACGCACGAATACGCTCGTGAGAGCACCAACCCGGTACACATAGCCACCACGTACACGCAAAAGACACAGCGACATCGGGCGTATACTTATGGTTGCGAACGGTGGTAGCAGTACGTAAAGCGTGCTAGCGTGTGTACTGGTCATTCAACGAAGGTACAGAGTGACTTCCTGTAAAGCTATATACATCTAACCAACGGGCATTCTCGTTCGAGTTGTCGAAGGGGTAGAGCGGTTGTAGTCAACATCCACCGAACGCTATTTTCCGCCCGAGTACCGGGTGGCACTTTACTACTGGATCGATCGTTACCACTGAGCAACCAACCTCTTTTATGATCGCTCGTTCGAAGGAGAAAAAAGAAGACGCGATCGCCGATTCCTTTTCGTTACCTTTTAACCAGACTTTTCGTTGCCCCGCTAATTGCCTAATGAACCGCGTAATTTTCGCGCCGACGCGAGCTACCACCATCCTGATACGAACACATCGTGCGAGACTCGTGATCGTCATAGAACAATCATGGTGGTTGATATATATATATAAACATGATTAGTATGATAAGATAGATATCATTAATAACAAAGAAAGAGGGAAGGATCGTACTCTTCTAACGATGGAAAACAGATCTGATGTAAATATCGAATAGCGTTCGCAGCATTGCATATTCTTATTTATTCATTGCTCCATAATAAAGGATTACGTATCGGTTAGATATTAAACAGAATTTGATTTGAGCTGACGTGGCTAATATATTGATGGTAATTGAAGGAACCTTGATCAAATATTTGAGAAATCGCCTCCATCGTCTCTTACAATTGGATAGCGCGACGATTAAGGCAGTGAGGAAATTTCTGTAACTTTTGCTTCTGACAAAGTCGACCACTTTCGTCTATACATAATTTGTTTAACGCTCTAAAATAAATCTAATACCATAGATTTAGAGATTAGGTTTACCCCTAGATATAATAATATATGTTAGAATTTAAGTTCAAATCTCTATCGAATTTTACAGCAGAGAAGATATTTGAAGAACGAAACGTTTAAGTAGAAACACTGTGTATTCCAATTCTGAAAGTATTCATAAGTCATTGTTGAATCAGACGCGATATTCTTCGACGAGATGTTTCGGAGACAAAAGATATAAATTTCGAAATACAGATCCGGGGAGATATTAAAGTAATGAGATTAATTAATAGAATAGACCCTGGTGTTAATTTAGAAGCGTGTGTCGGGATGACCACAGAGTTACTTACAACTGGGATACTCCGCGGTGTATCTGTAGGACGTTTCAAAATTAACTTGCAAACAATTAATTACAACAGTATCGTATTTATTTCAAAACATTTTGAAACGTTATAAACAATTATTTTTACCGCGTGATATATAAAAATAATTATTCGATAAATTCCTATTGATCTACAATTCTATGCAATATTCTCCAAATTCAAAAAATTATCCAGAAATATTAATAAAATAAGACAGTTGCATAATACTTGCTTATTTGCTTGCCTGTCTTTCTAAAGATACTAAATTCTAACGTGCAACAATTAATTCAACGATTTGAAATAATAATCTCATCTTGTATGTATCGCTGTCAATGTCATCGTTGTTAGCGATTATATCGTAATTTCTAAAAAGCGCTATGGCAACAACATCGCCGATAAGATGAGACAAATCCTTAAGCGATGTTTGTTAGTTACTTTTTCAGCATAGTAGTAGGAAGCAAAAGCTAGCGCAGTCTTGTTTACGGATAAATGTCTTACTTCCCCTACGTCGGTGGTCGCGGCCATCTTGTTACCCCGCCTTTCCTTGCAAAACCCCTTTCATATTCCCCTGCAAATGTTAGACTACCACCACCACCACCACCACCACCGTTAGTCTCGTCTTACCCTCTCTGGAAAACCTGGTTTCCCATACCATTTGCCCCACCCTTTCCATCCACCATTCTGACTTACCCCCTCCAAGCAAAGGAAAGGGTATTATCACCACTCCGTAAATTTCTTTCCCTCTTAAGGATAAGAAATGCACTCTGCGGAAATGAGCGTAGTTTCGTGTCAAAAGTAATCGGTTAAAAGAGTTGAAAGTCATAAAGAAGCAAGGTATTTAAAATGCTGAGGATAACAAGGAGGAAATGTACTAATAATTTAAAAAGAGAAGGAAACTAATTATGTAATTTCTTTCATTCTATAATACTATAATTGAAGGGCTCTCTGAAAAACGGACTTACGAATCTATGCAAATGCAATTTACTTCGCCGTTCTATTTTGTGAATTGTTTGATAACGATGTTTCGCAAGCAAAGCGTCTCTCGGAGAAAGTATCGTTTAATTTCTCTAACGAGCTTTCGGTACTTAATTTGTTGCAGCCTCGAGTCTCGATTACCAGAGACGAATCGTATATCTCTTCTTTTTGATTATTTTTCATATACTTATCTGCTAGGCGGATTTTTTTTTTTCGAGCAATTTCCGATGGAAGTACTAAGATAGTTGAAATCACCTGGGCCGATAAAATCTCGCTTACATTGTCTCGTCTGGCTGATCGATCGCTCAGGTTAAAAATCGAGTAAGTAGAAAAGGACCGTCGCTGATCTGGCGACCGAATCGCTACGCGTTCCGTTCAATGTAAACTGTACCGTATCGGAAATTTTCTCCAATGTTACGTTAAAAGCTTCGCGTTTGTTTTACTTTTACTGCTTTTCTACTTTTACTTTTCTCCTTGCTCCATTTATACCGCTTGGAATATCGTAATTTCGTTTAAACTATTTACAACGGAAGTTTAAATTCGGTCTGTTCTTTGAATGTCATATTTCCCACGACAGTTTCGTGATTTTTTAACGATGATTAAATTGATTTTTTTTTTTTTTTTTAAATGAAATTGTTTTAGACGAATAAGTGTTAAACCTCGGACACTGTTGGACAATTAGCATATATTTTGTTCAAACGTTAGTGACACACTAAAAAAATTTCCCTTGCAATTAATTTCTAAAGGTTCACGAAATTCTTTCTTTAATTGAAAATTAATCAAAATATGCACATATGAATTAAATAAATAAATATACACGAATAAGATAAAAATCGATTAACTAAATGAAAGAACGATACACGAAGCGACGTACCTATATATCTTTTAATTTTTCAATCTTACTTGATCAATGTTCTTGATATTTATCAATGCTCCATTGTATTTCGTTAGTATTCTCTTCATATAATCCAATTCTTAGTTCCTAACATTAAAATTCAAATTATATTTTTCTCATAACCAAATAACATTACACAAAATAATACACATTCTCAAGAATATACAAATCTAGAAAAATATATTCATAGCCCAAACCATAGAAGAAGTAAAGAAATACTACATAAAGTCAGTTTTAGAGGAGCTTTGAAACATTCACTACTCCAAAATAGTAGCGTTGATTACAACTTCAGAAGCGATTCCAAGTTTACACGTTAATAATGTCTGTAATTTAACAAAAACATTAACTTGAATTACAGTTGGATACACGAAGAACCGCTGGAAATAGTTTCGCAACTCGTCAGTGTCGACTGCATATTTGAATTTATTTCCAGATGTAAGCAACATTCGTGCATAGTCGACTAAAGAAAGGTTGCAAACAGAGCAGAAAGAGAGAGAAAGGGGGAAATAGTGATGGCAGAATACAATGTCAGGTTGGAAGGATTAGAAGGATCCTTAATCGTCGAAACCCAATCCGGTCGGGGAACGGAATGTCCTCATTTCCATCGGTCCTTTCGCTCCCAAAGATACGTGGAATTTCAGCAATAAAGATAAGAGTCTTCGATTACCGGAGGTTTTCACGTCCTCCCTTTCTCCATTCGAATCTCTCTTTCTCTCTAACTACTCGGTCGTTTTTATCTTTTCAACGTTCCACAGGTATTCGCCGTAGATAGATTTGTGAGAATTTAGTGGCTGACTTGTCACGAATACAAAGTATAAAATTACGTCATTTTATTCCGATTGATCGCTGAAATTTGGCAGGTTTAAAATGATCAATGAAAACTTAAAAACTTTTAGCATTTTTTAATCTTAACGTAGAAAAACCTATTTACCATTTACTATCACTATCAAATTATTAGGAAAATTCCTGTCCTTCTTGGCGTTAAAAATACAGATACAAATGATATTCAAAGCAAAAGACTAAACTCTGACGTATCCTTCGGTAATTAAAAAAATGGTAAAAAAATATAAAACGATCTTTTCTGTGGGAATGATATAGATTATTTAGCAAATACGACGAAGAAAGTTATAAATGATGATAATTTAGCTGTTAGGGATATCGAAGGCTATAGCCATGATCGTAGATTTCAATTAAACTGTGACTGAAGAAAATCGAGGTTAAATCAATTTAATCGACCTGATACATTTTTTATCATTCTTCTACGTATCTACTGAAAGTCTATAACATTCAAGTGACACATGATATAACTGACAACATTAACAAAAATCATTTCTTGTTTCTATTAGAAACACTTATAACGCTTATATACATATATGTATATCGTTTACCATTTCAATTTCTCGGTTCACCAATACCTAAAAAGTCATTACGCTCTAAGCAATGCCTCAGATTCCTTCGACGAAGAATCGTCCGTAATATCGAGCGTATACCAGTAGCTTCCCTTAACGAATCTCGATACCATTCCGGCCGAACTCCGCGGCTAACAGCGAGATAGAAATCGGACGTGGACCAAGAGGGATGCACCTCCGGCCAGAGAAGGACCAGCAAGGATGTGTAAGGACGTGCTACTGCAGGTGAAGGAGAAGTAGGTAGAACGTGGTATTCTGGAGGCAACGACGATCAATACCCAACAGCCCGGCACGTACGAGTCTGTATAACTATACCAGTGTATTCGGTGTACACTGTAAGGGGGGTAGTTGGTAGAAATAGGGGTGGAAACATCCCCAAGGAGCCGATAGTAGCCCATAGCGCTGCCAACCCACCCCATAGTTCCGGCCAATGGATGCCCACTGCGATCTCTAGCTCTGTGCTACGAATGAGGAGCCTTCTCAGTCTGTCTCTTCTATCTGTCTGCATATAAGCTCCGTCTTTCTCTATTTCACTTGCCCTAGGTCCCTTGTCTCGAGACTGACTTAACAATTAAATGCATTTACACGTCTCTTCGAATAGAAGCCCTTTTTATATGACTTTAATTCGACTCCGAGCTGAGAAAGATGATGTTCCTCGTTCCTCCTCTTTTCGTTACATAAATATATGAAAAATGATACAAGATGAAGACAGCTTGCTCGAATATACTGTACATTTATTAAAATTACGCAACAGGCAGGAATAGACTAGACAATGATGCGAGAAATATACCAAACACTCGTCGACGTAGAGTGTTGCTTATGTACAAGTACGTTCAACAGCGATTGTCACCTGCCTGTCCTTCTGAAACGTTTCGAGAATCTTCCGATTGTCGCGATCTTCTTTTACAACAACCAAATAATCTGCGACCTCTGTGTAAAAAAACATTTTTAACGATACAAAAGAGTCGCGTATAAAAGAGATATTTGAGAAAGCTACTTGAGAAAATTACTTGAAAAAGGTTAGATGACATCGCGCGTTTCACGGGGCACGTGAAAAGAAGAAGATCTAACGTAACCTATAGATCAGGCACTCTATTTAACCTAGCAAGCCTTCGTTATAAATAACGGATTATGTAAGCTCTGATCGGGCGTTCATGTGCATAAAAAAATCAAGCAAGATACTCCTTCACGCTTCTTTGCGTTGCATCTAGGAGTTTATTATAGGAAGCGGCAAGTAAAAGAAGAAAACATAGAAAAATACGTGCAAGCAAAATAACAACAAAACAACGTACTCTAGTTCTAAGTAAGCGACTCGCAAACAACCGAGTTATCGGTCATCTAAGCGCATCGTATACGCGCACACGATAGAAAATTCATTTGCACCTTCTTCGGCTACAACGAACAGCCAAGAAAATGTAAATCTCTGCTTAACATCTTGAAAGATACTACCATATACATATGTGTACGTCTAGGTTTTCTTCAGTTTGGCCTTGATTTCAAAGAATGTAGTAAAGATTATTGCGATCAACCGTCAACGAAGAACAATATTTTATCGTGACTGATTCATACTCGGAAATTAGAAAGATTAATAAATTCGTTTCTGAAGAAATTAATGTTTCCCTTTGTCTCCTGGACCACGAGGTCGCCCTTGAAATCTATGGCTGACCTTCGAAACCGGGGTTTCTCATGGTAATTATAGCGTATCTACCCTTCCGTTTATAAAAATAAACGCGGGTGCAACGCTTCCTGGTACGTGCGTATGCGTGGCGAAGTGAACGAGCGAAGATCTTCCGCCGTTCTTCCCTTCGCGGCCCCAAGTTTATTA
Source organism: Bombus fervidus (assembly GCF_041682495.2). Taxonomy (NCBI): domain Eukaryota; kingdom Metazoa; phylum Arthropoda; class Insecta; order Hymenoptera; family Apidae; genus Bombus; species Bombus fervidus. The sequence goes on along the minus strand of NC_091527.1, from coordinate 10,639,745 downwards.
CCTGAAGCTACGAATGAATGGAAGGAGCATGATAAAGCGTGGTAAAAGAGGGTGGTAGTCTACTCCTGAAGGCCGTCGAGGGTGCAGGACTGTAGGCGGGTGTCAGAAGGGACGAGGGAGAGCGCAGAGAAGGGTTTCATTCATGAACGTGTTTTATTGTTTCAGGCAGAACGCGAGTGGAGAACAGAGGAGGCCGGATAATAGCCACGGAGGAACCGGAAAGCATAAACCCGCGCAAAAGTAGGAGCCACTTCAAGCGTTTTCTGCGGCACGACCCTCCCGAAAATTATCCCCGGACGACCTGGCCAGACACGTCCTACCCTAACACGAAATAAGGAATATTCTTCATCCATACAATTCACTTTAAAAAAAAAGGTTTGCAAGTTAATAAGAAGAGGAAGAAGCTACGAGGGAAACATAGAAAAGGAAAAACGAACAGACATTGTTTACGGTCTCAAAAATGACAAAAATAATTAGAAAAATTCTAGAAGTAACGAGAATGACCAGAAACATTGTAACAATAACGAGGATGACTAACAAAATGCTTTTTATACCTTATTTGAAGAATACACGAGATTTTGGTAAAAAGAAAATTCAGTGCGTGGCTCCTTATTGTACGGAAGTTTGTCTATGACTTGGAAAAGTAAACTGAAGACACGTGGATAAATACAAGGAAACGCAAAACCTCCTAAATACATACGGATAACGCATACAACTCGAAAGTGAGATTTAAAATGACGTATATTTGATGAGACATTGCAGCTCTTATAAGAAAGGAAATAAAATTTACGACGGAACAAGTTCATCTTTAGATTAAAAAATTAATGCGATATTTAACGTATACAGGCACAAGACAAAGATTCTTTAAACTTTGATGATTATTTTGCCGCTCTGAACAATTTAAACAAATTAAAATAATTGGATTTTTTATAAACGATAGAAGCGATAAGTAAAACTTTGAGAAAATTCGAGGCGATATTTACAACAACAAAAAGAACTTTATTTGATGCAACGCCATTGCATAAATTGTGGTTGTGCAACTTACAGAATTGCCACGCCCCTGTGCTGCAACCTTAACTTCCGACACCACCTATAATAAACCCTTTAAACTCCCATGTGCATCGCATACTCCTCCTTTCTCCCGTCCCCTGTATTCAGGGTTGTCCAAAGTTCGAAGTTCTTTCGACGGTCAGAACTTTTTCCGTTTCATAAACTGGCCCCGGTACAATCCCTGACAAAGTTTCTTTCATAGTACAAAATCGTTTCGAAATTGCTACATCGTACCCTCTTTATGGAATTTCAAACAAATTCTTGTAGAAAGAAACGATTTTTGCGATTAAATATTTTTGAAGATATTCATCGGATAAATTGAAATACATTCGCAGTCTTGACGAAAGATGCAAAGACTAAAAGAAATTTTTGATCGAAGTTTCTTTACGTATTAGGTAAATATGTACCTCTGTGAATTTGAATTAAACGAAATTATCGAAATTTAAATGAAAATATGTAAATCTGGAATAGTCCTCATTGAGGAAGAACGTATCGATAAAACACGCTCAGATTGAAAATTTATTAAATACACAATAAGTAATTCTAGAAGAATGAAAATCGAAGAAAAATTGACAAAATCCATCAAAGGAAATTAAAGATAATAATTTTCAAATCCTCGAACAATCACACGACTATTCGATAAGAGTGTCGATACGATCAAAGGAATAATTAAATACCACCAACAATTGGAACTAGTAAGAAACAACATTAAAAAATGAAATAATCATGCCATTTAAGAGACACTGATCAAAACTTCAAGCAAACTATCTACTGAAAATTAGGGACTCAAAATTCAGTACGGCCAGGAAACCGAAACAAATATACCAAGAGAGAGAAAGTAAAAAATGCAAACAACTAAATATTTAATAGCAGAGCTGAAAAAATAGTCGACAAAAGTGCATTATGTATAACCTAAATTTACAAGACTAATTAAAATTCTAAACAGCATGGAAGAGTTACAGTTAAAAGCATCGAAATTCATCTCTGGCAGGATTTGAAAAGGCGCGTGCTATAAATTTCCGGTGTAAAAAGGGCGACAGAAGGAAATATCTTTCCCCCGGCAAGACGAAAGAAAGAAATGGCCCCGGCTTTCCAATTAGCATTCTTACTCCTGCCGCTGCAAGCAAATGTCGGGGGTGGCGAGTGTGCAACATAAACCGCGCGATAAAACGCCGCTGGCACGTGTATATCACCCACACATAGAGCCACTTCTTTTTCATTTTAGTTTCTCGCACGGCAGTGTGGAAAGCGGTAAAGTAGAAACGGCAGAAACACGGCCAAGAAGCGTTTATAATGCTCTGCTCCAACACTCTGCAACTTCGCCAACTAAACGCAGGTGGTTCTCAAAATTCTTCTACCTTTTTACAAGCTGCTTCCTTCGATTCATGCGAACATCTTTGATCGATAATATCGAATTCGTTGCTTTGAAGAGCTTCTTAAATTTCGCTGGTGTGGAAGATCAGAGGAAAAACGTATGATCGTACACTTTTGAATACCGAATACAAAAATAATCGAGAATAATTCTAAATATTGAAGGATAAGAAGATATCTTCGATGGAGTTGTTATCGCATCTGTGACAAGTATTTGATCAGAAAAATTGTTGAAATACGAGATAATGGATTTGAGATTTTGCAAGATGTTTCGTAGTGTTCATAATAATTATATAATATATAATTAAAGAAGAAATTACAATATCGAGGAGCAGTGTAATTTTCCTTGAAAAATTACATTTCCTGCATCACAGTTTGAAAAATATACTTAAAGAATTTACGATCCTATGGTTATCATTATTCAAGGAAAATGGAATTTCAAGAAAAGAAAACAACGAAATCTCAATGCTACGAAACTACGATAAACTGAAACTAACAAACCATTGATAAGCATTTGCTAGCATTTATAAGCATAAAAACTCAGACAGATCATAATAGGCTAAAATAAAAGATTGAAAATTCCCACGATAAATCTACACATATACCCGTACGTCGTCCTCCACTCTGGAACCACCCAAACATTCGATCGTCGTCTTTATCAAATCTAGCCACTCAAACTTTCGGACGAAAGACTAAAACCAAACTATCAAGAGGTATCCATAGCTCGATTCGCACCAACGTTTCACGTTGTAATTCTCACGAGAATGTTCAACACTACCAATGGTGAAAACAATTTCGAACGAAATAGTCGCACCTTTCTGGAAAGCAAGGGTTGAGAGTCACGGCGGACGAAGAGCTCAGTGTTTTTAACCCTTCGCGAGAAATTCACGCCGCGAAGACGTCGAAAAAGCAGTGTCTCGGCTCATGGTTCATAGGAGGAACGACGTCTGGTCAAAAGTTTCGCGGGCAACCCCGCGCCGTCAGTTCATTTTTCTCCCCTTTTCTTTAGCGCCGGCGACTCTTAAGCGGCGAGCAACCGAGAAAACGCTCGAGTCGTCGACAATTCCGCAACAGCATACGGCCCGCTAATTATTTAATTATTTATTTACCGAGTTCATTCCACCGGATTATACCACACGGCAAGTTTCATTCTTTATCGCGGCCCTATTAGCATGCAACCGGCCGCCTATACCGGCTACCTGGCCGTCTAATTGTTTACTAAGCGGCCCTTTGCTTCCCGACCTTTTCGCGCTAATCAGCGGACCCACGGTTTAAACAACTTCCGGCGAGTTTAAACGAGACCGCGACACGCGGCCATTCTTTATTCATACGCAGACAATTCTCCACGTTTCTCTAAAGCACTGCAGCAATTCGCTTTGTACAAACGTTTGACCACGTTCCGATGTTAATCGTAAACAGGATATCGTTCAAACACGAGTTCCCTTTTTCATGCAGCCTCTAGAATATTTCGAATTCTTCATAAAAATCTATATCGAAATGAAAGAAATATACGTATTCATATGTTTACCATTTGGATTGAACGATATAATTCTTTTTCGTAAAACACGAGCTATGATTAAAATATAGTTGACATATTCCTAGTAATTACATTTATATCACATTTTTGGAAAATTATAGAAACATAATCCGTCTTCTGGAAAATATAAACCGTGGGTTTTTGTTTATTAGTAAACCGTCTAAAAATTCGATTTTTGTCACTCACTTACTTACTACAACTTATAAAATTTATATTCTTCATTTGGAACAATTATTTGCAACACTGTTTAGGCGATTAATCTACGTACCCATCAATTAAATTTGCCAGTGTTTTATTTACTAATATAGAATTAATTGTCACCCAAATTCTAATTCGTTTCATTCTTTTTCATTGCATAAAATAATTTCATTACCCTACATATTGAATAATTCACATTTCACGGCCAAGGGTACAATAATCTGTGAAAAAGAAGCGGGTATGGAATCCGTGTTAAATTGCTGTTATTAAAATAATTGTTTGATGTATAAATTAATACATATAACGATATATTAATACCGCATAAAGCTATCGGAAAATTGAACATAAGAATGTAAATTATTCACCGAGCTGTTATTTTCGATAATTTGGTGTGGAAGCAATTGAATGAAAGTGGAAATAATTAAAAGTGGCTGTGTCAACGAAAGGGAAATTAACGCTTTAATTGATGGGACGGTTTTAATAATTTTATGAAGCGCGAGTATCTCGTTCATTCAAACAAACTCAATAGCATTAATGAGCGTGTCGTTCTCTTCAGTGGAAGGTAGTAAAATATTTCGTAGCTGCGAATAAACGTGAAATTTTGCGGTGTACACATTAAACCCATATCATTGTGCAGAAATTACTTGATCAAAAATTAACGTTTACTTCCGATCATGCACGTTATAAATTATTTTTGCGTAACAAATTTTGGTTTGATTTTACCACCTCATTTTATCTTTCGCGTTACAAACATAATACGTAAACTTCGTAATATTCGATATTCACGCAATCTACACAAATCAACCGCATTCTCTTCTTTTAATTTGTTCATATTTTCCAATATAAACTGCCAATCATTTGACAAATATTGACATAAAAATAACACGATTGCGAATAACACAATAAATTTTGCGAAAAAAAAAAAAGAAACGTTTATTCAATACCAACTCAATATCCTTTCAAACTATTTGTTACTTCCACTCCAATATTCGGTTATTTTCCACAAATTAAATATTTCAAATACTTTCAAACAATATCTAACATAATATAGTATCGTATGACGATGATAGTAATATTTCCTATTTTAAATGAACAAAAATAGACTTATCATTTTGCACGTATGATCTTCAATTTATAAATAGACACGCATGAAAATGATCAAACTATCCAACACAAAGAATTCCGACGATTCAACCCTCTAAATCTATAGTACTTTTCTAAACTCCATAATCGTACGCTAGACAAACTGCAGCTGGACCAACATCTGCCAGACCGGTTGTTGGTCATCTCGCGCCATGTCCAGTTTGCAACGGAATTTCCTATCTCTCTTTCTTTTTTTATTATTCACCAATGACCGGTCCGTGACCGGTCAGCATCCACCAGGATGCTGGAAGAATCCCTGCACAGTTTTCTGTATCGTGACCAGTCGATCCGGTACTGGCCCGATCGTCCAGCCACCCCTCGACAGAGGGAGAGGACTGGTTTTCAAAAGCTGTATCTTCTTTGAGTGTCGCATCTTCGCGCGAGACACGGAATCCACGTGAACAGTTCGCATTGTGCCTGTGAATGGGAACGGTGATGAACATTGTTGGCTGAGGTAAGCAAACTATCATCCATAATCTCCTTATCTTTCCCCGAGTATAAGAGCTTGGAAAACGTTGCTTCTTCTTTCACTGCGAACGAAGATCATAGGAAATAAACGTGTCAAGTCCATTTCTGTGAAAAATTTCTTTTGAGTGTAAAAAAGAAGAAAAATATTTTTTTCGTTTGGAAATAAAAAATAAAAAAGTGAATTCTAATTCGCGTTGACTTCTGACGGTACAATCGATATTTCTGAAATGTTCACAGCGATATTAAATGGAAGAAATTGAATTTCAAAACCAACTAAAAAAAAAAAATGTTCTCTGCATTTTAAAATCGTTCTTTAATTTCAAGATTACTCTCGTACAGGAGAAAGAGAAAAATGTGACTTGTACACGCATCAGGTTCCTTCTTTCTTCCTTTCAAATAATTTACGCGTGCTGTCGTTGGTATTACGATAAAATATGACTATCACGATAAAAGGACGATTTAAAGTTTAATTGTTAAACAATTGATTAAATTATTATACCTGTATGAAAAACGGAAATACAAGATTTAATAAGTTTCGGACTAGAGAAGAAAAAAAAAAACAAGCCTGGAGAGAAATTAGGATTTAGAGTGCGTCCGTATGGACGCGATAGTAGAATATATTAATTTTATCAGAATAATATATTAATCAATACAGTGAGCGTGTTGCATATGTGCATAATTACGAAGAATGATGAATTTCATCTATGAGAGAAACATCGCGTATTTACAGTAATAATATTGGTACTAAATATCTAACTTACGAAATGCATGAAATTCATGTATTGATTATTTCCAGTTGTTAAAGTATGATATTCTTTAATTGTTTCAAGCAATTAGCCAGTAATTAGCGATTAATTTGTAGCAAGAGAAAACACGTGTCAATTACCGACAAATTTCTTCAGTAACCTGCCCTTTTGGGAATAATAATCGTAGGAACTTGCTGTGTTCTCGCGTAGGTGGCTCTAGTAAGTCATGGGGTTGGTTTGATCAATAATTTACTCACTTCCACGTACAAGATACTGGTAAAATGGCAGCGTACGCCATCTCTTAGAAAACCGCTGGACAGTGTGCTGCTACTCTTGTTTAACCAACGATTGAACTTTATTTCAATGTTATAAATTAAAAGAAAAGATTTCTAACAATGGCTATCGTTGGTCAAGCAATTTAAACGTATAAATACTTTTGTCTGGAAGTAGTAAATAAATAACGATTTCTTAATTTTTATCAAGCAACATTTAGGCTGTAAAAGCTTTATTTTAACAAATAGCGATGTTAAGAATAATATTTCAAATATATTATACTTTTTCTAAACCGTTTACTAGAATAAGATACTTTTTACCGCGTGTAGACTCTGAAGATAAAGGAGACTGATATTAACATCGTTGATAAATTAATTTACAGACTTATGTTTGTGTTTTATTGAAACTTTTAACTGCTCTGCTATGTGCTTGTAAGTAGCTCGTAAATATCTCTTCATCTTGGAACAAATTTCACTGTTTTCACATTGATATTAAAATTTCTCAAAATGAGCATCTCTTGTTCTACAGTATATGTATATTCTTAGCGTTTCTTAATGCAGAGATCATTCTACGATTACCACGAACCTTTGTTCAATTTGTTACCTGTAAATTCGTTCGTCCAACTCTGCTACATGTTGCACTGTTTTGTCGCTAAACGCTTTTTCACGTTTAAACTGTTTAAAGGTAAAGTAAAAGAATCCTCATTGATATATAATAATTTTATATCCCAATTTTATATATATATTTTTTTTTTTTTCAAGGTTTCCTTCAAGCATTAATAGCCTTTTCGTTTTTCAAAACGAAAGCCAAATTAAGATACGAGAGTGGAGAAAGTATTTCGGAGTTCAAATAAAATTTGTATCAGTTTCAAAATTCACTAAATTCATCGATGTAAAACTGTCGATCGATATCACTGAATTCCTGAACTCTAAAAAATACACTCATAATCCGCGGTATGGTCTGGTATACTCAAGTATCGGTTATCGGTCTTGTGCTTCAGAGGAAAATTTTCTTTCAGCTCTGATTCAGGGAAAGTGGCATGGCATAGACGTGGAAATTAATTTAGTTGAAGTCGGTCAATCTTAAGGCGACAGCTGCTGCTGAAGGAATCCATTAGTAGGCTTATGGCGTCGGCATCTTTCCTAGGGTGGTCATCACCACCCCCTCAACGCTGCTAGAACTCTGCTTTTGTTCGAGATAATAAGCCACCATTGTTGAGATAGGTGGATCCGTCCAACGACCTTATTGTCCATCGACCCGCTTTGCTTCGAATATTCGCGATAAGAGTCAAATTCTCGTGAAGTCGTGGACTAACGTACACCCCTCCTCTATCTGACCACTGATTTTCGAGCTGTTACCCGCCATGCGATACAGAAAAGATTCTATTCCTGGATCAACGTGATTCCCGAACTTTGAAAAATTAACAGAGAAACGATGGATCTTCGTATGCTGAAGAAATTATGACTTTTTGGTTTTACAGTCGTCGTAATAATTTTCATGGTATGCATTGTTCGATTTCGAAGAACGATTGAAACGTGACAGAATATTAGATAACGTTCGTTTAGTTTGTATAGTCATTGTTTGCAGTTTAAATGAGTTTAATTACTGATCCTTTGAGTGACAGAATTAAATGATAGTATAGAAATTAAATAAAAATAGATTTGAATCGATCTACATAGAAGTACAAAATAGAACGTCTTTTTTTATTAAAAAACAATCATGCAATATATTATATATATGTACAATAACTTTCAACAAACGCAGTTTGCATGTTCTTAGTAGCAGTATTTTATCTTTTTAAAGATAAATTTACATTTAGCTATATTACTGGAAAAATGCTATCGTTCTCAAAGATACAAGAAAAGAATATTCTCTGAAGTTTATTAAATGCTGTTCATTTAAATTCATAAGGGAAATAACTATATCTTCGAGAAACATTTTTCGAACGTCAGTACATAAGTACGGTGTGACATGATTGTTCGTGTGGGAGCTGTAATGTCGAGGCAGAGGGACAATAGACTTGAACGCGTATTAACGTACAATTACAGGATTTTCTAGAAACCCAATTAAGCCAAACAGAGGACGGCTTGTTTAGGATTTTCAAGACCACGTGGATTTGCGGGCTATACATTAAGCACTAAACGTGCATCAGCTCGCGTCGAAGAGATCTCGTTAAATCTTGTAAATGTCTAACAGTAGCGGCAGAACTTTAGACAATCAAGCAAAATTCCAAATATATTTTACATCATTTTCCTAAGAAAATGATTAAACATCTCTAAAATATCGCAGATGATTATATATTTATTCCAATGATATACTTCTCTCTTTATAAACAAACTACTTAATTATCTTAAACAGCTGTTCCTCTTTATTCGCGTTTCTATTCTCTAATGTCACGTGTTCATCTGCGCTCGAATATATTATATATTCGAATATAATATATATATTATATTCATTCAAACGTATCAAAATTCAATTTAAAAAAAAAACAATGATTTTTTAAGAAATTACATTTATAATAATTTAATCTATACCGTTTTTATAACTTATTTAACAAAAGTTAGTGAAAGGATAATTTAAAGCTATCAAATCTTCGCAACACGCTTCTTAGATTCTATTTGAATAATGAAAAAAAATATATAATTCCTTATAATATCACAATATAATAATCCCTTTGAAATATCACGATTTCGATCAAAATGATTATAGGTTTAACGAAAAATTGCAAGAACCGTAACGATGTCTATCGCAAAAGTGCAAACGTTCCGCACTGAGAAAAGCCAACGTCATGCGATAGCTACGAGCAGCCTTGGCTCGTGGAACGGTACTACACCCCCAGGAACAAAGTTATATCGGCTCGTACTAGAAGCGTGGGGTGAAACGAAAAGGGAGGAAAGGGGGTGGGTGATACGACGTGGCCCGTTCCTGAGGGAGCGGCGAAGTTCGGTGATTACCTAGGACTCTCCTAGGAACTGAGAGTTTCGTACTTCGCCCGCGCTAGCTCCAGCAACCTAACAGTCGAGCAAAGTAACTAAGGTTATTCGGAGGTACGCAGGAAGGTGGATAAGGAGAGAGTTCCGGGTCGGGCCTAAGGGATGCACTGTCGATATCGTGGGCGTCTGCATCAAGATATCCTCAGTTGAGTGATCGTGCCCACGAGATTCCTGGCTGCCTCCTGATCGAGCATGCAAACCCCAACCACTTCAAGATTTTCATAATTAGAATCGTGGAGAAGATGCACGATCGCTCGTTTCTACCTTACTTTTCTACAATTTCCTTTCGAAATTATATCGAAAAGAAATTGTTCTACCTCGTAAATCGTCTTCAACTATTCGTTAATTTAAAAAGAATTCAACCGAAGAAACAAAGTTGTCGCGTTTAATTAAATTGTTTTAATATCTTTCCAACTGCTTTACAACTTTGTTAATTGCCAACTCTAAAAACTATTTCTTTGCTCGATGTTCTAAAGAATCCTTCAATTTTCGGTATTACTCGAACAAAGTTAAGTTAATTAAAATATTAACGTAGCATTTCACTGAAAAATATCTATCTTCCTATGTCTAGCCTTGGTCGCCTGTGTGTTAAACGATCCCTAGTAACCTCGAACAAAAAAGACACGCAATTCTCGTGGGTCCAATTTCCGTGAACTTCAAAGGGGTAGGAAATATCGTAAGGACAGGACGTCGTAATAACCATAATTCAATATGGCTGTTAAGATGGTAGGCACTTCGAAACGGTCTGGGCTAGCGGAGTTGTATGGGGTTGGGAATGGGTTGCAAGACCTTCCTACTCATTCTCTTCTGTACCCCGCGTCCTCGATACAGATGCTATCTAAGAAGAGAATCCGGGGTGTACCATTGTTCTCTGTTCAGAGATCTCGATGCTTCAGCCTCAGTGCACCGATACTCCTTAAACTTTGGACAAACTTTGCCTCGCCGCCAAGTCCTCGTTACAATGAGACATAACCGCATATCGGACGATTGATCCTTCTGAATTGCGCACAATCGGCTCTCGCGTAAGTTAGATACGCGCAAATAAATTTTTCATTAAAACGAATCAATAAGTTTTATTCAATACGAATGAATATCTGAAAATATTTTTAGTTATCTTGTTTTCTTCTCCTCGTTCTTAGCTTTACAGGTGGGATATGAGTTTAAGGTGTTGTTATTTAACAAGACATTGGGGCAAATTATAAATGTATCTTTTTTAAAAATATTTTTGCCAAATAGTATTAGTCAAGGAAAGAATAAAGATCAAAAGAGGATACTCAAGTTACTGTGGTAAAAACAGAGATAGTAAAAGATAACATTTCGCTATTTATAGATTTATAATACCACGGAGAAGTAACGAACGAGAGCCATACAGAGCATGAAATTATTCTCAGAAATAAATTTCCCGAGATATGTACGGCAATCAACCTATCCTCCATTTACGTATCGTTACATCTCGTCAAGTCTCTTTTATACGATTCTTAATCCCTAATAAGTAGTCAATCCTTTCTATAATTTTTTTCATTCACAGGTAATCAATGCCCAGTCAACTCACTGCGCGTACAGTAATTTCTTCACATTGTATATAATAAACAAAAATCGAACAAATTGCACGTAATTTTGTCCATATTTGCATTAAATTAAGAACCTCTCTGATTACACAGTAATAAATATCATTAGCCGTCATTCATGATAACGATGTATCGAGAAAGTAAACAATTTACGATTCTCCCAGAAAATACTCTCACAAATAATGCTTCATTATTCGTCGCCAATTCGCCCAATTAAAAATTGCTATCAGTTTTTACAAGATTGTAAACGCACAGACTGTTATAAGAAAAGGCAATCACCGTTCTATCAAGTCGTCAATCCTCTAGGACGTTGGATTTGAACCCTTTGAAACCACGTCTGGTCGGCCATATTTTTACGCTGTGGGCAAACTGGAAGGGGGATGAAATCGTTTTGATCGCAGTGAAAGCAAGATGCTGGATGGAGGGTGATGCTCGAGCAGCGAGCAGAGATGGTGAGGGGTCATCCAATCAACCCCCAGCAAGCCGCGTCTTACCCTCTCTATAAAGTTATCTTTCTTGTCCCTGCCCTGAGCAGAGTTAGAGCACCCTCGAAATTCCCAACTATTGACCGAACCACTCCAGACCATTGCTACGATCAATCGACACTTGTGCTGGTAAGAAAGACGCAATATGAATTTCATGTTTCGATTAATTTTCCCTCGCGAATGAGAGTTACGGATGAAACTGGACAATTCACGAAAGAGAGTTACGAAGATTCGCAATATTCTCCTCCACATAAGACGTTTCTTAAATTTTTGTTTTCCATGATTAGAGTATTTAAGAGAAGATTTAAAATATATCGTACGATATTAGACGAGGAATACAAGTACAAGTACTTTCGTATAATTCTAGCGTAATGCTTTCGATTACGGAGCTGTCGAATTTCTACGGCTAATCAACAAGAGTACCTAAGCTCGAAACGATAATACTGTTCCCATTCCAGAAGTCGAATGCAAAGTTATCTCATATAAACTTCTACCACACCTCGCACCGATGTACCCGTTGCGTTTTATTAATCTCGTTAAACTTTAAAACTTCTACTATACTGTAGTTCTCGAAGTAAAGTTTTCTATCTTATTTTCTATATTATTTTACTGAATTAAAGTTGTTGTAAATTCAACGATTTTCTTTCCAATGAAATTAGTTTAACAATTACAATTATCTACAGCAAATCCAAAAATGTAGTAATATTTATTCCCATTATCTCGTAACAATATTTAGAAAGATAGAAACAAAATCTCAAGAAAATATCTTGTATCGTTCTAAAGTTAAATAAAGAAAATATTCCACTCCTCGTAATATTATTTTTTAACGTTAAAGAGAATTTAGATATAGAATCATTCTACTTCTTTCCGTAACCTTTACAATTACGAAAATTATCTAGCCACAGCGGTGTAATTTGAACAAAATAGTAATCCTTAACAGTAGAACTATCGATCTTTACTATGCTCACCTAAATGTACTATATAATACCCTAATATGAATAATATAAAATAAATATATGTCATCGTACATGAGTATATGTATTATATTTATTTCTTTTCACCAAACCACTTTAAGTAAGTAGTAATTTATTTATACTATAGTAGAGATATTTAGAAACAAAATAATATTAGCTTCCTTAAAAGCAGCTGCATGATTACTATATACACAATACACAAATACAAAATCTGAGAATTATTGACAAGTTTGGCAATTCTAGCGTTAAATTACTTCGACATACTCGTACTTAAAAAATTCTCATATTTTAATCAAGATTGGAATCTTCCTCGGAATCAGAGGGATGAAAACGTGACTCTAACATACACAGCACATATAAGCATTGGCAGAACGAAATCTTGATTCGTCGGACCGTCGATAATTTAGGCCTATCTACTAACGTCTCTAATTTCCTTGATATTCACGTCGAAGGGTCCTTACGGTCGAGGAGCCTAAGGATGCCAGAAATACCTATGTGAAGGCAGAAGCGCCTTCCATGACAGGCCTGCAGGATGGAGTTGTATTAATTTCATATCCCTTCCGCCGTCCAACACGAACGACTACGTTCAATCGTCTATTTATTGCCGACATATCCAATCTCGTACGGTCTCCACGAGGTATCGCCTAGATGCGGAGGAGTGGCAACTGGCTATTAATTTTGATTAGTCTCTTCTAAGGATCCTTGATTGGAAGCAGAATTGCGTTCCACACCTGTATCAGGACACATGTTCTAACTTTACGCAAGAATATACTTGAATTACGCGATAGCTCAGGATTAACAATTTATCTTGTTTGATAGAAAGAAAATCTTTTGTACGTATAATTTAAAACGGATTTCAAAGTGAATAATGTTATGTGTATTTTGTTGAAATTGTAAACGTTATGTAAATGTATCATATAAAAATATAGAAACGTATTGTTAGAATATATTGTTAAAATATCATTCAGATATTATACGTATAATTATACGGTGACGATCTTATTTTTATCTGATACAGTAATTAGAATAGAAATAGAAATATATGAGTGAATAAATTATAAAGTAAATAAAATAAAGAACATTTGCTGAGAGAAACATTTGTTTTTCTAACTTTATTCGGAAAATGCACTACTGCGATATCTATGAAGATATATACGAAAATTTAGAACGCCTAACTATATTTTGTTCCGTTGGAGTAAGAATTAAAGTAAGCTTGATACGCGTAAAAGATCTTTTTCGATGAAGCAATGTGAATAAAAAATATTGCAAGTTAAAACATTGTATAAAATGTGAATTTTGACTAAAAATGAGAATTATGAACTGTCGGTAGAAAAGTGTGATAATAGGCTTGTTACATGGCTTGAAATTTAGTCATGTTTAGTCGAGTGGAGCAATATAAGTGTAAATGTAAATGTTTATGGGGAGACACTAAATGTAGAGTGCAGTAATGGTGGGTTTACGACCGCAGCAGTTTACAAGTGGCTCGCGAAGTCACTTGATTCATCGGGTGATTTGTATCTCCAACTGGTTTGCTTTTTAAGGGAAGTTTAACCGCCACCTTAGCTACGCTTTGCTTCGATAAAATTATTACTTCTTACGATCTTTTCTATTTTGCGATAGTATCGACTTCTGCAACTTATCTTTATCAATAGCATATGCCATACTGACCAAGATCGGTGTTTACCTATCTATATCAAATCTTTTGCTAATTTTGTAATCCATTCGAAATAAATAGCATAGATATCAGTAGTAATTCCATTATCTCGTTGGATTTCTTGTTAAAACGTGTTCTAAAGTTAAGGAATCTCATGCTAAAATGTTCTCAAACTATTAAATTCTATGGAACACATAATTCAATAATTCTAAATTTTGGTCGGTATTTCTAAACATAATTCTAAAGCCCTTTGCATCTTTCCTACACGTTTTTTACCTTTTTTCTCAAAAAATATTGGCAAAATCAAAACCTCTGTTACTTAAGTTACTTAGAGAAATTAACGCGACTCTTATCGTCAGAAAACGAAGTTAAAACCAGTGAAAGATTGAAAAAATTTGTCTCGTTTCTCCTTTTATCTGATTACACGGAACTGCGGTAAGAGTCTGTCCGAGAAACAAGCTAAAAGCCCTTTCGCTATATCCAACAAATAAAATGCACAAGTTAAACGCGACCTATTAACGAAATCGAGTTCGTTCCTAGACTGTAGCCGTGGATGCACTCCGCCCTGAACCACGTAAAGGAATTTGCGGTCCAAGTTGCTTTGCTATTCGAGATGGAGAAATCTTCCACCCTATAACACCCAATCCAACCCCTTTCCTTCGGCCTCGCTCCTCTCCCCCTCCCCCTATGGCTTCTCCGCGCCAGTTTACTTCAGCCCTGATCATCCGTGGCCCCAGTCACCCCAAGGCTAGTTTCTCCGTAGAACCCTTAAGCTTAACTATCCGCAGAAGTTGGAATCTGTACGTACCTATTCCACGACGAAGCTACAAACTCACCCCCTCTCCTACCATCAAGCAGCACCCTTCGTTCGGACCTAAACGCTCAACCTGTACCGGTTCGACCTGTATTAGCGTTGGTAAAAGCAACGAAGAAAGCAGGAGATAAAGAAACCGGTGGAGAGATGGAAAGTGAAACGAAAATCAAATCCAGGCTTCTTGGAAAGAGCGTAGGGAGAGCATGATGTGCGAGATGGAGATGCATTGGATAATGGGGATCGATAGAAGAATCGAAGAAGGTTAGTACTGATATACTGAGGATACTTTAGATTAGAATGCATGTAATAAGAATCCATTGATTCTTCCCGCTATATAATATAATAATTTTTCGTTTATATAGTAAGAGTTCATATAAATAGATTGGCGAACGGCAATTTTAGTTAATTTAATCGAACATTAACTACATGAAAAATTTAACAGAGCATACGCTCAATGTTTACGGACGAATTAAGAAGTTAGGTTCCTTTTCTCATCGTCTATCGAATTGCTTTACATTTCTCCGATTTTTTGCTAGTTAAAGATTAATTCGAAACGTAACATCTTTTTCTTTTATCGGGACAATGTTTGCGGTAAACACAGAGTGAATGAAAGATAAATTTGAGGAAAAATTCTTATATTTTTACCATACGCGAACGAGAGAATATTAATTTCGTCTAGAATCATAATAATGTTTAGTTGTTAAAACGGTTATTTGAGTTTTAATACGTTATTTCTGATTCATAAAATACATAAAGTTTAAAGATCGAATTACAGGATTACGTTCATATCGCACTCTTTTAATCACACAAATACTTTTTACGATAGTTGTTGCTTTGTTTATTTAAAATAAAAAAATATCATATGGCGGTCAATAGAGATACAAAAGAATATCTTCTTTTTTTCTTTTCTTTACGTGGAGGAAATCCGCACGGACGCCCGCCGCTTCTGGAGGGAAAAGCGGCGTGGTAATGTCGGACTCCAACCGACTAAGACCTTCACGATGATCGTCCCTTACAAAAGAATATCCTAACGTTCACCTTACTCTTCCACATAATGCAGCATTCGATCCATTCCGGTTACTGTTCCGGTGTAACTGGATTAACAAAACCTGTTGGACAAATTTTAAAATCTTTCCAACTACTTCTTGTCAAAAGAAATATCGTGGAAACCAACATCACTTTCAACAAAAGTAATACTTCAATCACAAATCATTGAACCAACGATGTACATTAAAAAAAATCAGTTCACTGAGAATAACAAAATGGGCCAACAATCTGTACAGTATGAAAGGTAAATGGAAGTTAGGGTAATATTGATTCTGCATAAGATTGCCCGAGGCACATCTTCGGAATCAAGATTGAGTCGGTAGGGTCGTATCAGAGAGGAAACGAATCGACAGGTTGGCTAAAAGAATGAGAAGGAGAATCTCGATAAGTAAATCACATGCAACGATACGAAGACGATAAACAATTTCATGTAGGAAAAGCATTTAGATTACAGAGTTAACGGAAATCTACATACGGCGAGAAATTGTGGATGCCGATTGCTACATCGATCCAGCAATTTCATAGAGACCGCCAATTTCCACGTGATCTTCGACCCTGCTACCGTCGGTCAAATATTAATTAACTTTAAGCTACGAAGACCCGCGAGATTCGAGACTTGTGCGAGCGTAGATCCTCCGGGAGTTGCCTTGAAAGTGTACTTAAACAGTTAGCGATCCGAACGTTTACATGCATCTAAATTTCATGGAATATTATCAATTAGCAGAAATCCCTATTAAACTGGTTACAGTCCCCCAAATTTTTATCGACTTATATCAACACTATATGAATATTGCTCAAATATATAAATTAATGACGAATTGTTGTTTGAAAAGTTGTTTATTAAAAATATTGTAAATGATATATTAAGGTGAAGTACACGATATTTGGAAGTGTTAATTAATTTTAATTATCGCTTCGACAGCCTTTCTATCAGTTTCAAAAAACTTTAACCTTATCTATAGCTTGATGATTAAGTCAGCCGAGGATAATGAACGTTCATAACGGAAATACTCCATTATATTTGATTCTTACAGATATGAAATCATTCATTATGTATATATATATATAGTGTTAAAAAGTATTTACACATCATTGTATTCATTATATCATATACAAATTAATTAATTAGATCCAAGTATATTAAATTTCATATCATTTCATAGTATACTTCCATACGACTAAGAAAATTTGATGAGAATGAAATATGGAACCTCAGGAAGAAATGCAAATATCTTTTGCAGTCATTGTAATCGTCTGAGCGGTAGTGCGGGTGTTGTTAAAAATTCATGGTATCGTATTAATCAAATCTCTACGAGAACTACCTTTAATTAGAGAAAACGCAATTGAACTCGATGAAAGGGGAATAAAGATAGAAACACAGATCAGGACCGCTTTGTCCGAAGCACAGGGGAAATCTGAAATATCAGAGACGTAGCCACGATTCACGCTTCTTCGTCGGGCTTCCGCCCTTCTGAGAACACGGAAAGCCACGCAGAAGGAGGATCTTGGTTAATCTTACTAATCTTCGCCGTTTGCTCCAACCTCGAATGACGAAACGGCGGAACGGTCAGTTGAAGACCACGGCCTAATGACATTACAGATCCCCCAATCAGCGCGAAGACCGGATAAAGGACGTAGAACATACTACGCTTAATTTCATTGAGCCGTTTGAAGCGAACGTATAGTCTTTTCAAGTTGTCGAGACACTAAGAGGTCTAATCACCGACGAGCACTATTGTACGTGTTTTAATAATACGAATAATACGATTTAAGCAAGATATGAACGCGAAGTAACAAATTTAATTAAATTGAATTATGAATTATTTAGAAAATTTTCGATAGACCAAACTTTAATATACCAATCATTTGCCCAATATTAAATAAATGTTATATTGTTTATAGTTCGAAAAATACTTGGGTATAGTTTTAATGATACGACGACGAAATTAATTGTCGTAACATCAAGAAGCTTAAATTCAGTTTTTGCTTAGTCTTGGAAAACGTCCGCAGTAAATTAGATGGGTTTATCGACTCGTGGGGTTTTGAAACACAGAACAGAATGAGGAAAGCAAGCTGTTTTTGCACGGTTCTCCACAAAGTTCTAGAGAGTAGTATAATTTGAACTGTTCCCAAAGCTCCGTATAAACAACTTTGAGCCTTTCTATATTTCCTTAATTAAATATGAACATGTATTAACAAACATATATATTATCTGTTCTTTGAAAATTATTCGTTCAAATATAAATATAAAATAAAAATCAATTATTCTTAGAAGATAAAGTAGTAAGTTATAAAACAATACAATTCATTACTTATTTGATAAAAAATCACCTTTTTTTAACGTTTCTAAATTATGTAACAGCCCATGGCTGTAGAGAAAGTTCCGAAGTTAAAGAGCATGTGTTGGCCGCATGGCCTGCGAAACGACGTCCAAAGATAGGATCTTACTAACTGGGACTTACAAACAAACCCATGAGCCTTGGAAAAGAAAATTTATCGTTTATGGGTTTTTCTATCCCAACCTCGGAAAGAAGCTTTCCCTTTCCTCAGCACCCAGGAAAAAGGAAAATAAAGAAAAGCTCGGAATGTTAGTCATAGTTAGTCGTATGGTTAGTTCGTATCGAGTCTGCATCGAGGCTGTATGGAGACAATAGCAGTTTAGTTCAGTAAGTATTAAATCTGTATAGTCATCGCTTGAGCTTGACGATTATTTTCGATTTTAATTCATCATAAATATTTTAAACTTAGTATAATTATCGTATCTCGTACATTAATTAAAATCATAATACGAATTCGTATTTGAAAAATAAACCATAATTCACTAATTAAGAGGTACTATATGTATATTCGATTATTCCTGTTCTAAAATTCGTTGATTATATTATAGATACATAGATTTTTTAAATATTAATTAATAGGATATGAAATTCTCGAATTTTGTGTAATGAATATTGAAAATATTGAAATATGCACTAGTTATATTTCGTTTGACTAGGAAATTAATTATTTTTAGCATCATATTACAAGAATTTATTACGAAGCTTTGACGTCTATGATAAGATTTAATAAATCATTTAGTTATCAATATGTAGTAAGATCTCACGATCAATCGTATATTCGTCAGTTATTTATTAAAAACGAATATAAATATGTATATATACAGTATATATAGTTGATATAGAAAGTATTCATACTCTTTACAACAGAATAACTTTCTTAAAGTTAGATCAAATAAGTTGAGTTTTTTAGACAAGTTAGGAGGATTAGTTTACTAGATGAAGCGTAAAAAGACCTTTGGAAAAGTTGCAATTGTTCGTAAGCGCGAAGAAAAAAGAGAAAGCGTTTTACATCTTCTTTATGTTTATAAACAATAAATTTTGAAGATTTATGTCAGTCATATATATGCTGAAAATTTTATTGAAATCGATAAACGTCGCTATAAGCTACAAACGACTAAAAATAGTGAAAATCGCACTTTTTCACGACTTTCGGTGTATTAACTGTAATAAATGTAAAGATTTTTTCATCTTTCAATGACTGTTACTTGTTACCACATCAATCGATTTCGATAAAAAAGATACGATATTTTCCAAAAGTCTTTTTACGTTTCCTCTAGTAAACTAATCTTTCCAGCTTCTCCAAACAAATCAAGTTGTTTAGTCCAATTTAAAAAAATTCTACTTTAAAGGGTATACGACTACTTTTTACACCGACTATACATAACATATTTAGATTCATTTTCATATCAACGTACATAAGTATTGCGAAACTGCATTCGCTTTTATCTCATTCATGTTCAACATTGTAATTCTGTTATATTCATCCAAAAACTTATTATTACGAATACAAAAAATCGCTAATTTAAGAAGAAATTGTTTTACTCGTATATACTTTGCATCTCGTAAAGATAATAATATCGTTTTCATGCATGCATGTCAAATAATGAAGATCAAAGTTTATCAAATACAGTTCCGATATGGATTATCGGTAAACATTTATTCTCTTGTTTGTTGCATGTATTTCCTTATCCCCCATGGAGATTATATTTCTTAATGATTCATTAGTCTCTACCGGATCATCATCTTAACTCTATGATATGACACGGATACTGCAAACTTACAAGTAAGAATAATATTTCTTATAATACTCTTCCAAACTCTTAATACTCTTATCTTCCTAATCGTTAAGTATATTTTTTTAGGGATTAAAAAGAATCGCGTGGATTCCGATACAATTAGTGGAACGTTCCATTACTGTTGCATGTGTGTGTATGTAATGTGTTAGTGCGTGAGCATTAATAAATCGGAGTATGTGTAGCAGTTTTTAGTAAATGGGTTTGTGTAATTGTTTATGTGCTGTGGTGTGTCATGTAATTTCTTCAACTGTGTGGGAATTTTTAACATTTTCCTTGCATCATCGTTTCTGATAAAAGTCAACGCGTTGAGGATGAATCTTAAGATGATAGTTTGGTTTCCATTTTTAAATACATTTGTTTACATTATATCTATGTTTAGATTTTTTGATGTTTGACTTGACCACCGTACTTCCGATTTGTAATGAATATATTCATACGTGTTTAATAATGGTTTTATATATTAATAATTCGTTGCCTCTGCTCAATTTGGAGTTTCTTATTTTAAGCCTAATATATCATACTATACTGATTTTCTAGTAATTTTTATTTGTTTTATTTTCCCTTCAATGTGTTTTCTTCAGTTTGGTTTTTTGTCTAAGTAAAGTCCGAGGTGTCTGAGAATTTATTTAATTGTGAAGACTGACTTTGGAGTTGGTTCTTTATTCAGTAAAGTAATAGTTAGATATTAACATTTGTCTGGGTAACTTTTATCTTATTGCACATATTGACACACACATGCTTTATTATATTTTACTCAAGTTTCGAGTTGGTATAAACGTTTAAATGATCGATTACATGCTTCATTGTGTGAACAGCTCGCATAACGATATCACTACAAAGATATATACTTATATACATGAGTATTCAGGAGTCACAAGTTGAATTGCTTGTAAACCGGTTGCCTGCACTAAAACTGTTCATTCGAACAGTGTCGGTCTTCCAGTAAATTCATGTCGATCGTATCGATCTGTACGTCTTAATTTACACAGCGATTAATTTATACAGTGAAAAATCAGTAAAAAAAAGATTGTAATTTCTTTTGTGTGATTATAGATTCTTGCACAGAATCATGTCGACAGATGCACGAGGAATTGTGTTATCCGGCACAGAATTGGCAAGGTAAGTCACTAAAGGCTATCAAAAATAAGTTTTAAAGAATAAGAAGAGCATACTTAATTCGTATGTAGCTCTTCAAATAAAATGTATTACAGCTTTCAGAATAGATCTTCGAAATAATTTATCGATCTGATCCTACACGTGGTTCAAATTTCAAAATAAAAGCTTTTCGAATAGAAATTACGATTTAAATTAATTTTCCAAGTGTTTCATAGTTGTGTAGAGGTCGATACTATTCATTGGACTAACTTTCCTATCTTTTATAGTTTATAATTTAATTCTTAAACCAGCTCTTAATAATTATATGCTTTATAAACGTATGCCTCTTTCCCTATGTGAGGTTATGTATATTTTCTGTGACTTAATTACATAATCATAAAAAAAAACATTTATTACAATACAAATAATTCTTGAAATGAAATCCTTGATATTTAGTAAAACATTGAATTGTATATTACTCTTTAGAAAACATGGATACATATACCTGCATTAAGAACCGCCAAATTTAAATATTCGTAAGAGATGTATGCGAGATATATATATATCTATTAGAATTTTTTTTTTTTTGTAATATATTTCGAATTAAATTGATTTCGTATATATATTTTGTTGATATTGACAATGATAATTAGAAATTTGAAATATTTTATTGGTAGAAATTTCCTATTTGTATATATATATATACATTCCTAATAGATACATTCCTAAATTATTAACTTAACAAATTTAATACTTCATTTTTCGCAAATCATTTTATATAGTTCTAAATATATTATATATTATTGAAAATATATATTATAATGAATTTTTTACTTTTTTAGCGAAATTCGTGAAAATCTAAAGAAAGATGTGAGAGCATTGAGTGAGAAATTACCAAATTATGTACCTGGTTTAGCGATCGTTCAAGTAGGCGGCAGAGAAGACTCAAATGTTTATATAAGAATGAAAATAAAAGCGGCAAGTGAAATTGGAATTGTCGCAGATCATGTCAAATTACCAAATACCATCACAGAACTAGAATTAATAAACAAAGTAAATAAATTGAACAATGATCCAAACATACACGGTATCATCGTACAAATGCCACTTGACAGTATCAATAGAATTAATTCCCTTATGATTACCGACCTAGTATCGCCCGAGAAGGATGTGGATGGGTAAGTTTTCCAGATTGTCATAATCAATGTAATAATTTTTTTTTTTTTGATACTGCGCTCAACTTTGAATTACTGTTCATTTAAACTGAAAAAGATAATATAATTAACATGTATTTTAAATGTATTTCATGAAAATGAATGAATGAAAATGAAATTCATTTCATGAATTAAACAATGTTCGCAACGAAATTTTAAAAAATTTATTATTAAATGATAAGTTTATTAAACAAAATGTATTTTAGGATAAAATAATGTAAGAAATAAATGCTGACATATATAAGAAAATGCGTCAGTAACGTGACCTTTAACACAAAACATCTCGAATTAAATGATAAGAGCGTAGTCGTTAAAAACCTTCCGTTTAAATACTTTGCAAATTCAATAACAATTTTTTACTTATTTTGTTAGGGAACGTCACAATATTTCGGTCGATCCAGCGTTATTGGAAAATATTCAAACATTAATCTTTATTTATAACTGAAAATAGGAAATAATGCTTATTTCCTCTTATACACAGAACAATGAATATTAAAATATTCTATTTTTTTTTTAGATTAAACACAATTAACGAAGGAAGAGTAGCCATTGGCGATATGTCTGGATTCTTACCATGCACTCCAAATGGATGCATTGAACTTATCAAAAAGTATGTTGAAAATGTTTTTTTCTTTTCAACTAACAATTCCTTATGCTTTCCATTCGAAAAAAAGGACACAACATGATAATTAAAAAGAAATAACTCTTTAAATAGATAAATATAACAATTACGTATGATAGTTATGTACCTGTATAAAGTATAAGATGATATCTAATGCAAAATAATTAAAATAATGTTTTGTAGAAGCGGCGTACCGATAGCTGGTGCTCAAGCTGTAGTTATAGGCAGAAGTAAAATCGTTGGTACACCTATATCTGAATTATTAAAATGGCATAACGCAACTGTAACAATATGTCATTCAAAAACGCGAAATCTTCCACAAATTGTAAGTATTCTATCTCCATTGGATCAACATATTGTCTTCCTTAGTTCATATGATTTATGTATCATTTTGAAATATCTAAGAAGAATTAAGTTTTATTATTTCTTGTGTCTTTATTTTTCTTCGTTCAATTCAAAATATTTGGTCGTCATTTCATAACAGTTTGTATAATACAACATTGCTTAAAGGGTAAAAAGATGGATAGCTTAGAATATTTCAGAATATTTTCAAAAATAAAAAATGCTAGATAAGACATTTTTCACTTATAAGATTAACATTTTAACTATGCTTTTTACGAATTTATAAACGAAGATTTAGAAAACTTTAACTATATTTTACATCGAATATTCGATTGTGATTAAAGGTTTCACAAGCTGACATCTTAGTGGTTGGTATTGGTCAACCCCAGATGGTTAAAGGAAGCTGGATTAAACCGGGTGCAGTCGTAATCGATTGCGGAATCAATTCCATTCCAGGTAGACATAATTTCACGTACTGTATTCATTGATATTATTCTCCCATCAATATTATTTCCCTTAAAATCGTGTATTATTAATGTTAAACTTGCAATAATTATTGTACTTAATGTTATAATTCCTAAGCTCATTATCACTGTTATGAGAAGTATATTTAACGCTAACGGTACTTTCTTTTTCATAATGTAGATCTCGAATTTTGAAATATCATATATAATAGGCAAATACGGAAGAAATAAATCTGAACAAATTTCTTCATTCTAGTTCGGCTAAAGAAATTCATTTTTTAAACTTATTCTTTCTGAAATTTACTTTTGTTTACCCTGTTCTTAATGGAATTCTAGGGTTTTAAAGTATATCAACCTAGTTGCGATCCTCAAATTTTGTATTTCGCAATCTTGAAACGAAGAAGAAGATTTTTACTGTCTTAAGAAGAATTGTAATATACAATTAAAACGGCGATTCAATCGAAAATAGTGAGAGAGCGCCGGACAATTAAATGCAATAATTACAAAGTAAATGAATTCTTTTATAAAATAATAATCTGAAGAATTATTTCAGATCCTACAAGAAAAAGTGGACAACGTTTGGTGGGCGATGTAGATTATAATGAAGCTGCTAAAGTAGCTTCTTATATCACGCCAGTACCTGGTGGTGTTGGTCCAATGACCGTTGCTATGTTAATGAAAAATACAGTAATATCTGCACAAAGAACAGCAGAGAAAGTATTAAACAAGAAATGGAATTTAAAAATTTTAAAAATCAATCCCCAAAAGCCGGTACCTAACGACATAACGATTTCAAGAAATCAGGAACCTAAACCAATCACAAGTTTAGCCGAGGAAATTGGATTACTTCCTAATGAAATTAGTCCTTATGGAAGTACAAAAGCAAAGATCAGCTTGAAAGTTTTAAAACGATTGGAAAACCAACCAAATGGGAAACTCGTGGTAGTTGCTGGTATCACGCCAACACCATTTGGTGAAGGCAAAAGTACAGTGTCGTTAGGCTTGGTGCAAGCATTAACAGCATTCAAAGGAAAGAATTCATTTGCAACTCTAAGACAACCTAGCCAAGGACCTACTTTTGGAGTTAAAGGAGGAGCGGCTGGTGGAGGATATTCACAGGTATTGTCTATCGAAATTAAAAAAATTTTTTAAGTATACAAATTAATCTTAATTCCAGTTACGTTAGCACAAGAGAGATGTTCATCGTCGTACTATAAATATTTTAATTTCTTCATAAAATTAACTTCATAAAATTGTATGACTTAGATGAAAAAAGAAATAACAATAAATAAAAATATCAAAGCATACTATCAAATAAAAAATATAAGTAATATAATACAATTTTCAGATCATTCCTATGGAAGAATTTAACTTGCACTTAACTGGTGATATCCACGCCATAAGCGCAGCGAATAATCTATTAGCAGCACAAATTGATACTCGATATTTCCACGAATGTACTCAAAGTGATCAGTCTCTTTACGATCATCTTGTACCAACTATCAAAAATGAAAGGAAATTTTCGAAGATACAATTAAGACGTTTAAAAAAACTAGGTATCACAAAGACCGATCCAAATAGTTTAACGGAAGAAGAAAGGAGGAGATTCGCGAGATTAGATATTGACCCAGAAAACATTACTTGGACTCGAGGTAATATGGGACACATCATGCACAAAAGATTAAAAAAACGATACAATCTTTTATACAAATATACTTATTTCAGTGGTCGACACAAATGACCGATATTTACGGAAAATTACCATTGGTCAAAGTCCGACCGAGAAAGGTAGAACGCGAGAAACATCATTCCGCATTTCTGTTGCTTCGGAAATAATGGCAATACTTGCATTGTCAACTAGCGTCGATGATATGAAGCGAAGACTCGGCAACATAGTAGTTGCTTTTAACAAAGATGGAGAACCGTTAACTGCCGAAGATTTCGTTAGTATATCTATTATCCAAATTATGAAATTACAAATATTTCATTCCAGTGCTCGCTAATAATATATACATTTAGGGTATGACTGGAGCAATGGCCATTTTATTGAAAGATGCTATTGAGCCAACACTTATGCAATCATTGGAAGGAACACCGGTGATGATTCATGCTGGACCGTTTGCAAATATTGCTCACGGCTGTTCCTCCATCATAGCAGATGCTATTGCATTAAAATTAGTTGGACCGGAAGGTATCGTAGTAACCGAAAGTGGATTCGGTTCTGATATCGGTATGGAGAAATTCTTTGACATTAAATGTCGAACATCTAATCATGTGCCAAACGCTGTTGTGCTTGTTGTAACTGTTAGAGCATTGAAGATGCATGGTGGAGGGCCTCCAGTAAAGACTGGCGTTCCATTA
The DNA here is from genome assembly GCF_041682495.2 of Bombus fervidus. Classification (NCBI taxonomy): domain Eukaryota; kingdom Metazoa; phylum Arthropoda; class Insecta; order Hymenoptera; family Apidae; genus Bombus; species Bombus fervidus. The sequence continues at coordinate 10,613,191 of NC_091527.1, read as the reverse complement.
AAAAAAGAATATCTCGAGGAAAATCTTGATTTAGTTAGGAAAGGTCTTCCGAATCTTCAGAAGCATATCAGTAATGGAATTAAATTTGGTGTTCCAGTTATTGTTGCCATTAACGTTCACAGGTAAATTTTACACAAAGGTAAATAATTTTCCTCGTAAATACTTTTGCGTAGTAAATACAGAATCGTAAAATATTATTTCAGTACTGATACTCAAGCTGAATTAGAATTAGTGAAACGAGCAGCAATAGAAAGTGGTGCTACTAATGCAGCTATATGTAATCATTGGGCAGAGGGTGGTGCTGGTGCCACAGAACTGGCTGATGCAGTCATAGCTGCTACAAATAAAGTTAGTAACTTCAAAGTATTGTATGATCTTAATATTGGTATAGAAGAAAAGATAAATATTATTGCCAAAGAAATGTATGGAGCTGGAGAAGTTGTTCTTGCGGACAAGGTAAGCTCTCAATTTTGTAGAAAATTCTTGTTTGATATAAAATTTACACAATTATGTGTACAATTAATAATTATGAACACAGGTTCAGGAGAAAATAAAAAAGTATAATCAATTAAATTATGATAATTTACCGCTATGCATGGCAAAAACATCAAACTCTTTAACGGGTGATCCATCAATTAAAGGTGCACCTACAGATTTTACACTCAAAATTACTGATATATTTGTGTCAGTAGGAGCAGGCATTATAGTACCAATAGTAGGAGAAGTAAGTTCTTCAGATTATTGAATATTACGATATAATATATAACTATAATATGTACTCTATTTCTAGATAATGATGATGCCAGGTCTTTCTACAAGACCAAGCATTTATGACATGGAATGGAACAGTGAAACAGATGAAATAGAAGGCTTATTTTAAGTATGTTACACCTGCAATGTTATAAACATCATGATTTACAATTAGACCGCAGATTTTTATGCATATTCATATCTTTGTGAATAAAAATGAAAAAATGGATTCTAAATGGTGATTTGTTTTATATATGAAGTATTATAAAGAATATTTTACCTTGAATATTTTGTATATTTTTGCATCTCTAAATTGTAACTCTTTATTTCTTTTTTTACACATGATACAATGTACATATATTGTCAAAGATCCAATAAATATTATTTTGTATTTAAAAAAAGATACAAATGGAAATATTTATTCGTATCTATAATGTCAACTCTAAAATTTGACAGTAATTTAAGTTATTTTACATATAGCTCGTAATTTTGCAGAATGTGATCTTGGATTTACATTTATTTCTTCTAGTGTAGGTGTTATTACATGTTTGTGCAACATTTTCCAAGGTGTTTTATTAAATTCTTCCATTTCAGTTAAGCTATAATATTTACCATAATTTAAATATTTTGATGGTAACACATTAGCTACAGTTTCTGTTATGTTTCCTGACATATGCCTTTTAACGATTGTGTCTTCCAGAGAATGAAAAGATATTGTTATTAAACGACCATTCGTTTTTAAATATGACCCAGCAATAATAATACCATAGTTAATCTCATTTAATTCATTATTTACAAAAATTCTTAATGCTTGAAATGTTTTTGTTGCACAATGAGAATGTCTGCCAAGTTGATCAAATCTTTTCTCAAAAACCACAGATTCAATAAGTTGAGCTAATTCTTGTGTAGTTTTTAAGTTTCTAAAATTATATCGAGCTTCTATAATGGCACGTGCAATTTTTTTAGCATATTTTTCATTACCATAAATTCTTAACACACGAGCTAAGTCTGATTCTGTTATTTGCTCTAAAACTTCACTAGCTGTAGGTTCTGATGGGCATCTAAATCCATCCATTCTCATATCTAAAGGTCCATTTTTTGACACTGAGAATCCTCTTTCAGCAATATCAAATTGCATAGATGAACAACCAAAATCAAACAAGAAGCCATCTATGGTATGTACATTTACCTTATATTTACAAAGTAACTGTGGCAATTCAGAAAATCTCCCCAATAAAGGTATTACTTGTCCAGGATATTTCTCTGACAAAATTTGTGCATGTTGATATGCAACAGGGTCTCTATCCAATGCAAATATTTTTACATCAGGTGAAGATTCCAAAATTTTTGTAGAATGCCCACCAGCTCCAAATGTCATATCCACAAAAACTTTTCCTGGTAATGGCTCCAAATAATGTAATACTTCCTTAACCATAACTGGCACATGAGGTATATTTTTAATAGTATTATCAGTTTCATCTGCTATTTTGCTATATTTTCTACTATTCTTTAAATCTATCGTATCATTATGTGTCCAAAATAAATAATGTACATGCTTTTTTGGATATTTCATACCATAATATTTATATACATTAATTATATCACTTATTAGCTTCATTCTTAACAAAATTCCTGAATAATCTTGAAAATTTATTCTTGATAGATCCTCTTCTATCTTCTGAAAAGTAATCCTGTGCTTCTGGTGTAAGCAATAAATTACATTGATCTTTTGTTAATCCAGTAGCAGTACTTGAAAGTGTACGACTATACATTTGTCCATAATGATTGGAAGAAATTCTCTTCAAACACATGTAATAACGGTCACATTGTCCACGATTTACTTCACTAGCTTCACCCTTTGCAAAAGCAAGTTTTAATTGATCACGAATATGTTGAGCTAGGTCTCTAAAATACATATAAATTATAATTATATTTTATAACAACAGTTACAATAATTAGATATAAAATTAATAACATATTCTAATACTATAAAACATAATAACTAATTGTATACAGTATCAAAGCATTTATAACCATAACTATTTAAAATATTAAATCTAATCTGAATATAGGTTATGAGGAAGGAAAAAATAGCCACATTTAGTTTATTTAGCAAAATTACCTGCCAGGTTTAGAATTATCCAAGGGCCATGATTCTAATAATTTCATATAATTTCTATATGTACCCATAGTAATAACAGAGAGGAAACGAGAATGCTCACGCACGTAATTCTAGTTATTTCTCAGTACAGGTGCTGCACCATGCGGTCAAATGCTGAAGTCAATTAAACTTAGCATATACAAGAACCTATATAAGTAGGGATCTGTACTGTTTGATTACACACTAGCATAGACAAGAACCTATTTAATTGTACGGATCTACGGAAAAGTTCATATCTATTTTTTTATCTGAGATAGACAAATATGAGACTGGTAAAATCGCGCAATAATAATTTACGTTAGTAAAAATAGTAATAATAATGTGATAAAGTACCAATTTACAAAAAGTTAATCACTTTTAAATACATATCATCAACTATCATGAATAAGTATAAAATAAAATAAACCTAACGTATTAAAGGATTTTGTATTACGTGAACGAGGTAAATCCCTGAGCAAATATACAAATCAATTTTTACTATTTCCTAAAATGGTCAGGTGATTCCTTTATCAACTTCATATCACATGTAACGTTATCGACTCAAGATAAATACGACATTAGCAACAGTAATTGAAATTGAAACTAAACGCAGGCGAATCTGTTAACTAAATTTATGTACCTACATGCACAAATTATCTTAGTACCTAATATTTATCTTATTCTATACATAAAAAAAATTATTCAAATTCAGAGCATGCTATATCCACACTGTAAGGTTCTATTTCTTGTTGTATCTCTACATACTCCTGAATTATAGGATTATTTTGTTCGTGCAAAGCAATATGCTTTAGGATATCTTTCTTCCTTGCAAAAACTTCATTGCATTGTTCACAAGACAACGATTTGGCATTATGTGTTTTAGTGTGCTTGATCATGTCATTTTTCTGAGAAAATGTTCTACCACACGTTTCACAAGCAAATGGTTTCTCTCCAGTATGTATTCTCTCATGCACATTTAACGTTCCTCTACGCGTGAAACTTTTATTACAATATATACATATATAAGGCTTAATCCCAGAATGAATTTTTATGTGTTGATTAAGATTGCTTGAACATTTGTATTCCATTTTACATATTTTGCAAACGTAAGGACGTTCTCCGGTATGTATTCTTTCGTGTATAAGACGTGATTCTTTGGAAACAAACGATTCTTCACAATATTGACACATATACGGTCTCTCCGAAGAATGAATGGATTTTTTATGATACATCAGAGAATTTTTGCTTGCTAATTTTTTTCCACAAATATTACAATCGATACTTATTTTATCTTCTTTATGTGTACGTTCATGATTTAATAATATCGCTCGAGTTGAAAATATTCGGTCACAACTCTTACATTTCCATGTAGGTTTATCGATATGTTTTTTTTCTATGTTTTCTATAGTGTCTTGTTCTGTATGTTTTTTTCTATGTAACTTTAGCTCACTCATTGATTTACATGTGTGTGTACATATCTAGAAATAAAATGCATATGTTTTTACGTAATACTGAATGCTATGAATTATTAATTTTGAATGCTATTAATTTGTTTCTAATAATGGTATACTCACGCTACATGTATATATACCATCTCTACTATTATGACGTTTAAGATGTGTATTCATGTTTCCTTTACGATTGAAAGCTGTGCCACAAATTGGACAGACATGTTTATTCAAACCATGAGAAAGTTTATGCTGTCTTAGTTGTATTCTTTTGTAAAAAGCTTTGCCACACTTTTCACAGGAGTAAGGTTTATTTCCATTATGTTGATTCATATGTTCTCCCAAATGAAATCTGAATTACATATTTAACAATTATTGAAAAATACAAAATTGATGATTTACTTTATGATATAGTACTTAAAAGTTTTAGAATGCTACCTAGATCTAAATGCATTTCCACAAATGTCACAAATGTGTCGTTTCTTTTTTGAATCATCTAAATGAGTTCTTTTATGACCTCTTAAATTATTGGAATGTTTAAAACTCTTTCCACATAAATCACATAAATAAGGTTTATCTATTCTATGAGTGGCTTCATGTACATCTAAACTAGACCATTTTTCATAGCTTTTATCACACATGATACATTTAAATAGAAGTTGACCTTCATGACAGTCCATAATATGATTTAATAATTCCTTTTTAGTAATATAAATCAAACCACAATGGCCACATTTTTTATTGGTTTCCATTGATGGATTATTGGTATTGTAGGTATCTTCATGATTATTGCACTGTTCTTTGTTCATAATTATTTTATCAGTAATTTGATAATCTTTTACTTGAAGAAATTTACAATACGAAAGTTTATGTTCAACAAAGTGTTTCTCAGTTTCAAAATTTGCATGACAAACATTACAAGTTTTTGTTATAAATTGAAAGTTCATTATCTTTATATTATTGGATTGTTTATCATTCATATTATTAGCTTCTTTTTCCTTCTGTACAACTATTTCTCCTCCATCACACAACATTTTGTGATTTTCGAACATCTCTTGTGTTTTAAACATATTTTTACAATACAAGCATTGAATTTCATTATTTAATATTTTATTGTCTGAATAATCTTTTGTTAGTCTATCTGTACATTCATCTTCTTTAATTTCCTCATTATGTAATGTAATAAAGCTATTTAATTCAGATTGCACTTCTTTTCTTATACTATTTTGAAAACTATCTTTTTGCACATTGGCATTTTCCAAGTCACTAAATTCTTTAGGAACATCCTGATTCATAGAAATTTTGTTAGAAGATAATTCTACAGATGTAACATCAGTTGTTTCATTCATAGACATTTCTTCATCTATTTCTAAGGAACACTTTTTTGCTATGGCACTATACTTATGATCATAATTTAGCTGTAAAATAATATATACATTTGATCTTAATATTATAATACATATATAGTAGTTAAATATTAAGTTATATATATTAGCTACTTACTTCTGCATTAATATTCAAAAATTTTTTCAACCTCATGTCTGTTCTTAAAGATGTTATAACTAACGAATGTGCAACTTCTAATTTATTATAGCAATTCATGCACAATTTCTGTGGCATTATATCTTCCATATCAACCATGATTGGTAAATGTAAACTTATTTTTTCTCTTAGCCTTAGATCTATTCCTTTCAGTGAAAATATTTCTATACCATCGAAACATGTTTCTTCACATATTCTACATAAATTTGAAAATTTAATACTGATTTCATGATACTGATCCATTTCAACATCCATATCACAATATGATAACATAACATTATCAGTTATTTCTGTTTGTTCATTTTTATCAAAGACATTTTTTGAATCCTTTCCAGCAATAATATCAGATTCAAATAATGTTGGAATAGCATGTTGATCTATTATCACAGGATCTGTCTTATTTATGAAATAACGATCTTCTATATGATGAGAACATATATAATAATTTGAATACAATTCTTCATTAGATTTCATTAAAAGATCCGTTCTATCACACTGATGTGCCCATATTTTTGAACTGTAAGAAAATAATATATAACAAGTTATAAAACAAAATATTTAATTTCTAATAAATAAAGAAAGACTACTAATTAAGTATATTATTTTACATAATGATTATTATGATAATGAAGAATATTATTTGCTTGCAAATTAAAAATATGTATAACTACGACTAGTATAATGAATGAAATATTATTTTTAAGTAGTGATTAATTTATAATTTGACAAGACTTACGTATCACTGTTCGGAAAGTGAATGAATTTGACATTTGTCGAGTCTTCATTATCCAAAGAGTATTTACAAGTTTTGGCAGCGCAAACTATCTTCATGTTGAACACTTTAATTTAAAAATGATAAATTTTATGTACTTTTTTGCTAATTTCTTCATTAAATCTATAGACTAATCTATTATATCAAATTTATTATCGAGATGTTGTTAGTAGTTGTATTATTTGATCACAGACAATGATTTCATGTACAGAAATTATAATTCTAGTAATACTTAAAAGATGGCGTTAACTAGCTAGCTATTTTCGATTTGTACAGAGTACTGATTTTATCTTCCGAGGATTAAATTTCTATTATTATCATAGATGATTATAATATATATATTTTTACACATAAAACTCTGTTTTATGTTAAACCATTCGATTTTTTTAAGAACTTAGAAAAATTAATTTACTAGATAACGAGTAAAAAGGTTTTGAAAAAATTATAATTTGTCGAAATCGGTTGATACGGAAATAAGCGACAGGCATCCAAAGATGTAAGAATCTTTAAATTTTAGACCGAAAGTCGTAAAAAACTGCGATTTTGACCATTTTTAACCGTTCGTAGCTCATAGTAATGTTAGTCCATTTTGATGAAATTTTTGACATATACATACCTGTATAAATCTCCAAAATGTTTACATTTTCATCCTAGGCTCAGTTAAAAAAGTTGTAAAAAGCGAGTTTTAATCTCTTGCTGGAATGCACGACTTCACAGTAGACCTACGTTTACTCAATTCAAAAACAGTCTAGACAAATTAATTTCCTAACAGTCCGAGAACAAATGCTTAAATATGGACGTATGCAAAGTTTAACAATAATAACATATGTATATCTGAAAAATGGCAAATTTCCCTCAATTCGTTAAAATAGTGTTTACAAACACGACAATAAAATTAGAAAAATCACGTCGTTTTACAGTCGATTTTCGTTAATTGTACCATGTGCAAAATCATTTATTTTCTAATTATACGTACAATAATCTGTGGTATAACTTCTTTCATATATATATATATATGAAATATATATATATATATATTTGTATGTGTGTGTGTGTGTCTGTTTATATACAATATCTTATTCTCAATCTTAAGAACTCAGGTGCAAATACATAAAAATGACTAAGGCTCTTCCATATTTGTTCACACAGTTGCTCGACTGTCAGTAACAATATTACACAAAGTACAGCAAGAACATGGCAATCAGTTTTTATACTCTTTTTGTATTTCGTTATGATCAACGTTTCGATCTCTTTATTTTTTATATCACTAATAACATTGTTTCTTTTCCCATTTTTCTAAAAGAAGATTCGATCGATAAGTCAAGTACACGATGAAAAAAGAATTGTAAATATTTCATAAATTTGCGGTCTGCCGGAAACGAAGGTTTGAAGTCTAAAAGGAACTTAGTTGTTCGCCTTTGTTCTAGAAGTGCAGGTATAGAAATATTGTTTTATGTCCCGTCCATCAGGCACGTGAACATTCTTACATTCATTACATATTACATTCTTGTTATCAGAGGAACTATTACTCTTAGCATTTTTGTCTTTGTTACGTAGTTTTGTTGCTTGATTAACGCCGTGAACACTCAACTTATCGATTCAAAGTAGCAAAAGTATATTACAATACTGGTGGATGGCAAGTAAAATACAACGCATAGCGTGTTTCTTTTTCTTTTACTTTTGTTTTATATTCCTAAGTTCTACGGATGTCCGCCCGTATTTGCTGAATGATCGCTTTGTTAGAATACTAGAAATTGATATGAAAAAGAGGAACTCCCTACTCATGGAATCTAATCCATTCGATAGATCCTCGTTTAGTATCACCGAGAAGTTTTAGCGCTTTTTTTCGGCCTTAAGCTTACATAAAACAAGCTATATGTATAACAAAGTACAATATACGTGTGTGTGTATATATACATATATGTGTGACATTTCAAAAGTAAAGGATATACATTCATATATTGTATATTGAAATAATGAATGAATATCGCTTTAAAATATATAACCGATTTTGTTTTAAGATTATGTGTTTAAAATTTCTTATATTTGTTTGATTTGTTGTAGACGTTCGATATACGCTCGTAATTGTCGTGTTTTCTTATAAGATTTCTGAAGAAAACAATGTAACGTGAAATTATCGTGAAGAAATAATGATAAATCATTTTCATACAGTTACATTTTCGTTACTTTTTAAAATGAATGAAAATAGCGCATTTGTGCTTTTATGTGTATTACATATCTAAACGCTCTTGAATTTTTAAATTTAATGTATATAAAAAATGAAAGCATTTTGCCATATCAAAAAATGCGATTAGATCGTGAAGATACATTCAACAAATATAAATTTAATGTTTTTATAGAATGTTGATGGTAATTTAAACAATAAAATTTTCGTTGATACATGGGACACCGAGCAGTTGAAGTTGGACCAAGTTCATATGTATATATTGTATTTATTAGTAAGTATTTAAAAATCTCTCAAAGTAATATTAATCACATTCAGATACAGCAACAACGCTAAACATCGAACGTATTATTCCTTCATTCGCCAGGAATGTAAGTTCGTTTGTCACAATAAGATGAAAAATCGTGTCGGAAGATTTGCTAAGTACAAAATGAAACGCTGTCTAGAAAATTTTTACAATCGACGAGGGAGATTTTTTATTTGAGGGACATTTTCTAGAAAAATTTGTTTAGTAATAGACTTTCATTGAATACTATCTTTTGCCACACGATGATGTCTCTGTAAAGAATGACATATCTGACATAATTATATAATTTGCCTATATAGCATAATAAAAAGTATCATTGTATTGTGATAATCTTAATATAAATGTAAATTCAACAAAAACATTATTCGTTTGATAAATTCCTTATCTTAAGGAGCCAAAAATCACAGGCAATGTAGTCTTTACATCGGTACCGATTTACCGATTTACCGATAGGAATTTCCAGAAGTGGCATTTTTACTGCCTATTTCCTTCTTTTTTTTTCTTTCTTTCTTTTTTTTAATTACGATGCTACCTATATCAGATACTATCATTTCTATTAATTAAACTATCTTCTTTGTCGACTGGGGGTGGGCCGGTGGTTAATGTGGTACTGGGTCCAGCCGTTAAATAACCAGCAGACACCGGCGTTCCAGCTATATATTATATAATTATTACATTCGTATGTTTAAATATATTATATTTAATATAGAAATGAAAATAATTGATATGTATATCGTACCAGTAAGGTAACCAGAATTAGTTGTATTAGAAATAAACAGATCATGTCGCTGATCTTTGTATTCCGCCCAGACACTTGACTTCTCTAGTATCGCATTTACTTTCTCACCTAGCAACAAGCTTCTGGTCATTGCTTTTAAAGCCTTGACTATTTGAGCTTTAGCAGTTGCAGGGTTTTCAATTACGTCCAACCGTCCTTCTAGTATATTTAACAAATAAGGTACCATTTCAGCGTCCAATGCCTATAAGGAAAAATTAACAAAAAATGTTCTTGAATTTATAATACTGATAGAAATAATATTTGATGTCTTGTATTTACCTGTTTTATAAGTCTATCCTCGTTAGTCGAAAATAATCTATTCAGCGTTTCGCACGCTATTGCTATCATATCTCGTCTAGATTGCATAGCATGTTTCAGTGGACTTATACATTCTGTTTGACAAATAGATGATATACAAATCTGTAATGTTATTAATTAGTGTTGTTGATATTAAATACTATTTAATATTTCATAAAGAAAAATTAACGAACTCACATCGCTTGCTGCTAATTGATGAAGTATTAATATCGCAGTTTTATATACAGATGGTTGATTATTTTGCATTGCCATTTGTCGGCATAGTCTAGGTATGTGTCCTAATGATGGAACTTGATCTGCTAAACTCGGTTGTGCTTGAAGTAAATTTACTAGCGCTTGTGTTGTTAATTCCAACATATCCGACTATTTAAGGATATTATTAAATTAACCAATATACTCATATACTATAACACATCAAAGTGTACACTTACATCAGTTTTCTCCTTGGACATAAGGGCTAACGTCGTATCCATAAGTTCGCTTAAAAATTCCTTAGGTTTCCTAAGAGCCCACGCGGGACTGGCTATAAATAATCTAAGATATACACCTCCGACTGCGGGTTCATTTGTTGCGATATCAATATTACTTTGAGTATCAGGTAACTTTAATATTGCATTGGAATTTCGTCTTTGTAACATGTAATATCTGAAAAAATTTATTTTGCCTTAGATAAACGTAATTAAACAAGAAAATAAATATTTTTAAAAAATGTTTATGTACTCGTCTTTTAATTCCCCAACGATCCTCGACACTCTAGCTTTGGCATTATCATCCCATATTAATTCAGGATTCTCGTGTTTTGTTTCAAACATATGCACACATTGTTTCGGAGCATCCCTAATAGCTTCACTAAATAATCTGGGTAAAAATCTAGACAAATCTAGTTTTACTTTTGGTCCAGCCAACTTATCAGACGACATTTTGCCAAGCAATTCTGCGGCTGTTTCGCGTATCTGAGTGTTACTTGAATTACAGAATAGATCAAGAACGTATACAACAGCCCCTAAAATTTTCATAAATTTCGTTTTGAAAAGAAAGGTATAATTTTAGATATGGCGCATGTTTAATTTTACCTTTAGACAGTGCATCTTTTACGATCTTCGTGGAGCTCATCAGAGCATACAAAGTTTCCAATATTAGCAACTGACACTCCTGCAGAGAATTTAAAGCTAATAATAAATGTACTATAACCTCGTTTGCCGCGATATCGTCTACACATTCTTGGTTCTTTGTAACATTACTAATAACTTCAAGTGCGTTTTTCTGTATAAACTTGAAGTTATTACAACTCAGAAGTCCAAATAATAATCTGAAGTGTCCTATACATTGTAATTCAATTCCTGGATTATTTTTTATAACATTTTTTAATGCTTCTAAAGACATAACAATATGTTCCAATTTCTCTTGATCCTTCTTAGCTAATGCCATATTGCCCACTGATGTCAAATATTTTGACGATTCAGACAAAAAGTCAAGTACATTAATTGTAAAACTTTTGGGGTTCTGAAAAAATATTTTTTTGTTTTAAGTGAAAATAATTTTTTCATAAGAAAAATATTGCATAATGTTAAATTACCTCTATAGGGAAATTGGGTTGTTCATTGTATACTTTTACAAATATTTCTCCAATAATAAGTTCATCGGCATGGACGCTATATTTAAAGTCACTAAAATCATGTTCAAAACTATCATTGCCATTTAATCTTTCTTGTCGTTTAGCTTCTAAGTATTCGTTCAATTCTGCTCTCGTTCCGTTATCCCAAATCAAATATGGATTGGAGCAATTCGAGTTTAAGATTTTTAATATTTCTTCAGGTTTATCCTTCGAGAGTTGACGAGCTAGATAAGGCGTTAATAAACTTTCTAACGCGGCAACAGTAACAGGATTAACAGGTGTTTCATTCTCTCCTGTCATGTAACCACCTAATCTTGCACATGCTCGAACTGCTAATTTCGCTAAATTATTTGCCACTTCCTGACGATTTTCGTCTTGATTTCTTTCAACGCCACCTTCTTCCAACGTGTAATCGTAATTAAACATAAATAATAATAAATGCCATAAAGCACCAGATTGTAAAAGTTGCATTTGTAACGCACTATCCGTGGCAAGGGAAGAAACGCATTCTGTTGCCACCGAACATAATTTTGTTAAATGCTATAAATACATATCATTATAATAATTAAAAAATATATGTAATATCAATAGCGATTTTTTAACGATGTTTTCAAAATTGCTAGTACTAACCTTGAAGTGTAATATTCTACAGAGGTCTTTCACTAATTGTGGTAGTTCAATAATCCTATCTTTGCAGCCCCTGAAGGACCCAGCAACCGAGAAGCATCTAGTGATATGCATGCATACCTGCACTGCTATATCATTAAGTTTACTCGATTTATTTAGGACAGAAACGCATCGTGTATAAGCTTCTAATAAAACATCTAATCCTCCTTCTCTGCGAAGTTCCTCCGCGTTTAATGCAGAACAGTGTACTGTGTGATATGCAAGTTCGCTAGCGGCTGCCAATAATGGCGCGGATTTTGAGAATAATTGCTCATCGTCTGTTTCTAGTTTGATTGTTTTAATTAACTGCGGGTAACCTGCGTATTTGTAAGGTCTAAGTTCGTCGGAGTATCTATGGAAGAGAATGCTCTGTGTTCTTAAAATAAGCACTATGTTATCAGGATTTGGACCGTCAGTCGACCAACAACTTCGGCTACATAAAAATTCGTATGCCTGATTAACAGCCTCGAATTTATCCTATGAACAGAAAACACTTCTATGAAGAATTTAATACGTTTATATGTTGCTAATGTACATAGAATTTGATACAACTTACTCTGCCTTGTGGATTTTTATCAGGGTGATACATTTGCGCAAGTTTATAATATGATTTTCTAACTTCAGCCTCATTATGTTGTTTTCCACTGGACAATTGAAGGGCTTTATAAGCTTCATCCATTGTCATCAATGGTGGTTTCTTTTCTACTTCCTTCTTCCATGCATCTAACACATCTTTCAATAAATGTACCTAAAAATTATGTATTATTATTTTAAATATATTTTAAGAATTAATAAATAAATATTTTTAAATCATTTACTATTGGCTTACCGGTTCAGGAATAGGCCACTGTGGGAATTTTACAGTATCACAAAGATGTCTTAGATAAAATATTTGACAGAATAATTCCTTCTCTAATTGTGGGTATCTTATCGCAGGTATAGCAATGTATTGATATCTAGCCATAGTATGGCTTCTTAATTTTGGTGAGAAATCTGCTATATGCGTTGCTATTTTTTCAATAAGCATTCTTCTCATTTCAGCATTCCATATTGCTTCTGGTGTATCGTAATCACCAAGAAATATTTGCGCAAATTTTTCCGCGCCATGATTTTCTAAATAGCTAACCATTGCATCAGGTAAAAGTTGTCCAAGAATACTCCGTTGCATGATGTCTGATGATACATTCTACAATATTAAAATGTTATGTGAGACAATTGGTCTGTTTTGTCAGTTAGCAAAAATATAAACTTCACACTTACATCATCACTTCTAAATGCCTGTTTCGTATGAGTTAATTGTAAAAATCTCGCTATTGGTAAAACGTTTGAACCAGTGTACATTAATATGAAATAGAAGACACCAGTAAGATAAATTTTCGAAACATCTGCGTTATCTCGCATTATTTCACATAATAAAGTAGCTACTTTTTCAACTAAAACCGGGTCAAACGTTAATAAAAGTTGAACAATATGAGGTAGGCACTGAAGATCTGATAATAACCGCTTCATGCGCGGCAGAGGTCTAATTACCGCGTCATCAACGTCTCTACTTGGAAAATACTCGCACATTTTGATTAAAATATTTAGAATCAATGTTGCTAATTCACTTTCATTTATTACTGGTGTCCCTTTCGCGACTAATGTCCATTTTAATTGAGGAACTTGCGAAATCATTCGCCATCCGTCTAATCCTTGTGCCCAAACTTTCGTTTTGTATGTAATCTGATTTGTATGATACAATTCCTTTAAATCTTTCAAACTTATAGGACCTTTCCGCTGATCTCCGTCATTGTAATACCATTCTTTTTCCATAACCTGTTGTTGTTGTGGTCCTGCTTCTATTACATTAGTTTGTGTAGGTACAACTGCTCTAGATGTGTGTAAATGAGCCAAAGTTAAGAGATCGACTAATGTGCGTACTCCGTTTTGATCCATTATATCTTTTACATTTCTTCTATGTAATATAAGTTTATTTATGAACATGACTAGTCTATCACGTTCCATTCTATCTGTACAACGTTCCAGCATTCCTACAATATATTTTGTATCCGAAAATGGACCAATATCTTCATAGTATCGTTCATATACTATAGTCATTGCTTGCAAGCAAAGGCACTTCATTTCGACTTTTGTTGTTAATATGAATCTATGGTACAAGTCGTTAAAAAATTCATATCTGCGAAGGAAATAACAATTTATTACTTCATCTGCACAACATGATACACGTGAGAAAATTTAAGAAATAAATTTAATATAATCTGAATTGTAATCACAACAATTAAAATTCTATCATACATACGATTTTCTTATTGGGCTGTCTGGACTATCTTTTTCCAACAAAAGCCTTAAATAATAATCACCGATTTTCACTTCATCTGACAGGCACTGATACTGTACTTCAAATTCTCTATGATTCCAAGCAATTAGGGTTCCTCCTGCTAAATCTTTGTCAGAACTGAACGCGCGAATTTCATTCTCAAGCGCGGTTCTTAATTCTTCACGTGTTTTATGATTCCAAATTAAATTCGGCAGTGAATGATCCTGATTGAACTTATAATAAAACAAATTCCAATTTGCTTCCGATTTAATTCTTTCTCTGCGTTTTCTTAATACTATAGGACGTTCTTTGATTTTCTCTTTACGTTCGATCCCAATCCTAGCTCCCCAGTGTTGAAGAGCATGTTCTACATGTTTTTCAACTACACGCATTTGACGTTCGATCGCAATCCACTGTGGGCTTTTCTTATTTTTTGATGCGTGATCTATAGCTATCTTTAAATTATCACGATTGTTCAATCGTTCTTTCTCAAGAAACGAATCGGGTACTTTTTCATCGGAGTCTAAGTAATTTAATAAACCAACAGGCTGTATAAATGCATAATGAATACAAACTTAGATACTTCCATTTTTGTAATTAAATGAAAATGATATTATATAAGCTCAGTCAATAATGCTAATTTACCATAATCCTTTTCAACAGTCCCATAGCTGTAGGATGTCCTGTAACCCAAAGTCCTACAAGATGTCTACACAATTGTCTATGTGTCAACAGTCTACCATCAGTACCAATAGTAAAAAGACTATTTAATAGATGTCTTGGTAAAGCTCCTTCCGCAAGAGCAAGTTCTTGCATTTTTGCAGCTACTTCCGGTGCACCTTCTTCGATAATCGCTCTCATTATTAATCCAGCACCTTTAACAATAGCTAGCGACGGATGTTGGAACAGTTTAAAAAGCGATCTTCCTCTTGCGGCGACCATTTCTAGAAGATTATCGAAGTGTTTACCATCGGTCGTTTCACTATACGGTACACACAGAGCAAAAGTTAAGAGGTCAAGCATGGCAGAGACTACCAGAGCACCTGTACCATGATTCTGAAATATTTATAGGAACAATGTTAGCATACTACAGGACAGTAATTGCTATTGTTAAGAAAATGAAGATAAGATCAATATTTTCACACTTACAATATGGTTAATCCACATATCAAGTAAATTTTCCAAAAATTTATTACTACTGAGAAGGCTACTTTTATTTAACTGTTCTTGTCTTAAATCACAATCATCGTGCATTGGTTGCATGAGAGCACAAATACAATCTATAGCAGCTTGTGTTACACCATAATCTTGTCTTTTCAAAGCTTTCACAACTTTATGTCCAATAGCTTCTCTAAATCCAAGAAGAGTTGTAAATGCAGTAAAACCAATTTTGCTAGCAACCAATCTCCTTAGAGCATGGAATTGTGCTTCTATTTCACTGTTTGTTTCTAATTCCTTATTGACCAACGCATTTAAAGCACCAAGAATAATTTTATCTTTATTTTCAGTAAAAAGACCCTGTAAGTAGTTATTCATCATATGGTATATGTGAAGTTGTAATGTTGTTGCAGTCCATTCAAGCGGTACAACATCCTAGACAAAAAAAGAAAATATCTATTCAGCTTACTATATAATCTATTCATTTATACAATATGATCAATACAATCTATTTATTATTATAAATAAAAAAGAAATAGAAAATACAAAATATTAGAAACAACTTTTTACGTAGATATTTATTCAATTTATTATCAATCTGTATAGATAATTATAATGTATTATTTTGTATCACACATACATTTTAATAAAATTTAATGTAATTTAATTCAAATTTAATAAACTATCACCGCTTTAATGCACTGCACAATATTCATTTTTATATTTGATAATCATATAGAAATTTAATATTATATATATATATATATACAATATTAAATATAGGGAATATGTCTTACATCTTGTGTAACAGAGTAATTAAGACCACTGTAGGGAATATTTGCATTAAATCTTTCCAAAATTTCAGCAAAACTACGTCCACTTGGTGGTTGTTGAAGAAACTTAACATGAGATGTTTCAACTTCTTCATCAACAGGTAAATTAAGAGGTCCAAGTCTTTTCCCCCTAGGTACTGGATACATTCTGACATGAACATCTCTATTACCAGATGCTCTAACTCCATCCAATAAGGAAGCTAACAAAGAATCTCTATCCGTTGCAGTATAACTACGTGTTTGACCATTGAGATACTGTATAGTAAATAATTGTGGATTTTCATTGTCACGAATCAACGCAAAAATATCTGACAGAGGTCTAAGAGTACAAATATTATATGTCTGAGGATCTCTTTCCAATAAACAAGTATCAGAAAGACAAAGAGTTCTTCTCTGAGGATCTATATGTCTAGATGAATACTTATGAACAGTAAATTCTGATACACTTGTTATATGTTCATCAGCACTAAATTTACCCAACCTCTGAGCAACAAAATCATCTAATTTGATTGGTTCTTTCAAAACTTTTATGCTGATACCTAAATTGTTCATAGCTGATTCCAGCAGCTTTTTTTTAATTTCTTCCATGTGTTGAGAAGCAAAAAGATGTAAACGTCCAAATCCACCACATACAATTACAAATCCATTAGAATAATCTTTCATTGTAAGAATTCCTTCAAAATCTTTATAACAATAACTGGCTAATACCATATTGGTTGCTGGATCTAATTGGTCAAGACTATATGGTGTCACTTCTAACACAACAGGTAATCTTGTATCAGACCAATGATGTTTATAAGCTTGATACCTCTAGAGAAAATGAAAATATTAATTTAATAAATGCAGTACACATTAAAAATGGTGAATATAATAGTTTATCTATTGAGCAGTTATATAGAAAAGGGTAAATCTCACCAATTTCAATGATTTTCAAATATATGTTATGACCATGATTCTAAACAAGTGTTCCTTATAGATATAACCATCGCACGGTTTTAATTTCCAAGATATTGATAAAAATATTTTTGTTATTTTTTATCTTAATGTGAGTTAGGTTTGGATTAGCTCTATCTATGGACATGATGATATTACATGTGTGTTTGTATATATAGTTATATATAATGCAATTTTATTGCTACCCAAACTCACTGCAAAGTGATATTGACCCCTGAAAATTTGTCTATTTTTCGATTTTATATTACAACTCGCAAACTGCAAGTAAGAAGAAAAAAATATTATATATATATTTTTTATAAAAGTTACTGCTTTTAATTAGGGTAGCCAACTGGCAAAAGATTTATCAATTGTTCAATTAGAAAAAGTTACAAAAAAATATTAATAATTTTTCTAAAATTCTTTTTTTTATGTAGAAATCTTAATATTTTTGTTCATAAGCTTTCATAACTATACAGTATGTCCATTTTAAATATATATATGTGATTATTTATGCAAGTATGAGAAATATAAAACAGTGTTTTAGATGAAAGTTGCTTGACGTCATGAGAGAAGCTTAATAAGATATTTTGATTCTTTTTTGCATTTTTATTTGAAAAGATTTTAATACTAATGTAACTTTTTTTAATTTACCCTCTTTTATATAATTGCCATTTATTGTTTTATTTTCAATATTTTATTTAATTACAAAATTCAATAGGATGTTTTGATAAAAATATTGAATTACAATTAGTAGATATTATATAGATTGATATAAATGGTATTGCATGTATTAGTTATACAGATAATTGTAAACAAATATGCTACAGACTATTACATATATATTAACCATATGGCTAGGTTGATAACAGGTTTGATTAAACTTTAATAGTATCTTTTCCTGAAAGTGTTATATAAAGAATATATAACTCACCAAAATTTCTTTAGGTTTCTCAGCAAATTGGTTTCTATATTTCAGAGCTTCAGTTAATAAATGAGCTCTGTATTCTGAACTAAATTTCATATTGTCAATTTTTCGTTCTTTGCGCATTGTTATACTAAATTCATGCAGACCTAATTGATTTCTGTTTGTTGGTTGCACACTTATAAAATCTAAGTATTCCCATTTATTTGTAACTTCTAATGTAGTAGGATTATATGTTGTTATACCCATGGATCCAATTGAAAAGATACGTTTGTACCTGTTGTATAAGCATTAAATAAGATTTTTAATATTTATTTCAGATAAAAATATGTAATATAACAATAATTTAATAAATGACATTATTCCATATAAAAATATATTAATTTATGTTAGGTTCCATATAACAATGCTATTTGTATGTTAAAAATAAATAAGTATAGAAATTATTTAATTTCAATATGTTTAATTATATTCAGTTATGATATTGAATGTCAAAATATGTTAAAAATATATTATAATATTAATATGTGTTTATAATATGATAGTATTACAATCTCTTAATTGGAAGATACAAATATATAACATGTGATTCTTATTTAACTATTTTTCCTTGTATTATTATATCCCAGACAATCCAGCGTTAGGTTCTTGTTTTATTTAAAATATACACAGACAAAAACACATGTACACCTTATAATAGCAATTTCACTTTTTATAACTAATTTACGATGCTTTAAATCTTGTGTACCTATTTTATTGCCCATTGTACGTATATTATTATCCATAAAATGGATAGTTTTTGACAAGTAGTAAGAACTAAAAAACGCGAACTTACTTTCCTTTCCATGAATGTTTTGTGACCAGAAAACATGCCACATCCTGGTTATCCTTTATCGGCATCATTGTAACATGTCCTGACAATGCAGCGTGTTTATTATTATAAATAATGCTTTAACAAAACACTGGTTACTGTTTGTGAAAGATGCGTAGCGTAGGAGGGACATTCGCATACGAATTGAAAATGAATCACAGCAGAGTCATTTTCAAAATGACAGATACGAGAAACACAAAGTAAATCTGAATCACGTACGCAATGTTTATGTTTGACGTATTAGCGAATGATATTTAGGCACTATTTGATCGCATTTTAGCCGACTAATGACATTTTCGACGGCTCCATTGGACTGGGAGCGGCCATGATGCTCGGGGGTGTTAACAAACAGCTGTTTCCAGATGGCAGAATAATCACACTAGGAACTTATTCATTTATTTATGTTAGATATATAATCTAAAGTTAATATACTTTCTCTGGAAAAGTTTCTTACGTTTGTTTTCATAAGAAAAGGGATACATATTTTAAAAAGGCGCGAAAGGTAAAGTATTACAGTATTTTAAATGTACAAGTAAAACTATGAATTGATCTCTGCTGACATAACTAAATTAGCACTACGAATTATAAGTTTGTTTATAGATACATAGAATATGTAGGTATTATGCTTTAATTGAAATTAAAGAATAAGATATATAGTAATTTGCGCGTAAATGTAAAACGAAAATGTGAAATAGAAATATTGTATTATAATATTGTATATACATGTCGTATAAATTTATTGTATGAATTTATAATTTATAATTTATAAGTTATAAGTTATAAGTTATAAATAATATTATATAAATATTATTTATATTGTTATAATGTTATATGTACTATTCTTATCTTTGTCTATACAATCGAAGTACAAGATCTTTGTTCTGTTTCATTTGTGAATTTGATTCTTGACATTATCTGGATTAGAGGTTATATATCAAGTCTAGCGTGTTTGTTTATAAGTTGTTGAAGAACATCAAAATTCAAATTTTTTGTAGAGTTTATTATTCATATGTTTTATCAAAAATTGTTGTTATTTTACATTATGTTTTAAACTACTATTAAACATTTCTTTAATTTAATAGAAATTTAAAATTCAAATAATAAATTCTATTTTATTGGTTTCAGCATATAAAGCAAACAGAATGATAGAAAATAACATATCTAGTGAAAGTGATGAAGGAGAAATAAAATCAGATTTTGAAGCGGATTTCCAAGAAGAACTACATAATTTTCCCCATATTTTAAGATTTATTCAAAGAATGCGTGATCACATTAAAAAACAAAACAAAAAGATTGCCAAATTACGAAATAAACTCAGTGAACATGTGAGAACTACGTTTCTTAAATATAGTTTTTCTGTTATTTCTTATGTCTTATTTTATACTTTTATCTGCTCATAGAAAAGTAAAAAATTAATGGAAAAGAAAACCTTAATTGACTATGGAACACAAACGAATCCATTAGAATATGAAAAAGAATCATGTCAGGATTGGAATGTTAATAACGATAAAACATCAACTAGTATTATACAACAAGTTAAAGAAGTAGCTGAGTCTGCTTTGTTGCAAACTGGTTTTGTCTATGAAGAAACTTCTGGTTTATATTATGATTACAACAGTGGATATTATTATGATGCAGTAAGTATGTATGCAATAACAATATTAAATTTTCATTGATAATCCTTATATGTTATAAAAAAAAAAACTGTTTTAGAAACAGGGTTTATATTATGATGGTAATACAGGTACATATTACTATTATGATGAAACTAGTGGAACATATCAATTCCATAGTCAAGCACAAGTAACTGTGAATGAAGCAGCTGCACATGTGAAAAGCAAGAAGGAGCAAAAAATTAGAAAGACAACCAAGGTTGGAGTTTAAATTATTATTGTTACGTACCACATTTCTAAAGAAAATCGATCATATACAAGCATTTTTTATTCCAGGTTTCAGATGACATACATGAATTAATAAATGGCCTTTCAAACATATCAATTGAAAAATACAGGCGTCAAGCACTAGGTAATTATCCTATGCTCTTAATATGCACACATGTCTCTCTTGTAGGATGAGGGGAAAAAACGCAAACTTGCGGAAAGAGAAGAACAGTCGGAAGATGAACTTGAGGAGGGTGAATGTTCAAGCAATGATAGTGACAGCAATTCTAATGACATTACTCCAGAATTATGTACTAGTAGTGACAGTGACCATGAGGAAGATCAAGGTTTATTTTTAATTATTTTGCACAAAAATAAACAAATTTTATTAACTAATGATTCATGGATTTTAATTTTCTTTTTTTGATTACATATATAATTTCTATTAGTTACATTTCAGTTATATAATTAATTGCAATTACAATATAATTAATAGAATAGATTTACGTTTGCAAATAATACTTGGAATATTTTACAAATGGAAGTACATTCATTAACTTTTCGTTGCAACGATTTGATTTTTTATTTCAGATTTAGCGAAAATCTATCCCCCATGCATGAGAATCATAGTTAAGGAAACCAATTTATCAAAATTAAAAATTGGGAGTCTCTTTTTTGTTGCATATACTGGTGGTTCAATTGGTCGTGAAGGTGATCATTCTGTAGTAATACCAGATATAAATATAAGTAAAGTAAGTTAAAAAGATTTTGAAGTTAACAACAACAGTTTCTTTACGTATAAAATATTATTTGTATAAGATATTAAGTAAAAAACTTCGATGTTTCAGCATCATGCCCGCATTTTATATAATGAAGATAAAAAAATATACGAAGTCATTGATTTAGGATCAAGAAATGGCACGTTCTTGAATGGTAAAAGATTGTCTGTGGCTAAGCAAGAATCTGAACCTCATGAAGTTTCACATGGTTCGATTATACAAGTTAGTACTACGAAATTGTTGTGTCACATTCATAATGGAAATGAAACATGTGGCCACTGTGAGCCAGGACTCGTTCAGCAAAGCATTAACGCAGAAGAGAACAAAGCTTCTAAAAAAGACCAACACAAACAAGAATTGAGACGGCTGAAGCATAAGTTTGGCGTAGAAAAAGATAATGTCGCAAGTGCTAGTCAATTAGCATTGGGGTACCAAGACAGAGCGCAAAATCGAAGACAGTGCATCGGTTCTTTGAATCATCATGCTAAAACACAACAAAGTTCAATGGATATGTAAGTAATTTATTTGTTATATTATGCTTTAAAACAATTGCAGTTAAGTAATTCAAATATATTTCAAACATGTTATCAGTGTTTTATTTTATTTTTTCATTTCTTTCTAATTCCAGATTTTTATTACTTCTTGTTTATTTTGTGAATCTTCTCATGCAGTATTTTCATTTACATACATTTCATTTATTACGTATTTGTTATGTATTTTATTTACAGATCTATAGCAAAAGACAACAGGGGATTTAAACTGTTATCAAAGATGGGCTGGTCTGAGGGACAATCCTTAGGGAAGGAAAGAGATGGACCAACTGAACCGGTAAGTTTCTTCCTTACAAATTTTGTATTTATTCTAACATGTGATTTTTTTACAATGATATATTATACAGTATAAATGTACCAATATTTTAAATGATAATACTTACATTTATAAACATATAAATTATAGCATCATGAAAGATAATAGGGATTTTAATAATACCTATGTATTATTATGTCATTTTATATTGGATTTTGTTGGAATTAATATATATGTAACTTATGTTAAACGAATAATACACGAATAGTTATGTTCCGTATCAAAACGTTAATGTAATTCATAAAATAAGAATTTATGACTATTTTAAATGTTTCAAATATTTTGTCGCTTTATTATGTTATACATTAACGAAAAGAATTTTGTCCCAATGTAAAAAAAATTCATTTCTTTTAATGGGATACGTAATTTTAAGATATTTAATCGTTTAAATATAACAGAATTTGATTCGTTTGCAGTAAGAAAAGAAAAAGCATTCATAAGTTTAATCATTTCTTTTTAAGTATATCCTAAATATTACATTGAAAATAATTGTATACTTTACAATAAAATAGTTATCTTTTTTCGCAAGTAAAGGTATAATTATTATGGTACAATTCTACTTAATTATTCACATGTGAGAAAATAATAGATTAGTTAATTAGATTAATAATTAGTTAATAGATTAGTAATTAGTTAATTACTATTTTACAATTACAATCGAAAAATTCAGCTTCGACAAACTTTTCGTAACAATTAATTTCGAAGTAAATTGAGTTCATCCTTCTATCGCAAACTATACAATATATTCTCCACATTCTCTAAAGATCAATATCTAACGATAAGTCAAAGTTGGAATATTTAGACAAGATCGCAACATCTAAATAAGACAGAGTACGTCAATTTTCGCTATTTTCTTGGATTTTTCCCTCTTTGTGCACCCTACAAATTTAAATCATATTATACAAAATCAAATAGATTGCAAGCATATTTCTAATACAACATGACAGTTGCTTCTCGACTCGAGCAATTCAAAATTTCCAAAATTCTCCTTTAAAAACAGAGTGGCGTCAATCCGAAGACTGACATCTCTCTTGCAGTATGTTCTAAAGTGTCCGCGTCAAATGTCTCGTCTTCATAGCTCTCAGAAACGGCTTTCCAGACGCCAGATGCCAACGGTATGTAAACGTCGACAGAGAATGTCGTTCTCAGCGCGCGTATTAGCGCCGTCGCGATGCCAATGACGTCAATCGGCAATTGCGATACGTTTCTCATTTCACCTTTCTGTCGGCCTGTAGCATCAAGCCAAACGTGGTGTAGCACGTGTGTCCAGTGCAAAAGGTGCATAGAAACGTCGGCCGCTTAGCCATTCATTAACCGAACGGGGTCGTGTCGCTGCAATTCGCAATCCGGCCTCGTTCGCCTTTTTCAGGCGAAGCGACGCGACGTGACACGCTAAAAACTGTGGGCTTCCGTTACTGTTGCTCACCCCCTGCGAGTCTTTTCTGTTGCTCTACTGCTTCCACACCATCGTCACCATTACCATCACCACCCCCTGACTGACCCGTCCGATACACCGTACGATACCAATACACGTGCATCGTATATACGTGTAATACAGACATGGAAGATAGCGTGTGCAAAAGCCAGACAGCAAGCAGGTTCTGGCTGCTGGTGGTGCTGCTTACTCGTCCGGCCGCATCGCGTTTCGACGGCGACGAAACGAGCGCCGACGGTACGAGCAGAGCATTCATATGATAACGAGCGTAACTCTGCGAGACATGAAACGGAATAGTAGAGGGGATCGTCGCGAGGGGCAGAGACGAAAACGGGAGCAACAGAGAGCGAGAGGGAGCGACAGAAGAGGTGTCCCCGGGTAATGAATGCAAATGTATTGAAATCCAAATCATTATTTTGTCTAGACGCATCGTATGCTCTATTGCACGCTCTGAGCTTAAGGAGAGGGGACGAGGAAAGGCACATAGCGCGTTCCTCCACAGGGGTGGATTAAGGGAGAAAGGAAACCGAGGGAGATGGAGACCGTTGTTTTCTCTCGTCTCTGTGTACCTTGACGCGTGTCTGCTAAATTTGCTTGTACACCTTTATCCTCCTTGATGTCCGACAACCTCCAGTAAATTTATCCGTGTGATGGTCTTCCCTCTCGTTGCAATCCTCGTTCCTCCATGGACGACGATTCCTCTTCTACACTGTGTTTTTTGCTCGTAAAACACCGTTTGACTTTTGCTATTGTTGCACGATCCACGATGCATACCATGCCTTATGTAGAGACCGAGAGAAGAGTCGGTGCTTCTTTCTACGAGTCTTTAATGAGTATGAAATAATTAATATATTTTCATGTATCAGTTGTTTCTGTCCTTGTATAATGCAGGAAGCAATTTTACGGATGGTAAATGTACGTGTTTTATGGAAATTTGTGATAAAAGTAAGTCGATTCGAGATACTACGGAAATTTCTTCTTCTTCTCTTCGAGTTATTGTAATTTTGTTTCAAAGGGAAATGGTACAGTTTCGAGCGTACATATATTACGCGATTTAATTGTATACGTATAACTAGCTTTCAAGCAATTAAAGATACGTTAAGATCGCGTGATTTTAAGGGAGAAATATGATTTATGGCTTTATAATTTCGCGAAGATTATTATGATCTATCTTGGGCATGAGATCGCGTGATTTATTTGCGCATATGTATTTCGTTGCACATTTAAAAACGCACTTAATAAGTTGTTTCCTTGTTAAACATTTTTCGTTTAAAATTATGCATCTATTAATAAAACTATGTTAATTGCTATACAGTACATTGACTATTCATAAACACAGGTTTCACTTGTTTAGTTATGCTCATAAAGATATAAATTTGCATAAATTATATTATATTACGCATTTATGTGTCACTATAAGAAAATATCAATATTATATCTCACAGATTATACTGACAAGTATACATCTTATTTAACGATGAGACGAAATTCCAAATAAAATTGAAATCAAATTCACAACTACGTAATACCGCGTTCGTTCTCTTCGTCTAGCCGCTTTACATCGCAATCAGTTGTTACAATTTTATATCGACTATCCCCGTTTTTACGTTGCGTACCTATTTCTGCAGGTTCTCTTTGTCGAACCTATATGACCTACATCGTAAACTGGAAACACGTTCACGGTCGTAGAAAGGGGTGAAAAGGTAGGAGAAGGAAGAGAGAGACGGTTAGCTCTTGGAGGGTGAATCCGCGTGTTCGCTCCGAAAGTTCGTAAACCAGACATTGTAAAGTTCTCGAATAGCGATTGACAGTAAACCACGAGCATGCGATAAAGTATAAAATTGTCCCGCGCTATGAAAGTGCCTTTAACAGGTGTAGGTGGATGCGTGTCCTATCTGACCGAATGAAATCTCGGTAGGTTCGTTTATTTGAGTGCCTTTACTCGCGCAAGGTAAGGCGAGTACTTACTTTTTATTATTGGCTCGCGTAAAAGAGTCGATCCCTAACAAGAGACACTTGAGATAACAGGTCAATGCAAGTTTTATTAGCGTGCTGCTTTGACGTAGAAGGCTGTTGCTTCGGTAACGTGGAGTTAAGAATTAGAATAGAGGACTCGGTTTTTATTCTGCTTACTTTACAAATGTCTTCAGTTGTATGAAGTAACGTGTTCTTTTGAAACTTTGATATTTATACGTTGCAGGTTATTGAAATTAAGGAAATTTTTAATGCAGATATATATAGAATATTTGAGAGGTGTATTTAAGTTCATTTAAGATTACTTAAGGTCCATTTTCGTCGTATTATCTAGATTTTGTATGTCCAAAAAAAGATGGGACTTTGTTATAATAGATCGTATTAACAATCGAAATTTAAAATATTATTAGATTGTTGTTTCAAACATTTAATTTTCTTCATTTGGATTATACCGTGTCGCTTATAAATAATGCAATATAAGCTTCCAATTTATTGGGACCGTATTATACAACGTATTGGGATTGTAAAGTTGAACCGACTTGTAACGTCGATCGTTAAACAATTGCAACTGAAACGCAATAGATGTAACGTGTTACAATTCGCTTCTATATGAGGCAGCCTTAAAGTGCATCCGGAAACTGCAACAATTTCATTTTATGGACTTTCGCGTATACCGGCTGTTGCGAGCCATTTCACGGTTACAGCGTGAATATCCACGGTAGTGCCTTTTACGATTTACATTCATTTCCATATTGCATTTCCTCGCCCTTTACAGTACCAGTGAGGAAAAACCTGATTGATTAATGACGTAATAAATAATCCAACGTAGTCTCGCAAAGGAATGAGGCTCGTGGTGCTTCCATAAAATCTTTCATTGGAAGAGCTTTCTACGATTTCTCTTTGAGAAGCATAATATTGCACGCGCGTTTGAAATTAAAAAAGTTTTGTATCGAGACTGTGCATCAAGGAATTGGTTTTTATTATTTTGTCAGTTATATCATTTATCATCTTAATTTTTCAAATACGCTTAACTAGCAAAAAGCAACATAGTTTGATATCCATCGATATTTCTCCTGTGTCAGTGTTTCTTATATCTTGTACTTTCGTACATGAATAATTGCAGTACAAATCTCGATAAAATAAATTGATTTGGTGATATTCGTGGGTTTCGTACGAAAATCACCCTTAGTCGCAACTAATTTTGACCTGCCATGTCGAAAGCAACTTTCTAAACGTGATCCAAAGATTCAGATCTTACGACGATGGTGCAATAATACGTGTCATTGATTAATTACGTTTCCTGACTGAAAATTCATAGATTTTTGTCTTTTTATAATTCAAAGGAAATGTACACAACCTGTCTGACAAGTAGCGAGGTTGCCAATATATTAATTCCAATGGAATTCCGAATTCCATTCCTGAGGATGTTTGGAAAAATCATGCATTTTATTCAAAGTATCTTTCTTAGAGATCGATACCACTCCGAATATGGATACTTTGACATTATTTCCAATAGATAAATTCATGGGAGCAAGTCGTTTGATTTTTAGAAATTCAACGTTAATTGCGTATTTGGGCAACGAAATTGAGAAATATATAAAAGGAGAATTTGACTTTTGAGAGCCTCGAATATCTTCTCGTTCATCCCCTTCATCTCACGTTTCTCCGATTCGCTTTCAACTTTCGTCTTTTCCCGGGATAATTGACGGCGCGTCCGAATCGAGAGTGTTTTGATTCGCGCCAGATCCAGCAGCGAGGAGAAAAAAGGAGAACCGGATAAAAGTGAATCGTAGGTCTTGACTCGCGACTCTCCCGGTCTCCTGTTTGTCCGCCAAAACCTGTTGCTGGCGTCCTCCTCCTGCTCGTTTCGCTGCCTTGTGCGCGCCTTCTATTCATCCACCGGTCCCTTTTTCTTCTGGCGAAAGTAAAAATAGTGGTAAGAGAAGAAAAAGGCACACGGGGCAGAATGCACGAAGTTCGTGCGTTGAACGAAGACGTAAAGGTCGGGCCAGGAAAAAGGAGTAGAAGGGAGGAAGAGAGGCCGAGATAGAGGGAGAAAGAGAAGAGAAGAGAGAAGGAGAGAGAGAGGGTTCTGAGCGGAAGTTGTACACCAAGTGTACGTGTGCAGTCCTGCCGCAGGTGGTACGACGGAACGCAAGGTCGTTTCGATATTATGTAATGCAAAGAGGCAGGAGAGTGCAAGGATACGGAGAGGATCAGCTCTCGACCTCCCTCGGTTGCCCCGGAGGGAACCCATTGTCTTTGGAATTCGGGACAACGTTGGGAGATCATCGTCGAAAACTGAGAAAAAAACCCTTCCTCCCGGCTACATCCAGCGTTTGCCTCTTCCAACCCGCAACTTTCTTTATCCGTAGGGCTTTGATTTTAATGCTTGCATGACGTACCGGAGAAGGTTACAGGAATTCTGGCGTTCGGGGCAGTATTTTAGAAGGACTTTTTCAGTCAATGTTTTGACTAATTTTTTTTAAATCGGGTTGTACGGTCTTTATGTTTTAGAGTGGCAATGCGATTTTGATCCTATCTTCGAATGATACTTTTAGTCTATTTACGTTCTACAGTACAATCTATATTCCAATACCTATAAATCAATCTGTTTATCAATTACTCACGAGGTGCCTTTTAACGATTTGCAAATCGTTTTATGCTCCATGTTTTTGCGCGTTTATCATATCGTTCATCGATCCATGTCCATTCAAGTAAATATCTGCGTGTCCAAGTATCCATGTCCATATAATACAATGGCTTCTCTTTTGTGACGTCGTCGTCGTCGTCGTCGATACAGCTTCGTCGGTCACGGCTGAACGATACAAAGTTATGCGAAAAAATGTGCAATCTTTATCTACGATCTTCGTTCATTGCCATGCCGGTTTATGCAGATATGCCGATTTTTGCCGGTTCTGATCGACCAGCTTGCTTCCACGGTACCGGTGGATTCGCATCTCCATGCTCGAACGATCCTTAAGGGCTCTCTACCCGCAACTTCTTTGGAAAGGGTATCCCCTCGTCCTCTTCACGCTCGTTCACTCACTGGAAATTTTCGTTCACGCATTCGGACACTTTCATTACACCGGCTAATAAACCCTCAGAGCGTGATAGCCTGATGTGCCGGATAAAGCGGCCGTGGAGCCTTCCGCGCGATTATAAGTCACAATCGTGAGCAATTAATACATCAGCCACCATAGATTAAGAGTTCAGCCGTGGCATTATGTTATATTACCGGTTATGGCAAAGATCAACGGTGATAAATTCTCATTGTGTTCCGCTAATGCGATTTTCCATTCGCCACTTTTTTTGACGGCTTTTCTAATCTCTTTACGATAGGATGTTATTTTACTCTTTTTACAACGCCTGCTTTGGAGTAATATGTGCACTGGAAAGAGTTTTCTTAGGCTAAGTGGACGTTAATATATATTGAAACGAAGGGTTGAATAACTGTAGAGAAACGAGTATATTATATACATATAGTTCTATGAGATAAATTGATATCCTAGTTAAAACTGTAGAAATAAATTAAAGTCGTATTGATAAAATTGAAAAATGCACATAATATGTAAAAATACATAAAATAGGGCGTAACTTTGGAATCGACTTTTGCTTGTTAGAATTTCTTCGAAATTTGACCTACGAGAAAGACACTGAATCGATGATTATTAGCGAAAGGTGAAAAGGTGAAAAAAGGGAACAGTTTTATAATCTTGTCTCGAAATGTAGGCATCTCGAGGGAATGGTATACGAGAAAGGACGAACGAAAGACCCAACGCCAGTCACTTAGTGAAATTTATTCGTCGATCTGTGTCCACTCTGTAAATTATGAAAATTACAGGACAAAATTTTTAACGCTCTTCCTTAACTTTAATTCTATATACTTGTGCCTATAAAGTTACTTCGGTACCACTTTTAACGGGTTCATAATTGCGCCCTTTTATATATGCTGTTCCTGGGCGTGTACCGCGCCATATATCTACTGCATTCTTTATATAAACTGGTTTTATTTATTTCGGATCGTTAACATTAAGTATTAACCGAGCCTATTATTTAGCTATCGCTGGCTTTATGCGAGATTTGTCGTGATTATAAATTTAAATCAAAAAGCAACATTTTACGATCGTTATATACACACTGTCGTGATATTTGTTTATAAGTGGTCATTTAGAGCTACTTTAAAAGGAATTTTTATACAATTTATTGGTATTTGATTTACATTGAGACAGAAAATTGCCGATGTCTATCGTGATCGCGGTAAATGAAACATGTAAATTAAATAACATTATCGTACAAGTTTCCATAATATTCCTCTCGGTAATGTGAGTTTCTTAGAAGCACTAATTAAATTTGATGCTAAAATATCTGTGTTTACTTTTTCATATCGGTTTATTACATGCATATTATTATTTATGCAGGACAAATCTATGAAACTTGTGGTAAATAAATATAAATACAACTGTGTATTAGTTTAATAGAATTCTATTTCTGATTTCTTCGATTAGTCCGGTAAAATTTGTATTATATTGTTTTAATTATACTAAACGAATACTAAAATTAAAAAGTTACAAAGTTATATTCTCACGGTTTCTCTAACATAACGCTGAAAATATAAATAAATAATCGAGGAAAAGAAATACTATTACGACTTGTTAGTTGCTCATTAGTATTCATATACAATTTATATCTTAATTATCGACTTATCTATGTATCTAGTATATCAGTTTGAAAGCAACAACGAATAAATATTAAAGTGCAAAGTGCTTACACTAAAAAACTTCTACTCCTTTTAATTGCAAGATCTCATCTAGTAAACATCATGCACACTTCGAATTGAATTAATATCAAAGAAGATAAAATCGGTAAACATAGAATGTTGGCCAATTACCTTGAGAATTTTATCAATGAAGAAAGAATCGATTATTCGAGTCTTGATAGATTATAACTACAGTGATGTGCAAAAGTCTCCGACCAGATGAACTGTTTACTTTGTATCTCGAAAGTGATATCCAAAAAAATTTTAGAATTTTTTAGTATTGAGTATAAGATCGTTATAAAACGGTACTTATATTTATATTAAATATAAGTTAAAATTCTTTAAAATATCACTTTTAAAATATAAAATGAAAAATTTATTTAGCCAACAGTTTTTACACATCACTATATATTTCATATGTAAAAATGAGAAATGAGAGGATGACAAAGGACAAATATCTATGAAATTGAATTTAGTTTTATGAAATTTGATTACGGTAGACACATTTAACCTGTGCCTGAACACTTCTCTCAAACATAAAGTATCCTTGGCATGCGAGCCTACTTGCATACGCCTGAATACGCGTGAGCCGATGGGATTTTTTATCCGCACACTCATTGCGTACTAATTTATGCATATACCAAGGTATGACATCATCAAAATCAATCTTCCGCTAAACTAGTGTTGATTGAATGACCACTCTAGCAAGACCGAAGTTATAGATTCATATTTCATCGTACATAGAAAAGGCGTAAGGCGTTTCGTGATAATTATAGCCATGACATGGAAGCTTGATGTGGATTCTGTAGTCGTGGTTGCTTTATGAACTTCTTTATTAATCATTGTTAATTTCTGCTACCGAAGAATGATGTTCAAGCTTGACATATTCGGAAAATCAATTATTTATTTCAACATGTAGAATATCGACTGCTTCCTACATACAATATAGGGGTAAGTCTGGTTTCATACAAAAATCTGTCTAACCTACCCAGGTTAAAACATCGTTTGCATTTCTGTGAATCCTACCTCGTAAGAAGGATCTCGTCAGACTATCATAGTTCGGTCCACGTGGCTCCATCGTATAGCCATTGGAGAGCAGCAGGAGCCAGATCGGTTCCTCCTCTCTAAATTAAATCCCGCTTCCGACGTGCGTCAGTCAGACGTCGAAATTTTCAAAGTCACTGACGAAGCATTCCTTAATCTCCTTGGGGCGAGTCTTCCCCTCGGCAGTTGCACGATCTACCTCCCTCCCTCCATTTCTCTCTCTCTCTCTCTCTCTCTCTCTCTCTCTCTCTCTCTCTCTCTCTGGCAATACGGGCTAATTCTCCGGGGACAGCATGAATGCGTGTTTCACCGTGTGTCAGTTCAACGTGGGCGGCAGGGCAACAGAGGAGCGAGGAGGAGGAATGGAGGAAGGGAGAGGGTCTGTCCTTCTTTGCGCGCGTTGTTTTGTAACGCGAAGAGGGAATGCTAGGAAGGACTGACTATAGAGTGAATGGAGAACGCATAGGATTTATGGTACGCTAACGGATTGGGAGAACGGAACGGAACTGGAAGAAAGAGGGAGATAGAGCGAATGGGCAAAGAGACAGACAGATGCTGGGAGACTAAGAGAAAGAGGTGGTGGCGAGGACGACAAGGAGGAAGATAAAAAGGGAGGAGAAAGGAAAAAGGGCAAAGAGAGAAGTTGTAGCGGTGCGTTTCGTAAGGGGCGCGGGAGGCAACAGGTGGGAACCCACTGTCACAAATAAATCCAACACAAACGCCGCTGCCGTCTAGACGGCGATCTGCTGACTAACCATGGGTACCAGATTATCGCGCCGCTTACTTTCTCCTTCCTTCTCTCTCTATCCCTCTCTCTCTGTCGTTTTTTCTCTCTTCTCTACCCCTTCACCTCTCTTCTTTTCTTTTTCTCGGCTTTTGTTTCTCTTTTTACTTCTCTGTGTGTGTACCTCTGAGACAGTAGGCGATGAAGGAAGAGCGAAAATGAGAGAGAAAAACTTTCTGCGGATGATGGTGCATGAACGGACCAGAGAACGTAAGTACATACGGAGAATAGCGATAGCAAGAGAAGAGAGAAGCGTGAGAAAGATAAGAAACCCGGGTAGATAGAGGCAGGCAGAGACGACTCGTACGCACGACAGGATCAGAGATTGTGCAGGTGTCGTTACACACGCTCCCGAGCGTAAACGCGCTTGCACGTAACGCGCCGTTGCGGAGATAGGTGCACCGCTTGGCATGCGGGTGCACCGTCAGATTGGCCAGCCATCGGTGTCCGCACGTTGCAGCCATAGCGCCACAGATTGCCTGTTTACTCGACAGAATCTCTTTTCCCCATTGCCTCTGACAGATACCCGCATATTCGATTGCTCGCGAGTCCGCGCAAATGGTCCGACGTTTTATTAGCTTTTGTTTTGTTCTCGCTTTCGTGATTTTTCATGGTCTTATACTTTTTACGCTTTCGGCTTTCCGCCAGGATTCTAGTGGCATTCTGAGCGCTGTTCAGTTAGAATTCTGAAATTAAGTAGATCGTGGTTGTCTGATTAGTTCGATGATGTTGCATGGAATATGTTTATTCGAGTATTTCTTAATAAAAATGGAGTTGTTTGCTTAACATCGTGTTACTAATAAATTTACTATGTATATCCGACTGTATATTCTGTATATTGGACAGGTAACCAGTAACCGTCCTAATATTTATGACCGGTCCTGTATTATATTTTCGACTGTTTTTAACTATATAGAAACTTTTCAATCGAGAATTAAATATACTAGAAGATTTATAGCTCAATTTAACTATTTCGCGTATGATTCGTATAACTTAAACATTTCCTGGTTATTGTACTTATTTGAATTCACAGCAGATATCAGAAAGGAGTTTTCCATCTAGACGTGCATCGAATCTGTGCTCGCTACGTGAACGCAATGCAGCCCTAAGTGCTTGTGAAATGAAGGGGATCGTATCGCGTTATAATGCAATATTCTCACGTTGCAAATATTTTAATCGGAGTACTGGAACGATACTGTCGAATGAAACATTCATTACGTTCTGTGAATGGATTATGCCGTGTAGTTCAACGTATTTCCGTTGCAGAACGAAAGTAACCTAACGTAGCAAGAATAAAACATTGATAATGTTTCCGCCACAGATAGACTAAATTTCAATATTTTTATTAAATATTTTCTCATAATTATGTATAATTATATACAAATATTTTGATAGATCATGAAATAATAAAAATTTTAAGCAAATAGTTATGTCATAGGTCTGGTGATAAATAAAATTCACAGTTTCTATTATATGAGATATAGATATATAAATTAAAGTAGAATATTATAAAATTGAGCGATTTAACTCGAATTTGTGTATCATCTACGAGCCAACGATACCAATTAAAGTTCATTCTACTTACACTATATAATACAAACATACATTATATACCAAGGATCAAACTATAGAATCTAATCTATCTAAATAACAGAATGATTAATCAAAGTCGATCAAAAATTGTTTGAAACGATTCTTTGGTAAGAATCCATTGGATAACGATTCGTGAAGGAAGAAGTCGAGTAGTTCGAGGAGTAGTATGCAGTCAGGATAAAAACCGTGAGCTGCCGGAGATTAGCGAAAAATGTGGCGGTAAAAAGCGAGTAATAGGCGAGTTGACCGTGGCAGAGTCCGAGAACGGATCCGGCCATGGAGCACGATACCCCAGGGAGACACGTAGAGACGGAACGAAATTAACCGGAGCTCAGCCAGGAGGAACCGGACGCGAGCGCATAATGCTGTGCACACAGGAGGGCCGCACACGTGCGCGCATAACCACGTCGTCAGTTTAACAGTCTGTCCAACTGTGTGTACATCCACGTGTCTACGTGTATACGTGTATACGCGACGGTAATACGTCCGTATGTCGGCTGTCCGTAACGTTAGCCAGGCTAGGAATCCGGCAGCCAGAAGCGGTCGATCGGTCTAGACGAGGTGTGCGTCCATGCCGCCGACACACAGGCGTACATTGTCCGAACAATCGACCAGGCCCGACATACAAATATGTACAACGAGAGATCTATTAATTACAACCAGCAGCAGCCGGCTCTGACTCGTATCGACGAGCGCAAACCGACCGTTCTCGGCGAATCCCGTGGAACGGGACGCAACCAGACAGCCCAGAAAGAACATAATTATTGCGCACGATCGGAAGTCCCTTTGGCTCCTTTTGATGAAATAATTGGTTAAATGATTAAACGTTGCGACGTTTGCTGAAAGCAATTAAAGAGTGCGTTTTATTAGCGGCCGTTTAAGCGCTTTGACCGAGGCTCGATTGGCCACTAAACAGAATGTTATTTAATTCGCGCTCTTCACTTTCTTTCCCGCAGTGTGTCAACTAAACGTTGAGGCTGTATTCGATAGATTAATCGGAGGATTAAGCCTTATTGGTGGTAGATTGTTTCTCCTTTCGTTTTTCTTTTTTTCTTTTTTTTTTTTTTTCATTTGGTGAATGAGTAAGAAATATATTTGAAATGGTATTTGTAGTGGGTACAAATTAGTAGATGGGAAATGCGCGGTTTATCCGGATTTCCGTTCATCCGGATCAGACGTGGTCCCATTACATCGCGGATATGAGCTTCCACTGCACATGCAACATGCAATAGGTTTAACGAGCTTCCGTAGCTATATGAAATGCACAGATGATTCTATTTTCAAGCAAAAACACTGAAATAACAAATGTCATAACCTTTAGGGATATTCGATAATGGATGGTAACATCTAAAGTTAGAAATTATATCTTATTATATCAACTTATATTATTTATTACATACTATATCAAATTCTTATTAAATAAAACCATTGCTATTATAAATAATTTAACTACTACTCATTCATATCTTCTTATATATACTTACAACTTCCATCCTATCAAAAATAAATTCACATAGATTCAAATGTCGTGTACATTCTCCAATAGACCACACAAGTTAAACGACGGATTTCCCGATATTACTGTTATCTCGTATCTTTTATATCAACAAGCAACCTGAACTACACCATGCCCAATACCCATCATGCATCTGTTTTCTTCGCCGAAGAACATCTCCACAAATTAGCTTGCCGTCAACGTATCCACCTCCCAGAAGGGGTGACGTTAAACGACGTGTACCCGTCGGTGCTTTCCATCGCGCGGGTGATCGTCGCGATCAATCAGATCGGAGGATCGGAAAAAAAGGAGCTGCCCCCGCTCTCGGTGCGAGGTCTGCCGCCGCCGCGATTATTCGCTGGCTAGATACGTTGTTGAAACGCCGTCTCGTCGGAGGTGCATATCCTAGTGGTAGTCGAAGTAGAAGCGACGTATCGCCCGCACACACCGCACGCGATAGGTCGGTCCTCCTATCGCCGCCAGACGGCTTCCGTCTGGGTAAACACACCGACGTGGCGAGCAGCTTGGCTGGCAGGGCTTACCGACTACCTAGGGACATCCATCACAGGATTATCGCGCGACCATGCTCGCGCGCGCGGTCAGGACGTGCGGCCTCTCCTCTGTGTCTGCTCTCCATAAAGCCGCCAAAGCGTGCATGTGCAAGCGGACCGCATGTAAGACTACGTCTGCTCGCCTGTCTGTACGTCGCCTCGACGATTCATCGACGTGTACGCATTAAACGAGCCTGGAATTGATTGATAAAGTAGTCGAAGAGTGGCTGAAAGAAAAAAAGAAAAAGAACATAGGGTGGAACGGGGGTGAACTGATATAAGGTGAAGAGATAAAGGGAATTGGGCTGGACAGAATAAAGATGTGATTGAATGTTCAGATCGAGGGAGAAAAGAAGCGAAGGGATGTTTTTCCACTTCTGTGTCTTGTAATCTGACACAAATTTTGTTGTACTGTTAATTGTTATTGATTATATTATTGCAATTGAGGAATTTAAATTCAGTTATCAGGAATTTTAGGAATTTAAGTTGAGAAATGATGTTCGATGGTCACAAGAAGTATTTGTATACCATTGTGTTTATTATTGCATTTATGTAGTAGTTAATTAAGTAAATTTTGTGTTATTTAATAGTTCTTTCATATGATCCTCAAAATTCGATACTATGAAATGTCGAGTTAATGAAAACACTGAAAATACAAAAAGACGCTTCATTGAGAAGCAAGGGTGTGTATAAGTACCTTTTGTAACTACTGTAAGTAGAATAAAGAAGAAGGGAAACAATTATATTTTAGATATAGTGGTGTTA
The DNA here is from genome assembly GCF_041682495.2 of Bombus fervidus. Taxonomy (NCBI): domain Eukaryota; kingdom Metazoa; phylum Arthropoda; class Insecta; order Hymenoptera; family Apidae; genus Bombus; species Bombus fervidus. The sequence goes on along the minus strand of NC_091527.1, from coordinate 10,575,707 downwards.
GAAGATGTATTGGAGATAATAGGTAGTTTCATAATTCATGAATGAAATTCTATGAGAACGAAGAGGAAGACATAAATAAAGAAGGAAACGCAATAGTAGAAAATTGGCTGACCACTGTCGTCTGAATCTACTGCGTAACTGGTACGAATTAAACTAGACTCATTGTCGTCTGAATTATAAGTCTGCTATCATAAAAATCGAAGAAAGGCAAGAATAAAGCAAATATAAGGTACAAATATATTTATGAACTACTAACAATCATTAAAAAATTCCAAATATACGTACCTGTATATTTAATTTCGTATTCGCAAGAAATGATAAAGCAGAAATACTTCAGTCTTTTTATAAATATTTTAGACCGACAATAGCTTATTAAGATTAACTAAAAATCATTTTTCTGAACTAAATATAATTGATAGTATTCCATTAAAAAGTTTCTTTTATATTGAATACCTCTGCACCTTTTTTACCTTGTTCTATCTTCATAATATAATAGAAGGAAGAAGTAAAATAGGTAACAAAAAAATAAGCAAAAAGTGCAACGTAACAGAATAGATAACGGATGTAGAGTGAACAAGAAAAAAGGAAGAGTAATGAGGAATACGAAGGAGAGACGGAAGGAAAGAGAATAAAAAGGTAATAAGACAGGACATTGCAGTAACATCGTGTCGAGTTTGGTCAGGATGTGCGGCATCTCTGTGTCTGTCTGCTCTCCATAAAGCCGTCAAAGTGTATGTATACAAGCGTCTGAATGCCGCATGTAAGACTACGTCTGCCCATTTGTCTATATGCTTGTCTAGGACGGATGCACATGCATGTGTATGCATTCTGCGAACGAGACATATGAATGAACAAGCGACTGGCAACGATCTGTTGCCTCGTTTCACGAACGAAAGCTCCGGTCTGGTCGTTTGTTCTATGACATTAATTGTCTAGTTTAACATTTTTTTATGTATATCCCTCTGTGTTAAACTTATGTAGTATAAGAATTGCTAGCTTAAATCGTATAAAGCGATCCGTAAGATGGATTAAATTAAATAATTTTGTTCAAATATTTTACAAAATCATACTATATCACATTCCTAACATTTTTACTTTGGTATTCGTATTGTAATGAAACATTTTATTCATCTGTGTAATAATATTGGATATTTTAACTAATGTAACGCGTATAAAATTATATTAGTTAATTTAGGTTACCGTATAATAATCTAATCAATTTAGGTAATCGTAGTTAATTAACGATTAGAAATCTAGAAGGATAAGGCAGTTTAGAGTTCCATTGCGAATTTATAAAACAAATTACAATCGTTTAAAATTGTAACTGGATTATCGTTTATCGCAAAAGAATTGTAGAATAATTTCATCATTTAAATGAGTCTTGATTCAGAGGCGTGCATCGGTGTATGTTTTACGTAAATTCACACGTATACATAGAGGTAGAAGCGCGACGGGAAGCGGTGATGGTGACGAGGATGAAGGTACCTGCGCCTTAGTTTATCTAGTTTAGTCTAGCAAGTCCAGAGTCTATAGACGACCAAACACTAATTAATTCTGTGCAAACATGCCGCGGCTCAGCGACTAAGAGATCGTTGGCTCCGATGGCTGCGCAAGAACGTTCCTCCAAGAGTGGAGGATTCGTAGAGTTCCTGGAGTTTCATTTTGGACTTGCTTTCGAGTATTTACCAGGGGAAACGTTGACCGAAAGTAATTGGCCCACATTTTCCGAGTACAGGGCTTCCGCTCTTGCTGCTTTAAGTTATTTCAGTGCACGCTTCACGATCACCGTTGCTTTTAATTTGATCTACTAGAGAGGAGGAGAATGTTTTCTTATTTCTTTTGTAGGCAGAGCGCTCCTCTTCGAATTATTCTACAGAAAATAATTTTGGTAAAGCGATGTTTTGGTAATAACGATAAAAAATATAACAATTTAGTCGTAGAAGCTCTATTGTGGTATTTACGTGTTTTTATTTTGATGTGAATTATTCGTTATTATCTATCTTTATTTTTCTCCTGTAAAACTGTTTTACTAACGGACTAAGTACACAGTTGTTTAAATCTTTGCTAATATGAAAATAATTCGAAGTAATTGCTCTTTACTTATTAAACATTTTAAGCCTGTACCAATTATACAACTTCGTATTGCAAATTTTTGTAATATGCATATTGATATGATATTGGTGTTTAATGGGTTAAATGCACATACATTCATAATCTGCTTATGGCTCAGCAATTAGAAATGAAATACCCGAAACTCCAAGAGACTCGACAAAAGACACAAAATGATTCTTCAAATTACTATTCCCCAAATAACTTTCGACCATCTTCATCTTTTTACCATCTATTTTCCCAAAGCAATTTCCGAAAAGAACGACGTAATCACAGCATCGTTCTTTAAATCGAATCGCGCTGGCACGTCGTTCATTCAATCTTTGCTTCGACAGCTGCGTGTCAGAGAAATAGACTTTGTAGTAGAGAAAGAAAAGCGACATCCTTTGAAAGCCACCGAAGGAAAAGCGCGAAGAGATAGAGAGAGAGCGCGAGTCGCGACATTTATTTCTACAGGTAACACAGAGCGTCGCCTCCACCACCACCAATTCCATCGTCGACGCCTCTGGCAGACATAGTGGCGACGTTGTAAACGAGCAAAGTTTCGAACCCAATATGCTGTCTCCGCGCTCCGGAGAGCCCATATTCAACCTGTCAAGGTGCTTGGTGCACGTGCGTCCGCGTCTCGCTTCCCGGCATGCCAGACGGGCAAACCGGGACAAACTTTCGAACTGGCACAGACCGTCTGGCACCCTACCACCTACTGCCGGCGAACCCGCGAATTCTCAATATGTTATTGTACTAGCGGCACCGTTTTATCTGTGGATGCCTCTCCCAACTGGCAACGAATGAACGAACGACCGACTGTTGTCGGTGTCTGGCTCTTTCTCTCTTTCTCTCTCTCTCTCCCCCTCCCCCTCTCTCTCTGTCTGTGGCTCTAGCCTCGCAATTTTGCTTCCTCCTCGTCCCGAACCGGGTGGCCTGGAAGTTCAAAGGTGCATATGCACCACGCTGCGTCGATTCCGGCCGAGATGTCTCCTTTCTCTCGTTGGAAATCGTCGGCGCCGGTCGTGTATTGCACCGCTGCGCTGGTGGCCTGACTTCCTCACCGACACGGAAACCAGCGGAAACAGCCCTGGTCATCGGCGCGATCTTGCGCGATCGAATTTACACGCTCGGGAATGAAATTTACTTTCGAGCATTTGGATCGTATCGGTGAAATGCCATGCTTGAGAGATCGCAGAAAGGATTTATTCTTTTTTTTAAAGCACGAAATTTTGTGTAGAATATAAAATAGATATGGAAATGTAATTAATAATTTCTAACTGTCTGTCGTCTTTCGTCTTTTCGTACGATAATCGACATTTATTAAATGTTACGATCATTTCGTACGTCGGTATACTGTGGATTTGAGAGAGCATTTTTAAACGCTTTATCAGTGCTAGATATCGTAATAGAAGCTGTTATCTGTAATAGAATAGGAATTGAATAAGATTGCGGAAGGAAAACGCGTGGGTAGGAAAAATGGGTAACAGGCGTGAACATCATCGACGCGGCGACGAGTTTGCATCGTCTAATAGGAAATCACGGTACATTGCCTCCGCTCGCCTGTGTCATTCATCTAGCCAGCTTGGCCTATTTCCCTATTTTCCACCCTTTTAGTTCCCGCTTTGTCTCCGCGCATCAGTTTTCGCGTTTCGTTGCCAGGAGTTCCATGCTTTATTGTCTACTTTACAGCTCTTTTTGGAACAGACTACTATTATATATATATTTCCATAGCTAACGCTGAAGCCTCGGATAAGATCATCTTTCCGTTGCGTATATTTGAACAGAGTTACTAACGAATTATCGAAACGAATTATAGTAATTGTAACATAAAAAATTATAAAAAATTTAGAATTTAAAAAAGTTACAGATTAAAAAGTTTCTTTTTCCTACAAAAATTGAAGCATCTCAAGAATAGTTACAGAAATCAATTACGCAATATAAAGATTTAAAATCATGAAATCCGTAGAAAATTTAAAGTAGTTAAAATATACGTTTCTAATTAATATTTAATTATTATTCGATTGGAATTGGTTGAATTATTTCGAATCTCACGGCTGGTGTCGTCAGGACCTGGCTAAAGCAATGATTCACACAGATAAAACAAAGAGTTTTCTCATAAAGTAAGTATGATATCTGGGTCGCGACATTAGAGCAACGATCGATCGGACTCGATGGAAATAATTCAATGATCGAACATTGTTCGGTTCACTTGGCTGTCTATAGCTTATATTACGAGCCGCTTCTCCGTTCAGCCATCGATTTATGTCTGTCTGCATCGTACATAAGAAAACGGTCGCGCTGTTCCATCGTCCAACAGACATTTTTAATCCATTTTTAATAAGTAATCCGGGTATCATTGTCTCGACCATCTGTTCATCGTGAGCAGCTGTGATAAGTTTAGACTTGAACGATCGATGGTCCACGTATTATACTGTCTCTTCTTTAAAAGATCGAATCGAGAAGATTGCTCGTGTCTCATCTTGTCATCTTACAACGAGATCAGTAAGGAATTAATAACATTAAAAGTTCTAGTTTCTTTTTAGGAAGAAAAGATAGTGAGATACTTAATCGTAATAAAAATATTTAATAAGACAGAAAGATAATGCGATACTTTTGTTAACGCTATTTCTGTAATATATCGTAGTTAGATTTTGCATGTTCAAGTTTCATAATAAATAGAGAAAAATAAAAGTGTTTTAAGGATTTACTTATAACATACATAGTAAAATGTATATATAACATACATAGTAAAATACATAGTAACTACTCTCCTCTTATTTTGAACGTTTTATATTGACACATTTTCTAAAATATGTATAACTCTAAGGAGTTACACATACGAGATTGATTAAAATTCTATGAAAATGTTTAAATTATCCATATGTAAAAATTCTATAGATAGGTGTACTTTTAATAGGTAGTATGAATAATTATCCTCGGTCCAGTTGCGGCTTAATTATCGCTAATTAAATCTCGTCGTACCTGTCCGCTACAAAAGCAAATGCTTCATTAATTCATTCAGAGTCAACGTTGCGTTAACATATTATTCAGAATTTTTTTCAATCAGGTTGTATCAACGAATTTTGCCTTCTAACATCGTAATTATAAAAGAAAATATCATTGATTTACTTAATATTCTTATCATCGTTATTTCTTCATTCGCCTAGTTTCTACGATCTTACCAAGTTGCAAGAAATTAGCAAATAAATTACCTAAATTACATAAAAATTCGGCCGATCTTGAAAGTGAGTAAAAGAACGGAAACTAATGGTGCAAGATTATAGCAGGTGGACTCGTCTATCGGGAGTAATAAAAGGCACGCGACGCGGCGTTACATAAAGGTTAGGTAACCGTTCAAAATTCACCAGGCGATGACTCAACGATGAGCCAACAGAAAAACTAATTCCGTTCCGAGATAACATTTCGGGCCGGGGAGATTAATCATCTTCGTGACATAAATCAGGTAAAATATATATTCGCGATGGTTCCATTGGCTATGACGGAGGAGGGATGAAAAGAGATGGAGACGAAAGAGGAAAGATCGTCGTGGTGTTCGTCTTTTGCGAGCAGCGAGAGGAGAGAACGGACGAGCGAGCGCCAGTTATAATATATATAAGTGGTCTAGACAGGCCAGACGGATGCATCATCGCCATCATCGTCGAGCGAGAAAGCGAAACTCGAGTCGAGCCGTTTTGCTCCTGAACGTCTCGCGAGCTCGTCAATCGAGTAACGAGCGCTCATTTTACGCGCACGATAACGCGTCTGTCGCTCGATCATGATCCGTTCTCGTCTTTCCTCCGACGATCCTCCCTGTATACCTCCTTTTCGCGAATTTCTACTACCATCTTCGTCCTTTTCTTGCTTCCTTCGAGGAATCGAGTACGAGACACGATAGCGAGAATGGTACAAGCAGAAAATTTCCATAATAGAAATTCTTGGTGTTAAATGTTGGTTAAAGTATTGCAAGGATATGACATTTTTAATAGTTTGGAAAAGATAGATCGTGCGAATTAAATTTTTCTAGAAACTTTTCTGTATAAATAGCTTCAATAGAGCGAGGATTCAGGAATCCCATCCCCTTTTATATAAGATCGATGTTACATCTATTAGTAGAGTAGTAAATAAGTAACTGTTAAAAATCTTGGTGGTAAAATTGTCTATAAAGATAATCGTAACTAAAAATAATTACAACGACTCACAGGGAACACCTTGCAACCCCTTTGATACTCTTCCTTGATGATCGGTGAACTACAGTTTGAGAATCTGAATGGCGCATTGTTTTCTTGGAAAGTTTAATCAATTAATTAATGTTATAATTAATGATTTTGAAGAGTTGGTTACAAGTTTTTTCTTATGTATCACGTTTACGTAAGCTTGATTTTACACCGATTGGAAATTAATTCAACGTATGCTTTAAAAAAATTGATCAGCAATTAAAACGGTATTTTTGTGGTAAGAAAATCGTAAAAATCAATACAGCGACTGAGTATTTATCAAAGCCGTGTTAATTATTATATTTCACCATTTCTTAGTTTACCGTTTCTTTAATGAGCTATTTCTGCGACTTGGTGAATTCCACGTAGGCGAAAGTAAGAACACTCGACTCTGTTAAAGCCTAAAAACCATTCGTCTGTATTGCATTTTGCAGCTGCTTCAAACTTATAAACGAGGTTCTTTTAAGTTACAGCGAGTAGGCAAAGAAACTTTATGAAATGGATCTTGAGATTTTCCGAGGCGCTTGACTTTCTGTGAAACGACTCCGAGATTCCTTGTAATTTCTAGTGGTTAAGATTTAATACGATAAATTCAATTCCCATCGTTCTAAACTTTCCCTTTAGCGATTTTTAATTATTACTCCTTGATTCACTTATATAGTCGCTGTATAAATAGAAATCATAAATTCAATACAATTATACAAAAATTCTTATTATATTCATCAGATCAGTTTTCATTTCGAATACCAACCATTCTGAACCACCGTAAGAAATTTAACATGTTCCACTTTCTATCTAAAATTTTATCTATGTATATTCTCAATTAATAATTTGAAGCATTTTATTGGGATTTTAAAAGAGCTAGTGACTACCGTGAGCAAATAAATTTTTATTTCTCAGAAAAATGTACGAAAATGTTTGTCCCGACTGGAAAGACAAAAGATGCTCCTTCTAATGAAAGTGTATATATAGCAAATTTATCTTTATCTCTCTTGTTTATATTGTATCTCAAACTGACAAATTTTCCTCTGATACTTTTATCGTCTTTCTCTGGTCTTATTTTTCAATTTTATTATCATTTCATTCGTCTCCGGCTATGAGGCACTTTTCTTAGATATTTTTATCTTCAGCCAGATCGGACTTTGTTTTCGTGCTGAAATCCTTTCGTCGTATTTTCTTTCTACGCTCTTTCCATTCTTTCATTTTCGTCTCTTTTCCTTTCAACCAAGTAAGTCAAGTGTCGACGAAGCTAGATAGGGCCTCATTTACAAGCCAGACGGGGGAGGCCACTTGCCCTAAATACGCGTCAAGAGAGGGTATTCTGCCCAGTGGTTGCGACTCGAAACTTAAAATAACCCTTCCCTCGATAACACCCGTCGCCGAATAATCTTTCGTTTCTCCGTTCTTCGATCTCGTTTCTTCTTTATATTTATACTATAGAGATGGCGCGAATAAAGTATAGCAAACAATATACAATTAAGTAAATAGTCAGTTGTGTTTGGTGCTTAAATAAGTAGTAGAATCGACCTTTATAGTTTGATTAAACTTTACTTTCTTCCTAAACGTTTTATGATACATATATCGTAGACGGAAATTCAACGAACGTGGTGATATTTTGCATTACATAGAGGCTGTCCTTGTATCCTTAATATTAAAAAAATAGCCAGCAACTACAGTCAAACTACGTAAATAATCTATAGTATCCAACCGTAACGTCCGCTTACTATAATTAAACGATAGGATAAGGAAGAAGAAAAAAGTAAAAACGCATTTATGTAAAACAGCGTATGAAACATTATGTGGGAACAATTATCTGCTTATCTCGTATTCATTTACGTTCTTTGCTTGCAGGTACCTTTGACGAATAATCCGAGCAAAACCGGTCTCGGCGCAACCAGCGAATTTCCTACAATCGAGCTAGATTCTACGACGGAAAAGAAGCAGGCGTTGTGGCGAAAGACCCAGCAACGTTACAAAGAAATAACCGACCATGCGAAATAATTGCACCGTGAACGTTTGTCGGGAAAAACGCTTGATTTGCATTGCACGCGCTTTTTCATCGTCTGTCACGGTAAGCGAAGACAATTACGTTGGACCGTAAAAATTCTCATCACCGTCATATGAAATACGGAATTTCGAAAAATTCTAACGCTCATTGCTAGACGATTTTTGAATCGTATATACATAGAAAGGATATTTGGTGGATCGAATGCAAAATAGATACAAAAGTGTAAAGTATAAATAAGAATATGCCAGGTTTTTAATGTTATATATGAATTTTTCATATATCGGCTTATAATTTTCCTCTAGTATGAATTACAAATATTTTTGTAATAAAGGGTATTTCTCCTAATATGTTTGCGTGTGTTATGAGTTAGTGGTTATTGAAATATTATTAAAAATTGTCATGTTCCTGTTAGAATATGAGAAAATGATCTCAATTTAAGGATTAATATATATATAACAAGAATTATCAATTGTATTGGTTTTTCTATTTATTGATATCCGCTCCGTTATCATTATATTTTTATAATTAGATGACATATTGGAAATTTATTATTTCATATCTTCTAATCCTCTATCCTAATTTACTTTTTCATGATACTCCTTATTCTTCTCTTTTTGTAACAAATACGATAGCTACGTGTATCTTATATTCCCGTACCTGAATCCACCCTTCTTCTTTTCACAAACAATTTTAAAGACAATCTCTTAGTCTTCTATTAATACGTATTATGCAATCACCACTTGAGCTTTATCACATTGAAATTGGGAATCTCAATCTTGGAATTTTTTATAGACCATCTTTAGTACCAATTATCTTCTATGTACGTTTTCAGATTGGTTCCAAATTTTCCAATATAATCAGGATAATCGTAACAACGATAAGGGAATTTCAATGAGTTTCGTATACGATACATAATATATCTATTCTAAACAAATTTCTATGCTGAGTATCCGTATACTTTCGTAAGCCACTGTATCAACAATTTCAACAATTCAAAGTTTCCGTCAATCATACAACGGTCCTATTTTTTACCATCATTAAGCTGTTAATATCACCATGAAAAGTAACGAGGGAAACGATGGGGAACAGAGGAAATAATTGCATCTTGGATCGAAAACGCGTACGGATTCGTTGCAATTGAAGCAAAGAGAGTCTTAGACCGTTCATTTCATCCAAGACACGGTTCGTTTCTCTGGACACTCCGGTGCACCGGCGATATTTATAAAGCAAACTTCACGGTGCAAAGACCTCGGCGCAAGTGTACCGAGCCGAGCCGTAAGTTTAGGCCAAGCCCTTAACTCCTTCGGCACATCGTGCGGTTTTCATAATAAACTACTTCCAGCGACGCTCGATCTCCATTATTTTTACGGCGCGCCTCGTGGCCACGACGTTTGTCACGATTTCCAGGCGGTTTGCGACCGGAACCACGACGCTTGCAACTCCGTTTTCTGATCGGTCTATTAAAATTTCTCCATGATTTAAACGCGTTTCCTATACGTGTTTCTAACGGGGTTTTTTTTTTTTTTTTTTTTTTTGTTACGAGTTTTGCCACACGACGCTTATTTCTTCGATATATTTGAATTAACATATTCGCGATCAATTTCACAAATAGTTGTCTACATGCAAATAGGGAAATGATAAAATTCCATTCATTTTTATTGTATCTTGTTGTTTCCATGGAAATGGGAAGACTTGAGATTGAAGAAATTAAGAAAATATCGTATGGAATGCGATGTACAATAAGTTTTTACGTTTACTGTTTCAATTAATGGAAAATATTAGATTAACAGGAATTTTAATTATTAAATTGGACGCGTATTGTATATTTCCTTTTTATCCGAAATACGTGTTATTAAATATGATGAACTTTACGGTGCACTTATATCCAGTTCTTCATAGTCTTCAATGAGAGACATTTGTCAAACAGTTTATGTTTCTACATGATTGTATTTAATAACTTGAATTACTATCTGAAGTTGAGGAAAGTTCAACAGGAAGATCATTGGAAGGTTCGGTAGAACAACGAGACTGCGGCTCTGTTGCGAAGACAGTAAGACGTCATTCGTTTTATGTTATTCACTTTGTGTCGCTCGTTTTGATCGTTTTGCGGTGCTATTGTTGTCTGCCTCCATCAGTAGACGGACATTCATATTCGTTAGAAGTATTTACGGTGACTCGTTTGATTTAAGTATATCGATGATTATTTTAACATCGTTTGACTTGATAAATTTTCTCTATTGTAGCATTTCTATTACCGTTCTATCGCCTTTCATCGATATATATCGTTATAAATCAGCTATTTTCTCTCTAAAATAAATACGAAGTGTTTACACCAAGAGAACTAAAACTTTGAAAATGATTGCAATTGTTACCCAACAAAAATACAATGTTCATTGCAAAAATGTTGCATATTTAATTATAAACCCAAATGAAAGAACGGTTCTCTGCTATCAGATACATTAAGTTTTAAAATTCAAGAAATCTGTGACATCATTTTTCTCTCTATGATCTTCGTCCATCGTCTGTTGCTGTTTCGCGCAATTCAACAAAATCTTCATCTCTCCTCTTCTTCGAATTATACTCTCCTCTTCGACCGTAGCTTTATCTCGAATTAACGAACGCAACGTCATGTTGCGAGCATTTTCACAGAGACGCTCGTAAACGGGTTCAACCATGAGCAGAGGGACGTCGTAAAACACGGAGACAAGTGGCAGGAAACATGGCGGTGACAAGCGAAGACAACGAATTAGTCTCTTTAATTATCGAACTCGACACGACTTCACGCTTATATTCGTCCTTTTTGCTAAAATAGTTTCCGCTAAGACACGGGACGGTTGGTTATCGATGGAGAGGATCAGCAGCCCGGATTAGGGGAGAACTTACGAGCACGTGAAAATGCATCTTATACATCTTACGCGAGACATGCTTGTTCAGATTATTTCTCGCAGTCCACATCGCTTTAGACTCTAACCAAAGAATGACAAGTATATGTGTTTCGCTAGTTGTGAATTCTTCGTTTTATTTCTGAGAAACTGCTCTTCAGCCCTCTAATTGCATCGTGCTTTTCTACGAGCTTTCATATGTTTTCTTGCACTGAAACGAGCCACGTGATTCCTTCGTGAGATTAGACGAGATACAAAGTGAACGTTGTTAACCCTTTTACGGTCCAAGTCGCATTCGATGTTTTATCCCAATTGATTCGTTCTCAATGAGTCACTTTTAATGTACTAAGATTTTCATGGATTCGTAAATAGCGATATCTGTGTTAGCGTATCAACAGGAATTTGTTAATTGCTCGATAGGAACGAAAAAGAAAAAATTTAAAAAATTACATTAGAATATCGAGTTGTTCGTTAACGCTCGCAAGTTTAAGATTTCTTGCAATATTCGTGATTTACGAGAGAGAATGAAACAAAGAATAATAGGTATATTTTGCTGATTAAATGAGATCTTAGTGGAACAAATGTTTTCTACATATATTGATAGTGGAAGATCAGCGATTCATTCAGAAGAGCATGGCAAAGAACCGCAAGGGGTTAATAGTCCTTCAGCTGGGTGTTTAAATAATTTACAGATATAGGACATGGTTGGTTCGATCGTTAGACTGGCAATTAGCGAGGAAGAATTCATTGCTGGCCTGGATAGCTCAATTGGTTAGATCGATCATTGGACCATAAAAGATCTCTGCTCGTGTCCTGCTTCGGTAAATCTAATCAGTCGATTCTTTCCGTTTCTATAATTTTAAATAATGATTTTTCATTCCTACGTTTCAATTATTAACGCTGAATATTTTTTCGATGCTGGTTAACTCCGGCGAAGTGTGTATATTAAAAATAGTGTTTTTCAACATTAGACTAAGGTTGAAAGAAATTATCGATGGCCTGGATCGCTCAATTGGTTAAAACAGTGGATCGTTGAAGAAAGGTCCGGAGTCAAGTCTTGGTTGAACTGATTCAGCAAATCCAATCAGTTGATTCTTTCCCTGCTTACAATGTTCAAAGGTCTAAAGTCGAATTAATTCAGTTCATAATGGCGATTATCAAACCATAAAAATGATTGCAATTTCGTTTACAACATAGAAATATAGTTGGATGCTTATATAGTAGTACTAATACAGTGTATTCGTGTTACTACTTTCCTCCATTTAAATAGTTTTCCAATAAGAACAGTTCTTCATATCGCGAGTTTCTTATTATAAACTTATATTACATTTATTTTTAAATGTAACTTTAAAGTACAGTTTAATTTACGTTTAGAAAATTTTAGAACGCGTTATTTAAGTCAAATAAGTAAGCTTTTTATTCGTTTAATTAGAGTTTCAGTGGTCAGAAGGGGTTGTAATTAAGGAATCGAGTTTCTACGAGTGAAGGCAAAACCACCGTAATAATTAGATCTATGCAAGCAATAAGCACGAACTGTTTCGTGAAATGAAGTTCTACGGAAGACAGTTCGAGCAACTGGACTTGATCATATTTCTCCTGGTCACACACATGTACACACTCGCCTTTTCCGGTTTTCTGGTTATTCAGTGATTCATGGTTGCGAATAAGGATATATGTTTCGAGCTTACGGCTATTAGGATGATTACATATGACAAGCAAGGAATCGAGTTTACCTAGAACTCATTTCTGATTTGAGAAAAGAATTTATTTCGTTAAAAAATATATCTACACGTTATCTTACATTATATCAATATTTTATTTCACAAATAAGATTGGTATGGTAAAATAATAAATTTCTATAAATTATAATAATTATTTCAAATACTTATTGGTACTTATTTGATCTTTAAGATGTCTGTTCTTCCGATCCTGGAATATTATAGTTAGAATTGTTCTTATTTACGTACCTGTTGTACGATTGCGCCATTTATCACATGATTTTAATGTATCTCGGACATATAAGCTTATTTTATATAAACTTAAAATAGCAGCTAATTATGTGATTGTAAATTGAAAACTGATCCTCGATAGTTAATACAATTCGTACACTCTCTTGGAATACGTATCATACTGAAACGTATAAGCCTTAAATGCTTCGCATTTTTGAAAACTCAAAACATTAAAACCAACCAATTATTCCTAACATTGTAAATCCCGTGAACACCATGTAACCGCGGAACAGCAACGAGAACATCCGAATAGCGAAGGAAAAGAGAGGAAGCAGTGTCACGTATACAGGGTGTTTGGTTAAAACTTTGTATATTTCACCAAACAAAATTCTACGATTTTGAGAAATAATATTTCATACGTATAAAATAGAATTTGCAATATTGGATATTTTACTATTACATATATAATTTAGTTATTACATTGTAATTAATCAGACTTCTCCTTCTAAAGCTCCTACTCAACTAAAGACATTTCAAATTTTAAATAATAATTTCTCGCGTGGCTAAAATATTTAATCAAATTCACGATATATTACCTCTCTGCCGAAAACCTGATTCTCTCAAAAATTCCAAGATTCTTATCAAAATCTATGATTGCAATAATAACCCTTTCCATCTACATAAACTAATAAAGAGAATCCAAACGAATAAATTAGAAGATAGAACGCATCGTTTAATCAAACGTGTGGTGCGCTTTTAGTGCGTTCAAATTAACGTCGCAAATCGTCTCGACGTACCATAACATCAACTTCTCCGTTGCTCGTACTTTCCTCTCGTTCGTATCATCTAAATCCTATAACCGTTGCGCGACGTTACGATTCCAAGAACGGAAGAAACATTTCAATTTAATAAAGCTGGCAATAATGCGAGGGCGGTGGATTTGAGGCTTAAGCTAACTGGCGCATAGAAGCTCGTAAGAGTGAATTACCGGCGCTCGTGATTCATTGGAGGATCCACATACAGACGGCTGTATTAATCGAAGTCCCGTTCGCGCGAACCTGTCACCAGCCAACCCCTCGCCGCGTCACATCTTTTCCATGGAAGCTGCCGCGAATTTACGAGGTGCACACAGGTCCACAAATCTGCGGTAATAACCGTGCGTACGCATCAGCCGCGTATATCCATCGGTCGCTCGATACAGTGTCTCGATAAGTTGATGGCTCGCGCGTTGCTCGTGTTGCTCGTCGGAGCAACAGTCGACTTTTCGGCCAAGTACGAGCGTGTAATACGCGCTTCCGTGTATCGACAGGGCCTAAGGGCTAACGTTTTCACGTAATATTCAAAATTATGGTTGCTGTTATCGTTATAATATCAGGCTATATTCTTCTTTGTGCATATTCTTATTTATCATAGTTTAATATTGCAGCGTCTTATTTTAGTTTTCTGGCGTTTAAACTTATGTTTCACAGCATTGAAAATAATTTCAAAATTCTATCGTTCTAATAATTAATGGTAAAATTCCTTTGATCAAATTTCTTATTAGTCTGAAGCTCGTAGTTCGATGATCTGTGATTATATAACGTTGTCGATGTTATAATCGACGTAAGTGTATTCCTCTTCGGAAAACAGTTTTTAAGTTGCTAGTTTTAACACGTAAAAGAGATACTTGACAAAAAGGAATTGAATTATGCCACTAAAATAGTTCTAGATACGTATTATGAAATTTTCTATCGTTAGGAAGGATATTAACGAATGTTTTATTTTCTAAATACGTACTTTACTCTATAATTAAATGTTATAACTTAAATGTTATATTGCTCTATAATTAAATATATTTGCAATGCAAATATCGTATCGAAACGTAAGCGTAACTTGCACGAATTGACGTAATACTCCATCGATATGACTGTGTCTTATAAAATTGTTAGTGAGGCCTACCCCATAATCTTTCAATATCGAAAAATACGTGGTTCGTGTTGACAGACGTGTAGCTTGTTTCAAGTATGTTATGCAATCCTTGATTATTATGCATGGAGTTTTTTTCATTAGGTAATAAAGTTTTATTGTAAAACGGGTGATTTATTCTGCTCTAGATAATGATTAAGCGCCATATTCTTTGAGGATAATTCCCAAGGCAATACCATAATTTGTGAGAGCGTATAGTGTACGCGAGAATATTACTGGGTGCCTGATAATAGCATATCTACCTAGGATAATGCGAATTAAACCGTGTTACCGCTTACTCATTTTCAAGTGGAAAAATTGAGAGGTAATTGCAGTCTGTCGAAGAATTCTTTTGTGCGCGATCTCTTTCCATTCATGCGAAATTCTAAATCATATGTAATCTAATCATCGTAACGTTATATACTATTGTGGAATATCGTAACCTTTTCTATTTCATACAATCGGAAATTGACATTTTTTTTTTTTTTTTTGGATGGTGTTTATAAATATTCTTTTTACGTTACTCCGAGACAATTTTTAGGTCTGTCAACATTTTTATCCCAAGATAACTTATATTTCGTTATCTTCTCTCGCTATAATCGTCTAAAGCGGAAAAGACGCTATCCCCATTTTTATAGGAAATACAAGTAAAAATCGTAAATGTTTGTCTTGTGAGTATACAAATTAGCAAGGAATAAAAGGAGCGATTTGAAGATGAATTTCGAATGACTCTCTTTACGAGCGGTTGTTCTTTTTTATTCTCGAAATTCCAGAGTTACATAGCCATCGATTCGCATTTCTCAGTACAAAGTCGTAAATTCGGCCGAAAATAAGCCGGGAACCAATTATTCGACGAGAAAAAAATATGTTTATGGAACGATTTCTCGAAACGTATTAACGGGTGACGAATACAAATGACCGTTTTATCATTCGTCATCGTGGCGCGAGCTCTTATTTTATTGCTCCGATATTATTTTTATGTTTCCAGATTACATTGTAATTGGCTGTGAATTCGTTCGATTCGTTCTATTTTATCATATTCGACGACTACGTATAACAGTTTCGTCGGACGAACCAGATGAAACGTAAATTTAAGACGATGTTTTTCGAGCAGTATATATTTTATACTTACTGTCGCAAGTTTAGTGTTCTGCCACTAGAAGTTCTCTAAAATATACGTTTTGAGACCCTAAACTCTAGAGAGCACTGTCAGGTAAACTTAAGGCTGGAGTACTTGGTCGAGAAGCGCATAAGAGCAATTTCACGACGTAAAGCAGAAAATCTTGTATATTTTACTCTCTTTTAGACGTGCCCTCCGGATAATTTGGCAGAAAAAACGGAATACTTTATAAAATACTTTAAGAGCATCTTGCGTGACATTCGCGTAACAAGCGTACAGGATAGAGTATATGATTAATGCGTGTAAGTACATAAAATAAACGTGACTATCTTCTTCATAAAAGGTTATTTTACTAAAAATGTTCATTTCTTAATTCCAATTGAAATTCTTTTCTTAAACAAGTAAATTATAGAAAGTCCAAAAATTACTCGATCAGGATTATTACTAAATATTATAACAGTACAAATATTATAAAAAACATTATAAACATCTTCTATACCAACTGTACGTCTCGATCGCATCATTCGTTTATAAAGAGAGTATAGAAGATTTTTTAAAAGTTATACCGTATCAAACGTATAAAATGCAAAAGACGATTGCATAGTAGCGACTCGAATATTCAGATACCAATTTCAATATCATTTTAAAACTAAAGATACACATTTTCCTACAAAACATTTCATATTCGACTTGTTGTTATTAATAATGATTGCATTACCAATATCGTAATCTGTTCGGAAACATCATCTCCATAGGAAAAGGAAACTGAAAGAACAAAACGCGACTGCACCAAACTACCATATCTTTTGTATAAAATAACCTTTAAATAAACTTCGTCGGTCGTAGCAAACAATTTACGTTGCGTGAAAAAAGAAGATGATCCCATAATCGATGGATGAAAGTGTAGCATTGGTACGCACCGTATCGGGAAGATGACGACCGGTGATAAAGCCCAACAATCGTTCGCGGGATCGTTAGCATCCGCGATACACAGGGAGGAACGATCGAATCCTTCAGCGAATAATTGCTCGTCCACGGTGGAAACGATTCGCTTGATAGAGTCCTTGATCTCTCTTCAACGCGATAGTTCACAACGTGCACGGGGCAAGAAGTCCCGTGGATCCGCGACGAGATTTCGTAAAAACGTCTAAAGAACAACCACGAAGAAAGCGGAAATAAAGAGGTGGAAAAGCACAGGAGAGTGGAACGTGAAGGGAGAAACGAGGAAAGGAAGCAAAAAGAGAAACTTAGTCACGCATACAGAAAGAGAGTGAAAGGCACTGGTATCGTATCGGTGCATCCACGGATAGAACGATATTTTCGATGTTTGTTAAAAGTAGAAGAAAAAGCACACGCGAACAGGACGTCTTAGGAATCTTCGAAAACGTCGCTGACTAATTTCCAAGCGGTGTTTCCTCTTCTTCACCCTCTCTTTTTAATTCTTTCTCTTTCCTCTTCTCTACGCCCTTCTTTTTTCTTCCCCTCTCCCTGGTCTTTCTCTCTCCCGTTCTCCTCTTGCTCTCGTGCTCGCCGCGATAAAAAGTCAATTTTATACCGGTGGGTACCCGAAGCTAATAGCGTCTACCCGCGGGGCACCGCTCGAGTGGACGCCACGAAACTATGTTTCGACGGCCGTTCGCGGACTTTATGAGCCTTATAAAAATGGCACCACGCAACCGCGCCGCAGGAGCAGGACCACGAGAGAGAAAGGGGGATCCTGAAAGAGCGGCCCCGACGACGATTCGGGGATCTCGTGGAGGACGAGCCGCGTGACTCACGGGGACGACCGTCTCAAAGCAATCTCTCGTTCAAATAGAAATCGTAGCTTTCGAGGAATCCCGTCGTCTCCCTCGACGCGTTTCTTCTTCTGTTCTACTTCTTCTTCTTCTTTTTTTTTTTTTTTGTTCCGCGGTTTTCTTTTTTCTTTTACTTAGTTTTCGACAAAATCCTTGTCCATGCATTGTGTGCTTCTCAGTTCATGGTATATGTCTGATCGGGATAGTTTAACGAGGCTTGGTAGCTGTTCGGCAACAAATTTATTTATTTATTAGATGTTTCTCTTCGATTAGTAGACACTTTTCAACGGAGATATCGAAAGATCATAAGCCAAATACACGATAGAACTTGAGATTGATTATCTTCTTCGAATTTTTCGAAGGATCTGATGTAATAAACCACTAAATAGAATTTTATGAAATTACAACTGATAGCGTTAACGATAGCTAGAACGAATCGACTCGTAACAAGGTAAATAGTAACATTAAAAATCGAAATCGTTTGCAAGATCGTTAAGGAAAATCAGTTCGTTCCGTCATAATTTCAACGAAAATTGCTGTATATAAACAGGAATGTTTCAGACGTAGAATCGTTCTTGAACGAAACGCGAGTCGACGAATGATATTTTCCACTGTCTCGATCGGAAAGCGTGCCCGGTACTCGAACTTCTGCCGGTGACCAATGTGTAACTATAGCTTTGTACGAAGCAATGAAGGGGTTTCTAAGGAAAAAGGGAACGACAGAGGAAAAGAGAGAAAAAAATATACAGCGCGAGCTGAGAGAAAAAGAAGGAGAGGGTGAAACGAAGAGAAAGAGAAAGAGGAAGAAGACGAGTGACTTCGTGAAGTCACCTGCGTACACGTTCGTAGCAGGTACTCAAATTGCATGGCAACAGCACTCGCTCAATCACTTTCTCCCCTCTCTTTCCTTTCCTTCCCTCTTGTGGCATACCTGTCCTTTTTTCCCTCTCGTAAATTCTCCCCTCGAAAGGTTTCGTGGTACGTGCAGATGCGCGCCTACTCGTGAAATCAGTCAAGGTCCTCCTGCCAACGACGAGAAGAAAGCGCCCCTAACCATTCAGGAACGTACGCAAGGGGGATGCTTCCGGATGCTTTGACTTTCCACAAATCGCAATCGAGACTCACGCGTTTTTCCTTCTTTTTTTTTTTTTTGTTCCTCCTCTTCTCCGCGGGGAAGCTCGTGGGAATGTTAGTTTTTTCTACCCTGTCGCCGATGGACAGAAGTTTAAATTGTTTTGAATCCTTCAGAGAAAAAGAATAAACGAACGTTGTTAGGCGATAGCGAATTCTTTCTGGAGATTTATTGGCTGATAATTATTCCTTTCTAAGCTCAGAAATGTCCTTATTCAGCGTACGAATATATTTCCTTTAACTTTTCATCGAGTTTCTTCGGAAGTAGATCAAATTAAATTAATTTATATTTGATTATTGCTATTTTCAGAGTATGTAGCTATTAATAAATAAAATATGTGTCTAGAATTATAAATCTAACGTAGATAACAGTATTTTTTAACAGACAGAATCAAATATATAGTTGTGTTTGTTAAGCGATCAATTAATTTCTTCATTGAATTACTGCGATCTTTGATGAATACAAAGAATCAAAGGCTTCGAGCTATTAGATTCATATCAAACGTATATTCAGCTTTGTTCAAATTATTTCTTTTTTTATTTAAAATAAAATAAGAGTAAAGAGCATTCGTTGTAGTAGAACACGCAATTGTTGCAATTTCTTGTTGTAAATTGGTCATAACGTTGAGAATTGTGATTATTACAAATTATTACAAAAAACTTAATTACAACGTACATTCTAATATCTAACATTTTATTTATATTTTATTTTATCTAATCGTTACAATCTGTTAAAGATATCATTACGAATAAAAAAGATTCCCAACGTATTGTGTATAGATAAGACATAAGAAGCTTAACATACATCGCTATTATTCCTTACAAAACGAAAGTTAACGAAAGAAGCCACGAGAAAGAGATTTCAACTTATTTAACGAAGGGAAACTTCACCGAATGTATTATATCACCGAAGTACGGTTCATTGAAAACGCCAGCGCAGCTGAATAATTCAACGAGGTCAATCTTCTTAAAGGATTAGCGGGCTTAGGGTGGAGTAAGGGTGCAAAGAGCAACCGATTAATCGATTATCGAAGACAATAGCGTGGATAGACTTCGTCGACGATTTTCCTCGTTTTTCTTTCTTTCCTTTCTCTATCACAAGCGACGCTCAAAAGGCTCCATATAAGAACAAAAAGACAGACAACGACTCTGAATTTGCGATATCCCTATCTATATATTTATTACGATACGTACTTATTATACATTTGTATTATAGAGTTAAAATTGTGACGAGTACTTTTATATTATCTTAATATTACGTTGTATAGAAAATTTTAATACGAAATGGTTCAGAAGGGAAAACACGCGTTTGAGTTTTAAACTAAACACGTATTGTAGCAATTTCTCAGCCGCTTTACGATTCAAGAAACACTGTTCATCGTAATATCAAAATATTGAATGACCTTTATCTATTGAGAATACTAAAATATTGTTCGTCTTAAGGATTATACCTTTAGCTGATCTAACAATTTTCTTTTTTCATTTTTATATAAATATTTCATATTAGAAAATATTTCTTATTAAATACAAAGGTTTCTTTTTTTTTTTATTGACTATTTGTTTAAATTTTTACAATTTGTCCAGAAGGACATTTGGTAAAATATTATAGCTTAAAGAATAAAAATACAGCATGTGGATGGTTACCTCCAGCGGGGTAATATACAAAGGTGGCATTAAAATTGAAAAATACGCAAAGCGTTCTGCGTATCCTGTTTTTCCTATGATTTGCAAATATCTCAACATATGTTGGAAAATAAATATAAAACGAAATACATAGATAGGAAAATTTAATTAAAAAGGGCAGTATAAGTGTTGAAATGTAACCAATAGGTGTCCTAATATCTGTGGTTGCCAATGTATATCACGGCGCGTTGCGAGTTCGTTTCTGCGCCCGGAAATGCATAATTGAAAGGCGAGGAGAGCATCGTAAATAACCGCACTAATTGTTTCTAGCCTCGCCAATTTCCTGCCTTCTTGCACGTCCGTTCTACCCGTTCACGTTTGGCCTGCTGCTCCTCTTTCCTTCGTTTCTTTCTTTTTTCCCTTCTCCCTTCCCTTTTTTCTTTTCCGTCGTCTTCATCTTATTCTTCTTCTTCTTCGTCTTTTTCTTCTTCTTCTTCTTCGTTGATGCTCGCAGCACGCCGAAGCCACTTCGCGTCGCTCGTGTCTCTTTTTCCCTGTGGCCTCTCTGCAAAGATTAGCCTCGACTCGTATCATGCTCGTTGTCATCGTCTCGTCGCGTCGTGAACGATCGTGTTTCCAAACGCTTCACGATGATTAGAGAATCGTTCATTTACTCACCTTCTATCGTTTAGGTAGGTTTGATGACACTGTTATGGGAAATTTATGATGTGCTGATAACTAGTTTGGTTTGTGGAATTATGCGAGATGTTCTTGTTTATTGGACGAGTTACTTATTACAATATTAGGCATTAAATTTGAACGAAGATGAAGAAAGAATATAAACGGATTAATATCGTCTTAGGTTCCTGATTAACATATATTATACGTTTACGTTTATTCAATGCGTTGCGAAGAGATACACTCACGAGATCGAATGCTAATAAGTAATAAAAGTCGATTTTTCATGGAAAGGATTACTTTTAGGAACTATGTTAATTAGACATTTATTTGCTCCTCTCGTTGAATACTATAAGCTCTTTAATATTATTATTTTTTTTTTAAGCATCCTGTTTAAAGAAACTACATCGCTTAACAGCCAAATTGTTCACTGTAGTCGTTCTAATCTATCAAAATATAAAAATAATTGTACTTATATTTTATTCGTACGTATATCTATCAAACAAGAATGTAAATTCGCCTCCATAAGGAAATAAAAGAGATGTTTCATCGCTTAACTATTTTATATTTGCGCTAACGTCTTCTCTTAATTTACGTGCAATAATTTACGATTATGAACGTTGCAACGTCGAAGAAACTTTAGATCATTCGAATTCTATCACGTCGAGCTTACAGCAATTCGAGAATGATTGATTTTCATCGCTACTTAGAAGGGTCAAGTCGGTGGTAACAAATGACCTTCGTTTGTTCACTGTCAGCAATTTTTCGGCCACCTTTTATTGCGTGCTCGGCATCTCGTCTGACCTTGATGCCTGTCCTAGCTGAGAGCGGAAAAGAGTGGAAACACGAATCTCGTGTTTACCGTATTTTTCCAAAACATCCTGTCGATCGCTGAGTACGATTCCACTTGCTTTCCTCTTGCTCGACTCATCGGGATTCTCTCATGCCCTTTTACCAAAGCGTCCATCACGGGACATTTAAAAAACGCGAGATTTTTATGTTGTTTATATGATATCGATGACCTTTTGTTCAAGAAAATACAGTTAAAATGTAGCGAAAGTTGATGAATATAAATGTGTGTATTATATTACACATATGTTATTAAAGTATGTTACTTTATAATTACGTAATTTTACTGAAATTAGCTTGCAATAGTATTATTAGAAAAAGGACGTAATCGTTTGTAATATTCCATTTATAAAAACAGTTTTAAAATAAAAGTCTAATGTTCAAGGTTTATATAATTTTATAAAGCTTCTATGACTTTCAATCCAGGCTATAAAAACCCACAACTTATGAAATGATTCGATATTATGATACTGTAACCAAGCAAATAATCCCTTCTTATTTCTAATCGACGGCTGAAACGCTGGTTGTAGCGGATCGACATTTGTTCAGCCGTGCCTTCTATCGTGCCTAATGTAATTATTAAAGTTTCCTGGGATACTTGCGCTCGCTTGTATACAGACTGGTCGCCGGATGTCTAAGCTTCGCGAGACGAAACGTCGACGTAATTATAATGCGAACGTTCCGCCGCTCGAAGAGATTCAAACTGTTTCTAAAACGCGTTCTACGTTCGATTTGCGAACAAGCGTTGTCCCCATACTCGAGGAGAAGATCGTTTAACGATCTTCCTGGAGAAGTGTAGTGACAAGATGTCATTATTAGGTGAAGGTGAAAACGGAAATCAACGATTAAGAGTTGTTATATTGGAATCGAGCAACGGACCGCGTTTTTACGATCCATAAACAGTGTAATTGTAACTGGTTGGTCGGACAATTAGCGTCTGTGTCTGTAAAAAATTCGTGTCGTTTCCTGCAATTCCAAATCGTTTGTTTCCCTCTTTTTTTCTTCGTTCTTGCCTCTTTCAAATGATCGAACGGGATGATGTACGTAAGTCATTTTCAATGGCTATCTGTATTTTAAAGAGATAGATTGGGTACAGGATCTATGTTATCGCGGTAATTAGCTTGTCAAGCAGTCGCGTTTAAGATATTTCACGGTATCTGAAAGTTTCTTGGCCCGAGAGATATTTGGTGACTTTTTAAACCAGTGTTCGAAGTAATTGAGTCGAAGAGGGAGAATTTGTATAATAACGATAATTATTTCGTTAGAGAATTTGGAAGATTTCGCATTGTTTAAAAGTGTTCAGATATGCAAGGTGTTTTAAATATGGAGATGTTAATTTTGTCGTAATATGTAGTTTAAATGATCTATAATAGTCATACGAGGAAGCTTCTCAATAATTTCGACAATTTCGTCGAAGATAATCACTTATCGGCTTAATTAAAAAATTTGGTTTTACAACATTTTATTATTACTTAAAATTTCTAAAACCTTGAACATATCACGTGTCCCTTTTCCTGTTACTTTGAACTAATCTACTGATGAAGATTCATGGTAATTTCGGTATTGACATCCAAATGACCTCTAATCTGAGAAGGGAGGATTTCCATAAAATTATAGCGATTAGTGTGTTGGAGAGTTTAGTTTAGAAAATGGCACCTTATTCGAAAGTTCTAGAACGTAGGTGTTTTATAGCTTGTTTTGGTTGGTCTGACGGGGCTGTAATTTTCGCGTGACGATGATTAACAGTAATATCGGTATCGGCATTCGAACGAATTGATCCGACCGTGAGATTAGAGGCGTTCACGCGAATGGAAATCGGTCTTGAAAGTTACAATTGCAAAGGTAGCCTGATCTTGCTATTGCTTCCGTCATTACCGCCAACTTTTCCAGGTATTTCCAGGTACCGTTTTTCTTGCGTGAACGCCTTTAGGCGCGGTACTGAGCTATCATTTGCCTCGATTTCTTTATTCTGTTTGGCGCGAGGTAAGTAAAGCTGTCTCACGACTACAGAAATCCCGATGAAATTTTTTATTCTGACTCATCAGCAATTTCTTGTACCTGTTCTCAGTTGTGTATTAAATTTAACGCTTCGTATAACGTTTGAATTTAATACGAAAAATTCGATTTTATTTCTGATGGCAATATACATGCATATAGAATTTCTCATCTTAAATTTAAAGCAGTATATTCATAGGATATCTTTACCTATTTATAGCGAAGCACTTTCGATCGGAACATAACGCAATCGAAAGAACGTTTAAGAAATGCGAACAATTGCTTTTCAATATAATAACATATTATTTTCTTCGTTAATTTTACTGGAATTTTAGTCCCTTTTTTTACCCTTTAATACATCCAATGCAGAAGTCGCGAATTTACGTGTCATCGGGATTTCCTGTTCTCTATAAGGCGGATGACGCCTTATTTTAATGAGAAATACAACGTTACATCTTCCTGTCGATATTCCTCCGATTTACAATACTCAACTCAGATACATCCGTCATACTGTGAAAAAGATAATTACAAGACGACGTTATTTTCCCATTTCTAGCACCAAGAAACATCGTCTTTCCTCGAGTTCGCACATTTTTCATCGAATCAATTTCGAATGCTTAATTATCGATGGATTTCCTTATAACCTTGGAAATAACCATCTCTGAAAGTGGGTCTCGTTTGGACAAAGTTTGGCAAGTTCTAGACGAAGAACAGACTTGGTAAAGTCGATTTACATGCGAGAACGTCTAGCATAGAAGGCAGGAGGCCGTCGCGGTCAGGAAACCGGATGGCGATCGCGGCATGCCCGTTAACTCTTGTCGAGCAACGTTGGTACCAACAAAGCGGCTAGTTCTGGCTGAATAATAACGCTGCGGCCTCGGTTCGCGTTTGTCCAGCCGCGTTTGCGCGCCTCTGATGGACGATCGTGGCGGGCCGCGTGCAGCGTAAGCGACGTAAGCCCCCGGTACGTAAGCCTAACGTAATTGAAGGCTAGGAATGCGGACGCACGCATGAGGTAGCAGCCGGTAGACAGAACGCGCAAGGGGATACGCTTTTGCCGCGCGCTCGTACCGCGTGCGTACGAGCCCACCAGAGCCCATACCTCTGAAACATTAATGCGCGTGTCCCTGTTACGGTGGAGCGTGCGTGTGCCGCGTTACACGTTAATTAAGCGGACGAAAACAACCGCCGAATGATCTCGAGGACGCTGACTTTGTCGTCAACGGAACGTTAAAATTGCGGAATTGTGGGGAAAGTCGAATCGGATTATTATTCCGATGCTGTCGTTCAAGGGAAACAACAGGTGCCGCTTTGAAGTTATTGTCAGAATGGATTAAATTATGAAGGAAATAAAGAAAAATGGTAAATGCTGTTATAAAGAAACGAAGGAAGATAGACGCTGTTTCTAAAAGGACAAAGGTAGTCGACGAAGGTAGAATTGTTACTGTCATCACCAAATTTATTACAGAATGAAATTGGATCGGACTGTTGTTCAAATGCATGTTCCGGCTAAAGGAACGAAGAGGGTCGAAGAGGGTTATTGTTAAATTGGATTGTGTTGCGAAAGAAATGACGGAAAATAGACGCTGTTGTGAAAAAATGGAGAAAGCTGAGTCGGTTGTCGTTGGATGGAATACGATGTTGTTAGAGTGGATGACACTGCGAAAGAACGAAGGATAATGAATGATTGTTGAGAATGAAAGAAACAAGTTAAATCAATTATCGGTGACTATGTATTGTCATAGAAAGGACAATCGTTACAATATAATCGTTTAGGATTCCCAGAATAGAATTGATTGAATCACAATTGTTAGAGCAGAGTTGATTAGGTTAAAATTATTAGATTAGAATTGTTACGATAGAAAAATATGCCATTACGAGTGAATGGAATTGAATCGATCATCGTTAAACTGATTGCTGTCATCGGACAAAACAAAAAGTTGTCAGCAGAATTATTCTAAGTCTTGTTTCCTGTCTACTTGTTATAATTTACAATGCGTAATTGTAACAGATAACTAGACAAGAATCGTAAGAAACGATTTCATAAAGAAGTTTGAAAACGTCCTGCTATAGTAATTAGTTCTGTATCATTAAAGTTTGATTACTCGTGACTCTAGGTACTTGCTGAGAAAATGAAAACATAAATTTGATAGATAACAGAGTATGGACGTAGGTAGATAGTTTAATAGATATAGGTAGGTGTGGAAGATTAGATGCAAAGATAGGTGTGGTGCATATTACGGAATTCGTGTGTATGATTAGTGATAAGATCTGAGTTAACTAGAGGAAAGGTCAGGAAGGTGTTTGGCGTGAAAGATCACTTTATAGAGTCATTATGTATTTAATAGAGAAGCATTTTTATAGAATACCTAACTACCAGTAATAACTTTAGATTGTATGTAATTTATGAAACGCGAAACCACTATCATTTCGATCTTATTATTAACGATATTTGTTGAAAGCAAACTTCCCGTAAAATATTCTTCGGATATATTATCCACATAGTTATTGATTTTAAAGAAATAAATAGGAATTGGAATTCGTAGTATGTTTCGTTACTGGACAGTCCTCGAAACGTTACAACGCAATACTTAATCTATCTGCTTGTTTTTCCAAGTTAATTTTCCAGTATGGATCTCTGTTTTTCAACACTGCGATTACGTAAGAAAATTCCAAGCATTTGCGTAACATCTTCTCATGGTTATTCCTTCGTGCACACTATAGTTTCTATAATTTCACAAACTTTCAAGAAATTAAATATTTGTAGAATGTATACCTCGATGGCGATATATATCATTTATATTAAGAAATATTACCCATTCGAAGGTTAAGATAACCTTATGATTACATACGACAAAATAAACAAAAGGAGAGTTAAATATATCTTTGGATTCCTCGCAAAGGACAACATACATATATCGCCTGTTACTATAGAAAGACGCGAGCGTGTTACATACGTATATTAATCTCGACTTTAATTGAAATGGTCAGTGGTATTAATTAGCCGAAGTAATCGACGATGTCAAGGGATATAGCTGTCGGTGTGAAATGAGTAAGCCGATGATAAGCAAAATAAGACGTCAGGTCTTTCTCTTTCCTTTTCTCTTTTCGTCGTTTTCGCTCGTCCAAGAGGACGGTATATCGTTCGAAGTCGCGGAATGTGATCGCGATACGTTTATATGGGCATTGGTATCAATTAACGTTGCTACAGGTATTAATTAGCATTAACAGACGAGCGTGTATATCGCGGAATGCCTACCTCTACATGTTCTAAACACGTATTGATCGATGTTACGTTCCGAGACGATCGCACGAACCAGCATTTATCGATTATTATGGAACTTCAGGTACGTATCATTTCTCAGAACTACAGAGTTAAGTATATCTTTTTTCGACAGAAAATCTTTTATGCGTTCCTGTGATAAAATTTCAGCAACACAGTGGTATAGTTTTATATCCGATCTTTTTATTTCCAAATTATTCGTCAATTATTATGGAACTTGAATAAACAACGGATAAACTAATAACGTGTTTCTGATAGTTATATTATAGATCTTCTTAACGCTCGATACGCTTAATTTCTAACAGATTTCTTTTACTTTAATATAATTAACAATCGTCTGATTTTCCAAACGCAAATTCAAACTCAAACTTTGACGAAACAACGCTTCGTACGCACCAATTCCGTTTAATTTGATTCGATGTAATTCACTTTAATAACTACACTCGTAAACAACAGAAACCTCGATACGATGAACATTTTCCTGGTGAATCATTCGAAGGCAATCCCACCCAAGTCGGCCAACTTCCCAAAAGGGTCACCGCTTCATTCCGTTCGATATAAATCTCTCGATTAGAGCTGACGTTCCTTCCTGTCGCGTCGTTCGTGTCTTGAACGGCTGTTCACACGACATCAACCTTCCTTGTGTCCAATCGTACACGTGTCCTTTTTGCGTCGAAGGTGTTGGTCAATATGTAGGTTGCGCGGTTGTTAGCATCGACTAGGGCCACGCGTGTCCACGAAAGGGCCGCCCAATCTATGACAAGTGGCTCTTCCTGTTTTGCACGTTAATCTAGCGTAGGAGGAAAAGCAAACGAGGTGGATACATCAAAACAAGTATACGGAACCAACAGTCTCTGTCTCAAGTATATTGTTAAGAGCTCGTTCTATTGGTCTATTAACATTGGTGGCAGTCTCATCTCATGAAAATGAATGTTCGAGGAATCGGACGAACGATAAAACTTTTTCCCGTATAAAAATACGCTTGCACGTTAACTCTTACTTCGTATTATTTAAATTTTACCTTTACTTTAAACGTTACCAATAGTCTTTATCGCGTAAAACGCAAAATACAAATTCATTATTTCCTGATATATTATTCATTATTTTTCTGTACTATGCAAATTAGCAATTTCAATATATTTTATCGGACTACAAGAAATTACGAATTTAAAAGCAAAAGAGCATACGAAAACACACGTTGCTTAAAATATTCGTTCACCAACAGGCTTCGAGCGAAAACAATAATCAACTCTCGGACACGACCAAAATTCCGACCGAGACACGATCGAGACACGTGCGGAGCGAGCGGAAAGAGAACGCGCGCGCGCCGCTCGATCCTTATAGATCGTTTACCGTGTAATCCGGACGCTGTTGTAATTATACCGGGAGAATGATTGTAGCTGGTGTGCGAGTTCCACGACCAATTAGGCGATGCTTAAGCAGAACCGTGCGTGGACCTTCGATCCGGTGTCCCGATTAAAAGAAAGCCTGGCGTCGAAGCGAAACGCTTCGATCGCCGCCGATAATTCTTCCATGAAATGGCCCAGCGATCGATCGTGACCAGGCTCGGTACGATCGAGGCTGACGGGATTTTAATGCGTTCCACCGCGTGATCTATAATTGTTCGATGAAACGGCCCTTTCAGACGTCGACGATTGAGCGATTCAGGCTTCGCCTCGATTGCCGGGCATCTCTTGCCTCGTGAGTGTTCATTGTTTGGTCACTTGATTGCTAATGGTATCTTGGGACGGCGTAATGGTACGCTGTTACATTTTATTGATGTGTTTATGCATTTGCCGTGTGTAACGTGGCTTTAGTAAGGGCGGCTGTAGCTTGACCGAGCAAACGCGAAGTCTCTGACGTCAGAATTCGAGCAGAGAGGCATAGACAGGCATAAACAGAGAGGTTTAGACGGGATTCGAGTTCCCACTACTTTACCCTAGTACAGGGCTTCTCGATATTTCATCGATCGAGACCTAGTTTCGAAAACGATAAATTTTCCTGACCCACTCAGAGATTACACGAACTACAATTATTATCGAGAGCCGTTCGGCGAGCAATTAAAAATTGAGAAACTAAGTAGATAGTCATTTTTCTGTAATTTCCAAGTCAATCGATTTTGAGTTGTTCATCCGACGATTTTCCGAGTGAACTACTTTCGTAGTTGAATATCTAACGCGCCACGTTGAAAATCAGCTCGAGTTTTGCATCTATTTCATATTTACAAAATACGATGTAAAACTTTCTCAATAAGATTTAAATTATGCTGGTACTTGCGAACGGGAGTGTACATCTCCAAACTGACGGTACAATCAAGATTGGTAATCGATGATGTCGCGAAACGAAACTGTACATGACAGGAAAAGCATATAGAATCGGTGCTGGTGTTTCTTTCCGATCACCGCACCATCTCGATTTCCTACGTTTATCGCCGAGGCTATACAAACGTTGCTCGTAATGAGTAGCGTTCGACTGGTTCGCGATAATCGGCCACATTCCCTCGATTTGTTCGCGGGAACCGCATGAAATCGATACGAAATCGGAGTTGGCGTCTCGATACGATGGTCAATCGGTGGAACGCGACGGAAGAATATGACTTCGATCGATAAATTATCAAAACCTTGCTGCGGTGCAAGTGTAATATCAGATAGTTGTGTCTTTGGCGTGCATCGAGAGACAAAACACGGAGAATATCCGTGCCATAAGCGGCACCAGGAACTGGCGACGCGACGCTGGTCTCTGCACCAGACGCAGCGAGATAAGCAGATTAGCGCCGCGCCGTTACCACGATTATCAAAGGGGGTCGCCTCTTGGGGCAACCAAGAACTAGGCGTTTGCAGTTCATTGATATACGAGCTTATCACGTTCAGTAGCTATACTGATTAATAAACTGCGGATATTTATGCAATTTCTTATTTACATTAGCACGACCAAAGAAACGTAATCTACATAAAAATTTATTTCGTCTATTAAATATCGCCTAACAGATATTTCGCTTTCAATAATTTTTTATGTCTCTACGTATTACGTTTCTACGTTTTTGCTTTTATCTTTTTAACTTTATTACCTTGTATCTTTATTTCTCTTTTTTCTACTTTTATTCCAAATTTTCATCGTCGGAAATTACGGATCTCTTGTTCGATAAAAACCGTGTACGAATAAATTTCACTTTGATTTTCTCTAAAAGCCAGAAATTGCTTCACAATGCAAGGATACATCGATATTGCCACTCTTATATTCCGTTCCATTATTCAGAGGATATGCGATACAATGTACAATCTCATCGCCAGTCGAGGAAGGTTTATTGAACTGAAACCATTTTCTTACGTCAGCCTTGTATAAGTAATTTTCAATAACGAGTTTCCGCTTTTGGATATCCGTAATCATTGGTCAGGCTGTGCTGAGTTTTTTTTTTTTTTTTTCACTAATAAAATTACACTTTTGTTACTCTCCAGTTCCTCAATTATTTCGTACTTAGTCGCTACGGTTAGCAACTAAGCTGCGATTAGCAACTGTGCATTGCGCGTTTCCGTCTGGCTAACATTAGCAATCCTATGTAAATGAGAGTTTACTGATAAATTTGATCTGAATGGCTGCATACGCTGTTCGAATAGTGAAATGTTGAGGCAATTTAAACCGCTATGTACGCTGCCTGCGATACCAATCCTCGAAGAACTAATCGGTAAATATACAGATACTGAATGTAAATTAATGTAGATTCATCCGTATCTTTTACATTTTCTTATCATTTAGAAATATGACTATTACTGTTAGCGTGTTTTTACGCAAATTCATATTTTTTAGAATACAAATGAAGAAATAGAAGCGCACGGTAGAGAATTCTTTTTACCAAGTAAGCTACATTTTGGATATTTTATATATTTTCGTTATATTACGTGCATTTCGTGCAATTTTGCACTTTCGAATTTCCTATAAGTACATAAAAATCCACAGTCTAATGATTATTTACAATGTTTCTAAATTCACATATTCTTTCCCTTTCCTAAGAATATAAATTAAAATCTTCGATTTGATAATACCGCACCCGATGTTTCATTTTAGTAGAAAAATTTGTACGCTTTTGATACAGTATATAATTATAGTAATAATATATTATTATCTATATTAGCTTAATTAAAAAAAGGTTTTTACTTCCTCTATTACGTTTCTTTTCCATAATGGATTATCTAATATCTTCGTCAAATTAATCAACTAATCGAACTCGTTATTTGCAATAAATAGCTTTTAGCCAGTCGCAAAGCTGTGAACAACATTATGTTCTAAAGTTAATGTATAGTTGCCTTAATATACCATTATGATGAGAAAATAACACGTTGAAGTTCTATTCTAAGGACCAAGATTCAATGGCTATAAACACGAAAGGCTGTCTGTCAGTCGTTGAATGCTGTGAAAAAACGAGGAAAGTGCATCAGCACCCTAATGTATTCTAAACCCAAACCGGTGGCCTTCTTCTACCTGAATGCTTTCCTGTTCTGAGAACAGGAAAGCGCGATGATCGATCACGTGAAATTTCAGCTACCGTAGCTCTAGTAACCGTTCATTCAGCTGGACGTGGTCGGATCGCCGTTCACGCTGTTGACGTCCACCTATAAATAGGTAGGCTCATTGAGACGGGTTCCAGAAAGTCGTGCCACGGTCTCGCTTCGGACGATCCTTGCCTCTTCCCGGGGACAAAAATATCGCGTAGGTGCACGCGATATTTCCGCCGAAAAGGCGAAAGGGGAACGCGCGTGCTTCCTAATTAGAGCAGCCTATGAAACCAACGGACAGGAAGGAAATTGCCACGTTTCTTCGTGATTGTGATCTCTGTTATACATTTTTTTCTTTTCTAAGATCTTGGTGATATCGTTTTGGAATTAAGATTATTAGGTCGATAGCGAAATTTGTATTATACGATTCGAAAGAGCGACGTGTTTACGATAAAACATAATTAAAAATATTGATAAATATCGGTTATGAATATTTCTACACGATTGGAAAGGACTATCTCTGGGTTAATTTCAATGGTAACTAAAATTTGTTTATTAAATTTTATTATCAGATCTGTTCGTTTTATTTCATGGAATTTATTGCTAGCGATAACTCGTAACTGTAAAATTTCACTAGTAACATTATCTCAGAAATTCGATAAATGAAATTCGAACAGAGTTCTACTGCATTCCTAAATGATAGTTAAGAAGCCTGAATAGCCGTGCAACCTTCGTTCATATAATAATTTCAAGCATTTGATATTTTTCTTCCATCCGAACATTCTCCTAACTCCAATTACGCTTCTCTTTGCCTCTCCTCGACTCATTGAATAAAAAAATTCCATCAGTACCACAATTCTAAACTCGGCACGATTTTCCCAGCCGTCGAAGGATGATGGTCGATTAGCTGGAATCAAATCGAGAGAGCCAACTAGAAGCGTTAACGTCACATTGTGTGTTACGCGACGTTCACAGGCCAGCGTAGTTTCCACGAAGTCATTATTATTGCATTAGCCGGCGGCCGAGCACCGATTTGAATTACATATAAGTTTGCAAATTGGAGGAACGGATAATTACGGCGTGCACGGTTAGTCGGCGCGAACGTCCTCGTCCTCGTCCTCGTCCTCGACGTCGACGTTTCAAAACGACGTCGACGTGTAACGTCTTTCACGCTGAGTTGTTCGATAATCGAGAAATTTTTACGTATGGACAATTGACGTATACTTACGTTCGCAAATGTGTGCATACTTTGGCCGATTTGACTTAACACGAATGTTACTAAAATATACGAATCAATGGGAAAATAACGAGGTAAACCAATATTCGTTGATTTCTTCTAGAATCAAGAAATACGGAATTAAAAGTACGAAATTGAAATTGTTTACTTATTTATCGATGGCATATTATAATTAAATATCGATGTGTTAACCGATTTTAAATATTATTGCTAGAATTGGTCACGATGTACTGTCTGTATCAATTTGGAAGAACCTTCTCCATATTATTCGTAGCTAAATAACCAAACTGCTCCGCAGTGTTTGACACTGACAGACAGCAATCTGCGATTTCTCAGTGTTAAGGCGTGCAGTAGCATGTGTTCAGCACGAGGTGATAACTTCATTTTCTTTAATCATCCGTAACTCAAAAACTAAGTTACGTAGGACATATGTTCGTACGTTTACGTTTCGTTTTTTTTTTTTTTTTTTACGAGTGTGCAGGTAGATTCACCTCTTGAAATATAGATACGTATTTATTACTCACTCTGTAGAAGATATTTAGCGCTACGAATTAAAGTCTTAGCGTTAAACGGTTTTTTATTGCCAACCATTCAACCGGTAATTAACTACAATTTTACTGCTTTATTTTAGAATCGCGCTACATCGCTCGCATTAAGCGTACGTCGCGAATCGAGTCTAGATAACTCGATGAATCGACCTCGATCAACGAAGGAGCAGATTTTACGCGCGTGCAATTATCGCGTTTCTGAACACGGACAATACCGATTCACTTCGAGTGGCGTTCAAGGATTTTTCGCGTGTTCCTGTTGCACACACAACTGGCTTAAACAACCATGTCAGATGAGAAAATGATGATACGTTCCGTAAATTAATCATGAATTAATCATAAACCCTCGATGTAATTTATACCGTGGCCAGCGCGGTTTTGAAAGATCCCTTTTTTCGGAGAATGTCATGTGGCTTTCGGAATCGCGTTACGTTCTCCTGTTGGAACATTTTATTGGACAGTGATCTATGGATTTATAATGATACGGTTGTTAAGACGGAAGGATATAATTTCTTCATTTTATTCGGGGCTTTGATACTTTTTGCTTTTTTAACGATTAAAATTGTAACAAAATTGCAAAGTACGCGGAATCTGTTCGCAGTTCCTCGACTGCATTTATTCCGTCTTTTTACGTTTTATATCAAGGGCTGAGTCAAATGACGCGCTTCGGTATATAGAAGATACTTTCTCTGGAAAAAATAATGCGAATGATTTATAACTTATTCTAAATTCATTTAAAATACCTGTAAGTATAACGAAATGCAAGGAATGTCTGAAAGCTAAATTGTAGGTTTCGAGTAAAGAAAAATTGCGAAGATTAATGTCTTTTACAGGCAGTGAAATTGTATTTCGAAATCATTAATAATATTTAAATGCTCGTGCATAATTTTTCTGCTTTGTAAGCTCATTATTATAATAGGAATTCTTTCCAATTGCATCCTTCTTTCAGTAAATTTATCTCTCGTGTAATATTTCTCGGGTAAGAATCAAAATTGTCTAATCGTTTCTCTGACAAACATTACCGCAATCGTTCTGGCTGGAAATAGAAATAGAAACGAAATTCCTTTGTCCGTGGAAGACGAGGAGGATTATGTTGATTCGAAGCTGCAATTTGTCGTGCACGTGGATACTGTCGAGCGTACATAATGCACGCACGTACGCACACGCTGGTGTACATAACACGCACACGCGTACGCACGTGTAGAAGAGGCATCGGGCCGATTTAGCGAGGCAATCGGGCCGGGCTAGTAATTAGCGACTGTTATGTCAGCTGAAACTCGTCGAGCTCTCGTGTCTCTACAATACAATTCACGAATGGTGTTCCTTCGATGATTAGCTTTGAATTTGACAGAGAAGGCTTTAGATCGATGTTTAATATTGAAGTATAAGAAATCAGTATGTAGTACATACGTTTATGTTTAGGAAAAAACTGACAAAATTAGCTAGCTGTCGATAAAAGAGCGAATCGAGTAGACGTGTTTCGATTAAATTCAATCGACATGTTTCTAGATAGAAATCTTTGAAAACTAGAGATCGCGTACGTTTAGTAGCTTGTGACGTTCCTAAAATTCTTTCAACTGTCTCATATTTTTTTTTATCTTTTCCAAACAATGTGACTCACCTTTAAACAAGACACGAATCTATATTATTACATCAAATAAACACGAATTTAAATAGAACTATAGGTATTTATCTGACATAATATATTAAATTGACAATTAATCCAAGAGACGATATACGTTTATGAAAAAAGCCAAGAATACCGACGTTTATAGCTCGTAAATACGTATTAAGACGTTTCCTGTTTTCCTACAAAGACGATGAAAATTTTACATTTATGTAACACGATATGGTCACAGGAATTGGCCAAAAGCGTCGCATACACGAATAAGACGCTACAGCAACGCGTGACGGCGAGCGATGGTGAGACCAGTCAGTAGAAATAGTTACCGTAGCCATTGTATGTAGCGAAAGCGTTAAATAACTAAACAAACGGACCGCGAACCCACTGTTCGTAAACGGTGCTGTACAAGCGCAACAACGCGTACTCCTTCGGTTATTCGCGCGCGCGTACGTAATATGTACGCGAACTCGTCCGCGCGGGCGCGCGCTCGCGCTGCCGCGACCGCGGCATACACGTGTAACGCGATAGCTATGTAGCATAGAGTTACGCGAACCCAATAATACGTCTGACGGCTGTCTAGACGGGGCTACGAACGATCGGCCGTGTGCGTGTAATCCAGCGGGCGGCCACAACGGTGCCTCGTGTATGCGCGCCACCGTACACGTATACATACTTACATTAATGGTCGACCAGAAAGAGAGAGAAAGAGAGAGAGAGAGAGAGAGAGAGAGAGAAGAGAGAGCAATACGGCGAGTGAGAAGGGAGGAGCAGGGGGTTAAGTGCGTGCCGACTCGACGTATCCTGTACGTATCCTGCGCGCCTCCCGAACCTGTTAGACGCGAAAGGATTACACCACTCGCGGGGAGTAACTGGACTGACTTCAAGCGGGAACAAGCTTCTTTTGATACGGTTACGCTCGTGCGGCCGGCAGACGGGGTTAATCGAGTTTCATGCTTCGAGTGTGTTTGGGGATGTTGCAGAGGGGTGAACCACGGATGAAATAATGGGATATAAGATACGGGAATGTTTGGAGAATTTTTGAGACTGCATTCTGCTTATGAACTCTCTCTCTCTCTCTCTCTCTTGGGTTTTGCAAATGGCGAGTTGTTACTTGTTGCGGAGATTTCTCCGATCGTCAGGTGTCTAACGAGACGATTACTATAGAATGAAATGAGATTTTTGCAATTCTTAGGTGTTAAGGATTTGCGAACCTGTTTTGGGCATTTGGTATTGGGTTCTCGTTGTTCTTGCTTGAATTTTTCAAATTCGATTTTTTCTTAGTATAGTATAGTCAGACTTAGTATAGTTTTTCTTCTTGTATACGATTCAAGAGTTTTTTCAATCGTTCGTTGTTTAGAAATTACAATTCCTCGTTCTCTTCATCGATAAAACGATACAACGATTTAACGATAAAAGCAAAATGAATAAATTTGATGATCGATACGATTCGTAGTGCATTCACCTCTCAGTTAGAGAGATCGTATGTAATTACTTTTCAAGGAAGATGCGAGACTCGAGATTCTTTTCATTATAACTAATCAAGTTTGGTATCCCCCTTTTGTTAGATCATCTCCGATACCGTTGGTACGACCAAACAAACCATAAAAGAGTATACTCATCAGTGAGCGTTATTGGAATATAAAACCTCAAAATGAGTTTAAGGTATCGCATTTACGCGACTTAACGCGTTATCTTTTATTATTAATCTTACGTCGTATAATTCATTCAGCTGCGCCTCTCTGTGGTCTAATCAATTAAATCTGTTATTCTCATCGAACAAATCATTTCCTTTCCCCGTTCCACCTCTCGCTCCCTTTGCATTATTTTATTTTTCTTTCCTTTTCATTTTGTCCCTATATTTCGCGTGTGTTACACGTGTACACAGTGGCTCACAAAAATACTTCCGAAACTTTCATAGAAAACCTTTTTATCACGTGTATGTCGTGCGTTTCATACAAAACGTTTACAAATTTTATCCTTTCTATAATGAAACGCGACAGTTACGATTATACTGAAAAAATGTCAAACTAATCTGAAAATCTATATAGAAGTTACAAGATATTTATTAAAAAATTAGTATACAGAATTTACAGAATATACAGAAATTAATAGCCATCTTAAACATATGTGTAACGAGTGCTAAAGATGATTTTAGTAAAGATTTATTAATATAAAGAATAATCGTTTAAATACAATTTCATACTCTCTGTGAAACATATATATATATATATATATATATATATACTTCTACCAAATATTTTGTAGTTTCTATGTACATCCTTAGATTTGTTTCAAATGTTATCGATACAATCAAGACGGTCGGATCTCGATACATTTCTAATGAAATTTTAAAAAGTTTCGTATAACACGCACATTATAACAATAGATTCATAAAAAAGATTAATACGTTCAAAAACTTTCTACAAATGTTTGAACACTTTCGTCAGCCACTGTATGTTGACTATATTGTGTGTCAAGTCTTGTGTAACACCGTATATACCAAGGATACGAGAAGTACGAATGCTACATGAGTACAGATTTACGCAGATAAATCGATTGAAAATGCATGATCTATGGCCGCGTGTTATTTCACGTGCTTATTCCAATCATTCGTTCAATTATCGATGATAGATCTGCACGCGTTACACTGTAAATTACACTGCGATGGAGCTTCATTACGGCACAACACAATCAGAGGGATATTTTTACTCTCGTTAATTATTTTTGACAGGCCAGGCAGATGGGTGGCTTGTAGATCGTTTCGATAACCGTTCCCTCCAATTTTGCTCGATTAATCCTATTAAACCCGATTTTTCCCAATCGCCTTCTTTCTTTTCTTTTGCAATTAGGTAAGTCGAAAGCTTGTTAGTTTATTCGAAATTGATTTGTCCGTTATTGTATAATTATCTCTCTTTGCGACATTGAGACAGAAAGGAAATTCAGATTTTCTTCGCTATTCTTTATAATTACACGGATTGATACGGGCATGTAAGTTTTGATATCTTCTGAGCTTTTTTTTTTTTTTCTTTTTTAGTTAAGGTTCTTAAAGATCCTACCATTTCCTACAGAGTCTAATTAAAATTTATAGCAACACGACATATCCACGCCCATTGCAGGATTGTAGTCATTTATCAAAAGCTTTAGTTCATTATAGGTTTCTTTCTCCGTTAATGAATTTCTCGTACGTACGATTGAAGCTGCTTCATTGAAACCGTAAGAAGCTTAGTCTGCTTACGAAGGCTTAAGAAAATTACAGTTCGTTCCTTCGTATTATATCGTAGCTATGAAAACAAAACTGTAAAGATATAGTCGATAAACGATAAAATAATATACAATTAGAACTAGAACTACGCGATCAGAATAACTTTATTCGAAATATCTTCTTTTCTTGTTAAAAATTCTATTGTTACCTAAGAGACGTATAAAAGACAGGGAAAACATAAAGTAATATAAAAGAAAGGATGATAAATAATCAGGATCGATCTATTCTTATTAACCATTTCCTCGTAAGTTATTTCACTCGCACTAAATTCCCTATTTATACTTATCTTGAAACTATTTCGCGACAAGCTGAAAAATCCGGATCGCTTAATTACCCACTACTTAGCGGAACGAGTTTAAATTAAAACAAATAATGATGAATAACGGCGACCATTAAATTACACCATATGCGGTTGCCCAGTGAAAAAAGGACCGATAAGTCGATATCTGGAAGCCCATCAATTCCAACATACGCTATAAACTATACATTCTCTTCTCTCGTTTCCTTTTCTTTTCTTTTTTTTTTCTTTTTTCACCCTAATATTATACTATAAATCACAATAATAATACCTTGGTTCGTGTTCCGTGACGAAAAACGAACGCGACGCGGTTCGATAATAAAGCCTGCCGATTCGTGTGTTTATAGCAATTTACGTAAATTTATTACACGTACAAGGTATACAAAGGCTTAGAGAAAAGAGACGGTGAGCGCCGGCTCTTGAAACGCGATATTGACGAAAATAAATCAGCATCGATGATCGACTACATGCTGCAGCGTTTGGAGAACACGGCTGAGACTACGTATTTACAGGGGAAACGTGACGTGCTGGCTCGATCTATAAACGAAATCCAGGAAAACACGAAAAATCGTGAGATCGAGCTCAATGGAGTGGAGAACGGTACGCCTACTTCCTCTCGGGATAAATCCATGCTCTCTAATCCATGCTTGAGCATTATAGAATGGAGCCCTTGAAGAGGAAATAGACGAAGAAAAGAAAAAGATTAAAAATCTAAAATGAAATGGGAAAAATGAAGAAGATCGAACGAACACTGTGGAACCTGTTCGTAGAATGAATCAACGAAGATCTTCTTCTCACGCCACTGGACACGTCGTTGGTCGCTGGTTGTAGATAGTAATCGTAATTACACAACCATATAGTTGATTTCAGGCGTAAAACCAGACGTCCATCTTCATCTTCATTCGGAGTCCTCTTATTTTGTTCGTTCTTTGCTTTTCCTCTCTTCCACGTCCTCGCGAGAATTTCTTTCATCCTTCGATGTTCTTCGTCTTTTTCCTCTATCAGTTTTATCTTTGTCGTTTGATTTTTATTTGACTTACTTCTTATTTTTTTTTTTTTTTTTATCTTCTTTTTGGCAGAAAGGAAAATGATCTTTTTATTTTGCTTCCGATTAAGTTAGAAATAGTACGCTTCATAGTCTTTCGATGTTACTTGATCGTTTCTTTCTCGGCAAAGAGGAGTTTTATTTTTGTGATTAGATCGGAAAGTACTTTGCTTGTTTTCATGAAAAATAATTTGTACTTTTAGATTTTTTCTTTGCGATTAGTAGAAGAATCCTTAAAGATTCTAATATCTTTCTTATTGTCGATTTCTTTAATTTTCTTCTTGGATGAAATGACGTTTCCACGTTCGTATAAGACCGACCAGGATAATTATCGATGCGTGATTGATCAGAAAAGTATCGATTGTGCCGGATGATGATAAATACCTGAACGTATGAGTCATTAAGTGCGCGTTTCGTATTAATATGCTTAAATTCGAAAGATTATTGGGGATAACGATGCGAGATTGCTGCGTATGTTACGTTTTAACGAGCATTTTGAAACGGTATTAGCGTTTTAGTAAAAGTTCGTTCATAATTATAGTATAATAATATATTGTAGCTAAGATTCGTTAATCCGAACTTATTAATAGAAAAAATTGTACTGGGAATTACCTCGGTTCTTATTAAAATGAACAAAATTCTAATTTTCAGTAAATAATTTACAAATTTTTTTAGGTTCACTTTTTCCTCATTCATCCCTTATCCTATCCTTGTTCGCAGTTTCTTCGATCTTCTCTGTATTTGTTAAGTTTGTGTTGCTCTCTGTATTCTTCTTCTCATTCTTCATATAAGTATACTTCTACTTTATTCCTCAAGATATGACAATGATATTAATTTAATTATCTCTTCCTATCGATACACGTACGTATTCACGATACATTTTCCCCTACAATATTTACAACGCAAAAATATTTACAATTGCAAAAATCATATAAACAAGTTTGTTAATATTACATTTTTATTTTTGTACAGACAGAGATACGATCGTGTTTACGTCTCTGTTTTCGTCATATCGGCTCATAGTTAGTTCTAATTTACTATATCCCGTGCATGTACCTAGGTGCATGTTAAAGCAGGTGTAATTCTTGAAATTCTCATCTGTATATCCGTACAATCAAATTATAAATTTGATAAATCGTAGAATCGATTTGTTTGTCTTCTAAAAAGACTACATTACTCGAGTGATAGGTCGTTCGCGAAGAATCACGTCGGTATCAATTGGAATCGTTGGATGATTTGACCGCGTACGTGTTGGAGCAAAAGCAACGACAAAGGGCGGTCCGTTCGGCGCAAAAATACTCGACTCGAGCGTCCCCCGGGCGAGAGCAACGGGTCGCGGGGATCGCGTTCGCAGTTGGATATCGCCCTTCCCGATCTCTGATTGCCGGAGAGTTTGGTTTCAGCGTGCGCTCGTTCTCTGCCACGTTCATATCGAGTGTACTTCGCCTTCTCGTCAGGATGCGCGAGCGCGCACCCCGTGCGCCGTGCCCGTAGACTAATGATTCCGTCTGAGTGGGAAATTGACCACTAGGGCGCTAAAAACCTTCGGCCAGCGGCCGAAGAGAACGAGAAACGAGCACCGGTCCATTGTCCCGCTGGCCTTAGTGGCTTTCAGTTTTTTAACAGCGCTTTACGCGAAACCTCGAGAGAGCATCTTCCGGTAACGGCGAACGAGAGCCGCGTGGAAACATCGACGGTTACCCTTTCGCTACTTTGACGCTGATTTCAGTCCACTTGTCATTGAACATTCGTTGAACGTGAACGGCGAGCACGACCAGGATTACCGTTGTCAACTACGAAACTTTAGTAAAGTGCTTCGAATTAATCATATGCAACACTCGGATAATTGTAGCGCTAAGAATTTGCTATGCAAGGAACATAGTCGCTCGTGGCAAGTCAAGCATGGCTTGTTCTTTGTGGAGTAATCGTAGAAACTTAACTAAGAAGAATTATAACGACTTATCATCGAAAGATT
This sequence comes from Bombus fervidus, assembly GCF_041682495.2. NCBI lineage: Eukaryota > Metazoa > Arthropoda > Insecta > Hymenoptera > Apidae > Bombus > Bombus fervidus. Next base: position 10,533,659 of record NC_091527.1, on the reverse strand, counting down.
GTTGAAGAACTAACTATTTTTCTGGATCGCCAGCTATCATTAAAGATTCATTAGAGGGCAATTGTAGTGGTTTGGTACTGACCATTCGTACAATACAAAAAAGATACTCACACTTCTCATTGAAAGCCACACACAGGCAATTGTCATCTATCATTGGAGATTTATTATAGGGAAACTATAGTGGAATATAATTGACCGTCGTGTACAACGTTGTTACGTACAATGTTATGTACAACGACTAGTCACTCGTAGCGTTATATCGATAAGGATTTTTCAGGTGTTGATCATAGTTTGCAAAGCATTCGAATGCGTTAAATTAATGTAAGAAAGGCAAAGATGGGAAAATAATGGTACGTACCGAAGGCTTGAAACCTAATCAACTCTTAATTTAGAATTGAAATAGAAGAAATCGTATCAATATTCATGATATTCAGTTTCCTTCGTCCAAACACATAACTTAAGAATCTGATTCTCTTATTAAAGGAAGTGGCCGGGAAAGAATAACGTAATTGATGAGATTGCGCGTCTCGGAAGCGGAACACGACATTAAGCTCGCGTAAACCGCGGCCCATCGCGGGAAATCATATTTATTGTGACAACGTTTGTATTGTTATCGAACAGGCCATTCATTACATCTGGCGAGGTTATGATTAATGGCTGGCGCGAAGATAAAATGTGGGTAATTGGGGTCCTAAGTTCAGCGCACGGCACGGTGATGAATAGTAGAATTCAGCATAATTTATAGTCGGCTAACACCCTGTCCGCACAATACCCACGACCGTGAAATAATGGCCAAGATCTAGCCCTATAGCGGATGGAGCGGATGGTTTCCGCGAAAAATTCGCTGGATCGGCTTGTTTTAAATACAGATTGGTGTTCGTAACAAATGACGACCGGCAGGCACGTAAAACATAAACAAGTCGTAAATCACGCGGACTCGTGAGTCGCCTGTTAGACATTCCTGGTCTTCGTTTCGCGATACTACTCGAGTCGAATGGCGATTTACTGAAATTCCATTCCACGACACTACGAAACTTATAAAGGAAATTGTTTATTTTTACCATTTTACGTTGTCCGTACTTTCTTCTCCTATTTTTTGTATCTCTGCCATTGCTAAGAGACACGAATAGCCTAACACCCTTCGCCAGCACTCCATTCTCAAACGCTAACTTCAAACACTTTCCTTTCGCACCTCCAACTCTCTAAATCGACCATTCTTCGTCCACCTATTTATCGCTCTTTCCCAAACAATCTCAACTCGCTCCACGTAAATCCTGTCATTCTCACAATTTTACTAACCATCCATCAGCTTTCTCTGCCACCTACAAAACCAAACAATGTACACCCTCGCAACGAACATCTCTATTCTCCGATGTCAGTCCTCGGACGTCTCCAATGTGAAACGACAGCTTTCTAGACTCGGAAACGTTCTTTTTCTTCTTTTTTTCATTTTTCACGAATCCATCGTTTCAAGAAACATAAAGTTTGCGAAACGTAAAGAGACAGCGAAGTACGAAAATACGAAAGACGGAAATAAAAAGAGAGCGAGAGAGATGGAGAGCGGAGGACGCGTCTGCCGAAGGATCCTACGTATGCGCATCGTTAGAGAGCGGGGCTGTCAAGTTGCGCAGGTGGCCACGTTGGACGTGGATAGATGTGCCACGGCGTGGGCAGCAACGAGCGTAGCCCCTGGAGGCGGTCGGCCGAGTCTCTCCCTTGCACGACCGCCTCTCGGTGTGTTCCTGCTCCTCGCCTTTTCCAACGGCCGGTGCTACTACCACCACACACGTTCTCTCTGACCGCCTTCTCTTCCTGACTGGAGAACTCGAAAAGGCCATTCCACTTCGGTCCACAAGCCCCCGGAAGACTCACTCCCGGCACACGTCACTCACTCACTTGGGTCACCGCGCGGTGTTCCCCGCTCGCTTTTATTGCATATATCGCCTCGACTTCTTTCCTTTTTTCTCTTCCCGGAGCAACGAGTCGGCTAACTGGTACACTCCAATCACCTGCATGCACGCCATCGTACACACACTGTGTAGTAACAAAGTAACAAGAACGAAGGGAGAGGCAGAGAAAAGGAGGAGATGGAGGAAAAGGGAAAAAATATATCGAAGGCAAACGCACGGCGGTCGCACGAGAGCCGCGTCCCGACGTCTGACGTGGATCCGCGCCGGCGGTAATCATCGGTTGCGATCGCGTGTTTGTCTCGCGAGGATGTTGCTTGAGAAGCTGCTCTCGCCTCACACCCTTTTTGCCTCCTTTCGAACAAGTTGCAACAGCAGGACGACCAGGCTCACAGGATACGCGTATAAATATGGTATTTTTAAGGAAAAGGGTTGATTTGGTTATTTTTATCCTACATTGTACTTTGCTTCTGGCTTTGTTTGGCGTTTTTAAAGTTTTACTTCTTGGCGACGATTTTCTTTTGTAAGTAGACGGTATTTCTGCGGCATGTTGAAATAGAACTGTTTTTTCTGATCTTTTAGTACACTTTTAATACGCAGGAAACATACGTAATTACGGTCTTGGTACGTTAAATGGTAGAAGTCCGTTCGTCCGTGTGTTAAGACACCGATACGTTTCGAAGATCGTCAATTTAGAGATATCTACAGAAATGATCTCATTTACCGTCGAACCTCCTCTCGACTTCTGAAAAGTTTCTTAACAAATTTTGTTCGCCGTGACCCTTACTTTAGCTACTACATAATATAAACTATGTATTGTATATTAAAGCTCAAACACGGTAGAACTCATTTTTTGTATCGGCATACACAGCAATCAGCGTCGAAGAATTCAATTTGTGATATCGAAAGACACTATTACATCGTAGAATCGTAACGTCGAAAGATTAATATCATCTCGTCGTACTTGTAAAAAGGTAATATTTTAAAACGTTAATTAGTGAGTAAATCGTTTAAGAATCGATGTTCTGAATCTATAGAATCGCGTATAGTTCTTCGTGAATGTCATAAATTCACATTTATTCGACATATTACGAATATAATTATCCAAGTTTACAAAAAGAGGGCGGAATTTTTCCAGAACTTACGTATTCCATATCCGTGTGAATATTTTCCAGACATTCCATCGTAATCTCTGAAAATTCCACCTCACATCCTTCGCGAAACGTGATCGCACCAACCATTCCTCGAGTTCATCCAGCGTCGCCCTCGCCACGCGAGGACAACGCGTTTCTCGCCCGTACTACGCAATAAACGCGATGTGACAAAGGGTCGCTGAAAAACTGATCCTCCGGAAAGCCGCATTTGCGCGGGGCTAATTAAGCCAGGCAACGCAACGATCAGCCTAGAGCGACGCCGATGAGTCAAGAAGTTTAACGGAGCCTCTCCAACCCCTTCTACGTCGTCTCGTATATCGCCAACCCCTTTAATCCCATCTATCTCACTCTCTACTCACTCCTAACGTACGAACATCAGGCATCGCGACAAAGAACGAGAGGCTGACGAACAGACAAACCGGAGCAGAGGCGAGCAAAATATACAGGGTGTGACAAAATATGTCGTTTGTTTTGGTTCGGCGATCTTGTAGAGCAGGAACACAGTGCTGCGAACGAAACAGAGAAAAGGATTCGTCGGCTGATTCATAGATACCGGGTACTACCTGTTTCTAACTGTAGTAGCGCAAGATAAAAGCGTAACAACTTGAAAAATAACGATATTGCCGTACGTGAACTTCTTCCGACGCGTAGAATCGGTTGTATAAATATTTTTCACATATTTTGTGACACCCTGTATAGAGGAGCAAGGAAGTGCATGCAGACAGAAGCACGGCACAGTCAGCCAGCCGGGACATATATCGAGAACATCCACGGGAACAGGGACAGAGAGAGAGAAGGGCGAGATTCAGGGGTCCAGCCGCGCTTGAAACAGGGTAGAAACAATGAAGATTTGAAGGGTTGACTCGGGCGGGGGGATCAAAGGTTGAACGAAGGGGTGCACGGGTTTCAACAGCCCTACTGAGTGGCTATTAGGCACCCCCAAGCCAAGCAAGAGCAATTTGCTATAATCATTACCATTCAGGATCTCCGAGCCGAGAGGGTCCGTTTCTCCGTGCGTCTCGTGCCCTCCTTGACGAAGAACACCAGTGTGCCGTTGTAACGCTGCTCTACCGTCCTCAATGCCCGGGTAATATCTGACCAGCGCTCCCGCGGGAAACGCCGCTAACCTCGTCGTTGCCTGCTTCGTTTCGACGAAATGTTTCCAGCTCGTTCGAGGTTGCCGTTCGCGCGAGAATAGTAGACGATGGAAATTTCGTTGGGTTTCTTTTTTCAAAGCTAGGGTGGTGCTTTCTAGATTTTTGATTTATGGTGTGTTAGCTGAACTTTTATCAAGCGATACGAACGGTATCGTTTTTAATTGGACGTCAAAGAAAATTAGGAATCAGAAACGTAAATAATTTTAAGTATTTATCGAGTAGCGTAGCTTTTCTTAAATAAACTATTTGCTTTCGCGTATTTAAAGAAGAATATTTCGAGTCAAGTAAATAACAAATTCGCGCTTATCAAGATGTTTCGTATTATATAAAATCGAGTCACTTCGATTCGCCAGAGAAGAGCTACTTTGAACGTCGAGACTGCAGATAAAAAGGTTCGTACCTCGTGCCAAACCAGTTTCCTTTCGACGAAAAATTAACGAAATTCCCAAACAACCAGTCTCGAGATGGCAACGATCGTAAATATTTTCCAACGTCTATCTACCTTTCCCTTGATTCGTCTCGCAGAAAAGAAAACAGAGAAGAAGAAAAAATAAGGAAAGAAAGGTATTTGCGTGGCCGTGGCACGATATTTTCCCCCGTAGCCGCTTTGTCTTGGCACTTTGCCCCCAAGAACGGAACAAGGGTACGGATCAAGGTGAGGAGGAGCTGAAGGGAGAAGAGGCGAGGCACAAGAAGAGAAGAAGAGAGGACGTCAGAGTATCTTGCAACGACGCTGCATGCAGCCTCCCAGCTGCACCCGCGATGCACCTGCCTCCCTTCATTTTGCAGCGTGCCTCTCGCGGAGAGACTTTCCAAGAAACCCAACCACTCCTCGCACCGTTTTTCATCAATTGTTCTTGCTAGCACATTCATGCATCCTTTCCATCCCCCCTTCGCGCCGCAGTTCGACTCTTTTACCGTACACACCGCCACCACCCTCTCTTTATCTGCCTCCGCTACGCTTTCTCACGCTTCCTTCTCTATCCTTCTTCTTTCCTTTCCCCTTCAATTTTTCTTCCACCCTCGACATTCTTCGGTTGTTCGGATACGCGATCATATACTATCAACGTCGTGTTACGAAGCACGTAATTTCTCCGATCGATGAGTTTTCGCGTTTAAGATGAGATTTGAGATTTAAGTCGTTTCAACGTAGACCGTGTTCGTATGTAGGTTGCTTTGGCAAAAGTCTCTTTATAGAAAATGGCGAAGGGTATTTTTGCGATGACGGTGGCGAGCAAACTACGGATTTTTATTCAGATTTATTTCGATAGAACTTCGTTTATGCGAACCTCATTTACTTCAACGAAATTCTAGCGAACGTTCGATCGAACGAACTCTCGCGAGTTAAATCGGAGAATACGCTCACGCTGGAACTTGTAAAACTATACTGGACGATGGTACATAGTACATAGTGCGGTAGTACATCCTTCCACACGTCCCTAATTATTTCACACATTCGACGAGTCTCTTAAAATACGAAAAAATCGAATAAAAACTCTACGACGAACGAAGCACAACCCTCCTTAACGTAGCCAGCATCCTAAACTCATGGAAGCATGAGAAAGTATCGACGACAAAAACAAACATCTCTTCTTAACGTTACCAAGACTCGTCTCGGCTCAACAGGAAGAAATCGACGGCGTCGTCGTCGAAGCGTTCGTGGTTCGACCATAGCGAGACAAGCGAAGAAAGAGTATACATCTGAAACATTGGCGAGAGACAGATGGAAAAAGAGAAGAGGATACGTGGACGAAGAGAGAAAGAGAAGAAGAAACGAATCGGTAGATCGGCTCGGCAGGTTACACGTGGATGCGAGATCGGCGTGCTCTAAGGGGAAGCAATCAGGGTCTGGTTGGCTACCTGGCGCAGCCACGGTTATAAAACACAACCGAGCCGGGGACGTTTATCGCCGCCCTAAAGGTGAATTCACTCGGTGACGTCGCGACCGGACTCGAGAGGAGAACTCGCGGCAAAGTCTAGACTGCTGGCAGACGTGGCAAAACGACGATATACAACATGCTCGGGCCCAAGCATGCTGCTCTCTCAGTCGGCCGGTACCATGATTGGCTCTGCCTTTACACAAACGACCACAAATACCTTGCTACCAACATGGACTCATCATGGCCATGAAGAGGTAAGCGGCCAGTCCGGATAGGTAGTCTTTATTATCATGCGTCCGCGGACGCGTATGGCTAACGTACCCGACCAACCAATTACGCAATCAATGATTGACTTTCGTTTCTATGTCGGACGTTCACCCGAAATTTTCTTCCGCCAGCGGGTTTATTATATCAGCAAGATCAGCTGGGTTATTCCGATACATTAGCAGATGGATAAAAATTGTTATTTGATGTATCAGTGGATTGGCAAGTATCATCGTTTTAAAGTTTGTTCGCAAAATTTATCTTTGTAAAAGTAATCTTTGTATTAAGCAGCGTTGTCCAAATTATTTCTTGGCGATTATTTTTAAGCGAATGTCTTACTTAAACGGGACACTAGAAAACGAAAATTTTGGTATTTTTAGCATCGATATACGATGATATTATGAGAACGTTCGGAGTATGCAGAAAATTAAAAGCGCTGTTTAAAACGTTACTTGGCGAAAACGATCGGAAACAATTGTGTAATTTCGTTTGCGTCCATTAAGACGTTCTCATGTTGCAAGGCAATATTTTTAGGCGTTTAGATGCGTTCGAGATTGGTGAAAAAATAAGACGGTCGTGGGTGTTTTTATGCGAAACAAGCCCAGTCGTTCGTATAGTTTATACGCGCATGTTTTTCTCAATTTTGCGTTCTTTTATTGGGACTTTATCGGTATTTTTCGAGCCAAGCTCTCATCACTTTCTTATTAGGAAGATATAAATGAAACGAGTCAAAGTCATCGATGTGTTTTAATAAATTATCGCGATCGATTTCAAAATCACGAGAACCATATGAGTTTCGATTCAAAATCCAATCGGAAAATGGAACAATTACACGATATGTAGATGATACGATAATATGTATGGAACGCAATTATTAACGTTTGTTTTCCGTAAAGAGTTGAAAGTATGTATTTTTCGTCTTTGATTCCAGAAATGTCCAAAAAGTCTTGAGGATAAAGGGATCGTTCGTTCTAAATTCTTCGTTTCACTCGCGTCAACGAAGAAATTTGTCATTTCTATAATTTGATTCAACCCTAATATTCGACTTTAATGATTTTACATTTCGTTCTAACTTTTACTTACTTCTAACTTATCTTTAAGCGCGGATATGATACGCAGCAATACGATTTTGACCGCGACCATTTGCATAAATCTGCTACAGCGTTCTGAAACGAAGAAACGCCAAGATGGAAATAATATCGTGGCAGTAAACGAGACAATTTCTTTGCAACGAGATCGTCGATTCGGGTCGTGATCCTGGCACTCGTATTATGTAAATCGCCGCGCGACAAAGTTCGTTAAAGGTCTTGGAAGTACGCTGTTGACTTACATCACGATGCCAAGAAGCGCATCGATTTTGAGTTAATGTTACGGTGGATCTGATATGTGAAATTATGAAGATTGGTTCACATGCATAATACATACTGCACAAAGAGGAGAAGAACGAAGGGGAACAACAGCAGGCGAAATCGCAAGAAGAAGAAGAAGTAAAAGAAGCCAGGAAGAAAAATAAATAGAAGAATAAGAGATAAAAGGAGCGAAGAAGATCAGGTACATCTTTGAGTTTCTTGAATACTTCTCCAACTTATTTCTTTTCTCTCTTTTAGTGGTTCTTTTGTTCGGATTCCTCTTCTTGTTCACCGAATTTATTGCATGACCAATCATTGGACTCCCTTTTGCACAGCCACGGAAACGTTCTTGGGTTGCAGCAAGTTTCTGCTCGCAACTCGGCCTGTTACTCTCGCGTTTGCGGAGACGGTTATATGTAAATGAGGAACAGAGAACTCGTAGCGAAGATCGAAGTAAGACCACGACCGACCATTCCAAGGGCATGTTTAAGGTCCAAAGAACGTTGCAACCGGACGAAATATTAAATATTAATCGTCGTATGAAACTTCCTTACGGCAGATACATCGGCTCGTGAACGGGGTTGTACCAAGTTTTTATGGGCGTATCGAAGTAAGTCGTATGTCGACGAAGTTCGACAAGACAATGGGGATTAAAGAATTTCTCATAAGGATTCCATACGATGCAGCAATTTTTTGTATCGAACATCGTATAATACTGTGCCTATACTTTGGTACTAGAATTATCGGCAACTACAAGAGTATGAATGTTTTACCAAAGGGATCGAAGTGGAAGGTACGCGGAGGAATACATTAGAAACAACTGTATGTAGGTATATTTTGCAACATTGATAATTTACATTTCTTAGAGAAAGATTATTCAAATCCTTCTAAATGTAATTATGAATTTGTAGTTTTACTACGTTATCTGGTAGTCTTTTTTTTTTTTTTTTTTGTCTAATTGTCTAAAGTAAGAGATTATTCGACCATTCGATAACGAAAGAATATTTTTTTCTTCGAAAACGTTCTTTAAGACCGTGAAAACAACCGATATGTGGAAAAGAATAGTTCGTCCAGTCATGAAAATTCGCGGTTTGAGCAGAAAAACCGGAACCGGGTGTGTTGGTAACGTTTGTTAACGCACGTGCGATCGCGATGTTAACCCGTGGCAGTTGCTTAACTCTAATATCATATTCTTAACACGACGTAGAATATTGCATCCCCATCACGAGGGAAGCGCACGGTGAAAAATTAAAACAGCATTCCGTGCCTTATAAAGAGTTCTGTTGTCTCGTTACGCGGGATGCACGAGAACGTGCATGGCGGATGCTGTTGGTGCACGTGTGCAGCGTAAATCTCTTAACCTTACTGATGTGACCGTGTGTAGAGGAAAGAGAGGAAAGCACTGTGCAGACATAAACTCAGGAATGGGAACAAACACCGTCGGACAGTGTTCGTTGCAAAGAGAAGCGAACTTGCAACGTTGTTGGGCCCGGCCAGAAAATATCGAGGGCTGAAATAATAGCGAAGGAATAGAGATCTCTCCTGCCGAAGAACTCCGATATCCAGTTAGTTAATATTAACGTGCACGTACTGAGAATTTCCAGTTATCTACGATTTTCTCAATTTTAGTATAATCGAACTAGTTTCGAATCGGTTATGTAACGATATAATTTCTAATTGCTTTTGGTAGTAATTTTGTTTATGGAAACGTCTATTTGTATGACTGCAACTAAAAAAGTGAAACTAAAGTTTTGATGCACGTAATAAATGTTATTGACAAATGTACGATAAATAGTAACGCGATAATTTAATCAGCGTGTACATTTAATTTCTCAAACAGAGAATCGTATTATATTGGAATGCGGTTTAGAAAAAGAACAGGTAGTTTATTTTAGATATTTTCAACATATTCGTCGGATTTTTCAGAATGTTTTTCAGAATATCTCTTTATTATTTATTACTCATTTATTATTCCCTTTATCCAATGAATTGATAAAAATCGAAAAATAGATGGAAAGATTATGCAATAATCATATTGAAAGAACGATGGACACAACTGGGTTGATGCAAATTTTTCGAAAGAATATTCGATCGCAAAAACACTTTTGTTGATATCTGAACCTACTCGATGCGAGGATACGATTCATCATTCCAGAGTTAAAGAAACAAACGCCAGAAAGATTCGGTGGTACCGGGTAACCGGTTAAAAATATGCAAGTATCTTCGATTGTTCAAAGCTTACGCAAGCATTTACATCACTCGGCAGTCGACTTTTGACGTCCAAAGTATACACGTTACGCGGGTTGTTCTCGCAAAACGTATTATAAAATGGATTGTGGATAGTAAAAACGCGATTCGTAAGCGAAACAATAAATAAAGCATATATATAAGAGGAAATTAATAGTTCGAGAGAATTACAATAACCAAGAAATAAGAAAATATAAATATTAATAAAATATCGGTAAAGAAAGCGCGTTAGGTAAGAAAATCAACGAACGAAGAAAAGCGAAGAACAATATCTACGAAGCTAATTTCGTTTGTCAGGCAGACTTTAATTATAATTCGAAAATGAAAAGTTACAAACAATCGGAGAATACTATCCATTAGAAAATTAATAGGTAATTAAAAAATTACAATAATTCCAAAACACAAAGTATTACAAAGAAACAGAGACAAACAAGTAAACCAACGATGAAAGAAAGAGTCAAAAGTAGTATGTACCAATTTAATTTCATTCGTCGGACGTACTTTCGCGCGGCTATGATTTAGAGCATTTCACCGCGAGTGATAGTTACGTTGGAAAAAAAGGAAGAGGAAACGAGGAAGGAAAAGGGAGGCAAAACGAAAGACGGTGGGGGAAAAATAGAGAAGTGTCGAATATATGTAGTTATTCGATTCGTTCGGGCTCAAACGTTATTCGCATATGGCTTACAATGTAAAGTCCCGTAGTCCCCTTGGGGATCGTGTAATTACGCAACGCTATTGCCGGTACGGTAGCATAATGTTCGCTCGGGGCTGCTCACGAGTCTCGGCACAGATTCGCCGATTATTCGCCGACAATTCCGCGTGCAGAGAACACCGGCCGTGTGCTTGCATAAGTATATACCGGCGGGCGTATGTACTCGACCGTTGAGCTGTGTCGAAGGCAATCGAACGCGCCAAAATACGGCGCGATCCGACAACTTGCCGATCCCATTCGACACGCGTGGAATTAAAATTGATTCCTCGGCTGCTTCGTCGTATTATTACGACTTGCATCGTATTGTTATTTAGATGAGGTAAGTCTCTTTTTTCGTTTTAACTGTGTACTCAATGGCTATTTGGCGATCGAACGACGGTGAACGCTGGTCAAATTTGAGTTATTATTAATCTTTCGTATTTTATGATATTTTAATGGATACTTAACCGTTCGACACGATGTTTCAAGACGATTATTTCAATAATCCTGTTATACTTTTATGAAAATCGAACGATCGAAGAAATGGAAGCAGAATGAAGATTTATCTCATCTTCTAAATACTATACTACGAAAGCTATTTTTTTTTCTTTTTTTTTTACATGTTTCTACATCTATTTATTTATGTATATATTTATATATTTTGTTTCTCTACATTTAAATTTATCATAGATACATAAACATTTACAGTCCATTAATTAATAACAAGCAAATCTCGATCACTGCGTAGTAAGATCCTACGCTGCTAAATAATCACTACATTAGAAACTTGGAAGTTCCTTAGTGAATCTCGCGCCGCACACATTAGAATCTCTTCAAGAAAATGTACACGTCTACAGCACCCTCGAGGAAACTATTCCACCTTGAGCTTCTACCTTTCTATTCTACCTACCACGAAGCAAATGAATGCCCAGATTTTTAACCAAACAGAAAGGACTCGTCGGGTACCAGGGTCCTGTAACGAGATATCGTTGAATTCAATCCGCGGCAAATACCATGGCTTTTCCCCTCGTGGTAAAGACATTCGAAGGGCATCAAAATGCATCGAGCGCGATTGCTCGACGCGAGTGCACCATTGCTGGGTCTCCGGCAACAAAAGTAAAGCGGAGATCGACGAGGAAAAAGGTAAGGAGAAAGAGAGAGAAAAAGAGAGAGAGAAGAAGGTGCAGCTGCAGCGTGCACACGCTTCACTACCAGTTCATGCAACGGCAATAAAGTCTAGGAAGTTGCCTAGGCCGGCGCGGCGAGTCGAGCGTTCTTAGCGACTGCTTCCGGTATACGCGGGTCCTCCTCGCTTCCTGGCCGACACCGTGAGAGCTTGTGTTGCGTCCCGAATCTCCCGACCCTTCTCAAGGTCACGTCCCTCATCACGATAACGTTAACGTCAGAACTATCTACGAGTAATACATAGCTCCGTATCGATTAGAACGAAAGACGCATAGAAACAATGAAAATCGTGGAAGAAAAATACGATTGGTACGTTTTTATGGAAGTTCTGATTTTAACGCCACTTTACGATTAAACAGGGGACTTTAATGACACGTTGTTAGAAAAATCTGTTTGGTTTGAAGATAAATACGCGTAAAATCGTTTGAGAATAGGTTGATACGTGGATGAAATTTTGCCAAAGTCAAAGACATGTTTATTAAGAGAAGAAAAACGTTTTCGATATTTTAATATCACGATAAGCACTATTTTTTTTTTTAATTTTGACCAGTTTCAAAGTAAATATGACGATAATTTTGGAAATGGAATTGATTGACAACGTACCGTATCTGCTTGTTGGAATTTGTAGAAAATAATTTAACTTAAAGTATGTTTTCGATCAATTTACCGTTTTGTCCGACCTCGAATGACTGTGATTATTAAATAGGTCAGAATACGAATTATTCGATGGTTCCATCCTTTTTAGGGAACAGTTAATGATCTTGAAATCTTTTTGATCTTTTCATGTACAAAAAGCCAATTAAATTAAGATAATTGGTTCCCTGAAACACATCAATGTTGACGCGTAACAATTTCTTTTTTACGTTACCTTCAGAGATATTCGGTTACCTGGCTTTATCCGTACAGCATCGGATAGAAAGTATTCTTTGACAAAAATGTACTTTGTTGGCTCGTTCGTGTAATCACAATAATCCAAGTAACAATCATGCAATCATGGTTGGGCCTTCGAAGGCGGAGATTGATTTCCTTGCGAACAGTTATATATCCTGTGGTTTATTTACTGCCGAGTACTTCATTCTGGATTCCGACGAATTGTTTCGAAGAGCCATTATACCGCGATAAAATTTGTTTTGTCTTCTGCAGAGAGAACGGACAGTATTTCGTCGAAATTGTGGAAAAGGAAAACGACAATTTGTAAAATAATATATGGGAAAGAATTTTAGCGAATATATTATAATATTTCTCTAATTTTAATTTACTCGAGTTTGTAAGACAAAATTATAAAATTTAAAAATTATAGTATAAAATTCACAAAAGTAAAGATCGATTTAACATTTTCATCTCATATTCCTTAATATATGAATTATTACATATATTCATCGCGTCCAGTGTTTAATATATTCACCATCTATATTTATTTCAGATATTCACCGCCTAATATGATAGCAATCAATTATATTCTAATTATTCGCCATTTGCCAATCCTTTCCAAAGATTCTCGAATTATAAATTTAAGAATAACGATATAGAATGAAGAACAATGCCTGGAAGAGACAGAATGCTCGCTTATCCTAAGAGGGGGATAATAAAATAAAAGCGTTTAAACAGGTATCCCGATCGCGTTACCTTATATGTTCAGATCTATCGTTGGCTGCCGAAAATCAGTTTCACCTTGGATCAGTGCAGTCGTTTAGTCGTCTTGTAGACGCCTAAATCGTGACGAGGGCCGTTTCATCGTTTCTCCTCGTCCCGTCGAGTTTTTCCAGTTTCACGTGGATTGACAGACCGACTACCATATAGAGTATCTAGTCGAGACGACGGCAAGCATGAATGGAGCGCCGCTCGACTGTCGCATCAGTTCTCAAGAACTCTCGATCGACGTCAGAAAATTGCAAGAAAGACAGGTGCAAAAACGCGGCGAGGGAATCCAATAAACACGAGAAACGTGTACCAAGCGAATACGGAGGACCGTGTTAGAAACGAGACGTTTCCACCGTATTTCATTATTTACTCTCATTCACGAAACTATTTGAACGTTTATTACGAAACTTTTCCATCGATACGTTTTTACAGAAAACCTTTCCAAATTCTATCGACTTATCGTATCTTATCGTATCTTTTACGAGCGTGTTACGCGCGTTGTATAAAACACGTTGAAGTTCTCACGATTACATCGTAGCACGGTATTTTACCTCTATATTTCGCAATTTCCTTCAGCTAAAGATGTCATCGACCGTAACATTATTATTTCAAGCTCTCGTTCTATTTTCAAATGTTTGAAATATTCGCAGTGGCGGGTGTACAATGCGTGAATATCCTACGATCAAATAATTAACGATATCCGTTCAAGCATCGAACTTGGATAGCATTCGTGGTCGGTTTACCGAAAGAGTGACACGACTGAGAAAACTAAAGTACGATCCTTGGCCCGCCATATGTATATCCATACCTGTGCCACCGGTAGCAGCTCGTCTCTCGGCAAAGGTCTCGAGCGACGATCGCTTTGCTCGCGGTATCTCTTCCTCGGCTCCTCTCCTCTCGACCCTCTTCTCCCACTCGGCCATCCGTTCGTCCGTCTGCCTGAGATTCCGTCGCCGAACAGTGAATCACGTCCATTGACTGGACGCCGGCCAGACGGACTGGGCCCGACCATATACAGACTAGATTCACTCGTGTCGTCGGTCGCGCGCGAGCGAGAAGTCGATGCTCTCTGTGCAGCACGGCCGTTGAAAGGGAGGAAGAGAGGAAGGGAGAGAGAGAGAGAGAGAGAGAGAGAGAGAGGGATAGGAGGCTGGCTGAGGTACCTTTCTGTAGCCGCTTCCTGTCTCTGCACCAAGCGATGCCGTTTGCGTGGCATAATGGGCCGCCGATCGTTTGGACGACGCGATCGTACAGGTGTTCGATCATACGAACCAGTGTTTTCATTCCTTTTTGGTTTCGCTTTAATAACAGCTAAGCCGTACAGTCCGTTCGTTCGGTTAATGATACGGACCGCGGACCAATTAGAGGAACGTGTATTGAAATGTCTTTATTGGTACACGAATTGCCGAGTTCTCGGCGGTTTTACGTTTCGGTGGAAATAGACTTTGGTGGAAATTGGGAATTTTAGTTAGCGAAAAGCGTATCCGAGTGTGCGAGACAGTGAACATTTTTAGTGGATAGAGCGGAAACGGGTGATTACAGCTGCTTTTGATTTTCATTAGTTACAGTGGTACATATTAAAGAATAGTTTTCATAGGGAATTCATTTCCTGCGAAATGACGCGTACGCGCTTTATTATACATGAATTATTATACGAGTTTCTCGGAAAGAGTCTTTCAATTCGCGATCAAATCGATATATGTAGATATATAATCCAGTAATACGTTAAATATAATTAATACTGCGTTGTAAATTCGATTCGTTTCGTTATTCTGCGCTTAAAATTTCCTCGACGTCAATTTCTTCCGTGTTACAAAATTTATCCGAAGTTAAACGGACAGAAACACATCGGAAGATTAAAAGATCATCCGTCGTAAAGCTTCAGGTGTAATTTCGAATACTAAAACGTATCAATCGCCAACTACCAAATCCTTACGCATCTTAACGATCCGTAGATTATACTCGATAAAATTATGCCAGAGGCTTTAGGTTCTTATTCTCTGTCCCGTACTTATGGTCAGCTTTTGCTTCGCCTCGAAAAGATACAAAGAGGAAGAAAGAAAGACGAGAGGGTACGAAAAGTGTGGACGATACCGAGGCGTGCAACACTTTCTCCTGTTTTTAAGAAGCAAACGAGATGAAAAAAGAAGCCTGTAAGGGCGCACGAACTGCGGCAAGGGCAGGAATAATTGGGGAATCAAGCTGGCAGAGAAGATACAGTCTCGCGAAGGATACGATCGTTCGTGTAATTCGAACCTTACGTCCTGCGAGATGCTCGTGGCACTGATCGATGCACCACGATATATAGGGTGCGGCGAAAATTGTGGCGCAATCCAGACCGAGGCGACTGCTTTTAAAACACGTTGAAAGTTTTGTAGATGACTTTAAGAAGAATATGACGGAACATCGTACGATAGTTAAAATAGATTTATACTCACTCGAATGGACCGATTTTATTCTGTGAAAAATTCTTCCTTCGAACCCTTTCAGAATCCAAGTTTTTTCTTTTCCTACGTGATTGATGTATCGATAGAAGAAACGCATATTTTTGGATGATCTTGTTAGGAAGATTCGAAAATTTGGGATTAATTATGCCGAAAATAAATAGATATATCTAACACGAAACATCTATAAACATATTTATTTAATTGATAATTATTACATAGACTCTTCGTGTAACACGTCGTCCTTCCTTTCTGATAAAAGTTGAACAGCCAATAAATAGAATTTTAAATATTGAGAATTCATCTTGTCACGGCCAACTTACTATAGAAACCTCGAAAAGATAGTCTTCGGCAGAAAAGTTGTCCTTTATTTCGCAAAAATTTTGTAAGATAAAAGCTAGAAAACTGGAAAGCTTGGAAGAACGAGGGACGACATCTAAATTAAAAATAGTATAAGTATAAGCGTTTTTCCATCAGCGAGCAAACAGGACAAGCTGATAGCGTGGAGGTATAACGGAGGAGCGAGAGAAACGTTCCGGATTTCCATCGTGAGAGAGAGCTAACTGGCTTCATTGAAGCGTATCAGAATCGCGCGGCGTAAAAGCGGGGATGCACAAAGGAAAAAGATTACCAGAACGAGACTAGGCCGCTGCATCCGGTCGCGCAACTGACCTTGACTTGTTCGTTCTATTCTTTGACGATCGACAGAGTGACCACCGAACCGCTTGACTATCTAGGTATTCACCACCTGTCGCGATTCTATCGAGTCGAGAAGGATCGACCACAACCGCACCACGATCCACTGCCGTCCAACTTCCTCCCCTTTCGTTCGCTTTTTATCCCTTCGAAGTGGAGACGAACGCGCGCGACTGAACTCTCCACGGGATACTTCTGCGCCGCTGATGGAATCTAGTCGGTGAATTTTTCACACTGTCAATCGATAAATCGATGACCTACAGGATTTTGTTAGCATTATTCAGAAAGAACGAGTTAGTCGTTAAGCGAAATAGTTTAATCGATTGGACGTTCGTTTTCAAATGTGAAAAGATTCTTAGTTTTAGTTTTAATCAATATATGACGGAATTTTGGAATATCGATCGGTTAGATTCGTGGAAGGGTTGAGCTGTTTGAACAGCTGTTTTTAAATCTGCAAGAATTCGTAGTTTGGGATTCGATCAATGTGGTACGATCATCCGGCTGATCGATTGAAACGAACCAGTTATTTATCGAGTGGAACGTTTAATCGATCGGAGAATTATTTTAAAGTCTGAGAAGTATCCCTTAACCCTGTTTCTTTGATCGGCCAGTTTTGTGAATAAATATGTAACGTGGTAATTAATTCAAGGGGTTGGAAAATTATATAGGTCAACGCTATCGGAAGTATTAGAGATCTATTTAAAAAATTATCGTAATTGTACTTTTTATTTTAAGCGTCTATCTAAAGATTCGTTTGTAAAGTTTCTCTGTCGAAAGAATATGAGAAGCAATAAATGGAAAGTACAATTACTATTATTAACGCGTAAAGAAAGAGGATCGATCTTTTCGATTTCGAAATAAAGGAGAGATACGGACAAACGTATAATTTTCGTATTTTCAGGGTGCTTCTCGCGCAAAACGCATTACGTAAACGAGAAATGTATGGTGAATTAAGAAGAGGAACGCGTCTAGACAGAAGATCTTAAAAAGGAACGTTTGTTTCCCTTTGCAGCGACGAGTTCTTCTCGAAGGCAGAGGATAGGAAAGAAAGAAGAACGAATGAAACGGGATCCGTATTGAGATTTCTTGAGTTCTGCTATAAAAGGCAGATCGTCATGGAGGAAATTCGGTTCGAATCGCTAGAATTTCATTGCACGGTGCATTAAAATGATGGGTTCGTTCAACTGTGTTTACCTTCCATTGCAACTTTGTGACATTGTCCAACGTTTTATCTTGCCTTTATTTATACCCGTCCCTTCGGACGCTTCTCAAGCTGAAAAGAAACCAATTCCATTCTGGATTCAATCTTTTGTCGCGAAAAAGTTTCTTGGAAGCAGTTTAAAAAGATAATTCGTAAATTTTTACGATGTTCAGGCTTTCTTTAGCCTTTTAACACTGCTGTTACTTTGTTTTATAGCAGATTCTCCTCTTTTCTTGCGAAAACGAGAAGTTTTATTACTCTCTTAGTTGTGAAGTATAATAGCGATAGTGATTGCGTTTTATATTCCTTGATGTTTCGTGATGAAAATGTTGATACATTTTTAAGAGCATTTTTTTACGAGTAGAAAGTTTCACAATAAATTATTTCTTTGCGTTAATCGTGACAATTTCAACATTCTTTCCTTGGTCTTTATCTTAAGAAATAAACGTCCAAACATTTTCCAAAACACTTTATTTATTCAATTTACACGATTTATCTACATTCCACAGAAAACTCCAAACTTTCGTCTCTCAGCCAATATACTTTTCCCTCGCAGCTTTTTCAAATCAAACGTCGTGTCGCAAAAAGGGAGAAGACCGTATAAATGCCCATAAATTTTTATTTCAACGTGGCGATCATTATTAGTTCTTATTTATTAGTTCATTATTATCATATATACATCGTCAACATCAAAAATTCAGCTATCTTCTTGCAAGACGACACGCTGCTTCAAATATCGCGTAGCGATCAACCCCCAAATTCTACCTATACCACTTCGTTGTTCGATAAAACTACCCCCGAGCCACGTTCCACAAATTCCAATGCACCCTCGATCCACCCAATCAACCTCTTACTCGTCAACATCTCGATGCATCTCAACGCCAACATCTTCGTACCATGTGAAAAGAATCCCTACCCCTGTACCATGCCTATTTTCCTTCTTTTCTTAGCGTTATGAAGCAAGTGCGCGAAGACGGTAGGAAACAGAGTCGGAAAAAGGAAACGGAGAAAGGAAGGAAGTACGGAAGGAAGTGCGGAAGGAAGGGTGCAAGTGCTGTTGGTGGGGGTTCTGGTTGTACCGTTTGAAGGGGGTGCGCTGCAAGAAGCGCGTGGTAGGTCCGGCTGCAAAGGTATCGTCACGTGGCCAAGGGGGCGGTACCGTTTTCTCGTGGCCGCCCGGTATAAAAGAGAGACGTAGCACCGGTGCATCCACCAATTACTATTGCACTTTGCCACCGGGACGGAGGCAAGGTCGCCGCCGTTACGACCCTCTTCTCTCAACTCGAATCGTCGTCGTTCGCCGTCGTGCGTGTGTGTCACGCTGTCCGTTTCTATTCCCCGTTTCACGCTCTTCAATGGACTAAAACACAGTACATCGCTACTGCATCGTCGCGCTCGTTCTGCACGATTTATCCGCGGGGACGCGTGCCCTCACGCACGAATTTCCACGCGGCTGTCGACGCACGCCACCCTTAAAAACACGGACCAGCGACACGGTGACTGGTGATCGTGATGTATGTAAAATATGTTCGTACATGATATACACTTAACCGCGATTTCGTACAAGGAATTCGAAGGAACTCGATGTCGGGGATATCCGCATCCCGTCTGCCTCGTAAAACTCGCGTCGCTCACGCAACCGCGTGTTCGTCGGTTTGAGGGTGCTCGGTAAGCGTCAACCCTTCACTGCGAAGAACGACACAGTTACGGGGGATGAGGTTCTTCGCTACTTGCTTTTCTGCCAAATTTAATACTTCGCTTCATTTTGCTGTGGGCTTTGTCGTTTTTGAAATTTGCCGGTTAGTTCTTCTTAGGATTTTTTGTTTTGTTTTTGAAGAGTGGTTAGATTGCTGGATTATCGTTTGCAGGGAGTAGATGATTTTGGTTTCTTTGTTTGTCACATCTTCTTCTTTTTTTTTTTTTTTTTGTTTCGAAAGTCACGAGAGAACGTGTTTGTTTTCGATATTCTTGTAGTAAGGGTAAAATTGCACGATACGAGTAACAAAAAGGTAACGTTTTTAAGTGTTTAGTCGTGTAGCAAAGGAATAAAACGAATCGTGAAATTACATGTGCTTCTTAAAGTATTGTTTCATATCATTTTATGAGGTTGTTCAATTGAGAATGTTTATGACCTTTTGTACGAATATAGTGAATATATAGATTGTATAAAGTTAAGAAGACTGTACAAATTAATTTTTATTTATGAAATGAAAAGATTGGTTCGAATTAAAAATAAAAAGAAATTTCGGACTATTCGACTATATTTGTAGTGTGTTGTTTTCCGTCTGTTTTTAGAACTTTGATTTTTCTTTTAATTATCGAGTTGTCAATTTAGAAACCGAGTTAAAAATTAAATCATGTTCTTTGATTTACATAATTCGAAATAAAAGAAAAACGTAGAAGAAGTTTACAACCCAAAGACGATCGAACTGAAAGAATCGGTGTAAAATCGTCGGAGACAGGGACAACTTTTAAAACTAAAGGAGCAAAAGTTTGCGAGCGGATGAACGAGGTACAACCAAAAACTTTTCAACTCTCGCGTTCAATTTTATTCGCAGACTACAAAACAAACCGCGGTAAAAATACTAATAACAATCATTAAACCGTTACACGACTCGAAGGAGCAAGAAAACAGAATGGGCCATTTAGTGCAAACGGAAACTGAAGAAGCGAAACCGAAACGGGTGAAAGGAAAAACGCGATTCTCGATCGTCGACCCTATTGTTTCCTCGCTATTATTATTATCATTTAAGGAGAAAAATTTCTCGATTCAAACGTAGAGATGAAATTGTAGGAATTTTTGCGCGAAAATGAATTAAAGTGCGGATTACCGTCTTTCTTTCTTTTTTCTATAAAAGTTTGGAAGTTTACCGCAGGTGTATTTAACAAACATAACTATCTATGGTAATTTCTACGGTAGTTTGCATAAAAAATATAATTATGAAATTTCTTCACGACTTCAAAATTCAAACAAGCTTTTTAAAACAAAATGGAACGTAATAAGTGATCGTAGTTTATTCGCTTAAAAGATAATAAAAACTATGGTCTTCTCACAAGTTTCGTTCTTTTTATTTTTCCCACTTTTTTCTTTATTTTCTACTATATAAATAAATCGTGTGCTATAGTATGCTCGAGGACTAAAAACAAACCAATCGATCGATCACGAATGTCATTTAACTATGTTTAAAAGCTTTTATCGCGAAAAGGAAAAAGAGCGTTTCTAACGAAAGCTATTTTTTTCACACAGTCGATTTACGCTCGAACGCGAGAATCGTCTTTCGTCGCACTTGCAATTTCGTCCCCTCTCACCGCGCGCGACGCAAAAAGAATCCGAAAAATCCGTCATCGGAGGGACTAGAGTTAACGACCCTCGACGAGGGAACAAAGAAGACACTCTCGACTACTTTTCTTTTTTACTCTCCGCTTCTCAAGCTTGTGGATCCTCGTCGAAAAAAGAGGCCTTACACAATTTATGCATCCGAAACAAACAGAAACGCGGCTGTACTATAAATATCGCGGAACTGGGCAAAAAATATCTGGACGTGCGGTGGGACCGATCCTCCTGTTCGTCCGGCGGACGACAACCGGACCAAAATCGAATCTCCCGCGGCGTGTACTTTCCTTCCACCATCCACGGACGAATACCGGAAGTAAACCAAAAGAGAGGGGTATCGCGAACCGGCGAAGCCTAATAGCCGGGTCCCGACAAAGAGGCGCGTCTCCTTCGCAAAAAACGGAAGGACGAGAAAGCGAAGAACCACGGAAGAGTAAAGAAGACCGGGAGAAGGAGGAGAAGGTGAAGAAGAAACAAACGTAGACGACAGGCGACAGAGAAGAAGAAAAACAGAAAGGAGAAATAGAAAGATGGAAAAAGAAGAGAAACACGGAGGTAAGAAAATGAAGAGAAAAGAAAGAGATGGAAAGATAGAAGAAGGAAAGCGTAGGAGGAACGGCAAGATAGAGAGTGGAAAGAACGTATGGAGCAGTTTGGAGGAAGGAAGGAAGGCAGTCTCGGGGGCCGCAGTGAAGGGAGGCAGGAGGATGCAAGAAGTACGAGGAGAAGGAGAAAAGAAGGAAGAGGAGTAGGAGTAAGCAAGGAGAAGGAGTAAGTAGGAAGGAGGAGGTGGTCGGTGGTGGAGAAGGAGGCGAAACGTGCATGCATGCATGCATGAGACAGGCAGGCGGACAAACAGGCAGGCATACAGGCAGACATAGAGGAGGAAGGCAGGCAAGGCATAGAGGCATACAGGCAGATAGGCGAGTCGCTGCCGCAGCCGCAGCCGCGATCGCGCGCTCCAAGAAGGGAAGTGGGGACAACATAACACAGCGCGGCCGCGTGTGCAGACCGCTTTTGCAGAGCTTCGCTCGGCACACGGGGAAACGTTCCGCCTTGTACCGCTGCTGCTGGCTGCTGGCTGCTGCTGCTGCTGCTGGCTGCTGCTGCTGGCTGCTGCTGCTACTAGCTGCTGCTGCTGCTGCTGCTGCTGCTGCTGCTGCTGCTGCCGCTGCTGCCTGCCGACTGTCGACTGTCGACTGCTACTCTCAGTCTGCCGGGCGGCCTCGTGCGCGCTTGGTTTCCATCCGACGAATCCGCGCGCCACGAAACTACCCGCGCTCGTTTTCGAGGCGGAACGGTCGAGCAAACGATTACGAACGAACGAGCTATAGGAGACGAGACGAAGGCGAGCGAGCGGGCGAGCGAACGAACGAACGGACGAACGTACGGACGAGCTCTCACAGGCCGTCGTCGTCGTCGTACGTTACACCGCCGCCGAAAGCATCGGCTCGGAAAACGAGAGGTGCTCGTCGTCACTCCTCGCCGGACGATCGACGAGGATCCGTGAGTGAGGCAGGTCGAGGAGCCGGCTCTCGTTCGCCGCGCGAATCGTTGACGGCTCGATAGCCGCCAAAGAGACCCCAGGGTGACCGCGTTTTCGCGCCTCGCCGCTGTTCTTCGTCGCTTATCGTGTCCACGTGTTCCGCCAACTTTCACGATTCGTCACGGTCGCAGGAACGGGGAAAAGATAAAGAAAAACAAGGAGGAAAAGACGAAGGGACAGAAATGAGAGGATGATGTTAGTACGCGGGTGGTGAATCATCGAGTGACGTGATCATGAGACGATTTTCAGTTCGGAAGCGGAAGACGCGTGTCTTTTGAAATAAAAAGAGGAAAGAACATTGACAGAGAGACGGAGCCCGAGAAAGTAAACCGCTTGTGGTGCACAGGACGGGACACTCTGTTGGTGCTGTTCCAGGCTGGGGACCACACGCCGGAACGAAACGGAACAGAAACACGTCGCTTCTTCTACAGGTGTTTCGAATCGATTTCTCGGCTTCCGCCAAACGCTCTTTTCCCCTCGTTGTCGCGCCGTGCTTTTCCTCGTGGATGGTGTGATGTTCAGTGAGTTTCCTTCACCGGACACGTGATCCGCTACTCTCGCACTGATCCTGTCTCTCGCTCTCGTCGCGTGCCTCTTTCGGCATTACAGTTTCTCTCGAGAGTCGCGTTTATCGGACGTGAAGTTTCACCGGACACACGAATTCCACGCGGATCGTTAATATTCCATCGAGAACGAGAAAGGACAGTGTCCCTTTACCGTAAGCCAGTTGTCTTAGAATCTGACAAGAGTGTCGATCATTTCGAATCATTCTAATTCCGTTCTATATGACACAAAATTAAGCAAGAAGAAAGAAAGAAGAAAAGAGACGATCGTAAAATTTTCAACCGCGAGGAAGTCGGTAAAATACAAAGGCGGTCGTTCCGATGGATCTTGACAGGCGGTGTGTCGCGTCGCAACGACGCGTACGTGAAACTTTCTCGCGAAAATGCAACCGATATTAATCGCGTGCGATCTCGCGTGGCACCGTCTCTGCGCGTCCTTATAGTCGCGTGACACCGATTCTCGGCGCAGAGCTCAGGTTGGACGTGGAACGGGCCGCCCCGTAACCGAATTTTACGTCTTACGCACAGAGGCAGATGGGACGTTACGTGAAAGACATATAAACAAAATTTCGGAATTCAGAAAATCTTTTCGACTCGAGTTCTGCTCGGTGGTTCCATACACGTACATATATACACACACACATATATATATACATATATACATAAATACTACGTCTCAACGTAAACTAGATACACGTAACGTATACACACTATACATATATACTGTACAGAGACGTAAGTGATAGAGTGGCCCGGTTAACAGTCGGTTCGAAAGGAGCCGGCACACGACTCGAGTTGGGGGATCGTGACTGTAAACGATCGAACGTTTCAGCGAAACGGTGTGTTAAATGACGAGGTGGCCTAAGAGGTGGAGGTGGTGGTGGCCCGATACGTGGTAAAACGCTCCGGACGAGATTCGGGGAAAAGGACGGTCGCCACCGGACGGGGAAGAAGCGACAGCGGCGTGGCAGATGAGATGTGAAGCACGAGGACTACGCGGCGTGGAGCTGGCAGGAGCGAAGGCGGAAGTTAAGAAGCCAAAGCTGCCGAAGGCGGTCGCAGGGGCGGCGGTAGCTCGAGGGGGCACCTGGCGGGGGCCGCCTGAGATGACGACCCTGCGACGGGGTATCGTGGCACCCCGGTACAACACTTACGTCCTGGTTTCGCTGATCGGACTATTGCTACAGACCCAGTCCGCCACGGGTGAGTCCAATATTTACTTTATGTTAAACGAAGTAAATTGTACAGAGATGAAATTGATAAACTTTATCGAGATCAATTCATCGTTTTCGAGAAATTAGAATGTTACGAGATTTGATAATCTTTTTATTCAAGGATCTCTTCTAAGTCGTTTTGTTTCTGTTGAAAATACATAATTGCTTCGTCTCCGCTAAATTTTAATATCGTTGTAAAAATTATAAGTAATATTCAATGTAAAAAAAATGATCGCAAAATTCGACAGTCGCTAACGTTGATTTGTTCGATCTTAACGTGCCATGATATTCTACGCCACATAATTATATGACGATCATTCGTACGAAGGATAAAATCACTGTAATTCCACTTAACTGTAATTTCGTAATTGAATTACATCCTACTAAATATAAACAAGTGTGCGGATACATTTCAGTAAAAAGTCAAAGTAACAACGTGAATATATGCGTAGCGTCTAATTGATATTTTGTGCAGCGTGCAAAACACTATACTCGCAGCGATGAGTATAGGAAATAGCGCGTCGTCTATGAGAATCGTTCACGTCCGGAGTATTTATGTAGTATTAAAATTAATAAAGTTAAATGCAAGTCATTGAGAGCGATCAGACGATACAGCTTTTCATAGATTGAATCGAACTTTGAATTGACGACAGATTTATGACAGTTTTCTGTATAAGATCATTTACAATTTTTTTATAATTGTAAAAATTCCCTCAAAATTCAGCTTTATCGTAATACCGAGATTTTCGGGTTTCTTATAATTGTTAATTTTATATGTTTCGTTGTAACTAACATCTGTCAATTAATCGTAACCGACGAAGATTGTTAGTGTTTCTTTCTTGCGAATAGTTAAGATGTCTGATAGAGTGTTTATACCAGATGGTTGGGAAATTGGGAAATTATTTTTGATGTAACGGGCTGCTGATTATGTGTTTAACCTATAAAGCATGTTGAACGTTTTAAAGTTATTTTTGACGATGGTGGTTCTTGAATTATGTCGAACCATTTGTAGCGAAGTACGATTAAAATGTAATTTCTCTGATATTTGTTCGTTAATTAATTCTATACGATTAATTTAATATCGATAGAAAATTGTTTAGTTAATATTGTATAAACGAATCTAATCTGTATATTAATATTGATACAAAAAAGTGATAAATTCGAAGGAATTTACGAAAGATATTTAAGAAGATATATAAATAAATATATTCTCTTATCTTTATTACTACGACATTTATCGAAACCGGTGTTGTTCGCATGTTTAAATTCTTAAGTTAACGACGTTTAATCGTACGATTAATCGCACGATTAATCGATAGAAATCATCGTCCCAAATTTTTCGCGTCGCCTGTATTAAAATGCAGCTGCTCCATGTCATAAAGATGTCAGGATGTTTCGAAAGAGTGGATCATTGTACTCCTACATTTTTCATTTTTATGCGCGAAAGACCTTCGTTATTGGACTTTTACTTTAATAATAATCGTATAAAGTCCGGCAGATATTGCCGTTCTGATTAAGTAGGTACGCTTATGTTGTACATATTAAGAACATCAGGACTCGATGTTCTTTATGTTTCTTAAAGCTGCTGCTAATTACATACAGCTATCGATATCCTCAATAAACGTCACATAACAATCACGTATATTTATTAGCGATACTTTGAGTCAGTGCGAGCAAGTCGTACGTATCCTGTTTAAAATTATACGCGTGTAATACGTATCGGCACTATTAATCAGCGTGTTTTCGTTTTTAATAGTTACGGACAAGAATATTTGCCACTTACGATTTCCGTATTTTCTGTCTTATCACGATACGTTCCCTCAATTATTTTCTGCAAAAATTTGAACGTCCGAGAATCGGCTGCGAATCGATATTGAATTTATCGTCGACAGATGTGTGAAAGGTAGAAAATCGTTATGAATCCGACAAAAGTGCGATGTAGCCTTGAAGATAGCCTGATGACTTTCACATTCGCGCGCCATTATTGATATACGTGTAATAAAAAAATCTTTTTAGTTGCGGAAGAAAATGTTTTCGTAATTGCCAGATACTTCGAAAAAGTAACAGAGTATACTTCGAAAAAGTAACATTCTGAATCTTTGAAACATCTAAATTTCTTTTCGTTCTAAATACTTTGGCAACAGTAGTCGCGAAACATTTTTTAATTTCTCCTTTGGGACAAGAAATTATGTTAAAGAATGACACGAAAACAAAGTAAACGCAATCGATGTAAAGATTAGCTGTTTTACGGTTGCTTCTCAATTTTTTCTAATCAACTATCATTCATCGAATTATAAATGATATAGACACGTTAAAAATAGAAACCATTAATCTGTAAGTGATACTTGTATCTAATTAACGAAATCTTTATGTGTTTACGGAAAATATAAGTGCGCAAAACTATGTAAAATATCAAAAATAAAGTATCCCTTGTAATATTTAGCGGATGAAACAAATTTTCATAAACATTCCCAGTCTATTAATTACCATTTATAACTATGCCAAAGCAAACGAATTTTATGTAACCAACGACAGTGAAATTCTACGAAATTGTATGGGGATCGATTCGGTCGATCGAAGATCGTTCGATTGGTTGCAGACCATTAGCGAACACTTTGCAACGGTGACAATGGTTAACGTCTAAATGACGACTGGCGTTGACGTAACTCGAACCAGGGTGTGTTCCGATTGTTAGCAGAATCGCAATTCTCGTTATGCAAACAACGGTGAACGATCGATCAAACGGATTGTTTATTTATCGCGCTTAGAATAAACTGTGTCACCGTAAACGCTTCTCGATTCGATGTCGATCTCATTGTCGATTCGTTTCCATTTTATTCGATCGTTCGTAAGTTTCTATTTTCCAACGTAACAGGTAGACGATTGGTACTTATTTTTGTTCGCGTCGTTTATTTTGGCTACTTCCCGCCAGTCTGTTACGAACAACTTCACCGAGAAATTTCATCGAAACGAGAATGCAAAATGTTGTAAAACGAACAAATTTGCTGGAATCATATAAGTATTTATAGAAAGGTATTTATTACTTAATACCTTAAATAAGCACGATTCAGTTTCTCGTAGTATTCTTTCGTTTCGATGTATTCTACGAAACTCGGTTCGGGGTAACTGCGATTTTCGATCTTTCTTAACTTTGACTTTTAGAGATTCCCGATAAAGATGTAAACTTTCACGAAGATGTGCACTTTCGATAGAAATCGTTATCGTTTCGGTGTATGGCAGTGAAATTTTTTAGAAAGTATCTTCAACATTATCGTCGAATTGTATCGCGATTGATTCGATATTGATAGACAATTATTCTTTTGCCAATAATTGAAGATAAAGTAGACAGATTTCACGAAATTCTTGCAATACTACTGTCGCGGTCGGTCGATAAGCTACTGGCAAAAGCGTTAAATGTTTTTACCTCGCGGCAAGACGCGTAGCCGGTGTTCTCGTTCTATTATTGTCTACTTTGCACGTAATTTAAAACGGTTGCTAATCGTCCAACTGTCGTGCATTACGAGATCGTAGGCTTACGTACGAAAGAAATCACGCCCCCTTCTTCAAAACGCGACCTACACTCGCAGAAATCTCGCAATGGACACTTTATCGGCCAACGATAATTATCGTAGACATACACGACCAACTTTTGCAATATGTATGCGGGAGAGTATGCGAATAAGGCAGAAATTGTCATAATTGAAAAGGACATGCTGGCGAGTGGACTGTGTCGCATAATTTATTTTCGCTAGGCACATGAAATTCGTGACACTTTGGAAAAGTTGTTGAAACTATCCTCGAAGCTTTCACGTTGGCTCGAATGTAAAATAAAAAATTTGTTAAATTTAATTTTCTCAGATGTAGAAAATTTTAAATAATCTTCTACAAGGGAATAAACGTAACAAAATAAATGAATAGTAATTTAAATAACTTGTAATTCAAGTCCAAATAATTCGTCCAACGTTTCAAATTTTTGTGATTAATTCAATGTTTAAAACTGGTTTAAACTGTGGTTCAGATGCAACGAGATTATCCTTCGGTTTGGTTTTTCTATTTCAACTAGAACAGTTGCAATGCTCGTAACGAGGACGATTAGCTCATAGACGATAATAGGTCGTAAAATCGAACTTAATTATCTAACGCAATTAATTGGATTTGATTCGTATTATTTGACGCGTTGTTCGCGTCATCGCGGTTAGTCTCGTTTCTCTATTCTAAGAACGAGATAATTTCTATACATTCACGGATACAAAAAGATTTGCAAAGTGAACACTGTAAAATTCGTTGAACACGCCTACTGAATTATTTGCTTGCAAGAGTTTCTTCGAGTATTCTATATCTACTATTTTGCATACACAAATAAATGAAAATTATTTCACACTACCGAGAAATATTCCGAGAGAAAGCAACAGGGTTACGTTTTGTATTATGGAAGATTTATAAACAGATTACAGAGATATGGAGAGCGTTGAGAGTTTGCACGAATAACAAATAATACCGCGATGCGAACAGGCTTCGTTTTTCAAAAAAAAAAAAATATATATATATATATAACAAAATACAAGTAAGGTACATATACGTATAATAAAATCAAAATAATATTAACAGAATGGAAAGACGAATAATTTTTATAAACTGTCTGACTAAAAATAAAAAAGTATGAATTTAATAGCAACGAGTATTTGAAGCGTTTAAAAATAAGATTGTACATATTGCAATTCATCACAAATAACAAAGCAATATATAAGCCGTGCCTATGTTTTTGCATTTATCACGTCATGTCAAATGGACACAACGGGCGAATAACTATTACCTCCATAAGAGCAGAAGAATTTTTCCAACGATCTAAACACAATATCCCGCTTGAAACTCTATCACGATCGATAGAACGATCGTAAAAATGAGGATAGAACAACAGTGAGAAGAAAAACCAAGCAACGAGAGCTGCCTTTTCGCGATTAATCATCGATCGATAAATATAAAAAGAAAACCGAAGAAGGACAATCACGATCGTATCTTGTTTCGTATCGAACGTTCGATCCGATTCGATCCATCGACGCTAGAAAGAACGGAGTACTCGCAGAGCATTTTCAAACACTTATCGATCGCGCGTCACGCGAGAGGAAAGCGCGTCTCGAAGGTCTGTTTGTCGGCCGGCAGCAGGACGCGGAGGATGCGGTGAACAATCGCGAGCCACGATCGCCAATTATCCGCGCGTTGCCAGCGAAATTAGTGGCGTTGATGCACGCCGAGCCGGGCGTGGAAACGCGTGGTCGCTCGCCTTCGTACAGGCGATAAAGTGCGAATTAATTCAGCGCTAATTCCACGTCTGCCGGCGCGACTGGCCGCAGGGAAAACGCGACGAACAAGCGGTACACCGTCTGGCGAAACGGCTCTCGGAAACTCCATTAGGTCACACGTAGTTCTGGCCGACGACAATGCTCCGACGAATCGTCGTTTCTCGCGAATACTTGCCAATTGTTCCTTGGAAACGTCTGAGGTTATGGTTAACTGTTTCACTGAAACGATAAAGGTTAAAGATCGTCTGCCCGCTTTAACTGTGACTCGGCTCTTGCAGCTTTTACGACCCGAGTTTCTTACATCGGCAAATAAAGAAGCTTCTAGTTTTGGGAAAAAAATAAAGCGAAAGAACAAAGAGAAAAAATATCGTTTCACTCGCGATGGAAAGAATTTTTGTAGAAAATCCCGAGTCGTGTGCTTCGATGGAAGACGATTTAAGGGAAAGAAGGAGAAAAGCTCGATGGGGATCGAGCCTGTGCACAGTCTTGTCGAATCTGCGGCGGTCTTGACGAGGTCGATCGTCCCGTAGGGGGTTGCAGAAGCTGACACGGACGTAGGAAGGCTAATTGTAAGTAAAAGAGACACAGAGATCGGGCGCAAGGGGAAACGGAGAAAAAAAAGTGAAAGAGAGAGGGAGAAAACTAGAGGGAATCGAAGTGATCCAAGACGATGAAACAGAGGGACGAAAGGGGAAGAAAGGGGAAGAAAGAAGTCGAGGGGGCAATCGTTGGAAGGGAGGAAAGAGACAGGGATATCGTAAGAGAGAGCAAAGGGTGGGAGGGGGAGAAAGCCTGGTGTAATGGAGGAACCAGTTTGCGGGTCAGTGCTCCGCATCAGCGAGTGGAGCTTCAGAGGCTGTAGACGCGAGGACGATGCCACCGAGCGAAAGAAGGACGACGACGGAGGCAGAGGGACCCTGTAGGTCCTCGAACAGGGAGGCGAGGGAGGAACGAAGGGCCAGAGAGGTAGATAGAGGGGCCAGAAGGGCCTGGCGAGTCGCGAAGCCGCTCTCTCGACCGAGAGAGCAAAGAGTGTAGGGCTAGCCTGACCAGCGTGAACCACGCGCGAGGGAGAGGACTCTCCACCTTCTCTGGTCTGGTTACGATCCTCTCTCTCTCTCTCTCCCTCCCTCTCTCTCTCTCTCTCTCTCTGCTCTCTGGCGCCATTTTCCTCGTTCCACCGAAACAAACCAACATTCCTCGTTGCCTTTCGAAAAAAGTAAGAAAAAAGAAAGGGGAAAAGAGAGAGGAAAGGGGGAAGTTTTCCGCCCTCGTGACGACGACTCCACGAGGGGAAGTCCGACGGGGCTACTTGGCCCCGTCAGAGAGGGAGGAGTGGCAGGCCTTTTCGCCGGCTCCGTCTCTGAGGCTACGAATAGTAGACGCCGGCGACCGATGATGGTGCTTTCGAATACTCGGGACAACGGGGCGTTCGCGACGGTTATGGAGGATTTCAGAGATTCTCGAGATCCGACGCGACTGACTACTTCGTGTCCATTATCGTTTTGGGGATTGAACGGCCGAATTAGCAGGAAAATGTACGGCTAGGTAGTTAGGTGTACTCGGGGGATGAGTTGGATGGTTGGAGGAATTTCTAGAGGTATCTGTACTGGACCGGCTGCATGAACGATCGCAGAGTTTAGGAGAACGAATCTGCGAATATGAGAAATTGTATTTTCGCGAATTTCGTGGTATTTTTGCCAGTTCCTTTAACAATCTTGGCGATCTTGGCTCCTTTGGGATGATTATTCGATTAGCGTTGTAGGATTAAGAAGAGTTTACGTTTTGCAGCGATAGGTATTAAAAGTAGAAGCTTGATTGGAAGAAAATTTATAGGCATGTTATTTAAACAAATTGTGTAACTGCATTTTTTTCTATAAAGGTAATAGCGAATAGGTTGCGAAGTAACACAGAACGGAATTGTTCAACCGTTATACAAAGCAGTATTCAGTTTCCTCGTTAACTCCTTTCGCTCCAAATGACAAATAGGTTGGCGTTAAAACTGCTCTAGGCATCGACCTGGTTTTTGCACTATTGCAACGTCTCTTTAAACGTATAGGAATCGAAGCATTATCTTACACCGGTCAGTTCAATGTAACGCTAATTGAGAGAAGATATTATTTTTTTTTTTACATTAGATTTCTATTTCGTCTTAACGTTTTACGTCTCTAATCAAATATTATCGTACAATATTTTTAATTCTATTATATTCCGGTGATTATGAATCTTTCGATGCTCGTGAAAGTGTATAGGATACCCAAGAAAAAGTACCGCTATTGTACTATTTAAAGCATAAAGCAAACCTCTATACTTGGCCTCAATTTCTTTACTTCTGCTCATAAAAATACAAATTTGCATAAAAATTTGCAGTCTACCGATGAAAAAAAGAACGTAACAACTCTCAGGATATATCAGGATATTTACGATGATATTTATGAAAGTCAACTGAAAACAGAGAACGAAGAACGACGAAAAGAAAAATGTTCCTCGTGCATTGCTGGCAACTTGACGGAGCGAAAGCGCGCCGTACCGTGTAGCTCCTCGAGCGCGGCAATCAGCCGCATCGCGTTGCATTTACGCGATCACGTTTGCACGTCGTAAATATGGCTGTTCGCGTGTACGCTGTCGATCTTATTGATCGTGCCGGGCCACACGGGGCAGCCGGAACAAACGTACTGTCGTACGTTCGTTAACGCGAACGAAAATTTGCTAAGTCTAGCGTTATTCGATCGAGCGTGTAACGTTAGATGCTTACGGAATATAATCCTCGTGTTCGATATTTTTAGTCAAATCAGCTGCGTTACGTAATCCGGCGCGCGCGAGATCCTTTTCGCTCACACAACTAAACGAATTTTTCGATTCTTTTTACGCGTATGCGTGCTGCGTTCTTCGTTGACTGTCTTTTGGACTTTTATGACAGTTAACTGCGGATGGAACGCTCGTTTTCCAGAGAAGCCCGAACTTTTATTTCATTACTATGATTTACAATTAGAATGTTGAAAAATTTTGCGAGCTTCAATTTAAGCAGCTTTAATTACAAAAGACTTTTAGTAAACAAATATAACTATATCGATAACGTGAACTAGAAGATTATGATAAGAAGAGGTAATAAATATTTTGATCTTCCATAATTCATTTTAATTTAAGACAACCGAGTAAAAAGCAATATAGTATGCTGCTAAAAATTAACGAGCCCGTAAAACTTCGATTCTGTGAATTTTTTGTGAAATTGTCAAAGTGGTCAATTCGATCAATTTCTAATTTTTCATAGAAATTGTACAAATTTGCAATGATACAATTTGAACGATTCTTTGCACGTCGTTAGTAGCTCTAGCGTTAAACAAATATCCTGTAATACAGTACATGGATCGCGTGTTAGGCTGGAAATCACGATTCCAAAATCAATTATGTCGTGACGTTATTGAATGCATTATCGAAAGACTTGATCGAACGATCGCGAAAAATGACGGATATGGCGTTACGTAAAATTATGCTACCACGGGGTCAGCGAGCTCTTTAACCTGCACTTCGGACGAATCAGTGGGCGGCATGTTTGTACAGTTTTGCCAAGAGAAACATCGCTCTCTTGAATTAATATATTCTTACTCTTTTTTTCTCGTTCGAATCCGCGAAACATCGCGTCTGTATCTGTTTACGTTGTTTAGTACATTATCAAATATTTGATGCGAGGAATATCGAATGTGACGAAAACGTGTAATTAATAGTATAAAATACGATGAATTTTTCATATCTGTTGGTACGATGTCACAAGGACATGTACTCATTGCCTGTTAATGGAATATCATTCTTAATTGCAAAGCGTAAATCGACCATCAAGCATATATTATTCATGAAGACGAATAATATATTATGCAAATATTGCTTAGCAATTTTAACGTACCACTTGAATAATAAAAATGTTTAGTAAGGAAACTGCACGCAGTTAAAGGTTTCTTTGCAAAAACGATGTATATTATATGTGCCAACCTAGTACAATACATTTAAACGAAACTCAATACATTATGTAACAAACGATCTTTTGACGGTATATTTTACGATGCATCAGTTTAAGGATACTTGTAAAAAATGTTCATGTGTATCTGATAAATTAACCTATTATTTAAAAAAAAAAAAAAAAAGAAGGTGTGGATATAACGTCTCAGCCTTAAAATTATGACACACTTCCACTCGAATAATAATAGGAAAGCATCTGTTATTATAAAAATTCTAAGAAGCAAGTGGGAAACGTGTTATAGACGCGTGAAACGAACCGGAAACACGCGATGCGACTTCATCGAAGTAACACGAGAACCGTATATTCGAATTTTCATTGTTAGGTTGGAGCGTGAACTCGAACGAAACGTACGAAACACAGTGCGACGGCTTCTAAAAGGCGGGAAACGAGTCTGACAGCAAGATGACCGAAACTACTTGGCGATCGGTGAAAACAGAGAGTCTGACTCAAGGATAATGAGCGCGGGACGAAACAATGACGCGAACGAGCGTTGGTTTTTCAAAAGTTAGGAGCGAACCGGAGCAGTGTATTTGAATATTACGAAGCGAGTGGTTGTGTATACGCGCGTATGTAAGTTACGTCCCGTGTACACACGTATCGGATTAGCACTTTGACTCGGAGGCCTTTAATATGAGTAGCGTAGCAAAAACAGACCGACGCGACGTGCATGGCCGAAGGCGCAGTCTGCGGTGATGATGAGGTTGCGATAAAACACTTGAGTTATGCGCGCGCGTGCGGTTAGTTTCAAGTTCCAACAACGAGAGTGATTACTCGAAAACCTGCACGATAAAAGCGACGTTATCGCAGCCAAGTCGGAGAAATGGTCGATTGTTGTGGATAGAGTTTGCTGTGAGAACAGTATTCGATCGTAGATCAGGAATAGAAAAATGACAGACGAGAGGAAGAATTAAGGGGCAAAGGTTAAAATTTAACCCTTTTCAAATAGATCTTTCTCATAAGAATGATCGTAATAATGTAACAGCATAGATCACGATACGTTCGAGTTTGGAGGAATATAGCGATCGTAATCGAAGATCAGAGGGGAACATTTTCTTCAAACTCTATGATTGAACGATATCGAGAATGACTACGATGCGAGCTTCGAAGATACAGGTGTCTTGAGAGTATTTGATAGGTTGACGATGTTTTGTACAAGTAAAAATTATATACATGGTACAGGATATTTGCAAACAGTCGTAAATAGATGGAAATCTGTCATAGATAAGTGTCAAAAAATGCTGGAAAGAAGATTTTCTTCTTAAAAGTATCTCTAATCAAGAAGCCATCGTCCGCTCAATTTCCAAAGCCGGATGAAGCGCCAAGCGACGAAAAATTACACACCGTGGCAGCGTGGCTGAGGGTGCGTCAGCGACCGCAGCGGGCGTGTCCAAGCTGTTGCGATCGACGGCGACGAAAGGCCAGACCGAGCGCAGTCGACCGACCGTGGATCCTCCGTGAAACGACGATAAATCGCGGGGCCGGGTAAAAAAGCGGTGGGTTGGATCGCGTGAAAGCTGCCGTGCGACGTAAGGGACGTTCTCGGCGGGGACGCGCAACAATGTAGCCATCAATACCCGGTACCCAGTTAACTTTATAAGATTACTCGATCTCGGTTGGCGTCGGACGCATCGGTGACTCGAGACGAAGGTAACCGCGACCGCGAAACGCGGAGGGAAATGCGCACCTCCGACGACAGAGAGTTAAACGGAGAGCAAGGAGTGAAAGAGAACGATAGACAGAGAAAGGAGGGGCTTGGGCAAAACAACCAGGGAAAGGGGGAAGAAGGAGAGCACGACGAGAGTATACAACGAACGAACGGTCGAACGGGGGGAGAAGCTTGTGGTTTTGGTCAACCGGTCGGGTCGCCGTCCGCGGGAATAATCTCCGGACCTTGATGACTAACCGCGTGGCCGTCTTGCCGAGGCAAGAACTCGCCTCCCTGCGGCACGTCGCGAATGCCTGCGCAGCGTCTGTTCGGCCGAGTACCGATCTTTTTACCACCTGCTGTCGCCCGATCCCGCGATACTCTTCTCGTGTTATTTCATCGGAGCCCTGGTGGGATCGCTACCCCGGAAAAGGCTCGCGGGGATACGTTTACGCTTCACGCTGATCCTCCACGCTTGAGGAGGTGTGGACGTCGGGATTTTTGGTACTGCGGCGACATGGCGTAAAAGGTATTAGTTTAGTCGAGTAGCAAATGGATAGGCCTGTCGAGAGCGTGAACGAGTCTGGATCGTGGCGATGCTGGGAGCTTTAGTAATTGTGGAGTAATTTCGATTTGTTTTATCAACACCATATCTTGTTTCGGTTTTTAAACTAAGGATGCGCCTTTCTGGTTTCGTTCGATGGAGAAGTTTGAAGTAGAAATTGACAGTGCAGTCAGTTTACAGACAAACGATCTTATATCGAATATGTAAAACGACGATAACATTAAATTAACATGAGCGACACGTTCATGGATTTGTCAACTTTGAAATATATATAGAAATTAACTCTAAAAGCTACTGAAACGATAGGGTAATAATTATTACGTAACAAGATAGAGCTGTTTCGAACGCATTTAACTTTTCATTGGTATTAAGCGATGCGCTCTTCTATAAAATTAACAGCGTACGAGCAATTGAAATTGTAGATTCTATCAATAATCGTTCTCAACGAGCTCCAGATTCTCCGATTAGTTCGGGACTTATTCAAATGCATCGCTTCCTAATGCAGTTTCGTAATATTCTTTGGTGTCTGACATCACCGATCTAATCATCCGTTTCACGACCTAGATTCAGACATTAATCCAAACATCGTATTACATTAACATGCAAATATAGAATCGGTCTGAGATGTTATATCACGATCTATATAGGGGGTTGAGTCTGGATTGCTTCTCGAAATATCGACGGATTAATCAGGATGAAAATTAAAACGGACGTATTAATGAAGTAGAGATCTGACGCGAAGGAAATAAACTGAAGTTAACTGACTGGATCGGTGTCTATTAGGGTATCGTTTAAACACGTTAATCGTACGAGCCGTTCTTGCGTCTGAATTATCGTGTTGAATTATCGTCGATCGTCGAACGAGAAATGAAAACCGTTTGACGTGGCCCGATCAACGAAAGAGTCGCTCGGATTTATAATATCGTAATGAGGGGAGGATGTAGAACGAACATGGTTAATTAACAACGTAAAATAACTTGTTTATTAACGCTGAAAAACGTGATGCAATCTTGAAAGGCGAGGCAATCCCGACGAGCGGAACGTTCGTCGAAGAAAACACGCAAGATTAGATCGAAGCTCATTGAGATTATCTGCCGGATTTACCGTTAATCGGCGTCAGCCGCGGTAAACGTGTCTGTGTGCGCTGTTATTGAGAAAGGAGCCGCGGGAAAATAAATTTAGTTAAACCATTCACATACGCCGCCGTCTGGTAGCCGGGTGATGGTAATTAGTCGATTAATGCACACCTTAGAAAAACTTTTAAACTGTTTCGTGAAATTCTGCTTATCGTTAGTGGATATCGCGATAGTTTGATTTCAGCTTCGTTT
Organism: Bombus fervidus; assembly: GCF_041682495.2. Taxonomy (NCBI): domain Eukaryota; kingdom Metazoa; phylum Arthropoda; class Insecta; order Hymenoptera; family Apidae; genus Bombus; species Bombus fervidus. The sequence continues at coordinate 10,496,333 of NC_091527.1, read as the reverse complement.
TTCCAGAAGATTTGTTTCATTTTTCCAGGTAATCTAACGTAATGTTTTAAAGCAATTAATTTCTGTACGAAGAAGAAAAAGGTAAAGGACGAGATGTTGTATGCAATACGTTGGAAAAATAACGGGATTAATCGCTTCTAAGTTTTTGTGCAAACGTCATCTGGTGGTAATTAGCGGTATTTTAAAAGTTATGTTTGCATATGCAAATAGCATACTATATACCATACTAATTACAACGATTAAGGCGGCAGTATCTTAATACATCTGGTTTCTTTCATCGTACCGCCGTTGCACGTGAATTTCTATCTAAAAGGCAAACAATGTCCATTCGATTTGCTTCTCTACGATTACTTCTAATTTACGAGACCTAAACTTGCAGCGAACGACCCGTAACGAATATACTTTTAACAGTACAAGCCATCGAAACGATTGTGTTCAAAACGATTCGAAAAACAGATCCTATAAAAAAACGTAGATTAAAAAGAAATCAAATATGTAAAAATTAAGTATCCCCGTTTCTCTCTCTTTTTAATCTAACGCGAATTATCTATACACTAGGTGACGATTAATAAATTATCGTTATTTTTCACATATCCTATGCATAAAGGAACGACTAGAACGATAAAAAAAAAAAAAAATGGCAAGCGAATGGCTTAATGGCCGTGGCGCGATCAGAGAAAGGAAATGAAGGGGAAAAATGAAAAATCGACCGATCTTTATGGATTTACGCGTTTCGTTCGACGATCTTTCGTACATTTTCTCCAGTTTCAGCTACATAATCTCTGGTTGATGACGTTATCTATAATTTATCTACGATTAGATGGAAATTTATTACTTAACGTGATAACGTAATTCTTCCGCCGGCGAGATTCGATTTACGTTGTCGCGATCCGATGGCGACCGAAGAAGTTAATTTATGGCAACACGTTGTCTCGAATGTTGTTATTTCGAGAGAAATTATAGGATCGGTTTATACCGATCGAGAAACTGTGTTGCGGCTTAATTAAATGATTTTCACAGACGTAGTTATTACCGGTGGATCAGGAATGACCGGTGAATTTTAATTGACGAAGAAAGTAAACACAAGTTTTATCTAAATCGTTCTAAATTTATTGCAACTAATTTGCTACCTTACATGTTAGAAATGAGTTTTGCGATATCGATATCGATATAAAGTAGAGAAATAGTTATACGCAACATTCGGCCAGGTATAAAACTGAAACATTAAACCTTTCTAAATTAGTCTAATGTATTCATAAATTATAAATCCAGTTGATTTGTCAGTTTGATTTATATTTTCATATGATTAAATTACTCTACGGTTACGCACCGCGCCAGATGTGATAAATATTGTCATAAGTTTATTGCTCGAAAGCAACATGTGACACCATAAATATCTCCGTGGTGTCACAATAATTTATTCATTAATTTAAATTAAGCGTATTTACTTTAGTGGGGCAGTTCATTACAGCAATTTAGGATTACATTTTCAACCTTCGGCAATGCCGTGAAGGTTATTTGCAGCTGTCGGGAATTAATTGAAGTATTCGAATTGGCGAGACAGTAACACGCGATATAAATAGAATACTCGCAAGAAATTTTATAAAATGGAAGTAGCGTAAAAATTCTACTCGAAAGAGCTAAAAATAACGTATCAATGGTAAAAAAGAAAATTCAGATCAACAACACAACACTCGTTGAGAAAATATCAATCGTTCGATAGCTCTATTCTCGAGAGAAGATATCGGATCCTAGTTCTTCCTGCATCTCTTTCTTTATGCAAAACAGTTGCATTCATAACGATAGGTTTCACGAAGAGAGAATAGAAAGCCAGGCTTTCGAACAATCTGTCTTTGGAGAGCACATTCCATGGCTATCAAGATATTTGCACGGGCCTTTTGTTCGATGTAACGGCATTACAACGAGCGGACAAACGGCCGACGGAACACCGTCGGAAGACTTTGTATACTCTCAACCATTTGTAGCCGCATTTGGGAAAGTCGTGCTTCCTGAAAAGCATAATGATCGGCGCACGATCGGAACCTAGATAACCGGTTTCCGGTGTTATCTCGCATAATAGGAAGAGCTAAACGTGCGAACGAGCCGGAGAACAATGAGACATACGGTTCCTGTGGATCCCGGCCATGTGTGCATACGAGACCAGCGTAACGGGCGTGAAATTACGAATTGGAAAAGCCACATAGCGCGGACCGTGAAAAATTCGCGTTTGCGTGGGATTTTCGCACAGCCCGTGTCGTTATAGTTCATTTTTTAGGGCAAGGAGGATGCTGTTACCGCAACGTTTCATGAGAATTTTTCTTAGAATCGACGTAGTTAGTTTCTTAGAATGTTTTTAAAAAAAAAGGTTTCTTTGTAATTCAGAATGATTCGATTTTGACAATTAAGAATAATTAAGGCGCGTATTCCACAAACCAAATTACAAATTACCATTCGTTATTGGTATCAAACATCTTTTGTATATTCCATCTATTCGTTCTATCTTTTAAAGATACTATTTTCAAACTTTCTTCGGACATAGAAACGCGCAAGAGAAACGACTAATGTCCAATACATCAATAATACCGCGAATTTACGATCCGAACTTTCTTTCGTAATGCGTTCCAACATTCTCTTCTTGTATTCTCGAACCTGTACTCCAAGAAAAATTCAAATGATCCGTGTGAAAATCTTTTTCATGCTGTCCCGTTGTATCGTCGTTTACCACAAAGAAAAAGTGGTATTTCAAAGTATCGTATCGTGGTATACCGGTTATTTAACACTTTGAAATTCAAGAGGCCTCTGAGGTCCTCCGAGGTCGGTAGCAGGGATGCGCCGAAGGCTACCGTTGAAAATCTCCAGTTTTTGATACACGAGAATGGCAGAGTACATCCGCGAAAGCCAAAGCAACAGAATGTACATACAGGAGAACGGATAGGAAGTTTAATCGGCAGCTTGTATCTCGCATACCGGCGTGCCTGGCACTGCCTAGAGGCTAGAGCCTAGAACCTCGAGTCTAGACCCATAAGTCTTCCGAGATTTTTCCGGCTCGATCGCATTATCCTCCTGTTTACGATAAAACCGTCTGACAAGCACGCCTGTTCAACCGACCGAATCTTCCACTTTGCGAAAATCTTCTTCCTCGTTTCGTGCAATGAGAAACGAGTGGGGCAGATGGATGGTTTTTATCCGAATAAAAGTAAATTGGTTTTATTTGTAATCTTGAAATTGCAGGATATACGATGGCAGATGTCTGATAAGTGTCATGCAAGTGGGATACGCGCGAAGATTAACATTTGAGATTTTTCTGCGCCGAATAAACGTTATTTCGATTATTTCCTAATCGACGAATATCGTTTCTGTTGAACATTATTTTAAACTAATAACGATCTTGCGATTATATAGATTTTTTTTTTTTTTTTGTTTAAAACAGAAAGCGAACTCTTAGCTGCAGACTTTGAGCGTCTGTGCTGCCTGCGGACCTTAAGTTTGCTCCACGCCGTCAGCTTTAAGCAACTTAAAGCCACCAGTTCGCAACGTGATAAATACTAATGCGTGATAACGAGCAACTTGACCTTGGCGAACATTTTATGTCGAAGATTTCTATTACGTCGTTCGATTTTTCAATGAAAAATGAAATTACTGCGATATCTACAGTTTTTATGAAAATTGTCGAGAATTTCTGAATAATTCTTGGAAAGTTTGATTCGCGATGAAGCGTTACACAATTCGTGTTATGTCTTTTATACGTTTTTTGTTTTTAAACACACGCATTTTTCTGCTAATAACGGTACACGTCGCGTCGGTGAGCGTGAGAAATTCAATTAGTTCGGTTAAATTTAGGCTCTAAATTCGTCGAAAGCGATCACCTCCTTCGCTCGAGCCTACCAGAAAAGCAACGTAACATTTGAGAAAGAGGTTACAATGTTACCATTAACCTGGTGAACGTCGGTCACCAACAGGCTGAAAGATAAAGTACTCTAAATTTAGAGTTCCTTCGTTACAAACCATTCCCGTTCTTTCAACCTAACAAATCAATCGGCGTAACATTCGAAAAGGATTTATTTTTAAAAGACATTTACATTCTGTCAATCTTTAATTTCAGTCATTGGCAAAATACGAGAAGAATGACATTAAATTCTAAATTTCAGGAGTAATTTCCTTCTACCGTATCGTTATATCACTTTTCTCACTTTGCGATAGTTCTCAAATATTTCGCAAAAATGAGATCGCTTGAGAAAATACCAAATTTTCAAGCTGTTCCTCTATAACCAATAGAAAATGCGACTTATCTTTTCCTTCTACTACAGTCCTCGTCATAAGGAACAATATGCTTCAAATTCAAATATAAGCGATGATTATGAAGAAAGAAATTGTTCCATTTGCCCAGTTTCGTTTTAAATTATAAAATCCCGTTAGAAATACCGCAAGACCAAAACGTTTCGTCGAAAGGAAAACGCGACGAGGAAAATAGGAACGACGTAAGAGACAATCGCGGATAGCGTCTGGGGTACACGGTTGCCCGAACGGCGTGAAAAAATCCTACGCCCGCGGGGGTGTGTCTCCTCCTCGCGAGGCTGCATCAAAGCCACTCGCAGTTTCAGTGCGCGACGGGCAAAAGAACGGTGGCATTCGACGAATCTCGTGGCGAAAGGTGTCTCAAAGTCAGCGTTGACCCGGCAAACGCGAGTCACAGCGCGACGCGACGCGACGCTGACGGATTGCTACGAATAATGTTCTGCGAGGTGCCAAAGTCGATTCTCGGTTAGATCCGAGTGTATGTGGCGGCTGAGTTGTCGGGTCGGTGACGTAAGCGGTAGAGAGAAGCGGAAGGACTCGAGAGTGAGAAGACTTGGCTCGAAGTTCCGTTCATCTGGGCCAAGCTCGCAAATAACGAACTGTAGAACCGGAGGCGAAGCACACACCGGTGTGCGCGTTACGGGTTACGGTGCGCTTGGTGGCTCTCAGCGAACTGCGAGAGGGAGGTGGGGGGCGAACGAGCGAGCGAGCCACCAAACGGAGGGAATGGCAAAGCGACGTAGTGTGCATTACGCGAAGGGAAGGACGACGACGACGACGACGACGACTCAACGCGGGGAAATCAACCAGAGGGGAAGGTAGACCAGCGGAGAGAAACAGGGAGAGAGAAAGGCCAGGGAGGAAGAAGAAGGGCGTAACTGGGCCAAACAGTGGCTGTGTCGCGCGGTCTAGACACCGCCGCGCCGCGGCGGTTGCAGAGAATTAATGCTCTCAGTTCGCCCAGACTTTCCTTTTCGCTCCGTAACAAGCAGGCGGTTCCGCCATCGGCGGATCGTAATCCGTGATGTCTGACGGCCCCAAAGGATTACTAATTATAATAGCTTCGCGGCACTTTTGTCGCGGAACCGGGTCGCAACACACACACACACACAAGCTATCGAAGCTATTCTCAGACGAACCAGGGTGTTTCTTGTTTGCGCGTTTCGATATTACTTGCTCGGCAGGTAATTTCCGTTTCGCGTAAGAGTAAGCGAGCTTTTTGGGATCGTAGGCGAGCGGATTAGGAATAGTTCGACCGCTTGGAGCTTTAAACTTTTATATTTCAGGCTTGTGTTCATTTTAGCAAATAGAAAAGATACGTAATGTCTTACGAAGATTTTTCCTATGAAATTAGAATAGTAATTGTTTCACGTCTTGTCCAAATTGAGATACTTTTTAATTTTAAACAAATGCAACTCGATGGAAGGAGCGTAGCAACGGGGTGAATGGGAGTTAATGTATTAATAGAAAAATTGTTTGAAAAATTGATTTTAAATTTTGCAGGGTAGGATCGAGAAGGGTTAAGAAGGATTAATTTCATGACTGATTTCGAATTCAATTTTAGTTTTGAGATGGAAATTGATTTTTAGTTAGGGAGGGGATTAAGGGGGATCTATTCTACCGTCTCTCTGTAGAAAGTATACACGAGCAGGCAATGAAATATTGGCGCTAGTAGATCCGAAAGGAGATGGCGATGGTAGATACTGCAATGAATGATGATTTAGAAGGATTGAGATAGCTTTAACGTTCAACCGTTCTAATAATGAATTATTAGCTTGTGTAGGAATCGATATAGGTAGTGGAAGCTCCTTAGATTTTTGTTTTTTTATTCTGAAGTAGATTTAATTATTAGAGCAATTTTTAAACTGTGATTAATGAAGTTATAATTTGTAAATAATTTCTCTAAAAAGGAACGTCGTTTATTTTCCAAGTTAAAGCATCGTTGATTTAAGATATTGACGATAAATTTAAACAAAAGTATATAAAATTTAGACGAATCCTTATCTTTTTTGGATCGAAATTTTTGACAAAATTTTTATGATCTTGGAAAAGTGCCTTGGCGAGGGTTGTTAAAAATTTGGTTGCCGTTTACAATACAGTACACGAAGATAGCAAATGTTTTCCAACACTACTATACGTATTAAAGCCGTTAGCATGGGCATTAGTCGATAGATCAGGAATATGTGGTTCGTGTGGTCATGATCGTATCGAATATTATGTAAGTCAGGTATACGTGAGTAATAAAGTTCACCAGGTAATAAGAACCATCGCCAGTAATTTCTGTCGCGAAAAATAGTATGCTATGATATTGTGATACAACATCGATTTGCGGTAACCACAAACGCGATCACTGAATCTTTTTTTTTTTTCATATATCACGCAAACGTCACATTTTTCATTAATCATCTCCATGCATACAGATATAAATAATTACTCGAATTATTATTTTTACTTTAATATCCCTATAATTCTTATAGAATTTATCAAACCTTTATTTCTTGGTTGTTTAACAAAAATATTAAAATTTCACAGAACATAAACATCGATGTACCGGTATCTTAATTCATGTAGATATTACCGAGACAAAGAGAAACGGAATCCCAGAGCTTAGCTATTAATACAAATTAAAAGATTATTTAACTTCCTAGTGGGACTCTAAATAATTAAAATGTTAAATACGATGCTCCCCTGTTCGTTTGCGTAGAAATCTATGCACTGTGAAGCTGAGCAACTAAAATTAAATGCTACGATACTCGTACGTTTCCACGCTTATCTTCCATAACCATCTTTATTATCATTTTATTATTCCACGTTATTTTATCGCGTATTCTTAACGTCGGAATGATTTCACAGCGTGCTTCGAGTCTCGTGATAAAAATCTCTCTCTCGAGAAAGAGAGACGGCAAGAGAAAAGAAAGGTAAGAGAAAGAAAAGAAAAAGAAGACAGAATCGAGAAGCAGTGTGTTCCGATGAAGGCCGTGTGGATCGAGCAAAGGCATCTCGGTCGTTCTTTGACCGAAATAAAAATAGGCGCTGCTTGATTTTCGTCTGTGTGAAAGAAGGCATTTCGCGCGGCGTTAAGGGAGGTCAGTGGCAAAAGGCGAGCCCACGGACGGGGGTGGGTCTCGTCTGAGAATCTTCTCAGACCGCTTGGCCTTTGATCTCAATCCCTCAACCGGTGACCCGCTCGTTTCTAATTAATTTTTTGATCGTCATAGGGCTGTGTGCAGCTTCCCTTTTTCCCTTTTAATTTTTCTCTGTTTCCTCGGTGGTGAAAAAAAGAGTAAAAAAAATAGAAGAATGTTTGGAAAATACAGCAATTTGCTACCTAATTATTGCAATTTTTAATGACGCTTTACATAAAAATAAATTTTTATATTTAGAAGTAAATATTGTATTTAAAGATTACCTTGGAAAACATTTCTTTTTCTTTTATATAAAAGTGAAGTAATCCTTGAGAAATTTAAGTACTTGAAATGCTTAATTTTTGCAATTTCCGGGAATTCAGTATACAGAAGTATATATCTTATTTTGGAAAACAATTATTTTCTGATATCACGATTACAATATTTCCATAAAGCAGGATATATACTGCTCGAAGTTCAATTAATTATTTTCCGTTTGATGTTATTATCTAACTTGTCAAGTTGGCGTGAAATTTCTATTTTCGATAAGGTCCGCGTGAATATTCTTTGCTAGACTAAACTTCAACATTTTTCTTAATAATTTTGAGGACACAACTATTCGTTGTACGCTTGATTATAAAACTATTTTTATTCCCAGGCGTAACACGAACCATTCGAACGAAAACTGTGCTGGGTTCGAAAGGTTCTGCAGCTATTTTAGCTAGCAACAGGGCGTCATGCTTCTATCAGCTCATTCTTGCTACGGTTCACGAGATTTAGTCACACAGTATTAGTCTTTACTTTTCTTTCTTGCAAATTGTAGAAAAAAAAAAAAAAAATGTTCATCTGTGTTTGGAAAACATGCGTGTTTAACTCGGCAACGTATTTTTGACTTTGAATGAACTTATTTTATGTGTAATAAATCGAGAAATGACTACCGGTGCAATATTTATGCAGTATATTACACAGCTATTTTCAAGTATATCTTTCAATGTTTTGGATTAAGTAAAAAAAGAAATTATGCAAACGATGAATAAGATTACCGAGACGTACATTCTATTTTTACGTTGAATTCGCGATGCTGTGCTAAATGTAATTTTCTTTTATGATTTATGATTCTTTTATTGAAACGAATTTTTCGATTATGTGAAATCAAATTTGGCAAAAAAAGATCTATTGAAATTTAAACGCACCAGCGAAAGAATATATTTATTTCTTGTAATGTAAATTATATTAATATTAATAATCGTTCTGCCATCCATGTTTTTTATGCATTTATTGTTCGAACGTTGATGATTTTCTTCGTAAGTTTAAGCGTTGAAATGAAATGAAAGAAGACATGTGGAGAGTGGACAGAATTTAATACACTCTGTAGTTTCATACAATTAAACATCGTAATTTAACTCCAATACGTGGTTTAAGGCTCAAGAATCTCGAATTTCGCGGTGCGATAAAAAAGGTATAAGCGAAAGTCGCCCGCCAGAAAACTTAATATCAAATCACTTGAGTCACCGTGTTGTTTAGGTACTTTACGAGCAATGCAGGTTGCACTATGGTGACTATGCAACGAATAGTGTGACATTTCATGTGCGCAACTTACGAACTTTCACAATGCCGTCATTGTTATCGTGTCTCTTCTCTATTTAAGTGGCAAATTAATTAAATTTGCTCCGACAACACTGGTATTTCAGTTTCAAATATTCGTTACAAATTTTGGACAAATTTTAGCAAATTTTTTAAAAGAGGAAATCATACTCCAATTGCTCAATCAACACAATACTCGAAATTCCGATAATCGAAAAGTCATCAAGGAATTCTATAACATTTCCAAATTTCTTATTACAATAGGAATTCAAATAGAATTTTAGAACTTATCCCTCAAAAATTGTTTGAAATTTCTTAATTACCCTAACAAGTCTACCAAATTATCTATATCTCAACAGGTGACGATAAAGATAAATTAACAAATGATCGAAGAAATAGCAGGAAGGACCAAGCTTTTGTTAAGCAGTACTTTGTAAAATTACGAAGACAGTTTATGGAACGGGTTGATCAGCGTAAAATGTTGGAAAATATTCTTCTGCAATTGCATCGAAGTAGCATCTAATCCTATAGTTCCGGGTGCTTATACGTCTACTAGAAATGAATAAGCGGTTGCTAAATTTACTGCTGATGATCAGTGGTATCGCGTTATAATGGAAAAACTTTCTGCTACGAATGCCAGTGTGTTTTATGTTGACTATAGTAATGGAGAAACAATTAATGTCACAAGAATTGATTTACGTCAGAAATCTGCTAATGATTAGATTGCAAATCTTTATACATTTGTGAGAAATTTAAATGTACGAAGATGCATTCTGTGCACATGCACAGAGTCGTGCGTAGAATGCATCTTCTTACATACTAAGTAAAGTAATCCTTGTACGATAATTTTGTATTTAAAGAGTGAATTAATTGAAACTCGTTGTATAATCTCAAATGATGCGAGATGCGATTTCCTATCATTTGATTCTACTAGGACTAATTTCCAATAGATAATAAATAAATAATTCAAAAGCAAAATTGATAGTAAATGGTAAGTTTATCCATAAACGACTGAATTAATTTCTACTCCTAATGCGTTCCATTCCCTAAAATATGCTTGTAAAAATAAGAATTTGCATAAACATTTGCAATCTACTGATGTAACTGTTAGAAAACATCGCTCGTGGACGCATTCTCGTTTATGTCGTTTTAAAAACGTTAACAATAACGAAAACTCGCGAGTATCGACTGTTCCGAATTCCGAGGCGCGCGTACGATTTATCCTAACCGCGGATTAACGGAAGTTCCTTTCGGCGGACGCAAGAATCGATCTCGTTGTGCGACTTGTCTTCGTCGACGAGAGGAGCAACGTCCTTTCCACGCGGTTAACCCGAAGGACGAGCGATCAGGGCGAGAAGGGCGTCTGACATGTGGCAAACGATCGCGAACAATTGACTCTACCAAAAACCGAATAAACTTCGCTTAGTCGTCGTCCATTGCAGTCGCTCCGTTTTTTCGTCCCTTTCGAAAGAAATAATCGACGAGCAGTCTGTGCTAGGATAGAATCGAGAAACAAATCTGCAGTGTGTCCCCGTTAACCGAGGTACAAGCGTAGCGATGAAGATTCTACGAGTTGAAACAAGATAAAAGTCAAGGATAACAAAATTAAATCGAGAGCTTCATTTTCGAGAAAAATGCGTTTGAAGATTGATAGGATATGCGTGCATTTGATTACAGGAGATCTTTTGTATTAAATTGGTAAATAAGAAGTGATTTTTACAAATAGATGTATGTTCTTCTTGGTTGAAATAATTTTCTTCGTAAATGAAATTTTCGACACAATCTTGTTATTCTTGATTCTCGTCTGATGTTGAATCATGGAATCCCTGTCGTTCCAGTCGTACCATAAATTACGATCCATGCTATATTTCTATCGAGTCAGAATGAAAGTAGTACAAAGACAGAACGGGGAAAGTAGAAAAATGAAGCAACGATGAAAGGAGAAAAGGCGAAGGATCCGAGGATTCGGGACAAAAAGATACGGGAGTAGTCAGAGCAATTCGTTGCCAGACGCTGGCCAAGCTTGCGAAAAGACGGGGAACCGGCTGTTTCCAATTGCATTATCGTGCGGTGATTAATTGGTGCCCGAGGAGTTCCATTGTCTCTGAGCGACGTCTCGGTTCTGGTTCCCGTGGTGTATCTCAGCCTTTTTATGCCGCCACGCAAAACCACGCCGTGTGCGAGCTCTCTCTTTCTCCACCCCTTTCGCCGCCTCTTTGCGGCTTTTGGCCAGCGGAACGTCACGTGCGTGTCGAATGTTGTATTTTTTAATTTTGCTTCCGCGATGCAGGCAGTGTCAATCGGTTCACGATGAAGTTTTAAGGATCGTGTAGAATTTTTTTAGGCACAGTAGCTCACCAAAGTGCTCGAATACTTTTAGAAATCTTTTATCAGCGTATTATATTACGTCACCGATATGATTACGATAGTCATCTATTTCAAAATATTTCGTATAATACACGTTATAGCGTATTCATAAAGAGCCTACGAACGATCGAATACATTCGCGAGCAACTGTACGTACATCGAGCAAAAGATTAAAAATTTTAATTTCAAACGCACAGGTTCTGCGTCGACAATATTTTCTTTCCATAGCGATGAAAGAAAATGTTGGCGTACGCAATCAGGCGCTACTGTGCATCGCAACAAAACCTGATTGCAGCTAATAAATATCAAACTGCGTATATACATGCGTAATGAACGGACATGCATAAATTGCAAGTTGAAATAAGATGTCTTTTGCATTGCTTCACTATCATTGTGGAACATCATCTTCGAATGAAAATGTAAAACGTTTACGAATCTTTTATTCGCGATGAAGTCGACGTGTATTTATCTCGAATCGGTGGCGCATTTATCGCAACGATGAATCAGTTTCAAATTATTTTATTTAACATTTACCCGCGATCGTAACTGACGTTATTAACTAATCCACTTGGACGTCCCGTTTATAACTGTTCAATGACGTTTATTGTTACAACCTCTTACGACCATAATCGCTTTATAAACGCATTTTAAACACACGCCTTTGTTACCGACGTCTGAGTTGCTGTTTAACTCCAGTCAAAGAAAACGCGACCAAAGAGAGCAGAACAGATCCCATTACCGATCTGTTGATCCACAACCGTGCACTGCTTAAAACACAATTGTGATTCCACCAGCCGTGCATACTTTATATCTGTTAAAGCATCCTTTATTAGCATGATTCATTTCGTATTCTGTTGTTATGTTTCCTTACGACTTCGACGAGCTGAATGGTTAACGGCGAAGGGTACAAAGTTAGGGTAATCGATATATTCCTTGAATACGTAAGTCTCACGATGCAATCATATTCTTTCCAGTGATCGCTTCGGTATGCAAATTTTAATCGTACGTCACAATTGTACCGGATTACGTATCTCTGGATCGTGCCTCACAATACATGTTAATTTGGTAATTTAAGTTTATGGGAGGGTAAGGTAACGGTTGTCTGAAGTATACAAGGAACTATACTTGTTCCTTTCGAGAAATACTATTATGTAAGAAAATTGTGAGAATAGCATTTGTTAAAATTATAGAGTATAACGTACCCTACAAAATTACAATTTCCGTACTTTTTTTCTAAAATTCAAGTTTTCATATTCGAATTTATCTTCTAAAAATTATCTCGATCGATATTATAAAGAAATTCGATAAAAATTAATTATTTCGTCGTTTAATTGCTCTTGTACGCAATTTCATCGTGTCTCCAATGTATGCGCTTGAAATATCCATTGATAACACTTTTTAAGAGCAAGAAAACGGAAAAGCCGTCGAGGTGTGCTTTGAATGCAACGCATGCGAGGACTATTTAAATACACACAATCGAAAGTGGAAGTAATTAGTACGTTGGGTTGGGAGGTTCATTGTGGCACAGACGTTAGCATAGCCGCTAACTCTTCGTCTTCGAGGAATTTTACCCTAAGTCGATGGAGAGTTCGGTAAACAATGTCGACTATTCCTAACTTGTAGCCAGGAATTGGACGAGTCTCGTGTGTGCTGATCATACAAGCTAAAGTACTTGCATACGGAGTTCACGCTGGACGTTTCCTTTATGAGTTCGTAGTGTAGAAAAATACTTAACTTTCCCGCTTCTCAGGACCTGCGACTACAGACTGCAGTTTGTCTGTCTACCACGTCAATGATATTTTAATAATTTTTTAAACACTAGAGCTATTAGAATGTTTAAAATGACTAAATTGGTGATTTTTCACAGAACTTGTATTATCCATAAGCTTACTGTACTTTTTTAAATATTATTAGATGAATTTAATCATCTGTATAAAACGATATTATAATAATTAGCAGCTTATAACAGAAAGAAAGAAACGATTAAATGTACGATCTAGATACATCTTATCAACAGTTTAATTAAGATTTGAAATGCAAAACTATGCGAGTCATAAAAACTTTATAAATATTCATTTACCCAATAAATATTCATTTATTGAATGAATATTTACGACAAATGTTTCTCACAGTTTAGGTAATCTATCTTGTACCTATTACAAATAACAAATAAAACAGTTATTTTCCACTAAGAATTTAATAATCTTTAACAAAAAGTAATATACCTATTATGTGTGCTATTAAGATTTTATAAACACCACCGCTGAAAAGCTTGGTATAGCTTTTTTGTTAAGGAAACCTGAATCTTCTTAATGAAAAAAGTACGAATGAATGTTTGAACTTTTGCAACAAAAAGACTAGAGTGCAGTTATTGTTTTACATTATTATTGCGATATCTTTATTCTCATGTTTAATCTTAATTTAATACGTTAACTTTGATATTATAAAGAGTGAATTACCTGATCAAGAGATGAAATACCATGATCCTTAGAGTTTATTAAAGTAATCTCCAATGAGAGTAAAAATACTTCCTAAATATTTATATATACTATTACTGTGCTATACTAAACTATCACTTCGATCAATTCTTTCTTCACACTATCTAACTGCAATATAACGATGAAGCAAGTCTATATATAATAATCAAATTAACACAGCATAAACAATGTAGAAACCTGTGCAAATGTTTACTTAGATAAATAAATGAGTATAAAAAATTGACAAGTCGTTAATGACAAAAGATATCGGCCTTCGTTATTTTGTCTTTTCTTTCCCTTTGTAAACTTTACGTATGAAAAATGAGACCAAACTTTCTAGCGCATACTATAATTCTTTACAAGTTACATTACACATCTGCACGTTCCCTACACCGCTACGTAATTTCCAATCGCACCTATTTATATTCGCATTCTTGTCCCACATTTAATTCGCCACGACTTGCAGTCACCTTTCCCAGTTCATCTGGAAAATATATTGCCCGTCATTTTTCCCAGAAAATCAACGACTCATCGTTCTTGTTCCTTCATTCTTCATATCACCGCTGGCTGTCGGTGGTACACGTTCGTACGTGTACTCTTGTTGCGGACAACGTGTTTCTTTCGCAACTTTATGACACGTTCGTCGGGCTTTCTAACGAATGTCCGTCGATTTCGCGCCGAGCCTTGTTCCACTTTTTTAAAGTCGCGCGTCGCGCCCGCCGTACACGGTGTCAATTAAAACTCCTCAAAGGAATTTTCCCCGCGAACGCGTCTCATTAATACAACGTTCCGGGAATACTAACGCAAGCCGGCTGTCTTTCATTAAGAAACCGACTAAACTCGCGAGCCCCGCATTGCGCACCCAGCATAGCTATGGCCGTGATTAGGCGCGCCATGAAACAGGAAAAAAATCCTGTCGACGATTCCCGTCGAGACTCTCGAAGCTTCGTTGTTTCGTCATACCTTGTCTGGAATTCCTACAGTTGCATTCTGCCAGAGTTATTTTTGTTCCTTTCGTTTATCTCGAAAGCGTAACTGTTAGCGCGTTTGGTCGATTACGGAACATTATTTGATGTTTTTAAGGATTGTATGATTTTTGAATTCTTATGTTTAACGATCATATGGAAAAAGCAAGATGATGATGATATTTTTTGTTGATTTTTTATTTTTCTACCGCTTGGTGATCGAAGGGAATGGAGCGCTTTGATATAATATAGATTATAGATAGATAAATTCACGAAGATTTGCAAAAAAATTAGTCGAGTAATTAATTTCATGATTATATCGCGAAAATGTTTAGGATGCACGTAATATGTAAAAATCTGTAAAATATCTAAAATGAAATACTCGTTATAACGGTTAGTAGGTGGAACAAGTTCCCATTTATGTTGCATTTCTTTAATTGTGCTCGTAGAAATATGAATTTGCATAAACATCTGCAGTCTATATTTTTAAAATAACGAATCGTATAGAAAGAGAATTGTAGCAATGCGTGACTGATCGATAGCGTATTAAACATTAAAATTGCACCATCGTGATTCATGTTTCCCTTCGTAATTCATCAATAATTAGTATCTCGTTGACTTTGTCTCATTATTCAAGCAATAATTCTTGTCTCTTTGATATGTTATAGGCGGCATATGCTGGTCTTCCATCAGTAACGGTCGTTGTAAGGAATTGTTGTCACAAGGAGTGACGAAGGAAGATTGTTGCGCGTCGAACGCAGCGGCAGCGACCGCATACTCCGAGGAAGACCTCGATAGTGGAAGTCTCTTTTTCTGGAAGGTACTTGGAGGAGGTGTCCAGTGTCGTCCTTGCAGAGGTAAATGAATATTTTATTTCGACTTTATCTCATATTTTCTAAAATGCGAAAAATTCTCATCAAAGTTGCAAATAGAAAGTATCTAAAGCTTTATGATTATTATTACATAGAATTTGTTATGATAGTACGTATTTATTTATCAGGACGTGATTCCATTCCAAAAAATATGATGTGTACATAACTTTTTAACAATTAGATACTTGTTATAAATATTTATCCTTAGAAATCTTCGTATAATTTTTATAAATAAATTAGTACAGATTCATTGGTAATTAAAGAGCTTATTCTGCATACTGTTTCATGAAAACACCAATCCAACGTATCAACTATGCTTTTTAATAGAAAGCTGCACGGAAGTAAGGTGCGAGGAAGGGAAGAAGTGCGTGGTGCGTAGAGGAAGACCAAGGTGCGTGTGCAGTCCTGAGTGCAAGGCACCGAGAGGAGGAGGTCCAGTTTGTGGGACAGACGGCAAGAGCTACAAAAATTTGTGCAGACTGAAGAAACGCGCTTGCAAGAAGGGAAGCCACGAACTAGCGGTTGCCTATAACGGCCACTGCCAAAGTGAGTATGTATGAAAGAGATGGAATCATTATCACCACCCCTTTGTAATTGAATAGCCACCGAAAAGACCATTTACGATAGATTCTGTGAAAATTTAAGAAACTATCGAGTAGATCTATATAATTTAATTTAATTTAATTGTAACTAATAATTAAATATAAAGATTTGAAATCTATCTATTTTTGGTTCGGAGATTACATGTATGCATAAATGAAATGAAATAGCTCGCTGATATCATTTGAAAATTGCTAATTCGTTCATTTCAAATATTATAGCATGTTTCAATAATTATATATAATATTTGGGATTCTCGAAGCTATTCGATTACTTGAAAACATTTCTCTAAAATCGGTTACTAGGGAAACTAACATATTTTCTTCGTTCATACTTTTCAACTCTACAAACGTAACTTAATAACCATAAATAATTAAAAACATATAGTAGATTATTCCTGACCACCTCGGTAATTGACTTTTACAAGTATATTAACTTACATATACGAGATCAACAAATTCAATCATACCGCCGAATCGTAAAAATCGTTCCAACCAACCAACATCATTTTCATCATCTTCCATCATACTTTCCGAAGCTAAATCCAATCAACTAACCCCAAACATTTCAATTAATTCGATTAACAACGCATCTGTTGCTATCCAAATTGTAAAAAAACTATTCAATCTTCAACTATCTCCTATATCAGCCCCTAAACTTCCAACTCGCAAAACTGCAATCGAAAGAAAACCAAATAACCCGGGGTGGTCAGAAATCGCGTGTGCGCGCACGCGTACTAGGTAACCGCGGGAAGTTCGCGCGTGCGCGCTGGTCGGCGCGAAAAACAAACAGGGAAGGCGACGCATCTATCACGGGGTCGGTTTACGACTGTGCGTAATAACGTGTAAAGTGTCGAGCAGGTTCGTGCGCACGAGTCCGGTGCGGCCAAGGCCGGAGCTGCGTGCTGGACCAGAACCTGAGCCCGCACTGCGTGAGGTGCGCCCGCAGGTGCCCCCAGCCGCCCCCGCAACAGCGAGCCGCCGCACGCCCCGTTTGCGGGGCCGACGGAAACACCTACAAGAGTGCCTGCCACCTGCGACTTGCCGCCTGCCGCGCAGGTCGCGCCATTCCCGTCGCCTATAAGGGCCACTGCAAACGTGAGTCTCCTTTTACTTCTTTCTCCTCCTTTCTTTATCTTCGCTTCGTCGCTCAACTCCGCCACCTTCGTCGATCCTCCAACGTTCTTCTTTCTTCTCCCTCTTTTTCCAAACCTTTCTCTCTTCCTCCTGTCACCTCGTTCCCCCTTCTTTTCTACCTCACACCCCCGTGACTGCGCGGACGCACCGTTGTTTCCGTCGGTTGCACGCGCTCTCTCTTTCCTTCTCGCCACGTCTCTCTAGCCCCTGTGTGTTTGCCTTTTCTTCGCCTTCTCTTTTCGCCTCTCTTTACCGTCTTGTCGTGGCCTGCTTTTTAGTCGGTTTTTCAGCACAGCGGTGCGCAACCATCGGGTCCAGGGCAGAGAAGCCTCGCGGGGAAATCGTAAATATCGCACGGGAAACGGTGGCGAGCGTCCGATAGAGAGATCCTCGTAATGGGAAAGGTTTGTCGTAACGACTACACTGTTGAGAGGGGACAGGGAAAGGATATGCCGTTGATCGATCGAATTTTTCATTGATCTTGCCAAATGATCAGTTTTGTCATTTGCGCAACTATGTCATTTTCGCATTGTCGAGAATTTTTTAGTCGGCGAAGTTTATTTTATATTAATCGTTGTAGAATGCGCTAATGTTGACTCCTGTTGAGATAGAAATACGACTAGACATGTTTATTCATTTCCTACGTAACATTTTACCTCTGATCCTATGGATAGATAGTTAATTAGATTATTAGATTATAAATAGATTATCGATAAGTATCATACGATACTTCCTTTTCAATTTCGTTTTGATAGATTGTTTTGAAATGTATCGCCCAATTCCAATTAAAATGATCATTAATCACAAATTGATGGCAATCTTTTTATGTGTCTTGTATTCATCTAAGTTCCTCGTTTATTATTTTGATATAAACTGTAGATTTCTTCTGTTCGTTTTATTATTGCGCTCTTGTATTTTGAATTTTACCTTTGATGAGCGTGAGATTAATGTTAGAGGATAAATTTCTGTGCGAGAGAGCTCGAATGCGTTTTGCGCTTTCTTTCGAAGGCACTACCTGTTGCTTCTCATGTAAAAGAGTGATTAAACGCAGGAAAACGGGTGTAAACTGCAGGGTGGCTTTTATATGGCTCGATGCAACCGGTGAGTAAGAATTTTTTTAATGCAAACTGAAACCAACATTCGAATTGAACGGTGATGTCACAGCATATTTTTTAGGACTACGTTCTGTTTCGGTTAATGACACGAAACATGGAGGAATATATTACGGACATAAGCATTTTTAATATACACGATTCTTATATCTCTACGCACGAGAAATACGCGTGAGAATCTTGCACTTAATAAAGAGAATATTTATAAAAATATTAAGTACTGTATATAGCGTAATTTACTGCAGGTAATTATCCGATATACAAATATTACTTAAATTGCAATAATTATTTATGTCCTCGTATATAGAACATATAGTAAATGAGAGAAAGATTAAACAGGTATTGGATAGATGAAAAGAGGATGAATCGATAATTTCATATCTCTTGGATTATGACTAATTCATAAATTTTAATTGCACCAAACATATAATATTCTCTTATCGACTCTACATAATGTCAAATGCCTATTACAAAGATAAATTCTATATGAAGAATTTACAAAGATATTGAATATATACCTATAATGATAACTATCATGAGA
This sequence comes from Bombus fervidus, assembly GCF_041682495.2. Classification (NCBI taxonomy): domain Eukaryota; kingdom Metazoa; phylum Arthropoda; class Insecta; order Hymenoptera; family Apidae; genus Bombus; species Bombus fervidus. Next base: position 10,477,258 of record NC_091527.1, on the reverse strand, counting down.
TAATTTAAATACTCATTAAGAAATTAATGGATCGTATTTATATAATAGTAGAAAATGTAATTAATAATTTTGTACGAAAAGGAATAATATTTCTTGAGCTAGAAACGAACGCGGATGTTTTCTCTTTATTACTCGCCGCGGCGGGAGAAAAAGCGGCATGAAATCATGCATGTAAAGGATTCGAGCAAGAAAGGGTGAAGGACGGTGACGAAGGAAAGGAACAAAACAGGCGGAGAGGGAAAAGTTCAGTTCATTGGTGAGCAGGCGAGTAGCCAGACCGCCGCTGCTTTGCATCGGAATGTATCTTATTGTTGTCTGGTTTGCACAGTGCCGAACTCTTCTGACAGGTGCCATAAAGTCACCGAGCGAAGTTATGTCCAAACAAGACTTTGCAGGGAATAATAAAATCCTGTGCCTGTGCAAGCGTTTACGAGTGAATCGCCTTTCGACCTCCTTTTTCTACCAAAACTGCCTCTTATTCTGTATTTTTCCTTTTAATTCAATAAGATGCAAATGATGGAAACCTTATTAAAATATTAATAAAATTCTTATAAAATTCTGTCGATTCCTATATCATCTATCAATGGCATTGCTTTCTTAAACACATTACGATGAACTTAGATAGAAACTAATTTTCCACAGTTAATTATCATAAACGTCTTATTTCAACGATACGTAAAAACGACGATTTCCTATTTATTTTATGCCAACAGAGATTACCTGTTAATTTTATTCTACTAGTAGTGATATTATCGACAAGTAGTAAGATTATCTATTGATGATTCTATAGTCTCTAACGACTAATGACAATTCTTTCTAATAGGATTAGATCAGTTTAGGAGGCTCTTCTTAATATGTTTACGGTATCACTCAATATTCGAGACCAACACCGATCCCTGATTTCTACGTGTATATTTTCTTTTAGACTCGCAATTACTTTTAGTCGTAGTAAATTATTCTCATTTCTTATGTCATTATGGTTATTCAAGTACTCTTTCTTCCCTCTTTATTGCTCTCTATAGTTTTATAAGGTTCCGTTCTAAGAACGAAGAGTGAGATCTTCCTTCTCGGAAGATAAATTCCATTTTATTGTTCCCTTTTCTCGGCGTTCTTTCCTGCTCGTTCCTAGTCGCTTGATCTTTCAACCGTTACATTATCCTTCTTCCAGGGATAACAGATCCTGACCGTGTACGTATTCTGCGAATCGCTTTGTACCTCGTCCGAGCTCGCTTTCATTGTCTTTACCCCTACTACGTGCTTTTCGGTGCTTTTTCTCTCCCCCCAGTAATTAATTTCGTTATTGTTACTCTCAGCAATGATCGATTCAGAAGGCGTAAGGAGAAAGAATGGTGCGTTTAATCGTGTTCTGTGGCGATAAGACAGCTTTATTAGACCTTTATCAGACACAAAAATGACGCGATTTGAAAGTTTAAGCATTAGTCATCGGAGAAAAATGTTGCCTCGTGTGCGTTTTGGTCTGGAATTTGGTGCGTTCGTGCAGATTGTTCAAAAATGTGCTAATCGGTGCGAGCATTGTGCAAATATAGGCAGCTCTCACATTTCAACGGAGTCAAAGATCTTTTTTAACAGACCAGCGTCTTTGTACGGATGCATTCTCTTTATCATCGGCAATTATCGACCGCCCCAACGTAATGTTCGACAACCGGTCCATAACACGAGCGTGTATTCGATTAACATTAATACTAGCCATTAAGGCGATCGGTGCTCACAGAAGGTAATAATTTGAAAGTATAAAGAACGAAAATTATTCGTTTCAAATAATTCTATAAATTCTTTATTTTATATATCTTTGCGCATTTAAATATTTCCCTTTATTCGGTATGCTTGCGTAAATTTGGAATTTTTTTTCCAAATGCATGGGTACTGGTTTGAGGTAATTTGCATAAATCTACAGATGAAAAAATTCACAAGAATCTATTAATTAGTCGATGAAATGTCATGACACTTTGGAAGTTAAAACGTTTAGCAAGTGATGTGTCTAGTAAGTGATATATAATATACGTAATTTCTACTAAATATCTTGTGATTTCTGTATACATTCTCTTTGTTTCAAACTTTACCAATGCAATCGTAATAGTTCAATCTCGCTACACTGCTAATGACATGAACTTTTATGAATTTTTTTCCGGTATATTGCATATGATAGACTCGCGAAATATACCTACAAGTGTTCGAATATTTTCGTGAGCCACTGTATGCGGTGCTCGCGAGTTTTTCGTGGCGTGAAACACTCGTACACGAGCGTGTGTCGCAGAAGGCACAATTTTTCGCCGGTGCCTCTCAACTCGAATGTCCAGCATTGCATGGATTCAAGAAGAAAAGGAGAGAAAGAAACGTAAAGGTGAAAAGAAAGAAAAAAAAAAAGGAAACATCGGGAGGCAATCGCAAGATCGTTCCAGGAAGTTCATCGACCGAGACGCGATCTGCCTGGCTGTGAGAGAGAACAAAAAATTATAAAAAGAGGGAATACAGACAGTGTAAGCAAGGAAGAGAGCCAAAGAAGAGGGAAAAGAAGGAATAGAGAGTAGAGAGGGGCAAGAGGGACAAGACGAAGGAGGGGGGAAAGTATCGTTTTCTGCGTATTCCTTCGAAGAAGTCGTAATAAAGCCTGCAACTTCGTACATAAGATCAGCGATTGCGAAAGAGCTTGCCAGACTTTTTTTTAAACGTGGCGTCACCATCCCTTCGAGAACCTCACGCGATCTGTTCCGATCGTTTCGCCGACTAATTGTCCAGAATGTCTGCGATCAAATCACAAAGTTTTCTGCAACTTCCACCGGCTTGACGCGATATTAATTAACGGAACTATGTTTGAAGACCGATCGTTTGGTTCTTTGAGCAAGATCTAATCTGCTTTCGAAGGAATCGAAAGCTACACGTGATAATTTCTGTGGAGGTTTCGGTATTAGGAACATTGTAACTTGCAATATGATTGTAAAAGAAATTGGCAAATAATTTATTATTTGAGATTTTTTTTATAATTGACATGGTATATACAACAGCCATCGTGATATTTTCATTTCAGTTTTGTTTCTTCGTCGGAATATATGAGAAGAAAACAACATTAAGCGAACATCAAACGTGCAAAATTAAAATATATCGAGAATAAAAGATAAACGATCAACGCGCTGTGCGAAACAATTTTCACGAAATCAGGGAAATTTTTCAAACTTTCCGTAAGCTTTTTCTCTCTCGGAGTATCTTGCGAGAGAGTCCTTTCTCGAAGCTGATCGCTCTTTCGATTAGCAACGTCGTTTGCCAGCAGCACGCGAGCAATGTGTTACAATAATGTATACACATTGAATCAAAAACTCGTTAAGGGAATCAGCGCGAGAAAGGGAGGAAGGGAAGGGGTTGAGCGCATGTAACGAGTGTATAACTCGAGGCCGTTGCAGGATAATCCGCGGTTTCGTCGTTGATTTACGACGCTTGGAATGCCGAGGACGCGTCAGCGGCGTCTTTCCTGTAATATTATCCCTTTACAGTCGAACACCGGAATATTCTCGTCGGTATGCTTTTCCAAGCAACGCTTGCGTCACCACAAAAAAAACTATCGCTCGTTTGGAAAATAATACCAACGATTTTAATACAAATTGATTACGTATCGATTGCAACGTTATTATTAGATTCATGATATTATGTATCGAAGAATAGAAAGACTGGAAGATTCACTCGACTATTTATGATGTTAGATCCGAGGTGTATTACCGAACATATCCATTCCTATCAACCATCGTCATTTACACCAGTAAATAGAAATAACTTGTAGATATTTTAGAAAACTAAACTTCCACGATTTATCAGTATATTGGATACTGTCTGTTTCATCAAAATTCAATCTCCTCCGTCGTGCCTTCTCTCGAAATCGAAATTTATGGAACGGAACAACCTTTTCGGACATTCCGTCCGCGGAATTACCGTGTAAATTCATATGAAAGGGACACGGTTCATCGTATCTCGTACGAAGAGCGTCGATCGAATAGAAGAGGCGCAAAAACAGCTCCTTCGAACCGACTTCTTCGCTCGGGTTCGGACTAATTACGCTCCGGCTTCCGGTGATTCGCCGGTCGCACGTTAGTCCTTCCGGTGGCGGAAGCGACGCGCCCACAAAACTAGTAGCCACGCGTGCATAGTTTATCGCGATGTAACAGGAACGTAGAAGGAAGCATCGGCAGAAAAAGAAAGAAGAAGAACAAGAAGGAGGAATAAAAAGGAAGAAGAAGAAACGGCAGCGACGGCGGTCGTCGCGCGGAAAAGGGTTGACACGCGTGCACGTGCACGTGAGCGCGCGCGTGGAAGCGCGCGGACGTGTGTAAGGGCGTGTCCTTGTGGCGTCCTTGCCCTCCGGTCGTTCACCGTACGCACGCACGCACGCACGCACGCACGCACGTAAGCACGTACGCACGCACGCACGCACGCATGCATGCAGTCGGAGCGCGCCCACGCAACGTGCGTGCATGTTTGGAAGCCGGGACACGCGGTCTTTTACGTTTACGACACTTACGGTCCCCTTCCACGCTTGCTGCTTCGACTAAAAATAACTGGCGACTCGAGGAATTCGGCGTGCATCGATCAGCGTTCGCCAGCGGCCTACCGAAAATCTAATAGAATTTTATTGCCACGACCTTGGCGCGACTCTCTAATCTCTAGCATTTCAGTATAGGGAAAATGACTGGAATAATCAAGATGTTGGAACGATTTTCAAAGGGGAGATTGATAGTGTTGTTGCTAGTAAAATGGGATATAAAGTAGCGTAGATATAGCTAGATTTGTCACGATGCGTGGGTTTCGTGGAATTATTAATGGTGTTTGAGAATGCGACAAACTTGTAGATAGAGTTTGTGATTTTCAGAGATGTTTCTTCCACGATTTATGAAGAATTTCAACTTACATTTCTGAATGAGTATGGGGAAATATATGAAACGCAAATTTTTAGAAACGAGTTAAGTTGTATGTTGTACATTTTATGAAAATATTATTTTCTGTTTGCTGTGTTACGAGATCGAGCAAGGTTTACACTAGAAACTTTATAGTAGAAACAAATAGTTAAAGACACAATAAATAATTAAAAGATACGAAACACACACGTTTTCGTATCAGTCATTTCTATAGACTCGTCATAAATTAGAGACACGTTCGCTGTAAAATTTGAACAATAATATTAGTTCAACTATTCGCATATACACGATGACCCTAATCTCGGTTTTTTAAAACGAACGTTGGTAGGGAGGAATATATTGAATATTTTTCGTTGAACCTTTTTCGAAAGAACGCATCTAAGCATACTATACATCGAAGGCATACTCGATAAGACTTACTCTTCGAGAAAGACAGGATTACGTGCCAGGATGTTTTTCTATTTTTCAATTTCAGAAAACTCAAGTGGTAGACAAGTTTTTTGCAGAGAGAGAAAGAGAGAGACAGGTGTAGAAATTGGGGGCTGATCGTAACGTTTCACGAACGTGAGTAAGCGGAATTACACGAAAAGTTTAATTCGCTATGACGTAACGTGGTTTGTGGGTTTTTTCTAGAAAACGTTATGACTAACATTTTAAATGTGACTAATCTCGCCGTGGGTGGAAAGTGGGAATATGAAAAACAAACGCATTTCGAATTGGAAGTTTCTTATTTTTAAAGCGGTTCAATGTAAATTCTTAGAAGATCGAGAGAATCCTTTGAATCGCGAATGTTTGCATTCAAATACTTTGCGGAATGTAAATCAGTTGCATAACGATTTTAAAGAACTCGCTGGATACTTTTCTAAAATATATTTATTTACGTCTGCGAACGTAATGATACTTTCGATCGTGCGAAACGCTACTCTCGAGCTAGAGACATAAACTTTTTCTAATCTGTAAGCACGTTCTACGAGTATTTTATAGCTGGGATAATATTACATTTTGCCGTTAAAATCCTCCGATAACGGGTAACAATTTTCGTCCATAAAATGTTCAATTTCGTTTAAATAATATTTCGAGTTCTTCGATAGTTTCGAATATATTGATCTTTTAGATTTTGATCTAGAAACATTTCAAACAAGCATGCAATTTATTGGCACTTTAAAATTCATATTAGATCGTTAATTTTGTAACTCGATATTTGTCATTCGTTAATATTATTGGGAATCACGATTTTTTTTGTTGAACGTATAAACTTTAAACTTTTAAACGTAGAAGAAATTATCTTCAGGTATGCACAGTCTAATAAATCATACTGATATATTTATAATTATCATGATTGCTTAATAACTGCAAAAAAAAAAAAAACTAGAATATCTTCAAATCTACCTATGAAAATCTCAGAAACTAGATATATCCATGCACCACTCAATTTCCAAACAATCCTGATGCACTTCCTGGATATTCGAAATACACGTTGCGTTAAAATAAAGCCAGCGTGTTACCGCAAAATATCAGCTGGATGCATGTAATGACGTCAAAACGATCAGAGAAACTCCAGTGCCTTGGTCGCATTTTCAAGATTCTCGTGGAAACGAAGAAGAGAACGGAGGGAGTGAGACAACGAAGCAGTTCGATCCACAAATTATGCAGAGTTAGACGTCTTCTAAAATAACAAACCGCGTGTAGCCTTATTTTCATTCCAGGCCGATAACTCGCCCTCTCGCGTGCTCTTTCGGATTTCGGTGAGAGTCGGTCGCGGGTCCATCCGGCGTTGCCGCGACGGAACGTTACGACCATCTAAATCGGGAACTCGCGAAACAACAAACTATTCCCATCCCGATTTGAAGACCGAAATTTTATCCGCGGCACTCGTGAACGGCCGGTGAATGGCATCACGGCTGCCTGATGCTCCGAGGAGGTCGAAACGACGCGCAAACAAAAGAACCAACAAGGAACAAATCAGGGAACAAGGGGAGAGACGAGAAACGCAGAAGAATCAAGTTTTAGCGGAAAGCTTCAGCGGACGATGAAAAAGAAAAAAAAAGAGAATCTCTCTATTTTCTCTGGCGTCTTCTCCGACAGAAACCGCCCGCCAAAAATTCCTCCAGTAGTTTCGACTCGAAAGAAGCTCGACACCGGGGTATCTTTGATGCCTGCGGTAGCGTCTACCAGCTGAACTTCATCCTTTATTCTCGGAACGACTTCCGTGATCCAGCATGGTCGAGATCAAAGGCGACTCCATCGCTGGACTATGATGGTACACACAGTGAAACCGCGGATCGTTCGTTTTGCGATTCTATCAGGTTTTAGAACGATTCCGTTTTGCCTCTGCTTCCAACCTCCTGCTACTCCTTCCCACTTTTTGCCCGCTGCCGTTGGCTGCTGGCTGCTCTTCCTATTTCTCCTCCGTGTCCGACGAAGACCTTACCTCTCTACTTCAGGAGAACAGGTGGGTCGCACGAGGTCAGACATTTACCGTCCGAGAAGAAGGTAAGAGAGGAGACCGGTAGATGCAAAGAAGGTTGAGTACCTCGCACGAAGAAGGCCTCGTGGCACGACTCTGCGCGAGGTATGCCATACGTACCGTCTTTTTCGACTGGTCGACGCCGCGGGAGGAAAAGAGAGAGGAGAGAGGGAGGGACGTGCGCCGACGACGAACAGGGAGTAGGATACGCGCGGACAGAGAGAAAGAGAACGTCGACGACCGGGGAACCAGAAGGGAGTCCTGCATATGCAGGGAGCGAAAAAGGAGGAAGAGAAATATAGGGAGACGGTTAGACGAGGAGAAACAAGAAAATGAAGTCGAAGAAGAGGGAGAAAAGGAGCCGATGGAAAGAGGGGCCACGCGAAGAGAAAGAGAAGCGAACGTTTATCCGAGATTCCGCGCGCAACAAGATTCTACGGAGGACCGTTCGATGTGCGAACGATACGTCGTGACGCACCCCCGCGGATCTCGCTTCGAGAAATATCAGTTTAGATTTCAGACACGAAGAAACTTCGAAGGTTTGTTGATACTCCATGCTTGTCTGAAATTTTCGACGGGGGATGTTTTTGGGATTAAATAACGTCGAAGACGATAGGCATCGTCTGTTATAGTACAAAGATGTAATCCTACATTCTCGGTGTGGTGTTTAAATATACCTTGATGTTTCATTTGCCGTAATGTTTAGGAATACCGAGTATTGGAAAACGAGGCAACGAATACTTTACTATCATTTTGCGAACTTATTTCAAGACGACTGGAATTTAAATCCGATATGATAGCTCTTCAAGGGTGACTTGAGCGATAACTTTACAATCGTTCTCCGACCTCGGTAACGTCGAGGAGTCCACACGCGATACATAAACATTTTAAAAGATACACGAAACATTCTGAATATCTTCCTAGTTAGAGCTTGGTCATCGACTTTGGTTTGTACAAAAGTTTTAGCCCATCAAACGGTATATTAATTATTCTAACTTTGAATTATCTTTTTGAAGTCAAATACTTCTTTAATCTATCACAAGTACGATTCGATATCGTGAAAAGAAACGACGAAACAACTACTAAAAATGTTCTAAGAGCTGAATCTTCGATCATTCCCACCGACTGCACCTACATTTCACACGATATCGATTTAACCCGCAAAACATTCATATCTCGAAGAACGAACGCGTATCTCTCTAATCCATTCCCTATCTGTAGGATCCATCCGCTTTCGCGAGCGAGTACGGGCCGGGCCGGGCCGGGCCGGTTGGTTCCCTTCGAATTTCGAGAGGGGTCCCGCTAAAAAGGCAAAGTCCGGTGACACGAGAGCGGCAGGGGCCCTTTTCGAAAGTCGATGTTTTTCTCTCGTGGTCGGGAAGGCTGGAGGCGCGTTGCTCAACCTTTCCTCGTCAGTAACACCGTGCACGGTGCGGCATGGTGTCTGGTCACCGGCGAGCGGCGTGGCGCGGCGTCCGCGCCAAGCTCTTCTTTTTTCGCCGGACTTGTGCAAGATCTGCTCTCTCCTTTTCTCTCCAGGTCGATCCACCCGTTTTATCCACCAGCCGAATCCGGCTATCTCTCTCTTTCTTTCTCGCACCGATCTTTCCTCTCCGTCTCTTGCACTCCACGACCATGCACCAAGCCAGTTCGTTCGTTCGTTCGTCCGTTCCTTGCAACCATATCAACGTCCGCGCGTCTGCGTCTCGACATCGACATTCACTGGCGCATGCCTCCGCTCGAATACTCGCTTCTTGAGGCAGCGAGTCTCCTCCTTTGCCCACGCGTCTTACCCTGCTCACTCGACTTACTCGCTCGCTCGCTCGCTTGAAAAGTTTGCCCCTCGCCGCACCCTTTCTCTTCGACCTTCCACTTCTCGACCGTTCGTCCTCGTGCTCGCCCGCTCCTCAATACTGTAAACAATCGGCGAAAAGAACCTTTGCCCGTATGCAAACCGTGCATCGTCCGCCCGTGACTGCGTTTTACATATCGCCGTGGTAACGGGCCGATGCGAGCTGCATTCGACCGCGGCTGCCGCGAAATCTACCGGATCCCTGGTCTCAGCAGACACATCGACGATGGAGCTACGAGAGAACGTTCGCGGTTTCTGAATATTCCGATCGGATAACTGTATACTCCGACGCACGGGACGATACGTCGCCTTGCGTTGCAGCGGAAATTCTGGCCGAATTTGTCTGCTCGTAACGGGGATGCGAGAAGGAGACACGTACCTCTTTGTTTCATCGTACCACTGTACTCGTATTTTATTATCACGTTGTTATTATACCGGTGTTCGATTATCTAATTTTCAAATCAGTGCGAATAACTATGATCGATCGTAATTTTCAATATGCAAGGAAAATTGTAGAGATTCCTTCTGGAATATTTCGTTTAGGTTCGAGCCTGTTTGAAAGTACGGCAGAGCTAAGTATATTTATTGGACGAAATTTTATAATACAGAATAGGAGTTCGCGTTCAGACAAGCGGATAAAGTCAACTGTAATTTATTGAGTCGAGATTCAATTAAAATTTCATTCCATAAATATTACAATTTCTAGTAAATTTCTAGTAAAATTCACGTTCGGATAACCGTATCAACAAGAGTTTATTATAACTTGATTGCAATAATAGAATTTCTATTATACCTTTTACCGAAGTTGTTTATCCCGCAGTAAAATTCACGAGAAAATGTCTCATCCTCGATGTGTTAACGTCTGACCCGACATGGGTTAACACTTAGCTGGCAGAACGCGTAGAAATGCGCTTTACATACATATGTATGTATAGCGTTGAACGACATGTTAATCTTCCTTTATGAACAGAATGCGTATTAGTTGAGATAAATGTGCAGACGAAAATAAACATCGTTTGTTTGTTCTTGATACCATAGTCAATTTAATTTTTTTCTGAAACGTAATTTCCTAAGTACAGGTTGCAATTCGTTCCTGTAAATAACGATACGTTTATTCAAACTGATCTCTTCGATCGATATAATCTTGGTTTCGTATCGTAAAACAAGATCCGAAGAAAGAGACAAGGGATGATTATACGTCGTATCAGTGATGCACGCAAATCGAGAATATATTTTTATACTAAGCGAATAGCTATCTGCTAAGTGAAAAGAATCTCGTTCTTGCCTCGTTCGTAACAAGTTCAGGAACATGTTTTTACTTTTACTCATCGGTAACTTCGGTTCTCGTATCCATAGCAAGAAACATCGAAACATCTTAATTATTTACTTCGATAGATATTCGAGCTGTAAACTTTGTTACGATCTATCGTTGTCAATTTCGACGCGAAGAGAACGCTACGTTTCGTGGATAAAATGTTTATTCTTACCTCTGTCATTTTGGTAATGAAAAAATACTCGACAAATTGAGTAATTCAATGGAGAAAATTATATCAGTAAAATACCAGTAATTGGAAATATTCGACGCAACAACTGATTTCGTTGTACTGCCTCAATTTGGAAACAAAGGAATTACTCCCGTGATTATCGCTATTATTTTTCATCGTTGTACGTCTGTAGATATATTTCTGTTCAAAAGATGTATATTCATTACGATAGGATTAATTCGAAACCAAATTCGTTTATAAATCATCGATAATTCGTAGTCGATATTACGTCAAGTAGAAAATACTAGTCGATAAAACACCTTCAAAAATAAGTACACTTTTTACGACCAAACGTCATGCTGCACATCGTGTTTTCTCGTAAAATTCCATCGTCCTCGTCGAATAAAACGCGTGGATGCCGCTTGGACGAGACCTGCTAAAAACCGATGAATTGTTCAGCGAACATCGGCCATCGGCTTTTCTGTTTCTGTTTTCCCGTTCCGGTGGAATTCAGAAATTTTAACGCTCGAGTTAATAGAGGCTCCGGCGAAACGTAAAAACTTCCTTCGATCGAGACACGAGGAAGAGAAGCAGCGGAGAAAGAGAGGAAAAAAGAGGGAAGGAAGAGAGGGAAAAAAGGACGAAAGAGACGTAGACAGCCGCGAGAGGAAGAAGAAACGGTACACACGAATGACAAGGAAGTAAATAAGTAAATAAACCAGCCGCCTTAACGAGGAGGTGTCGCGATGTAAATAATCGTCTTCCTCGAGGATCCGAGGCGCGAAAGTGCACGTGTCTGCAAATATGCATACGGTAATATGTGCGAGCTTTTCCCAGTCTCTCTCTTTTCTTCCTTTCCACCTCTGGCCCCGCCGGTCCGGATTCTTTGATATTCTCGGACCTCTCGTACACGCGGTGCCATCTTCTCGCGCCAGCATAGGCGTTAAGTAATTTGCTTATTTCTTTTTGCTCGCCGCTAATAGCTCCTCCATACATTGGCATGGTTTTCTCGCGCATCAAATTTTTTTCGCGCCTCAACCTTTTTCACTCTTCGGGCAAGTTCCGGGGGAAATTATCCGTTTGCATGGACGTTGAAGAGATTGTCAGAGAGATTATTGCATGCGGGGTAAATGGAGGGACGAGATTGTAACGTTTCATTTTTATGGGACTTTCCGTGTTCTTGATGGTGGATGTTATTGCGGCTCTTAAGCAATATTAAGGTATTTTAACGTTATTATTTCGATATCGTTTTTTAAATGAAATTTGCCTGTCCAACAAAGATATCATAGATTAATAAACACTTTGTTGGTTAAATATGTTTGAAAGTTATTCTTTTAATTTGACACTCTTAAGTATGCATCGAATATAATAAAATATTTCTTAAAAACTCATTAAATCGTCGTTGAAAATCATCGATAAAAATCAATGTTCGTTTAGAAATTTATTTTAGTCTAACAATTTTCTAAATTACAATTACGGTCACCGAAATGTAATCGGCGTAAGATAAACAGAAAATGATAACGGACAAAGAAAGCCGATGTTATCCTGAATCGTTAATTACGGAACTAACAACTGGTTCCTGCTGACGTGTCCATTTAATGCCGTTGCTAATTAATTATATCGGATCCCTAAGAGAGAACTAGCCACGAATCCGCAGCAACGCAACGGTTCTATCCGTTACTTTGTTACGACTGGTAGAACGAGTTCCGAAAAGGATATTGCTTTGAGCTACCCCATGTTTCCTCCGCATTATTAATAACCACGTCTCATTAATTACGATTGACGCGCGTGTCTCCGAGTATATCACCGAAATGATCAAAATCAATTGCTCTATTTGTAGATAGCGTAATTATGTAAAAAGATTGACACGACGTGACTGTACATAATTTCGAACTCTTTTAAGATGAAGGGAAAATTAAAATATTTATATATGAAGAATAATTATAGTAATAAATAAATAAACAAGAGTAGTCTAATTGTCATTTAACGGGGTATTAACTATCAGATAAAATTAATATAATTTCCCGTCCGGAACACGCAAGGAACCACGCCAGGTATTCCTTGGTAAAGTTTATAGCACGATCGTAAAAGGAGCTACTTTCGAGTCGGAATCTTAAAGCTTATTAGGGGAGCACGAGCAAATTGCATTAAACATTTTTGCTTTATTTCGCACTCGATAGCCAGGAACATGTTACAAACTCAGTATCTTCGAAGGGAACTTTGAAACCATATTGCAATCGTACAAGATACCGAGGTTACTGACCTGCAGGAGTATTGCGACCTTTCCGAAAAACCGGACATCTCGCGTCAGTTCGGGTGCCACGCCGGAAGAAGGCGCGTCAAGGACGCGTGAAAGGGTGGTCGTGACGAATTTTGAACAAGCAATCAACGCGTGTTCCGAAGAAACTTGAGAGCTCGGATAGTCCGAACGGTTTAAACATATTCTAACAGAACATGTTCTAACATTCAATCGGTATTGACATATTCTAGCATTCTATCGGCATAGGCATATTCTAACATCCTAATACGAACGACACAAATACATACATTGCGCTGTACTCGTTTACATACCCGTTTCATTAAAATCCAAGTTCCTTGCTACTATTGAATTTAAAAGACGTAAAGTTCAGTTCTTCTTACCCAATCACTTTGCGACGTTTGCAACTGATAACTACAGTTATTCAGCGCACAACGTTCGTGTCCAAGTCAATGAATTATCGGAGACAGACGCGTACTGTATAAGTTTATACCGTGCGATTCTCCAGATTCGCTTAAACGACTTATTTTCTCGTGTAATTAAGAATCGAATTATTCGATGGAAAATTAATAGCCAGCTATTAATTTTATTTTCAATCTATCCTTTTAGCACAGAATTTGTATAAAATGAAATAACAAGGGACACTTTGAAGAGGGAAGAAAGAATTGGGTTGCGAGGAGTTAAAAGCACGGCCGTTCTTTTCATAAAGATATTCAGCGGAATACAATTTTAACTCTCGAGTAACTGCACTGTTTTAAATCATACGAACGGCTGCGTAGGCGTGTGAAATGAAACACCGTAAATTACGCTTAATTTATGGAGAAAAACAAATAAATTTCGTTGAAAGAGTTTGTTCGGTACGAAGTTATTACATGCTCTTTGACTTAACCGCCTATTAAACGGTTCATTCATCTGCTGTCCGCTTCTCATTTCTCCGTTTCCTCTTCATTCTTGTTTTTCTTTCCTTTTTCATGCACTCCGGCTTTTTATCGTAGCGATTAACATTACCACGATCCCATGCTATTTTTAGTCTGCTAAGAAAGTACTACAAGCAAAGAAATATTAAGGAAATCCGGATTAACATCGGCATTGTAATTCAAATAGCTTCGATGCGCTCGCCGCTGTTGGGGCAATTCGTACAACGGTTAATAAACACACGTGCTAATAAACGATAGCGTTAAATGTTTAAAACATAACGATTGTTAAAATTTTGCAATTTTACAAAACATTTTTAAATCTTCGATTTAATACAAAAATAGCGATAATCTTTTAAGTGACAGCAGGGACATCAGATGAAAATTTGACACAAAGTTTTGTATAAACCGTTCAAATTATTTAAAATTAGAATAACATGTAATAATTGTACGTACAATATAATTACAAGGTAGATTATGATAAAATAATTTGTCGTAAATACATTGAAATGATATCGAAATAATATCGTATTATTAAGAATATCTTTCAGTTATTTCATGATATTGATTAATCACTTATCGGAATCGGTGATCACTTCGCACGTCGAATGACGTTTGCTGTCGAACGATGTTACGTATTACAGGGAGTAAATAAATGCATAAATAAGACAATATAATGCTTGAAAGACGAAGCGTATTTCTCTTTAACGAGCACGTGCCTCACGAACATATGCCCATTCGTGAGCCATAATGCTTATACGTATACGTAATGGCTGGCCGCGTGCATTCCTTCTTGCGTTGACCCTCATCACATATATGAATCATAAATCATAAGCATGTTATATCGCGGATTTGCAAACAGCTTCGTATTCGTCGAAGATGTCGTTGGTGCTTTACAAATTTACAGCTCTATTGAGGCGTGTCAAGTAACGTGTTGCTATATTTTCGTAGACAGCGGTTCAATATGATATATTTGACGAACTCGCAAATAAGAGAGGTCTCTTGTGCAGATTAGAAATCGTCGATATTTTATCGAAATTATTTCGTTAATCTTCGATATTTTCATTTATTCATAGAAATCTACATTTTATAATTTATACTTTATAATAATATACAATAATAATTGAAATTTTTTTTATTTCTTGTTTCCGATTATTTGATCAATAACCAATATTCATCGTTCCGACGAGTTTGAAATTTAATTAACAAATAAATAATTGTTATAAGAATACCTGGATCTGGAAATATAGAGATTCGCGGAAATCATCCGTTCCGCGAATTGCACGTGTTAAAAGATTCTTTTGAAGGGAAGAATAATGCAAACAATCTTGCCGAATCGTCTCAATAAACGTTTGTTCTGCTTGTTTCTCTGCGGCCGCGCGCCTGTTATTACATAATTACGTATGTACACTGTGAATGATTCGGCTTAAATGTCAAAGGCAACGAGGCACTGCGATTTATCGTATCGTTTGATACGTAATGACTAAGAAACAGAACGTAATATTATGCAACGCCTTGCACGAGGGTCATTGGTCATTCAACTTGGAGTAGCATTGACACAATGTAGGTGCTGATTGAACTACGGAAACGTGCACGAACCGGCATGATTACCTTGATATCTCTTTACCGTACAAATATCTTACGAAACGTCAGGTGAAATATAGTATGATTATAGTGATGATTTAAGAAGTATATCCTTTGATGCTGTCAATCCTTTTCCTTGACAACCTCTTTCGTGGTAGGTTGCGGAATTATTACTTTGCAAGCATCCTTCGATCGCGAGAAATTATATTGATAAAGCGTGCCAGGCATAATGCATATGAAGTCTTTTTTCATATTTAAAAAAATTTGGAATACATTATACTAGGAGTAAAATATGAGAATATAATTATTTTTAGCGATGACGATAAAGATACTTGTAATTCAGACATAAATATGTTATTATAGGCTTTTTACGAAAATTCGGGTTAGATGTAAACAGTTTCGATTGAATTTAAATAATAAAAATAATATAGAATATAGTTAAGAATAATATATATATCAAAAATGATAAATAAATATAATAATAAGAAATAATAAATTAAAAATAACAAAAGCTAGATTTACGGATCATTTATCTTCATATTTTCACTGTTAGCTATATACTGTCACCATATAACTACGTAAATATAACTAATGCAACGTAAGAAAATATCTAAAAAGAAAGAAGGTAATAATAACTCTCGTCGCAATAAAATAACAATGTTATCAATAATACTATATAATAACAAAAGGACGATAACATAATTTCTACAGATGCTTTGTCCATTACGCTCGTAGGGAGCAAGTGGTTGTTTTCGACATGTCCCATAACACGCGTTCCCATATATTTTTCTAATAAAGATGCAGCGTTGTATTCTCATTAATATAATGTTCTCGGTACTACAATTTGCGTAATGTGTCTTAATAAATCCAATTGCTCCCTCTAAGCAGATGTCTCTCAATGTATAACAATGTAACGCTAGCCAGCGTGTAACAGGCAATGAGATCCAGCATCGAGTAGACTTTCATATAAAAGTACGCACGTAGCCTAAGCATCGTGTCTAACAACAAGGATCGCATTACGGAGCGTGAATCACTTAATATTAATCTAGTACAGCCACGTGGTACAGACAACACAGACTACAACTACACACGCGAGTGATATGATGATTGCTCCGATCGTGGCTTACACGTGCACTAGGAACCCTAGACTAGACAAAGAATTTACGTCCGCCATTTTATACGTCAGACGTCCGGCAGACAAACAAATATACCTCATACGATGCTCGAGAATAATTGATATTTATAACAGTGGCCCATGACAGATCGATATAGACTATCATACGGTAGATGTGCACCATCTGCGTTATTGATCTTATAATGGCAATTAAATATACCGTGTACTAAATGTATTTAACACTTTTATGGTTTTGTCTAATTCATAAATTCTTGTTTCTTTTTTCTCATTTTTTAATAAGCATTTAAAATTTCCTCGACGTTATTGAAATTGGAAATGAAAAGAAGCTGTATATTGATCGTTCTAAATTATGGATTTATTTTCAATTATTGTAAATCAAGCGATCGAACAACACTCTAAGTTCTGTTAAACGTCGACTACGTACTTTCAGATTTCTTCGTAAAATAATTGAAGCTTCTTTTTCGTAAATTGTTAGTATCGTAAATCTTCAGAATGGAGAATTCGGTTATTTTTATATTAAATATATACTTTAGTTTCATAAGAGTGGAACATAGATCAACATAGATCGAGGTTTGGTAAACTTTTACGTATCTGAGACTGCCTCGAAATATTTTACATCGTCGTAAATTTAAATCTTTATCGTAAATTAAATTTTTTAGCGAAAGGATATTAGAGAGACACTTCGCACGAACTAAACAGCTTCGTGCCTCGGTATCAGCTATATTTACTCAAAAGTTCAAATTGCGAATTTTGAAACAATCGTGTCATTCGAGCAAATGAGTGATTTATCCGAATGTAGACGGTCGATGTACGAATTGCGTAACGTTTCATCGGGTCGCGTACGCATTGACGACTGGCAGGATGAAAAATGAGCAATACATTACACGATCCCTCCGTGAGAAGTGGGCCATTGACCCAAGTAGGTGTAACGACATATTATTGCAGTAATCGTGTCTGCGAACGAGTCACCGCACGAATCTACCGAGTGGACGAAGATAGAGCGCGTCTAATTCGACGATTGAACCTGTCTCTCGTTTCTGCCTCGTCACAGTAGCTCTACTACTAGCCAGTTCCTTCCAGTGCCATTTGTTATTATGTAACGTGCACGTTCCCCGGTGATGTCTCGCGTTCGCGAAAATCAATCCACATCCGTGACTTTGCCTGCCACTCGATCTTCCGCGATGAGGTCAATCCGTTTGAGCTCTCAAGGTCTTGGTACAAGGAACGATCGTGAACTTGCGTTTCTCAGACGGTACCAGTTTAGACTTTCAGAGAAGGTTCTTTAATATAATCGAAATGTTTGTGGGACGTTTGTCAAGTTGGACTTTGACGAAACATCGCTCGATTCTGCTAATCTCTTTGCTTCATTCTTGGCCGAATCGTTTTTTTCTTACGATGGGAAATACAGAGAAGCTGGGGAGGTTCGTTTCTGTGCTAATCCTTCGAGGGTCGAATCTTCTTTAACCAACGAGAAGAATTAGTTTTTATTGGAC
This sequence comes from Bombus fervidus, assembly GCF_041682495.2. Classification (NCBI taxonomy): domain Eukaryota; kingdom Metazoa; phylum Arthropoda; class Insecta; order Hymenoptera; family Apidae; genus Bombus; species Bombus fervidus. The sequence continues at coordinate 10,459,153 of NC_091527.1, read as the reverse complement.
GCTGGTAATAGAAACACGTGGTTTTGTACGAAAAAAAGATATATCGTATACAAATTTGAAGCCAGTTTTACCGGAAACAAATATATTTATCGCCCAGTTAATTAACGTTTGAAGATTAAAACTAAAGCAGGAATGGGAAGTAAAAATTGAAGGACCATGGAGTTAATAAACAATGAAGTAACATTCGTATACGAAGAGGCGATCACAGACGAGCGAAGGCTCTTAAATTCAATTCCATTGCACACTTTTTCTAGAGGGAAAAGATTTTTAACATTCGGGTTACATCATCATCCATCGAGATGAAAAAAGGAGGAACAGTTATCCAAACAAAAACGATTCTGCAGCAGACTTAATCCTTCACAAGCGCCTTTATAAAACACAAACGAGCCTCCAGACTCATCAGCATACGTCGTATCTACAGTTTCCGTCTGAGAGATCATCAAAGAGCAAAAGGAATACCGTTCTACTCGTAAAACGAACTCGAATCAAAACCCATCGATATTAATCATTCGAAAAAATTTCCATTCGTTCGGTGAATGCGTGACAACGCCGTTTTTTTCTGTTATTTCTTTTTATAGAACGTAGACTGTACTGTAATTCATTTTTCTATTTCATAAAGAACACAGATTGCACGGTAGAACTCGATCTATCGAATCGAAATGTTATTTGACGCCCAATTAACTCAACTTTTGCTGGTTGAATTCACCCGTCTGAACGCGAGCTTCTATTGTTCGAATAAAAATTAGTAGCGAAGAAAATCGGAATAGACAAGTTCCTATAAATCGAATTCTACCGTACTATGTTTCCTTTTGCCATTTTATAGAGAACGCAGACTGTACTACGATTCCTTTTTTCCACTTCGTAGAGAATATACGATTCGCTTTAATATTTTTTCTAAAACAATGGCTAGGTATACTACGATTCGTTTTGCTGTTTTATAGAGAATACAAACTGTACAACGATTCGCCTTAATACTTTTTAGAGAACACTGATTACGCTACGATTCGTCTTGCTATTTTATAGAGAACGCAGACTGTACGACGATTCGTTGTCGCGAGGGGCAGACGTGTCTATCGGAGATGAAGTCGGGCCGACCACGTTGCGTGACCTGTACCTATCGTTGTCCCCGGAAGCGGGAGCGCGTCCGGAACCGGACACACCGTGATCGAGATCCATCGGCGACCATGTTGTGTGCCACCAACAATATCACCTATCCAAGCTGGTGTCACATCGTCAAGGACGCCTGCGCTACCGGCTTCGTCCTCGAGACGCGACACGCCGGCCCCTGCAACGCCTACGACACCTCTCCTCTCTATATCGGTAAGTCCTCGACACGCGATTACGTAGATAACACGCGCTTGCTAGTCAATGAATACTGTTGGCTGGGCCCTGTCTGTTCCAAGTAGCCTCTGTATTCAAGTAGCGAAGCTCGACGCTTCACGCCTATCCAAATACGCGACCACGATATTTGATTATTTTGCGCAATACTTTTACCTTTCTTACGATTCTAGCTGGTTTTATTGGATTTGACGAGTTTTATGATTTTCAGCCAGTTGTTTTTGTGGCTTTAGTAGATTTCAATAGCAAAATTCAAAGACTCGATAGCGATATTTGATTATTTTACGCGATACATTTACATCTTGTATAGGTTTCGTTTTATGTGTTTTTATTCGTTTGAATGAGTTTTACGGTTTTAAAAAGTTGTTTGCTGGACTTGAATGAAGTGTATATTACATGTGTTATACACATACTCATGGGTGGTGAAAGTTCGTGAGTAGGTCTCTGTTGGATTATAAAATATATTTGTTTCAATGAGATTGATTTATAGGTGTTTTCTATCGATACTGATAATTGGAGATGGAATTTTTAGCATTTTTCTTTTTTTTTTTTTTATTATACTTTTTATTTTGAAAAGCGATTGTGCGTTTTATATGCAACAAGTTCGGTACCAGATTCTAGCAACTTGCACGTCGCTTCTTGCAAATGTAACTTCACGTACGAGAATCGGACAAATATTCCAAGTACTCGTGACAGACGACAACGACGTTTTATAAATCTAAATAATTTCCAATAAACCAAAATTTAACTGCTTCCTTGCTAATCGTAATTGCCCATTGAATTCAAAGTTCGGAGAATGTTTCACGTGTTTTCTGCATTATTGCCTTATTATTTATAAAACGCGCAAAGTTAAACACCATCGAGAAGCAAAAAGAAAGGAAAAAGGAAGAAGAGGAGCAATAAGAAAGAGAAAAAGTTGAAATGCAGAGCGTGAACTCGTTTTTCATGGAGAGCAAGCGGAACGAGCGCAGACGGTAACAGCGTGGCGGTCGACACTTCCATTCCGATTTCATTTCGCATTTAGCAAGGGATCGCCGATGTCGAGGGGCCGCGTTTCCCATGCCGTGATAAAGCGGAATACGCGTCTGGTCATTTATCTATTTCTCTCGGAGGCGTGGGCCATTCACGAGCCGTCTGCGAAGCAAGCGATCGTCGTAATCCAGCGTGGAATTCGCCTTGTTCGAGTCGCCTCTGAGAATATACGCGCCCACACGCTCGCTTGTCTCGCCCGTTAAACACAGTCAATCGCGAAAACCCAGAGGAGAGCTAGCCATGGAATTCTAGAGTTCCGTTTGCGATGCCTCGTTGCGTGTGCACTCTCGTTTCTCGCTACGCTTCCTACTGTTGCGTTGTCGCCACGCCATGGGAACCGCCATGGAACTAGATCGATTTTTATACAAATTTTCAACGCGTCGCATTCACTGTCTTTTTTTTTTTTATTTTTATTTTCATTCAACATTTAATGCTTCACACGAGTAATTGTTCAGGCGTTTTAGAATGATTTTTTCAATGAATCTATGCATATAGAATTTCTTGAGACGCGGTGAAATTTTGACGATTAATATTTTGAAATTATCGCGTTCAACGAGCGAAGCTGTGAGTCGATTGATAGTTTGAGAGAACAGCGCTTCCTGTTAGAACAGAGATTTCTCACCATTGGCGTTTTTATAATTGTTTACGAGTGTTAGAAGTTAGATTCTTAGTCTTTTTTTGGAAGAACAAGGGAAAAGATTTATTGAGAAACTTTGAGAAATATTGAATTACTTCTCTTGTCCTTTTCAATAATCTTGAAAGAGAGATTCAACGAATAATCTCGCTTCTTATTTCACAATAAAATATAAAAGTAGTGGAATTGTATTAATCGAAGAAAAAGCTGTCGATACGATTCTTTCGTTTCTTTCAGTCGATGAAATGCTTTTGTCGTGCGTGTACAAAATGTTTGTGTAGATGTAGAAACCTGTTGCATGCCGGACATAAACGGGAAAGTTTACGCATCAGCGTCTAGCATCCTAAATTATTCTGACTTTTATCTCAGGCACGACCCACGATTTTTCAAACCCGAGTAGAATTTATCGAACTTGTAGCATGCTCTACTTGGCACGCGTAAGTACCTACAGTATCAATTAAATTACGATGGTTTCTTGAATTGCTACCGGTATAAACGTATTCCGACATCGATCACCATTTCGCTAACGTTATTGATATTTATTTATAAGTTCCGATGCCCACGCTAACAATAAAATTAAAATAACTATCGTAGAGAATGAAACCACTGGTAGAATTGCGAGTAGAGTAGTGATTTATTTTCTATCGCAAAATCGCAATAAAATAGACAATAAAGGGTGATTTTACAGAGTGATTTCGAGTTAAGCTAGAGAGGAAAAGGAAATAAGGAAAATTTTATGCTGTTTAAAAAGTTTTATCGTTCTATTATATAGCTACTATATTATTCTATTCTTTTGTTATTCTACTCTATTCTTTTATTTACTACAACTAAACTAATTTTGTCGCGTAAATTGATTCCTCGTATCATTTTATTAATAATAAACTAAAATTATTGAAAGCTTGACACTTTACGAAATATTTAATTTTTGCATCGATCGTTTTTAACTTATTTGGAACATAACTGTAACTTGGATCAGTTACTGATTCATTCCACCTACTGATAATAAAATTGCCTGTGTTTTAGTAGAACAATAATTTATAAATAAAACGAAGGAGAGATCGTTAATCGATAAAACAAACTGGAAAAATAGAATTATATCGCGGTGATATAAATTTCCTGTCTGTGACATTCTGTCGATGTATCGTATCGCATATTATATTTTTCACGCGTTTATTACCTTCGACCGTTGTTCCCGTGGAGAACAACGCGTAGAATAGGTTCCTTTCTCTAAATTATAATAGACGCAGTTGAATGCGGCTTTCTTTCGTGCTGCAAACGCGCTTATATGTATCGTAATTACATCGGGAAACGATACAATGACGGTTCGCTATTACGCAAATTATAAAAGAGATCGTAACACGTTCAGGAACAGAAGCTTTTGAATAATTTGCATTGTCTTTACGCAGCAAACCATAAAGACGGAGTAACGGTGCAACGTTTCGGTTTTTGTTAAGTCGGATATAGATAAATCTAACTTTGTGACACGCACTAGCTGTTGACATTTTTATAAAACCATACGAATGATATCGATGATGAATAACGTGCGGTACATGCCATGTTTGCAACTAACGATCCGTATGTAAGATTTATTCATGTGCCATATCATATATTATTGTTTTTTCTACGTACAGTCATGAAATTGTCATCAATTTATTATTTCCTTTTGTTAGCATATATCTGCTAGCGATTCTGAAAGTAGTCGAAGTCAAAGATATAAAAACGTGGTACTTGTCGTGCGCTTTGTGTTACGTTGATTTACATTATAATAACGTTGAAATATCATTGAAAAATCGTATGAATCGAAGCGTGAAATGAAGTCGGTAGTTATATCGTTAAACAGAACTCGGTTCTTGTTTACTTTGACGTTATTTGATTGATAAATCGTTCACTTCGTGATAGACTTATGGCTTATGAATAAGAAAATAATTTTTCTTTTATTTCGTTTTACATATTTCATCGTATAATTAAAAACGTACGTCTTAATCCATCGAAAGGAAAAGATCTTGAAGCGAATATCTCGCAAGAAAAAATGCACAAGATCACCTTCGTACAAGTCTGCAGGTATTAAGTATTTAAATAACCGTCGTTACTTCACATAATTTTATAATACGTTCCCCATCGTTAAACGGTATTTGTTCCCATTTAAAAGACAGTTTATCAAATTTAAATTGAAAAAGATTAGCTAGTTACGAAAAAAAGAAGAAAGATACGTTCTTCAACAACTAAATTAGAGTCACGTAATTGATTAAAATTTGTTAACGATCCATTACGATCTGTCTTGAAAATCTTATACCGAGCTGTTTATTCTGCATCCATATAGTAGAATGAATTAAGTCTCGCGTGTCATTTACATTTCAATTCCTCGTCCGTTCACATGTCACGTCATCGATCAACGCGTTCGATAATAACGAGCCGAGGGAGAAGAAGAGGAGAATAACGTATAAAATCGAAGTATGTAGCCAGTTTAACGGCATTTCTTATCGCCCACGATACAATGGATCGCACCATGTGCTCGCGATATATAAAAAAAAAAAAAGAAAAAAGAAAAACAGCTCGGCTCACCATCGAAGAAAAAGCTCGCGGAACGTTTTCGATTCGCATGGTGTTCGGTCTCGTTCACGATCGTCAGTCGAAGATAGCATCGGTTTCGCAGCAGTTCCGTAGAAGATCGAGAGATATCGAAATCGGCGTGGCATGCCCGGAGGCGGTATATATCGAACAGGCTTTAATTTAATAACCACCCTTTTGCTTTGGCTCTTTGTTACAGAGGAGGACAACACCTCGAGCAACTACGGCGTCGATCTGGCGGATGAGGACGCGAGATTCGAGGACGCCGAATCCCTCTCGTACAACGGGCAGACGCATCGTTCTTTGGCGTTGTCGTAGCGCGCGATCGATCGATCGATCGGTCGATCCTGTTCGCCAACACGACACGAGTCGTAGATTTCTCCATAGGTGCTCGCTCGAAGGAACCACGCGGATAGGTGAAACGTGTCGCAAACGGAGAGATATCCTCCGATCCATTCGCGAATCCACGAACGATCCACGCGGATAATCGAAAAGTAATCGGATAAAATTCATTCGTTCGCGGATCAAAGTGACCGATCGAAGAATAATAAGTTAGAATTCATCAATTCGCGGATCTACGAACGATCGACGTGGGCGATCGAATAAAATCGATCGAAGAATAAAATTCAACGTGAAAGAATCAGACGACTACCGCGTCCAATTCTCTAGAACCGATCTAGATCGTATTAAGGAAATGTCACGCGAGATATCGTGTGAATTTCCGCTCGAACTTCCGGAGAACTCGAGGAACGACGCGTAACAGACATGTTCGCGCTTCCTCTTCGCAGGTTATACAAGAGCGTACATATATGAACGCCATTAAAATCGCGTGGATGCACGAGCGGCGAGATTCGTGCCGGATAATGTAGATTAAGGGCAGATCAGTATTCTTTTCTCCGTTTTCGGGAGGATTTCGAGGTTTCGCAGGTTCGTTCGCGTACAAGTGACGATTTCTTTTTGTTTTTTTTTTTTTTTTTTTTTCTTTCATTCGAAAGGAAGCGGAAAACTGGCGAATCGAGACTAATTTAACACTTTCGTGATCGAAACGCGCGATTTGCTACCAATCGGGAGCCATTCGCGCAGGTTTGTATCTATTGTCTCGGTGTACATAAAGTATTTCACGAGTTTGACGCAGACAATTGTGTAAGAAATTGATTATTTCTCATTTTGAGAACGTTTGATAGTGTTGTCGGTTGTTCGAATAGAAAAATATTTGAATTTTTTAAATTTCCATAGTACTTTCTGTGAACAAAGTATTTTAGAAGTATCATTGGTGAATTTAATACAAAGATAAAGTGTTTCTCCGATGTTTTTAAGAGTACAATGTTGGTGTATATGTTAACTCCGGTCGATGAAAATCACTATTATAATATAGATAGTGTACGAATTAAGCGAAGTTGTAAATTGCTGTAAGTATTGTTTCGTCATCTGCTTTCTTTCTTTTGCCTTTTTAGCGTTATTTTTATTCGGATCAGTTTTAATCGATAATGTACCACAGTGTTCTTTTGTATTAATTTATTATAATGTTAATTAATTTATTGTTCGAAATAATATGAATAAACGAAGTCTGATTGGAAAATCGTGTTCAAAACTTCAACATAATACCAGCTTTTTAATTTTCTTATTTTAACAGGATACACAGTGTAACGTGAACTTTTATTACCAACGCGTATATGAAATACATTTGTATCATACAAAGATAGTAACGCGATACGAGTCAAGTACGTGAAAAGTAAGCTTGTAATATTATTATTATTTTCAATGTTTTTATTCATGCACGTTTTTAGCCACGACTGCCGTTTAATATTGTAGAATTCTGTACATAGAACGTTTACTTTATGTTTATATATTATTTCTTAACGTTAGGATCGTAAATTTCTCATCGATACTAAAGAGTAACATTTACTAATCCAGCAACGTTCATTCACTAATATCGTTTAAACTGTCTTGTTACATGTATCGTAATAATAATCCGCTTTAACCAACTACAGCCATACAATTGTATTGGCTCCTGACGATGTATCCTAACATTCGTTTTCATAAAATAATCGCGAAAGTGTTAATGACGTCGATGAGTAATAACCATTCACCATCCTTTCGAGAAAACTTTCAAATTAATCAATCCATGTGCTTACTACGGTTCGACGAGTATTATGTAAGTAGATCATTTTAGGAACTCAAAGAATACGAAACTAATCCGAAAGCTTAAACGACTTAAGCAAGTTTCGCAGGACTAATCGTTAGACCGGGGATTTTTATGCATTTATGAAAAATTTAAAGATGTAAAAATACACAGAAAATATATAAAATATTCAACTAATTCTCCGCTTAGGTTCCATTTTTCTAGTCGTGTTTATAAGATATGAATTTGCATAAATATCCACAGTCTATTAATCACAGTCACTTCATACAAATATCCAGACGGCCGAATTTATCTTTACGATTTTAATTCGCATAACTGGCTGGCTATCGTTACATCGTCCAAACTAGTTACACTTTATTGAAATATTGCTTCTTCGTTAACACATCGTGGATAACGTTGGCCATTAATCGGTTAATCTCTTGCCTTATAATATCGTGTAACACTCGTGATACGGATTATGATCGATATTTAACAAAGGCACGTTGTATTTTCCATTCTAATTTCAATCTCATAAATAGATTGGAAATTTCATAATTATTGATTAACGTGAACTGAACGAAAATAAAGTAAATAAATCGCGAGGCAAGGGGTTATGATTAAATCACGAAAATATGATCATGTCGAAGCGCGTAAATGCTGTTGAAGCTTCGAGCGCAAACGTTGTTCGAAGAAAACCAGGCACAACGATGGCTGAATAAAATCTTAGAGGTTAAAACTGAATGCAATAAGGAAATTGCAGGTATCGTATACCGGCGACGTTCAGTTAGAAAATATTTGTCCGTGATAAAAGTCGCCAGGTAGTCGCACAGCGCGCATTAGAAAAGTTACGGGAATTTTTCACTGAAATTGCGTCCTTGAAGAGGAAGGAAGAAAATAGAAAACCGGTGTGGGGACATGATGTATGCATGAATATTTATCCGTTACGAAGTTAATAGAGTAGAGCGGTCGAACGATAAGAAAGATTTTCCAAAAGGGGCAAGAAAGACTGAAAAAGCGGAGAGTAAAATTAAATTTAACGAAGCTTATGGGATCGACGGTAATTTATGAAATTACAGTACGCGATGTGTTAATGGATTTTATAGCAGAGATTTTAATTTGATCTAAAAGAGAATGGATGATGTTTGATGGTTTTATTTATTTATTTATTGTAACTGTTTCTATGTGGAATTATTTATTCTAATTTGTGGAATTTATCATCCATTATTAGTTCTTGTTGAGCATGTTTGCCTGTTCTCTTTGGTTATATAATTATCAATGTTGAAGCTTGGAATAATTTTATAAAATTGATGAAGATTCATCGTGAGAAAATGTTTTCCAGAAAAAAAGAAGGATAATATCTCTATAATATCTCTACTCTAAAGTAACAGATATTCAATTATGAGAAATTAAAATCGAAAGTTCCATCATCTTAAAATTTAGCTTACGTTTTTTTTGTAAAGAGAAAATGCTGACTTCGAAATGCGAGTTACTTTCTAAAAGATTCTGATCGAGTTTATGTCCCTTTCCTTTTAAAATTCAGATAGAAGATTAATTCTGAACGAATCAGTATTATTCAATTTTATGTGATGCAAGCATATACTATGTGGAATCATAATAAACGACCAAACTGAATCAGGATTAACTCACAAGGATCATTTGTTAACAATGACTAGCATCCATTCATTTCGTATACTAAAGAAGCAAAAACTAAACACAACGAGGATTACAAATTATCAAAACAGTACGATTTTTCCAAATTTCGTAGCAGTTGAAAAATTTTCTTAAAAAATTTACAGCTTCTGTCGCTTCTTGGTCTTCGATGAGTTAAATAATATTTTTTTTTTTTTCGTCAAATCGACAAAATTTCATTCCACGTTCAACGTAATATTATACGATATTTCCGATTCTTAAATGATAACTAGAATTCGATATTGATATCGTTTCATTTTTACTACCGTGTATGTGTCAATAATTTTATCCGCATCGACCAGAAACCACTTTGTGCTCAGAAATGGCATTTAACGATCGTGCGTTTAAGTTACGTGTTCTTAAATACATGTACAATATTAGACAGACCATATCTTCGATATCAGACAGCACCATTTCCAATCGTTTCAATGCCTCCAGTCTGGCGCCAGTAGAATTCCCATAATATTCGTACTTAATTTATGTTAGTTTTACGACTTGCGTTAACAGCTCTGCTTATTCGCTTACGTTAACAGCTCTCTGCTTATTCGCTTGCGTTTTATTGGTTATAGTTACGTATCTCACATTTTTTCCGATATTGTCAACGTGTATCATTTTTCAGCACTACGACCAGGTTAGTTATCAGCTACTATGTGATTAAATTAATAGGAATATAGAGGAAGAAAAAGATCCATGAATAAGACAATTTAACGAAGAACGATAGAATGGTTCTGATTAAATTATTAATACGCTATTTTAGCGTATGATTTTCTTCGAATGGCTAGTTAAAATTAAACGAGTTTTTTTTCTTTTTTTTTTTAAAGAAAAATTAAACACTGCATGGGAGATATAGAATTTTTGATTATCCAGAAAAGATTGTCGAAGAATTTTTTATTATTTTATGATAGAAATTGATTATATTTTTAATACTGTGTATTATTAATATTAAAATTGATCGTGTTTTAATTTGTTAACGTTATCTGTGTTATTTGATACTTTTCAAAATGGTCTAATTTTTATCTAAAAAGAATCGTTATTATTTTATGAAGAAATTTTTAACGAAAAGCTTAGAGAATTGCGTGCAATTTGTCTTTGTAATTTATTTATTAGAAAACGCGTCTATTTGATGTATTGTTTAAATCGTTACGTATCGTCGCCTTCTTCTTTTCGAAGACTATCATTTTTACTTTACGTACTCGGTTCTTTGTTCATTAAATTCTGTCCCATGGGACTGATCTTGCGGAATGCAAACTGCTCCGTAGCTACTATCCCCACGAAACAATTAACGTTCCTGACAGGCGCAAAAGTGTTCCAAGAAAGGGGGAAACGTCGCGACACCCCGCATCATGAAAATACAAGATTGGAATTGCTTTGCGATAATGCCAATTGTCGCTTAAAGGGTGAAGCAATTTCTCAAATATTCATACCAGGAAACATGATCCTCTGGCATCTCGAATGATCACCATGTTGTTAAAATGTCGTTTCCTTTCTGTTATTGTTTCGGAAACAGAAAATTTTCATTCGTTCGGAACGATTGCAAATAATTTTTCAATTATTATATTTAAAATTCGCGATTCTAATTATATACAATAATTTTACAATAATTATACAATAATTTTATAAACATTGATTCTATACAATAATTTTAATCATAGATAATTGTCTATCCGTGTTATTCTTTTATTTATTCGTTGTTCCAAATAGAATTAGATTTCGTTTCGAAATATAAAATATTTTTCTTTTTAAACCGATTATTAATAATAGAAACACATTTTCTGTCAATGTATTTTTGAAAAAAGATCTGATGTACTAAAATTTCAGACAAATAATATCTTGTCGAAGTGCAACCACGCGTATACTTGTGCATATGGCAGGCATTCGAACGTGAAATGGTTCAATTAAGAAACAAAGTACATTGATAACAATTCTTTCATGTTTCCGCAAACTTAAGAAAACACAAGAAAACGTAAGAGCTCTAAATATGTTGCGATCGAAAGAATTATTAAATATCGAAACAACGCGAACGTCAGGATCTATATGACACGATATTTTAAAGACAAGAATCTATGATATTTGAATCGTTGCAATTTGAAGACAAGAAAACCATCGAATATAAAGATTCCAGCTGGATAATTTCATTCTTGCAGGGTGACGCGTGCGATAGTATTACAGAATTCGAATGGCAATAAATTTATGCTCGTTTCGACATTTACGCGAGCACTTGAGCAATCTCGTATTGGATATTTCTACTCAGCCTTTGTCTTATGTATTCTATTCGTCTATTTCGAGGCTACGTGAACCGGAATGGACGTTTTATCCGATGAGACCTGTCTATCTTTGTTAGAAGCAAGGTGTATTCGATAAAATCATAGGGTAACGTCGAAACGACAAACAAGTAAAAGATACGCGAACGAGATATTGGTGACACTTAGCTTTAAAGAACAGTGTCTATTACCTGTGAACGGTGAAATCGTTTTTAGATGGAAACGCAATTATATGCGATAATATAGTTCCTGTATTATACATAACGTATATATATATATATATATATAAATTTAATATAAATTATTCTATTAGTAGCTTTAGATTATTCTAACAGTAGTACGTTGTACGAACCAAAAATTGCACGTCACATTAATATCTGTCGTAATTGTTCTTTCGATGTTCATTCAAACTAACTCTCGTAACTCACGAGCGTTTAAAAGTCTGCTCGAAAGTTTTGTTCGGGAGATGTTGATTCGAGTACTGGCGACCATCGAAACGAGAGGAAAACAGTATATTATAGGAGAATATATGGTAACGTCGAGCAAGAGACAATCTAAAAAACAACCTAAGAGATAATTATCTACATTCACTGTTTCTCTTTTGATCAAGTCGGAGACAACGTAGTAGAAGAGAAAGATAGAAGAAAATTATCAATGAAATTTCGATACAAATGTTTGACGTGCTTGTCTGAGTTTTTAGGAAAGAAAATCTTTTCTAATTGGCCTGTTATTATATAATTTGGTGATTTGACCTACATATCCTATTTATTTACGCTAAATATTATTATTATGGAACTTCATTTTCAGTTAGACGTTTGTAATAAATTCTATATTTGATTCGTTGCTATAATAACTTATTTAATAACGGAGTATGGATTAATATTATAATTTTCGATTAAATTATAACGTTATTAGTATTCATCAAGACTGTGCTTTCAATTAATTTATTGCGATACTTGATTTAAAAGTGTTGCCATTTCGTTGCTTCGTGTAAGAAACTAACGCATATAATTAAAATATCTGACATCGTTTCGTAATAATTCTACGCACTAATCGAGATAAAAGATAAATATCATTTACATAAACACAGGCGCAGGTATTTCTATACAATAAATATATAATGGAGGCGGGCACCAGGTATAATTTCAAACATGTTTGAGAAAAAATGCCAATTTCATCATATACTTCCTAAACTCGTGACATAAGTTATGTTATGTTATGTAAAACAAATGAATGTTTATATTGGTATCTTTAGTGACGCAATGAAAGTAAGTAGAACTTTTAAGAAACGAAACTTACTTTTGTTTTTCATTTATGAAACACACAGTAGAATATCTTAAAGAGAAGCTCAAACAAAGTATAAAGTATTATCTAAATATAATTCTCACTTATACGTATAATAAAGGAACAGGAAAGTTATTTTGTAAATGTTTATTGATCGTCGTGTTTAGTTAGGAAGTATATGATATATTTAATGTGTTCATGAAAAAATTAGTTCAAATCACACTCTTCAAAATACAGTTGACACAAAAATATCATACCACATTTACGTTGAAACATATGGTGTTAAACTTGTGATATAATACAAACAGAAAATATATCAATCAATAGTTTAATCTTCACTAGATAAGAGAGATAAACAAAGTAACGTCTTTGTCTCTGAGAGAAGCAAGGATAAAGCGGTAAAAAATCAGAATAATTGGATCTTTCTCTCTCAAAATACGAAGCTTTCGTGAAGATTCATATTTGAAAATGAATAAAAAGAGAAGAAGGAAGATGATAAGAAAATTACAATAGCACGTACTTCTAAAGCACACGATATACACTTTCATTTCTACTAATATCTCTGCGATTATAGCTCGAGTTCAAGAATTGCAATTGTCCATATGATTTTCCACAACACGTGTACGATATATAGCATATCGCATGATTTACATAAAATCTGTATAATTAATGCAAGACAAACCGACGAATACAATAGGCGATAAAGTAGGAAGCTGCTGTAAATTAAATTAAGTGTATCTTAGCTTCCAAATAATTTAAAAACAATTTAAAAACTCACAAATTTGTGGCTCAGCGAGACGTAGAAAAATGGAGGAACGCGAAGTCAGGAATGCAGAATGTTTCAAAGATAGAACCCATGCACTGCCGTGTACCTAAAATAATCGACAGTAATCACTGTAAAGAGTATATAACATCGAAACTGCAGTCGTGAAGTCTACAGACATAAACAGAATAGCCTAATAATCATTGATTAATTCCTTAAGTTTCGAGAATGCTTTATCTAGACGGTAACGAAGTGTTTTTAACTTATAAATAAATGAAACGAGTAAATAAATGAATTTATATAATGTATACATACTATATGTATTTATGAGAACGATCTATGTATACATGTACCGCGCGTATATGCGTATATAAATATGTGTGTGTATGCATGTATGTGGATGTATATACATACATATACATATATATATATATGTGTGTGTATATCGGTTAGCAACTACTTTCAAGACTGTCGAACATCATAGGTGTATAAATGTTTAAATAAATTATTATAACGTGGCAATTATTCTTTCCTCTAATTATTTCTCTATTTCCTTTAGTTCTCCCTCTTTTCTTTTCCTTTCATTAGATGTTTCATAATATGTACATTGATTCGTAAATGTAAAGATTATTGGACATAGATGATTTCACGGGTTTTATAAATGATATAATATAAATATATTTTACAAGTTCAAAAGTTCAGTCTTTTTCAATTTTCATATTTAATATTCATTCGATATTCTATTTATACTGATTTTGACAGAAATAGGAAATTTCATGAAAAATTCTACTATAACTATTTTATACGAAATGAATTTTGAAGTTAATCTATTCGTGTATGTAATTCTATCGGGAAATTGAAAATAATTGATCATTCAGCGGATTTCTGTATGAAAACCAAAAGTTCAACGATACTACTGAAAAAAATGTAAATTACGTAAAAGATCGCAAAAGTATAATAGAATTATGTGTGCGAGAAAATTCTACTAATGACATGTTAAGATGATATCATACCTTCTTTTCTCGATAAGAAATAACATTCTGAATTTTTAGAAACTGACTCTAAATTTCTGAACATTCGATTCTAATAGGCAGTTTTGAACGAAGTTTAAAACAAGCAAGATTTACAGGTTATGTATATACAGAAAATATGACAAACACACCATTACAATGTAAATCCTCTCGTTATTACATCAATCATTCTACTGAGGAGAATGTATTTAATATTTATTTTATATTATTTTATATGTTGTATCTAATAGAAATATATTTTACATTAGTTTATAAAATGATATATTTTATAAAATTATTACTACCTATATTGCGTATACCTACTATCTATACCATCTATTTACTAAGCGTATACGTTCATATATGACGTGCTATATACAAAAATTCATTATTAATTTATTATTATATTACATCATGCATACAACATCAATCTTTGTATCATAAATAGGAAGCGATAATGAATGTACAATTATTTGAAGTAAAAAGAATTAAATTTATGTTATGTGGATAATTCATTCCACTCTGTACAACATAACCATTTTCGCTGATATACTAAAAGATTTGTTCGTATCTGTTGATTTCATTTATTGAGGAGAGTATATCTTTTAAACTTACCATTTCATACTGCAAACAGCCTACTTCTTTTCGAAGTTGATAATTAATTTCACACGACGTTAAATTTACACCGAATCTCGTTTGTATTTTACGTAAGTAAATTTCTATCGTCACTTCAAATTTTCAAACGTTCGAGAACCGTTACTATTATATTTTTCTCACTTGACACGGAGGCAGCACCTATCGCTTCGATTGCATAGACATCTGGTAGACAATATTACACCTTCTTGAACTGCTTAGTATACATTTCAAAGGTTATGTTCATTAGTACAATTTTTAAAAAGTAGTAAAGATTACTGTAATGAAAAAATTAAATATTCATTGACAATGGAAATGGATCAAATAAAATGATATATGTTTTATTTTATATTTAAAAATTGGATTATTGCACATTGTTATTGCATATAAAAAGCAATAATAAATTTTATACGGTTTCATGTGATACAAAATTTTATCAAAATGTATTTAAAATTTGTGATTACTTTTTACATTTTTCATTTGACTTATGCATGGGAGGTTCGTATTCTAATCTAATTTTATAATATTTTCTAAAGTACCATTGTCGAATGCGAAAACTTAACCTTTACAGATACCGGACAACTTCGCTAAGACGGGACATTCAAATAATTGGGCAGTATTAGTCGATACTTCAAGATTTTGGTTTAATTATCGACATGTAGCAAACGTGTTATCTATTTATAGGAGCGTTAAACGCTTGGGCATACCAGATTCTCAAATTATTTTGATGATAGCAGACGACATGGCGTGCAATCCAAGGAATCCTAGTCCGGCTACTGTCTTTAATAACATTAAGCAACATATTAATGTTTACGGAGACGATGTAGAAGTAGATTACAGAGGTTATGAAGTTACTGTAGAAAATTTTGTAAGACTGTTAACCGGGCGGTTAGCACCAGAAACGCCAAGATCCAAGAAGTTGTTAACAGACGAAGGATCTAATATTTTGATTTATCTTACTGGTCATGGTGGAAATGGATTCTTGAAATTCCAAGATTCTGAAGAAATTACTAATAAAGAACTTGGAGATGCATTAGAGCAAATGTGGCAGAAAAGAAGATACCATGAAATTTTGTTCATTGTTGATACTTGCCAAGCAAGTTCAATGTATGAGAGGTTTTATTCTCCAAACATTCTAGCAGTTGCTTCTAGTTTAGTGGGAGAAGATTCACTTTCTGTGAGTAATTGAAGTTATTTGGTAATTATTAATATGTTTTCAGCTGAATATTATTAATATTTTCCATATTTTTACAGCATCACTTGGATCCTGCAATTGGTGTTTACATTATAGATAGATACACATATTACGCATTGGATTTTCTGGAGAAAGTAGAACCTTCTAGTTCCAAAACGTTAGGAGAATTTGTAAGTTATATATTATATAAAAAGCAATTTTTACTGCACAAATAAACTAACATATCTTTGTCTTTCTAGCTCAAAGTTTGTCCCAAGCATTATTGTTTGTCAACAGTCGGAGTAAGAAAAGATTTATTTAGAAGGAATCCTGATAAAGTACCAGTTACAGATTTCTTTGGATCTTTAAGGCCTATAGAATTAACCACGAATATAATGAACGTTTTACCCGTGAAAACAAATAAAACAAAAGCTATCGAGCCAAAAAGGAAGTATTCTTACGTCGCACAATTTCCAGACGTATCGAAATTTACGTAATTGATAGAAATAAATACGAATTCCTTTAAAAAAATTACATTTGCTTTCTAAATATTTAAGTAAAAAGACGTAAAATAATAGAATATGTAATGTTAATAAAACGTATTTCCTGACATGCTTTGACTCATTTTTGCATCATTATCGCAAGCATATTGAGCAAATCTTATGTATCATACATTTATGTTATACTTTATAACTATATTCTTATCGTCTTAGAAGCATTAAACAAGGTACGTGATTCTGAAAAAAGTCAATAAAATCCATGAGAGATAGCAGATACTAAGCGTACCATACTGTTATTATGTCAATTTCAGAGTAAGATTTAAAATAATTCTCCATGAAAATTATTTAATAACTCCAAAATTCGCGAGTATTACTACATTTTACATATTTACATTAGTTTTATGTATTATGAACGTGATAAATGGAAATCTGTGTAATTATATACTTCAACTATATAGAAGTCGCATATATGTACATAAGTATGTATAAATGTGGTACCAGCGCTGTCAACGGCAGTTAGCAGAACGTGCTTGAGAGCATCGTACGAGAACTTTAATCGATCTAAGTGTATACAAAAGTATTTGGAACATCGTTAAAATCTTTCAACTATTGTGATTTTTTTTTAAAGTTAGTATTTTCGTACCATTTACTGTTACATTTGACAATAAAAATCAAAAATTTCAAAATTTATGCTGAAAATAAATAAATTTGATTTTTATATTTTTTTATTCATAATTTTGTACGTAAACTTTGATTGTTTGTTTTTTCTCCGTCTTATGTAAATCGTTAATATAATATGACGCACCCAGAATCAAAAGAATGTAAGTGACATTTGTTTGATATCGAGTAAGCTGCATTTAAAAAGTATGAGCGTTAGAAAATATAATGTATCTGTGAAAATTAAATTATATTTATTTCTTGACGTATAGTGGATATTATATATGCAAATTTTCAATGAATTCTGTTTTTCAGTTTATGAATTATCGAATATGAAGAAAACAACTTTATTGCATATTTATCCTTTCGACACCAACAATATTTTGACAAAAAAAAAAAAAAAAAAAGGCGAAACATGAAACGAAATATTCTAAAAATGCATTTATTGTAAATACAAATAAAATAGTTTGAAATATTATACGTATATTAAGTTTATCCTTACGATCGTCTCGTACTCGACAACCCATCTCGACAAGAAATAGTCCATAACATTCTATTGATTCTAAGTGCCTTATATATATTATCGTAATATTTTGTTTATTCCTTTAATTTTTCATATGCAAATATTTAGCTGTTTACAATTAATTAATTATTTCTTTTAATTAATCTTCTATGAATAGTGTTTTGAATATAATCTTTCTTTATGTAATATCACAGAACGTTTCAGTGTGTGTTTCAGCACAATAAAATGTATGTGTTTTCCCAATAATTTTTCGGAATCAGGTACACCTACCTAATCGATTTTTATGACCTTGAAGTATGTCGTCAAGATCATAATTCTTAGAAACTTTTCCCTATACATACTACCACCGCTCGGACTTAGTTTCCAAAATGTTCACAAAGAATTTCAACAGAATTTAGATTAGACTTTCTATTCTGAAGTAGACGGCCCGATTTTTATATGGACCAACCCAAACTTAACTCATCGATGCTAATTATCTTTAATCTTTAATATAAATGAAAAAAAAAATAAATCCTTGAGTTATAATAGGTTGAGCTAGATCAACATTTGGCCGCTTCGAGAAGGTCGGTAGCGCAAGACTTAATTATTATTTCATTCGATTCTGAGGTAAAGTACCATTTATTATTATTAATATACATTACCGTAAATACTTTTGTACAAGACTCACAGACTAAGAGCGTACAGGCTTATCACCAACTACGTTGTACAAGAGGGACATGTGTATATTTTGTATACATTATTTTGATCGAATGAAGGTCAAAATAGAGTGCAGCTATATATTAATAGATCCAGGTATTTATATCCATATATTAATAGATTCATTGAAAATCATTTCACGCTGGCATTGCCGACCGCCTGGTCGGATACTAATTTAGCCTAACTCATAACGCATTAATTTCTCATTTTTATTAATGCAATATTAAAAATAGTTATCTCTTGCATCAATGAGTTAAGTTTACGTTGGCCGTTATAAAAATGCGGCCACTTACTCCAGAATAGAGTATAATCTAAATTCTATTGAAACTTTTTGCGAATATTTAGGAAACTAAGGCCAAGTGGCGGTAGCACGTACAGGGAGGCAGTTGTTTAGAACGACGACCATCACAACATACTTCAAGGTCATAGAAATCGACGAGGTGCACCTGTTTTATCATATGTACAAAGTTATGAATTTACTATATGCATACTTATTTTTGTTTTTAGATGTATTTCTTGAGGACGTTGATACTAATCATCGCAGCCTTCACATTATCATTCGCGTTTAAGTTAAATGGAAAATATATAGGAGTTTATGATATGAAGGACGTGTTAAGCCACAGGAGACAACAATCACCTAAAGATCCTGCAATTAATTCTTTCCCAACCGAACCAGTCCCTCCACTGATTCCGATTTGCGTGAAAGAAGGATATTTCAGAGATCCTTTCAATTGCAAGAAAGTTTATTATTGTACACATCCGAAAGCAGTTCCAAAGGCTTTCTATTGTAAAGATGACTTAGTATTTAACATCTATACTAATTGGTGTGATTATCCACAAAATGTGATTTGTTGATCGAATATCTAGGTATAACGTTCGAAATGTTTCTATTGATTCTAGTATATTGTTTTGAGAATTGTAAATGATCTGTTACCTTCGTGTTAGTATTGATATCTATTTATAATGTCGTTTATGGTAAATTATCGTTGCGTCCATTGAAAAAGTTATGTAATAACTGAAATATCATAAAATGCATTCTTATAGGATATATTATGTATATATAAAATGTTACTTGATTCGCTTGTCTGATACGAACGTAAGTTTGAAATTATAGAAGGAGATGTAAATAAAATAGAAAAAAATTCAACAATCACGTAATTATAAAAAGGGTTTAAAATAAAAAGAGACTTAAAACGTTTTATAAATTAAATTATTTAAAATATTTTTCGATGTTTATAGAAATGAAAATTCAACGAATACAATGAATCATGATTTTATTTGTTATATAATAATATCTACAATAAAAATACCACATCGTTTGAAAAACAATTTTCGTTACAATTATATAGTAATTTTATATAATAATATAATATTTAGGTTTTCGTTCCAAATAAGATGTAGCGATGAACATACACCTCGCAGTGGGAGTGAGAAAATACATTTTTTTTTGTTGCAAATTCCACATTGATTTCTTCACTCAGTGTTATTTTTTTTTCTTTTTCATCTTTTTTTTTTGCAATACGTAACGAACACACTCGAAACGGCACCACGACGTATCGTTTTCTTATTATCGCGTTTCCTCTCGCTTATTTCTCATTCGTATCTAGTGATTCTCGAGATGAAAAGATACACTTCTTTCGCCAGCCGTGGTATAAGGAAATCGCTTCGAGTGTCTCGTTCCTATCGTTTTCTTTTTTTTTTCTAGTTTTTGTCTGTTTTTTAAATATTTCGCGTCGCGAGTACGCTGGCCCGCCTTCTCCGCCATTTTTTCTGTTTTTTTTTTGTTTGTTTGTTTGTTTGTTTCTTTTGTTTTCATTTAGCGAGATTTATAGAAATATTGGACTAGAGTAATCCAACCTTTTCCTATCTCTTTCTTGTAACGCGAACATCCGCCCGCCTAATTTTTGTTTAACTACACTTAGTTAATAGTACCGTAATGTCATCTCAATATATATCATTGTATTAGTTGTCATAATATATAGAAAATACATATAACAATTATTTAAATGACTCACAATCAATCATTTGTTAGAATGTATATATATGTGTATACATACGTGTAGATATGTATACATATATAGATACACGCATACACACATGTATACATACATATATTTATATATATTTATTTATTTATATATATATTTATATTTATTCATTTATTTATAATATTTATATTTATATTTATATTAATCGGTGTGTTAATTTTACATGATATTTTTTTTACACTCGTCGCAGAGAGAGAGGAAAAGGATGCCGAGGAAGGATTCTGCGAAAGGAGGAGGGGGAGGAAGTATCTTTGAAAGGATTAGAAAAGGGCTAGGATCAGGTAATTAATAGATCTTTCATACATTTACATTGTCCTCATCGTACTACTATTTTAAAGTGAAACTCCTCAGGGTTTAGCCGATATCTTACAAACATTTCACTTTTTATTTTGTCTATCTTGTACTGTTGTACGTATCCTCGCTCTTTTACGAACTATATTTTTCCGTCATACCGTTTTGTCAGGCGCGGAGCAGATGGAATTTTTCGTTATTCCATTCCTCTCTCATATTTAATATCTCGCAATGTCTATCCAATGTCTTTTTAACCTTTACAAACGAACCTCTGCCTCTCGTGCTCCGAACACCGGGCGCTTTGCTCTTTCTATCCTCTCAAGTTGTCTTTGATGTTTTCGTTAACGAGGCATATAAACATTTACTCGTCTATATATATCTAACATATTCGTGTATCAATACTTAGGTAAATTCTCGCTTCTTCTGCCGATTTCTATTTCATTCTGTAATCGAAGTTTCAACCACGGCCGCTTCGACTCGATCTTTCAGCCGGCGAGTTTTCGAAATATTTCTTTCGCGTACACCTGCTCCTATATGGTATAAAAGGACGATAGGGTGACATTTGATTTCTCTTACGTTTTTTTCATTTTTGTAAAGGAGTCACAATCACGAAAATCGTCAAGCAATAATAACATTGATAACTACTCACGATTCAATGCATTTTATCAGCTGATTACTTTTGCAATTTCACTCTCTGTTCAATTCTATCGCTCAGTGCTTGCAACAATCTCCGCTTTCCAAGATTTGCACGAACACACCGCGTCCAATCGAATGACGTAATTCGAATGATGTGACATTTAGAAACTTTAGAATCGGCACGCGGTACGAAGTTCGGCAATTCGCTTATTGTACGAAGCAGGTCTTTTGAAATTGATTTTTCTGCCTACAAACAATTTTACACGCTATTGTACGTGACGAAAAAATCGTAAAAATTTCGCCGGAATATCTACATACATTCGTCTACCGTCTCTGTAAATGGTGTCGAATTCTTTAACATTAAAACATTCTCAAAACATCGTTATGTTTCTCCTCCTTTATTATCCATATTGAGCGGAAAGGTATTGCTGTGTGGTTTCTCGTCAAGAAGAATCCTGTCTTTTGATATGTCAGACGTCTAGCTGGCTCTCATTCTCTCACTCTCACACTCTCTGCTTTTGATTTTTTCTTTCTCATCCTTTATTTCCATCGAATGGTAGGGGACCGATAAGCTTCGACTCTGATCTTTCGCACGAATGTCAGTGTTTCTTGTTCCATACAAATTTTTAACTCAATTATAATTGTAAAATATTTTACACTTTTGTAATTATTTGAAACTTTCTACGCGTAATGAAAATTCACGTCCAGAATTATTTGTACGTATAATTCGAAGATTATCTGTTGCAATTTCGAGAAGAGTGGTGAATTTTTAATTTGGAAAACTAGGTATCTGAATAGAGCGGCGATTTATACTTCTGCCATTCGGTAGAAAGATCAAAGCGAAACTCTGATCGACCTCTGTAGACCTTTTCGTGTGCACTTGCGAATGCAAACGAAGAACATCGATAAACGTGTTTGCTATGTACACACACAAAGAGCACCGATAAGAAATATACGATAAATAAATACAAGAATTATCCTAAAGAATGTCCAATCCTATTATTCGATTAACGTGATGGTTTTTTTACTTTAATTTCCCGTTCCATTAAGCACGAACGGCTTAACAAAGTTTTGCAAAGCGAAAACTATCGATGATTGTTACGAATTCTTTTATATTTTCATCCTATTAAAAATCATTCCCATTCCCATTCACACGGTATTGGTGTTACAAATTTTCCATTATCAATCAACGAGTGAAAATATCACGTGCTTCCCATCTGTCCACGTCAACGTCGACCTTTGATTAACGCTTTCGCTTTACAACGTCGCTTAAAAATACGAACAAAATTATTCGACGAACAATCCTATCGGGAGCATGATTAAACGTCCCGATGATCGATGCTCGTATCTAGATCTGTGCATTTTGATTTGGAGCTTCAGCCACGGTTACTGTGTACACTGTATAATATATGTATATCTTTCACATAAATAGTAGCTAGAACGCAGCGAAGCGCGAGCGAGGATGCGTCGATCTCTTCTCCAAAGTCGAAAAATTCTCCTTGGATCGACACAAACCGCGCTTTCCTCGCGGAACTATGCACTCGAGAGTCCAATAATCATGGATAATTGTTCTCCGAAGAGCACTTTTAATACCATTCAATCATTTCCATCGTTTACTTCTCCGATCCTTTCCTCTTTATGTAACCTTCTTCGTACTTCGACAAATTGTTTTCCATTTTGATTGTCAATTTTGATTCTTCGATATTTTCGTTGAAAGATGTTCGAATCTCGAGCGCAGTTTGTATCCTACGCGACGTCGCTTCGATCTCTTACGCGTCTAAATTGAAATACACGAGTCGTGGAATTCATGAGGAGTATCGGAGGGGCGGGAGGGGGTTGGATCGAGAGGATCGAAAGGATTTCGTGCACCTTCTTGCACACCGTTGTTCACGACACATATAAAATCCAGACTCTTTATACAGAATATTATTGCATACTACACGTTCGTCGCTCGCGGGCTACGATTCACCACATTTGCACTAACACATTTGCGCTAAAACGTACTATAACGCGTACGTAGAGACGAGTGGAAAAGGAACGAGAGTCGATTCAGCCTCGACGACGTAACTTATTGGGAGGAACGGAAGATTCACGGAACGATATACCCGAGAATTTTTCCTAATTTTATCGCAGCAGTGTTTCTTTCCTCTTTTTGATTTACTACACCGACTGAGATGTTGCGTCTTTTGATTACAACGACGATATTTGGCACGGTATTTATTGTTAAGCGTTACGATCTGATTTTTCAAATAATTTCGCGTTTCTGGTTGATCTTCGTTGTTTTTGATTTTTCGCACAGTGTGAATAGTTTCTTGCTTCTTTGTAGAGAACTTTGGCGAGGTATCAGCGAAAGAAATTTTGAAACATTCTTCGTACCACTTTTGATAACCGTAAAAATGAATATTTTGATTAGAACAGATACCTTTCATTGCTATAATAGTCACTCGACGAAATAGGAATTTAAACATTGAAAATTCATTTTTGATATTTGAGTTTAAGACACTGACTTCGGATATTAATGTTTAGCAAGCAGAATACGATCGCAAATGAAACTTGATGACAATTTGCTTTTAATAAAATAATTTACTTATACAGATATTCCCGTATGTATAAGCGTGTATATTTTTCTAATAGCGACTGACGCAGGGAAAAGGTTAAACATTTGACAATAATTCGATTGCGATGAAATCTTTGATACTTTATCGGAATATATCAAATAAAATTTTTCTATTGTAAACTTAGGTATCGGCTTAGAATTCTATACATCGGGATGCACTCCGAATAAATCAATTATTCCGTGTCAATTTTGATAAAGAGATCGTCTTCATCTTCAAACCGATCAGAAGCCATCGCAGTTACAGAAATTATCATTGAAAACAGAATACTCTGTTGTTCATGGTTAGACTAGACATCGAACCATTGCTTCATGATTTTTTCACAAGTTCCCAGTTGTTTCGTTCTCTCCAAACCATGCTCCGATTATTAACGATCGAATTTTGTTTAATTCTATCTAACTTTCGCCACTGGCGATAATTACCGGATCATAATCTTAAATCTATTCGAAAGAACGTAAAGGTTAAAAAATATTTCGTATTCTCTCGAGTAAAATTGAAATTCTTCTAAAACATGCGAGTCGCGAAGACGCTGCGAAACGACCGTTGACTGTTCGTTTCTCGACTTTTCCTTAAGAATTTTTCCAACCTATTATTCGTATTATACAATCGTTCTCAGTATCGAAGCTCGTAAAATAAGCCAATGCCTACAAGAGTTTTAAGAGGAAGAAGAAAACTCTTCGCAAGATCGACGTACTATGTAACAAGCGGATACGAAGATACGTTATAACATACTTCGAGAAAACTCTTTATTGGCACGTGATTCAATTTGATTCTCCAATTTGACATACGCTATCGTTTAAAAATCTTATTCTTTTTTCCTTTTACACTTAAAAAACATCTAAATTACTCATCCATTCAACCAATAAAAAGTACCGTGCATCGTATCCGCTTTCTCTAGGATTTAAGTACACTCGTATCTATCTAAAGAATGAGAAAATATAAGAAAGAGGGACGAGGGGAGAGTATACAGGTGGCTACAGATGGCGAATAGGCGCAATTACTTCGGCTTCTTACGAATTAATACTTTCCATACATTTCATTCATACATAGGGACACGGCACGCGCGTATTTAAGGACTAACTAACAAAGGATTGTCTGCTTAAAGGGGTTTCTCATCCGATTCAATGCATCCATGAGGCAGCGATCGCTGTTACACTTTCTATGAAACGTCCTTGAATTTTATTCGAACGCTCTCGTATAATTCGTTTCCCTCGTTACGTACTAATATCGTCGCAGAACGATTTGTTCTTTCTCCTGGAGAAAGAAATATTAAACACGATTCCGTTTAAGCGCGTCATGAATGCAGAACTCCCTCGGCCACGACACATTTGCTATCTACCGAGATCTACTATGTACATCAATTCCTTTTAGACATAGCTAATATTTCGTTCCTCGTCATAGTTAAAAAGATTATTACATTAAGTATAGAGTCGCCGGTAAGAAACGGCGTACGTACGTGCACGCGCAATCGGAACACTCCTTCTCTAGTTCTTTTCTTTTGCTTCGTTCTCGCATCTGTTTTCTTTCTTCCGTATTTCTCATGTAACACACAGTATACACATATACATACATACACACGGTGACGCAACACACGTATTCCATTCTGCTCTGACACCTTCGCCGTCTATCGCAACACCAAACGATTTCTGCTACGAATCAAAATGTCCACATTTTATTTCTTTATTTACTTCTTTTATTCAGTTTAGTCGCCGTTTCCTTTTCATTTCTGCTAACCGAGGATTTGGGTTGGGATGGGCCCGGAGTGCACTGCGGCACAAGTGATTCTATCTTCTAAGCTTAACAACAGCTCGATGATCAATTTCGTCGTCCAGTTTTCCATCCCTTTCCCTCTTCTTACTTCCGTTCGCGAAATAAGCTTCCAACGCGATACGATACCCGACACTCGCCTCGCTTCTGGCCAACTTTCGTGAAAACGCTCGCGGTATTGAACAGCGTTAAAAGCATAGCGTTTTTCTCAAGCGTTAGAAGGAAGATTCTAGCTAATCGAGGGAGTCGGTCGAGGTTTCCGAGTATGTCGACGAAACTTCGAGCGTCTCTTACATGATAACGTGATACCATATTAAACTAAATTTCTATCGTTTATCTCGCTGAATAAATTTGACAAGAGGATCGTACGAAATAATCATTTTGATAGAGGTAAGGCTTAGTGCAGAATGGATTAACTCGAAGACTTGTTTGGAGCAATTAACTCATTCGTTAACACAGGCACATACGCTACGAAGGGTAAAGAAATTTCGACAACGAAGACACGTTGCAGAGTTAACGACATTTCGCTATTCGTAAACTTGAGATCAATTTTTTTTCAGGCAGTAGAAATAGAGAGAAACTGAGCAATCAAAACGAACGTTCTTCTCTTCATTACGCATAATCAGACGGAAGAAACGTAAAACTAGATTCTTATGCACGACGGCGATACCTCCGTGCTTTGGCACATCGTTACGATACGTCAGAATTGATAAAACATTGTTACGAATCTTTTTTCGCAGCAAAACACTCGGAGCAATGGAAACAGGTATCGAAGAGAAACGTCGCTGTAAAACGCGGACGATCGTGCGTTTTGATCATTCGATTACTCGAATATACTTTCTATTCCATCTTTTAAACACTGTGCGTCTTTGTATTATAAAAAATACCAATTCGCGTTTCAGAAATTGTCTTGTTTCTTTGCTCTCTTTCTACGATTGTTAAAATCGTTATGAAAGTTATTATTGATAAAATCGACGAGTCGTTAAATCTGCAATGAAATTATTGAAATTAACGTGACTGAAATTATTCGAAGAGCAGATATAGTTCGGAGCAACGATCATTTAAGATCGTATAAAAAGAGGAGAAAAAGTGTATTCTTATCCTATCGAAGAACACGCTTCGCGTTTCCTTCGAACCGATATCAAAAACCTTTGATTTCGTTCCCCCGTTCTTTTTGCTTCTCCTCGGTGTCTCTTTCTTTCGTTCGTTCTCTCGTTTTCTCACTTCCTCTAATATCATAGTTAAAAATCAATGATTAGTTACCAGAACACAAGGCACTTGGCTTACACATCGTACATATTTTTATTCTTTTTTCTTCATTCTTTTTTAATTTCTTTCGTTAGTCGCTTGCTTTTGGTGTAGCTCGGTGTTGGGATAGCTTGCGCAGGACGCACCGCATACACGAGACGAACGACGCGAGACATCGATTATGTTCATTGTAATCGAGAAGCAGCTGACTCGATTCACTACCGCTAGTTACTATTTACAATGTGTTTACAATTGAAAAATATCGTTATAATATATCTATTCCACACTGAAAATACCAACATTTTTTTGTTTATTAAATCGAGTTTCGTAAGACGTCAATAGCGAATAAATTAATCGACTGATAAATTAATAAAATATTTTAGGTGTTTAAAATTAAGTAATTGTAACTCGATGAATAATAAAAACGGAATTGAATATATCGAAGTAAATTGAAAAAAGTTATCGAAAAATATAATGATAGAATAATCGTCTGTATTACGTTTCGTTGCTCCTTAAGTTATACTCGATAACTCACGGAAAATTAAATATCCTTGTTCCTTGGGAATCTTTTTTTTTTAATTTGCTACACGTATGTAAGATTATTTCTGTAACAATTTTAATTAGAAACAATGGTAGTAAGTCGTAACTCCAAAGAACATTTACATCATATAAAAAATTCTATATACTATTTACCATACTAATATTTCGTTTCTCCTCATACGAAAGTTTTCGAATAGATGCACGAATAACGATTAGCTACGTTCTTTTCTCGAGAAATGTACATTCAAATGAAGTTCCATTTAGCGCTACATCACATCGATTCGTCTACTAACCGCTAAATTAGCAACAATGACGTTAATATCGACTAAAATCGTTCATTTCGCGTCTCGTCGTCGGTTGCAGAGTGCCTTGCGACGTATGATGGAAATAACACGCAGCAATTACTCACAATATCAATAGAAGAAAATAGTCCATATGTATGTATATATATACATATATATCGACACATACATATATATATATACTACGTATGCAATGCAGTTTTAATATATATTATATACATATATTACGTATATATATCATATATTATATATTATACATATACCATATATTTAATATATAATATATATATACATATATTTATTTATTTATTTATTTCATATATCCATTGCTCATCATCCATATCCATTTATAAACGACGGTTAGATTATACATTACATCTGAGTATTAAAACATCATTTCTTTCTTTCTCTTTCATGCTTGTCTTTGAATTTCCCGCAGCGATATTATTCCACGGTTATACACATCTTTTTTTAATATTCTGGTGCTCTCGTGAGCCAGGGTTTTCGGTAAGTTTTGCTCAATATCATCGAAAGGACGAACATCCGGATCGGTCGATCGAGGAAAAACCGAAGTTTCGTTCAGCTAATCCGTGAACAATTTCGTCGACTTATCTCGAGACACGCGGATCGTCGAATTTCCGCAACAGGCGGATCGGTGTTTCAAATTCGATCGATCGTTCGTGCAGTCAAACTTCGATCGTGATTGGTTCACGTGCAATGATCGAAAACTCCACCAATTTTGTCAAGAATTTGATGTATAAGTTGATCGACGGTTCGACGATTGCCTTGCAAAGGATCGACGATCGTTTCATTGCAAAGTATCGTTGCAAATATATCGAAGTACATCGATAAGAATTTAAACGAACACGATCGCGACAAGTCGACTGTTGGGAGTTTTACATTGTTGAAGAAACTGAACAACCGAAGCAAGCAACTGTTTCCCCCGTTTTCCAGAAATCAGCCCGTTCCATCTGCGTTTCCTTTTATCGCGTACCGAAGCCCCATCGCTCACGATTCCGAAGCGCGAGCTGCTGTTTCCTTTTTACGCTTCCTCTTTTCTATTTTATTTTGTTTCATTTGAACGAACAACATCGAGATTTAAACCGCGACCTATCGCAAAGCGCGTGGTCGCTGCCTACTCCCTGCACGTAATCGGCGCCCATATATATATAAATATATATATACGAATATATATATTTATACATGTATAAGTATTTATATATACAAATATATATATAAGTATATATATCCCCACATATCTATATAATAATTAATAATAATTAATAGTTAATAATAATAATATCGCCCTTTCATATCCAATATATATATATGTGTATATTAAATAAAATCGTATGTACGCAATATAATGTATAATCACTAGACCAATGTATATTAGTATCGCTCTTCGAACGTAATACTGATGCATAGAAGCTCGTCACTCCGGCTAAGCCTAACTAGCGCACATCAACATCGATCTCATCGTTTCTCCCGTCATCGATGGAATCCTTCTTCCTGCCCTTAATTTTCGTCGATGCTTTCGCCGGACCTCGAGCTCCTCGATTTTTGTCGACTGACGTTAAAATCAGAAACGTGCGCGCCTATAAACTCTCGTTGATCCATCTGTTTATAAGCCTGTTCAAATATTCACAATTCGCGCAAGGGCGTCGTAGCACCTCGGTCAAAGACTTCGTTAAAACTTCGTTAAAAGGACGAAAAGCAAGCGGTTACATGGTGGCTATCGACAGACTAAAGAGGTATACCTAACACAGTGATCGATTCGAAATTTTCACGAGGCCATGCGTAACTGGACAAAATCGACGCTCCTCGACGGTTTTCATTTATTTAAAGGATCGACAAAGAGTCACAGACGCGCGCATTCGGTTTCAGAGGATCAGCTGCGACGTTTGTGCCGTCTTTGTTGGCCGAAGACCAATGTGGTGGAGTCGCGTGTCGAGGGGTTTTCATGCCTCCTATGGGGTCTTTCGTTCCTCTCTCTCCTCGTAGATCGGAGAGGAAAGTTAGTTTGATAGGCCTTCGAATCGATTTTCGATCGTTTTCGTCGACGACTCGGTACCACATCGCGCTTCAAATTGACTGAACTGTGTGTAAATGTGTGGAAAGCCACGCTATCGTTTCTCATGAGCCGATTGCATAGTATAGAATGTGGAACTGCGTGAAAGCGCAGTCGAAAAAGAATCGTTCAAATGGAAGAATTTATAGAATTAGTCCAACTAGTCTATACTATATTAATGAGAAATTTGACGAAGGAAGGTTCAAAAGCAACGTTCAAGTTTATTTAGATACTTGATAAGTATGGGTAGTAAAAATATTGCTCACGAGGGACGATCACGGGACGTTTCGTCTGCAAATCCCTTAAAATGGAATCCCTCACTCGGCCAGCTGTAGTTAGCGCATACGTCATCTAACACAATTAATAATATATTGTCCATATTGCTTATGGCACCAACTTTTGAGCGATATCATTGCAAATTTTTCTTCTTTCTTTCTTTGTTTATTTGTTATAGAGTTACGAGAGGTTCGTCTGCGCTTTTCCCGGCGTAGCCTGAAAATCGGCGCTTCCTCGATATTCTTTCTTTCACGCGAGTTTTGAGCAAAAGACAATACAAGAGTCGGAGAGAGAACGGTGTTTTTTTTCCTTTTCCTTCTTTTCTTTTTATCGTTTCGTTTAAAAGACTAACCGTGACGAGGATATTTTAATGTATACAGCTACACCTTACAGGTAAGAACTAGTTGAGCAGAGAAGTGGAAAAAACAACGACAGCGCGGACACGCGTCCACACCGATATTGCTACCGAGCACACGTTTCTTCTTTCACTCTATCGTAATAATTATTGCGATAATAACCGTGCGATAAAAATGTCCGTGTCACATGAATACTCTGGACCGTGCTGTTCTCACGTTCTCTATATATTCGCGATTTTTTTCACGACAGCAAAACGGATCAAAGATAAGGGCTGTCTAGAACAAGGGATCTTTGAATACGAAATCGAAAGATTGTTCGTATCGAACGAACGAAAATCGAATAATCGAAGGGTTCGAAAAATCGAACGAATCTAATCTCACAAAGTTGTCAGGTAAAAAAAGACACGAGAGACGACGATGGTTTTGTCTGAACGAGATCAAAGATTCCCAATGCCTCGCGTTCTACGAATTTATTTCTTTCCCTTTTGTTTCTCTTTTTCTATTTCTCTCTTCTCTTACTGTTTTTTTTTTGTTCCGTTATCTTCGTGTATTTAGGATCGAATCGATCAGTTCTCATGTGAAACGCGACATTACGTATCCGTGGCTCACCTACAGCTGACCATGCTTCGAATACATTTAAAAACACTATTAACAATACATTTCGTTTTTTTGTTTCTCCGTCGTAGTAAAAGTTATAATAGAGAATAGTATTAACATCAAATAGAAGAGTATAAAGAACCATGCTGGCGTATAGAGATAGATATTAAAGTAGGTAATAGGTAAGAGGACGATAGATTACGATATCAATATAATCCAATAAATAACTTTTCACTTGTTTAAGAGTAGTTTTTTTTTTCTTGCATAAACGATGATGATCATTTAGTAGACTTTTTTTCATTTTAATACAGTATTTTGAGCACATTCCTCAGGTGTATAACCACGCTACACTTTCTTCGCCGAGTTGTACCAATATATTTCGCAACGTCACCTCGCCATTGCTTCGATTTGATTTATCGACGATATGAGACATATCTTTTTCTTTTCGCAGACATACGAGTTATGGTGTGTTAATAAATTATTAAATAAAATTCGACTAATGAAAATCAATCACATTCACGATGAACAATGGTAACGATAGACTCGAAGACACTATGCTGCCTTGGTCTGCTTAATCATTTAAATTAACTACGAATATAATATATATTAAAATATCGTTAAATAATTTTGTACTTCGTCGAAGTTTCAAAATTAATCAGCGTATTGTGAAATAATTTAAACTATACATTTTTTTCTTTTTTTTTTTTAACACTTAGATAAATACAATCGATAACGTCTAGTACGATATTAAATAAATTGCGTAACAATTTCGTGCTCGATAAAAATTAAACTAAACTTTTCAGGTCGTGCTTAAATAAGATTTTTGCTAAAAATCAATTTCACTCGGTCTGGATAGTCACATAGAATTAAATATAATAAAATTAATCTCTGAATTCGAATCCGCTACGTTTTTCGTTCGGCTGTACGATTTTGCCGGTAGAAACAAAAAATTTCATACGATGAACGTAATCCGTTTCGTCGTCAATCTATCTCCATTCACTCGATGTTATCCGCTAACTCGACTAATGGCAGTACAATATCGGTACAACTCACTAATTGATGGCACGGGTCCGCCTATGTACAAATATGTAATACCATATACCACATACCATTTAAATACATCACATATTTATCATTTTTTTTTTTTTGTTATATATATATTCTCCATATAGATATATATATATATCATTCTTTTTTTCTGTGACGTGGAGGGACTCGTTTGTACAATTCATGCATATATTCGTTACTGTTTCATTGCTTCGTTTTATCGTACCTTTCCTCAAAATTCTGAGTAATCAGCCTCCAGAATTGCCTCTCGCGTTTACATTTGTCAAACAAATCCAGAGAGTGTGGCCAAGCTTGGAACTTTCTCGTTACAGGAGAAAGAACGTAGAATAATTACATTTTATTAAGTACACATAATCTTACCCAAGAAGGCTGATTAAAAGCTAACTAAATTTTAAGTACATATACACTTTGTTTTTTCTTAAATTCGTAACGCAATTTAATAAGAATTATTTAACTACGAAATTATCGAAATAATTAATTCGGTTGTATTTTAACGACTAACGATCGTGATCTCTGGATTTGATCTCGCTGCTGTGTAATAATTTCAACATTTTCTTCTTCTTTTCCCTTTCCTCGACTTCTCGTTTCTTTCTTTTTCTTCTTCTTTTTTTTTTTTTTTTTAATCACTAACTACGTCGTGTTTCACCTCGAATCGATTCTAAATCTGATTAAGAGTTAGATTACGTACATATAATAAGAATTACATTAGTAGAAACGTAGTTTCTGTAACAAGTGTATTGTCTTAAATGATATGTCTGCTAATTTTGTTGCATTTCGACTTATGACCCGGACCTGTGGTCGGGATTCACATATATAACAGTTTTACACCTTAAATGAACTTATTTTTAAATACTCGAATCACCTAGGATCTTAGTTAGTATAGTTAATTATAGATTTCTAGGATTACGCATCTTATTCGATTTATTTCTTTTCCTTTCTTTCTCTCTCTCTCTCTCTCTTCCTTTCTTTCTTTACTGGAGGCCGTTCACTCAGAGTTTACAAAATCGTGTGTTCTTCTATGGTCGTAAAAGAGGTATACCCATGGGCCGTAAGTATCCGTGATATTCGCGATTTAAGATTCGAAAATAAGTACACGCGTCGAACGTTTGAACGATAAAATACTGCTTCGATTTATTTACTCTTCATTGCTATCAAATGTGGTCAATGTGATAAAAATATTTCTCTCGAACGAAACGATCGCTCGTTGCGTGTCTGTGGAACGATATTTAGGTATCTAGGAAACAAGGATTCGTTATTTATCAGCGGTTTTCTCTTTTTTCGAGAGATGATTTTCTTTCTTTGAATAGATAGAACGGTGCCCTTGGCCATACGCCTTTCTTTTCTTTTCTTTTTTTTTTCTTTCTTTTTCCATCGATACGCAATTCTTGTCTGTAAATGAACGAATGGTGCGTGGCCGGAACGTTTGTCGTTTGAACAGCGCGTTACACATTTCTTTCTCGATTTCATTTTCGTCGGTGGATCAGGGGGTTGAGAAGGGTTGGAAAGGGAAAACATGGAAGAAACACAAGACACACACGCATAAAGGACAGACGATTCTCTCGTAAGCTTAAAATCCAACGAATCTGCTCGAATGCGGAACGTCAAACGGAAGTATCTCTCCTTTCTCCTAGATCTTTCTCTCCTTCTGTTTCGAAACGTGTTTGTACGTTGTTCGTAACGATATTCTTTCCTCGCGTATTTTTCAGACTAAAAAAGCAACATTGGAAAATGTCAAGCCATCCTTTCTTTCGTTCACTTTTCTCTTCCTTTCTCCCCTTTTGTTTTCGTTTAAAACTTGACAGATTCTTTAAAAGCATCCTCAGTCACTTGCATCTCTTTTTTTCGCTTTTTCCCCTTTTTACACGTGAAAAGTTTAAAAAGTTAAAATGTATATCGTGGTTTTTTAATTCCTTTTAATGGTAAAAGTTAATAAGAAGAAGAGTGTTAACAATAACAATATCTTTAAAGGTAGAATTAGAGCAGCTACGATCGGCGGACAAATCTGAACGACAATCTCTCGAGTGACGTTGGCCAATGGATACACGTGTATACGTTTTAGCGTTCACACGTATCGTGAAACGTAGCTCGAGTACGTGTCAACGCCACGTGTAGCTTTTCTCGTATATTTGTTTCTCGTATATCTTTACTTGTAAAATTTCGCCGAGAACGATGTTCCTATATATACATTTAAAACAAGCAAACAACGTAACTAAAACCAAGCAACATAGAATTTCTGCCGTTCAGGCCGAATTTCGTACGCCGATGTAAATATTAATTAAACGATATAATCGCTAAATAATCGCTAATATAATTATTCTTTAATTAAATTACAATTGTACTACCTATCGGATAAAGTTTCGAAACATAAAGGCGAGACAACGTATTGTCAATACCACGGTAACAATTTATAAAATCAACGCAAACGATCATTTAAGGCACCTTACATACAGGAACATCGTTGAATTCCGTTAAAACGAAAGGATAAAAATTTGCGAAACTTGTATCCAGGCGATTCACCGTCATTGCCTCGAGGGTCTCGCCTCGTAGTCCCTAGTAAGGTAGAAAATCAAGCCAAGTATATATACTTTATTTATAATATAGATCCCTCCTAAAACAACCTAAAACCTATAACCTACGTATTTTTTTTTTGCGTTAAAATTCATTCGAATTGTACATACAGACACTGACGTTTAGAATTATGTACAGACATGTACACGAATTATGTACACATAGAATGGTGATCTAACGCGATCATTGTTAGTCGAATAATAATCCGTCTGTTTCTTCTTTCTTTTTCTTATCTCTTACTTTTTCTTTTGTTCGCATCTCGATTTATTTAAATAAACGCTCTCTGCCACGTGTCTGCGTTCGATGCGCGTATATATAATGTATTCATGGCTGTATGTATAATTAATTTATGTTACAGTTCGATCGCGATCGCACGATCGATCGCGGCCCGAAGTGAAACTTGAACAACGTGTCTCTCTTTCTTAATCTTTTTTTTTTTTCTTCTATAGAGGACTATATCTTGTCTAGGCTACGAGTTATCTTCAAATTACATCGATCTGTTTATACATATGTATAATATGTATATATATAATATATATTAAAATTTATTCTGACAAATATAGTTAATATATATATTATATATATTAAGTAACAGAGGTAACAAAAATCTTGGGGAGCTTCAACAAATCTACGAACGTTTTCTCTTGACGATTGATCGCTTTACTTATCGACATTTAAATACGCTAAATGTAAATTTAAACTAAGTAGAACTAGAGCGAACGTGCAACAAGTCGTATTAATTTTAGAAGGACGGGATGTGCTCGCGAACCGTTTATAAGATCGTTACCTTACGTGCGTTTTTAAAAACAAGATCAATTTTAGATTAAGTTCATCTTATATTACACTACGTTCATGTTATATTTAACCAATTAGCTTTATACTTCGATTTATACCTCTCTTTATTCTAATCGTCTTGTTTTCCATTCGAATCTCGTTGAAAAATATCCGAAAGAAAAGATTCTTCTAATCGCAGGTGAAACGATTCGATTCGTAAGCCGATCTCGTCTACGATAAACCAAAAAAAAGAAAATAAAAGAGGTAATGAAGAGTAGATAGTGAAGAAAAGACGATTAAAATTAATCTAAAATGTTTAAAAAATGACAAAGAGGCAACAGGTAACAGTTAATGTCTTGTGGCACAATCCTGGGAACATTTCACGTGCATATAGCCATAATAGGTACATCGAAAACTGCGAATAATCGTTCAACGCGTTACATCGCACTAAATCGTGGCTAATTCCCTTATCCTGACTCATCCAGTCAGGTTTAAACCTCTGCTAGATTGCTACTTTAAAAAAAAAAAAAAAAAAAAAAAAAAAGGAAATACTTAAAAACACCAGCCAGTGTGTCGCTCGTGTAGGACACGATCTTTCCTGTAGGCCATTTGGTTCGTCGATGACGTTTTCACGCGTCTCCAACATCCTCTTTTGTTAATCGACAAAACGAAAATGATCAATAAAACAGACGGAAAGCTTGCACGTTCGATTATTATCCCATAGACAAATCCAACCGATCGCTGTTGACCGCTGCCGTTGCTGGACTGTCGCGATGTTTCGTCCATCCCTCGTTTGACACGAAATGGGGGACTTCCGTTACCCTGTCTCCTCATTGAACAGAGCTTCGACTACGGCTGCGAAGTATAACACCCACGCGATATCTCTATCCTCCTTTCGTCATTTTCAGTATCTAGATTTCTTTGCAAAAATTAGAATTTCCATTCTGATCGTACTTATGTCATTTGTTTTTCTTTTCAACGGTTTCTTTCGAAGTCTGTTACTAACAAAGGATAGAGGTACCTCGGGATAGTTTCATCCTCCGATGCACGTGTTCCACACCTATGTCTGACCGCGTATGTATAACTTATGGTATGGCTGGTCTGGTAGAGAACACGCGTCGTTTCGTTTCGCTCAAGTCCATAGCGCGTGCAAGAGGTATTTCTCGTTTTCTTCGTTTTATTTGTTTCCTTCTTTTCATTGTTCTTGGAACTATATTATCTATCATATGGAAGTGTCCGTTTCTCATTTATAACTCGCCTAGAACGTCAGTTAACGTTTTGCCTCTGCGTAGGAGGTTTCGAGACACGACTCTCTCTCTCTCTCTCTTTCTTTCTCTGTAGATTGACACTGGAGTCACTAACTTTTTACGCGTTTTCGTCGTGTCATCGACGATCCTTCGACGATCGTGATTTATTGTTTTCTAGTTTTAGTTTCTCTTAGTAGTGCCTGCCTATTAACGTAGCGCGACCGTAAAATACTTTCCTACCGTACCGTTACAGCCTTCGTTAAGGTAACTTTAGTTGAACCGGCTGGGCATCGTCCTATGGTGGTCTGAGCCGGGTTGGGTTGTGCCATAAATGCGCTTGATTCTGAGCGCCGGTGTCACTATTGCTGGGAGGCAGTTGTTGCTGATTGAAGTCTTGGGCCTGCGATGAAACGCTGCTTGATTGTTGTTGTTGTTGTTGTTGTTGCTGCTGCTGTTGCTGCTGCTGCGATTGTTGTTGCTGTGGTTGTTGCTGCTGACGTTGTTGTTGGGATTGCTGCACCTTCGATTGCTGCTGTGCAGGCCTTTTAGATTCCTGTCCCGTTGAATCGGGCGAGGGTACCGGCCTGTGAGATTTCATGTGTGCGCTTCTGCTTTTCACTTTGTTGAAAACTCTGCAAAGACAAATTGAACGACCGTGTTAGTTCAATCGACGATTTACCGTCGGAATTAAGTTTGAACGGATTAGACTGTAGATAGGTAAATGTAAACACGATGCCTGGGATCGGTAAATAACACACAGACTATGCGAATCAAAGAAATTGAAGCTATTGAGATGTGGGCAACATTAATGGTATCGTATCGAAAGGGGATCTTTTCATTTTGTTTTTTTAATCTCCTTTCTCTTTGATAAATTGGTGTATAATTTCGATGATTTTGAGTATTTGTAATTCTTGTCGAACGTATTTTCAACGATGTGTTCGGTATTCATGATCGTGACGACAACGACGTATGAACATTGAGCTAATTAATGACAGATCATGCGTATGATGCGCTGCAACATTAATTATCGATTCCATGGTAATGCAAGCATTCTAAATATTTATTGCCGGAATTATTCACCTTGACGTGCGACGTGTAACCGTATTGGAACGATTGCAATTCAAATGAACGAGATCGAAATGCTGGTTTAACAGAGAAAGGAATGTAAGTGACAGCAACGTAAACGTAATTTAATGAGGCGAATAACAAATTTATTAAAAAATCATGTCGAGCAAGGAGATACAGATGTACAATATTTTTCACAGTGCATTTCCGAACGGTGGAAAAGAAAAAGAAAGAAAATTTGATTTACGTATGATGGTCATATACGCTGCTACGTATCGTTAGAAATTTTCCACTATTTTCTCTACTTTATACGTACATCGATGCTTCTCTAACATTTTTGCAATATTTCGCAACATTGCGATTAAATTTTAGATTTAAAACGTATACGTTCAGGCAAATACATCGATTTCATTATGCGA
Organism: Bombus fervidus; assembly: GCF_041682495.2. NCBI lineage: Eukaryota > Metazoa > Arthropoda > Insecta > Hymenoptera > Apidae > Bombus > Bombus fervidus. The sequence continues at coordinate 10,420,381 of NC_091527.1, read as the reverse complement.
TTATGCACAGAGCGTTGCAAGCAGATTTTGAAACAAATTAATAAATCTCAAGACAAAAGGAATTAAAAGTAGAGGACAGACACGATTAACAATACCGTTTTAATAAATTTACCGCAAGATACCTATGGTTGTTGAAAACATATGTACCAAGCAATTTATATGAGTATATTATACAGAGAATAGTGCGTTTTCATTGAACATATCAAACTTGCTGCAATAGCATATTGCATAATTATTGCCCTACGTTAATATATAGTAAGTAAAACACTTATTAAAAAGCGGCATTAACAGTATCTAGCAGCAAGTAGGATACAAGTATCGTAATGAGTCTTTTTGTGAAAATATGTTTGTAGCACAGAGTGCTAATGAATATCAAGGATATCTTTGGCTTCTTCAAATCATCTTTCCATCAACTTCTATTTTCTAAACACTTGTTTTGCAACTTTAACGTTATAACAATCTTTCAAAAACCGTTTAATCCAACAATTCACTCTAAATCCCAAAGATTCTCTTTCCTGTAAACAATAAATCTAATCTCTCTCTCTCTTTTAATTATTTAATATAATATTAATTATAATATTCGTTCTAGAACTACTATTAACAAAATATCCCTGTTATTCGCAAACTCTCCGTTGAGTATACGACACGTAATCGAAATTTGAATCTACAAAAACGAGCACTGAGAAACTCTACGTGGTTCGAAATTAAACAAAAAAATAAAAAGAAAGAAGACGAGATAATTTAATGCAGAAAGGCTCTCTTTCTTTCTCGGCCTGTTTCTCTCGCCGTCTAAAAAAGAAAGCAAAGGTGTTCTCTATAGTTGTGCTTGCGCCGATACTTGCTGCTTGTAACCCGTCGTGTTAATTAATTCGCTTGTGTCAGTGGCTAGCCGTCGGTTATTTTATTCGAAATGGACTTAATTTTTTGTTTAGATTAGAGATTGGAGACTTACTTCCCGCAAATCTTGCAGGGGTAGTGAAGTGGGGTGGGCACGGGTAGTTGTTGCTCAGAACTAGTGTGAGTTTGTGAGTTGGTGTTGACTGTGGCGTGGCCGGTATTGCCGGTTTGGGCGGTTTGGGTGCTTCCGGCCATCGTTACTGTTACGCTTCCGCTAAAGCTCTGACAACACAAAGAAACACAAAGCCAAAATAAACAACACAAACAAACAACAACACGTACGACGACGACGACGACGATGACGACGACGACGACGACGACGGACAGAGATAAGTAAACGCAGAAAACGTGTTTGGTTTTAACGCAACGCACAACGCGCTCGTACCTTGTGAGAAGAAAGCGTGAGAGAAAAGTAGAAACGACAGGTCCAACAACAAGTCACATGCGACACTTAAACGTTCACGCGTTATCTACGCGTGTCGAGTGGTCACGCGCTGTACGTACAAATCGAATACGAATCGATCATTGTGAATTTTTGTAGATTTTCGCTCACATATTATGTATCCGAGTTAGGTTTTTCAAATTTCCAGTATTTTCAGGTATTTTCTTCTAATAAAAATGCCGTTTCATGCGTGCATTTCTTTGAAAATGAATCTCTTTGCTTACTTTTCTTCTATTGCAATAAAAACAATATAAATTGTTAGATTGTCTTAATATTTTTTCAAAATATGCTATTTAGCGCAGTATTTATACAATATTTGCTATAAATAATACGTTAATAATAATTTAGTACATTTGAACGATTCGTATTCAATACTCGACGAGTAGTTTAATAATTAATAATTTAAAAAAAAATAGAAAAATAATACAAGTTTAATGAAAGATACATTTAATAGTCTCGATAATCGTCTAGACATTTAAAGATCGATCTATGCTTGTTGTTAAAAAAAAAAAAAAAAGATACATATATAAAAGAATATTAAAATGCTCGATATTATATCATATATTCCTAATCAAAAAGAAGCGGTGACATTAAGTTATATTCAGCAGCTAACAAACTCTGTTACTCTAATACCTTATTTATTAAAATCGTAATATTTGTTATCGTTTGGAGTTACTCGGTCTCATTGTATCAAATAAAGCTTGTAGGTAAAAGATAGAATACATAGAGGGTGATATAATGTAATGGTACTCACATCGGGGCAGTCGTATGCGAATAATCTCAGCTCTCCGTCGCTAGTGGTCAGAGTAGCCGAGTTTTCTCTCTCGTTTGTCTGTAACTGAAGAACAAGTTCTACGTGAAACGAAAAATCAAACTTCATACAAATAAACGTTAAATACAAATATCACAATATTTAGAAACGTTACGATCGTGATAATTAAACGGTCTTCGATCTTTATAGGATATAAATACAAGGATAATTTTCTATGCTTTAAAACCACATTAAAATTGCAGGAGAATTCTTTGTCTGTATATTTAAATGTCCCTTAAACGCATAAGCATCCGTGGTTTAACAATAATATTATTCGAATCTCGATTGAACTTACCAGAGTGCGGTGAAGAACAGATTTGTCTTCGCTGAAGTCCATCTCCGTGACCGACGCGATGGCGTCGCGAAGCTCCTTAGTGTCCTTGGAATCCTTGCTCTCTGTCTTAATCTTTGGTTTACCGTGGAGAGCACGCAGTCTCCTGTATTCGTCCGGGCACAGCCTCTTCCACAGATAATAGAATTGCACGCATTGTTTCGCGGACTTGCCACCCACGTCTAGCGAGATCGCAGAGAAGTCCTTGTTGTACTTCAACAGGCCCTGGTAGAATGCGTCCATTTCCTGCGACGTCCATCGGTCGGTCTCGTGGCACTCGTAACTCAGCAACGGATGTTCCGCTGGCAACGGAGGCGTCGGTCTCATCAACTTTAGCATTGCTTCCTAGAAATGAACAACGAACCACGTTGATACTATTAATGAAAGAATTTAACAAAAGAGAGACACCGAGAAGATGAGAAATCCTAACTTTCTGTATTTGGAAAAGTTTCATAATAAGAGTATTCGAGTATTTGACTAAGTTGAGATAAGTTTATGAAAATGACTAAATAGAAGTTTAACGGTTAAAATAAAATAAAATAGTTACGTATTAGTAACGTTAGAGAATATGTGTTGATTTCTGTGCATGCAAGAGAATAAATGATAATGAAATATGGAAATACAAAGATGTATCAAAGATGATGATATTTCTTTGCTTTAGAACAGGAAGATATAAATCTATTCGATACCGTTTGCGAGTTAATTGCAATGTTTCAAACCATAACAAACAGCGAACGATCGGACGTTCAATTTGATATAATTTCGGGCTATATGTAATTAACGAGAAACTTGAAAACGAAGGAAAATATAAAGTATGGAATATAGACAATGAGAATGATATCGTATGTACATAGAACATAGCAGAGACAGAATAGCATAGATCGAGCTCAAGGGAAAGATGTAATTTTTTAATAATCGTGGATATGTCATGTATTTTGTATAAACAACCCCAGTGGATAAAATTACGAAATGTATGCAATATGTGAAAATTAGACACTGGTTATATACAATTTTTTTAACCGTTTTGTTTGCAACTACAATAATACATTGCTCAAAAATTGTATCAAGAGAAAAAGAAAAGCGAAAAGGGATGGTATAGGAATTTTAGGGATAGTGGAAATGGAATAAAGGAATTAAACTGAAAGAATCGTACATGAATATTTCCTTTGCACATGTGCAGCAGATGAAGCGCGTATTCTTTGTTCCTTCCTCCACCTGGTACCGCAGCGCAGCATGCAAATTGTAGGTACATTTCCACTGCAAAAACAAAAGTTTTTTGCTTCAGATACAAATTCGTTCGCGCGGAAACAACGCATTCTCTGGCGTGAAAGCGTAAACTAAATGTAATTTGTATATCTGTAGCGTGACGATATTGCAAACGTTTTACGTATTATTCTCGTCTATTTTATTACAATCTACGTTTATGGATAAAGTAATCTACTTATTCTTTTAATGTATTCTCTGCGATGCCATATAGAAACATCGGGAAACATTAATCAACGAATATCGATTATTTGTTTCGAGTTAACTTTATGGAAAATAATAATTATTACAACTGCGTTTCTTACGAAATTATTGCGTATGTAATGCGCGGTTGTATAATCACATCCTATATACAAAATGATACTTTTCATGAGAGATACACTGTACGATCATTCACATAACCATCGTTTATATAACCAGTACCTTCTTAATTCAAGAATGTATATATACAAGCCAGAGATAGTATTGTTCACTGACATTACGCCTCTAATACAAACGAGAGACTCGGAGGAAAGAAGGTACAAAAATCTTCAATTTGAGAAACCGTGGATCATATAGAGCTTAATTAAAAAAGGATCAAAACATTTTTACATATGTACACATATTCGTAAAAGCTTGGAAATCCCCAATAAAGTTCTCTAGCTAAATACCTATGATTGTAGATATTATTTCTTATATCCATTTCGTCAAAAAAAAAAAAAAAAAAAAAAAAAAAGAAGAAGAGGAAAAGACATTTATCCCATTTCTCTCTCATAAAAAAAAAAAAACTCTCAATAAACCCAAGTCTCTCATAAACCAAATCCAATATCTTTTAAAAGCCGCAATTACTTACGTTCATTATCTGTCAGCACGTTATTTATACCAGGATCCCAGAGCAGATGATCAGCCTCGGGCTCGCCCTTTCCTCTATCCCCGTCACTCCCAACCGGCGGTATCGTCGCTTGGTACCTCGTCCCGATATTAATTCTCGGCGGAGGTCCATCGTTCCCTTGCGAATCATCCGAACTGAAGTCAGAATCCCTTTCATACTGATGCAGCCTGGCGTACAGTCCAGGTCCAGGTCTAGAAGGATCCAAAATCGGTGGAGGCGTGTAGCTACTATCCCAATGTCGATCGCAGGCCTTCCTCAATCTCGACGGATACGAATGTGACGCATTCGCGTACAATCCTCCATCCATACGAGGCCTTTTTCTGCACTGCGTAACAGGGCTGTCAGTTGGTACGTTGCTAGGAGTAAGGAAAACATCCTCGTCCAGAAGCTCTTTCTTGATCTGCTCCACCGGAATAGGCAAGTTTCCACTGACCGTTTTCTGTCTCATATTATTATTCTTAGCCACATTCGTCTGTATAAGAAATTTCGTCGGATTCACCACTTGCTGTTGATTGAACTGGCCAGCGTTGTACTGATGGTTGGTCTGCACGTTTAGGCCGAGATTCACAGTGACAGGTTCCATCTTCGGAGTCGTCAGCCGCATCTCTTTCTTGAAAGTCAACGCCGGGCTCAGAGAGCTCGTCTGCACCAGCACGTTCGTCTTTTGCAGCCCAGCCGTCTGAATCAGCTTGAACTCCCCGTTGTTATCTACCACGATACCAGCTAGGCTACCATTACCCAGCCCGAAGTCGATCAAGTTTTGGCTGGTGATGAACTTGTACGATTGAAACTCGAATCGCCTACGGCTGGCTGTCGTGAAATCCTTCGGAGTGGACGACAGTAGTGGGTCCTCCGAGTTGGGCATCATCTGATTCTGGAGAACGTGATGTGGCGACACAGGGAAGCTGGTGCCCGTGAACGACACTGGTCTTGGTGACGAGACCGAAGACGGCGGTAACGAGGACAGTGGCGACGGTGCTGGGGTCGCCGACAAAGGGCTTGGCAGTGGAGAATGCGGATTCGGTGAACCGGATCCGTATAGATCAGCGTCTGCTTCGGATTCAGCTGGCAATACTTCGCTCAGAGCTTCCTCCACCGCCGCCGCGGAGGACATCGTGGTCGCGTAAAAAGCCGCTGATAAAGGTGACGATACTTGTCTCACGCTCTCCGGGTCCTCTTGAGGACTCAATAGAGGGAAGCTTCCGGTTAAAAGGCCTTCTTGGCTCGCTGGTGGTGTTGGATATGTGAAACTTGGACTGTCGTGTCTCGTTAAAGGCGATGGCAGGGGAGACTGGGTTGGTAACGTGTGCGGGCTTTCTGTATATTGGGCACCGTAAGTACTGAATTCGGCTAGCGAGTCTGGTAACGGCGAGTTGACCAGTGCTTGTAAGTCGGGATTCACCGTGTGCTGAGATGGGTATCGGTCCTCCAGGGTGATGTCTTGTAACTGCTCGGCAGATTGTTCTTGTAACAGGTTAGTTGTCTGAAACTGAATGGTTTGATTTTTCTTTGTTTATTCAGTATACTAGAATTATTAGTAATTTGTTAGACGGTTACTATACGATGACACGATTTTCTGATTGCTCTCAAATTTCGTATTGCTATTCGTGTTTAATATTACCTAGAGTGTATTGAAATAATTTCATAAATATCCGCCGAAACATTTAAATCGATCAAACCCATAAACTATAGAAATTCTTATTCAAAAAGTAACATTGTCCCAAGTTCCATCTAGGACACCAATCCTCGTTCTAGAAATTCTCGTCAAAAATTGAATTTTCCAAAGGATAGGGGATGAAAAATTCGCGGAATAAAAGCGTTCCAATGGCACGTCAATGAACGCAGCTATTACGGTGGAATTTCATAGGTCAGACGTTAATGAGTCTTCTCGACGACGAGAGAAACACGACGAAGAGAGAGAAAGGGAGAGCGTGCAAGATATCCGATGGATAGGTGGAGGACACAGACGGAAACGGTGCTTTCCAAACGGCACAAAGCATCGTCGACGTCATCGTCGGTGCAGTTGGTGCCAACTACTTAGATAATTCGCCTTATTAAATTCTGCGCCTGGAGAGAGATGCGGCCCCTTGCCCCGTCGCGTAATTGAAACTAAAGCGTCTTCGATGCTTGACACGGAACGAAGAACGGGGTGCCAGGTGTAATTAGCCCATCAAAGGATCTTGGATATATTCTGTTTTGACACAAGTGACGAAAACGCGGATTCTCATATCCGTTCGCGCGTCGTCGCTTTTAGCAATCTTCTTGCTATGTACTTTTCGGTGGATGGCAATTGCGAGGCGAAAGTCGTGCGTGTGAAGCATTTGGGGAAGAACGGACGAAGACGTGTGCATAATAATAGAGTTATTATTTTGAGTGTGTCTGTGGAGAATAACCGAACTGTTTATTGGAAAATTTGAGGCTTATTTTGGAAGTTTACTATGGAAATGTAATAGCAACTGAATGTTTTAATTATCGAGTTAGGTATCATCGAATTCAACAAAGGTGAATTTTGTTATGTGATTTTTGAACTTTGGATCATGATTCTAGTTTATAAAAATGGCTCACTATGTTTATAATCTTATTAAACAGCTACAGATTGATTGTACAAATATAGTCTTCTTAGAGTATCATTTTTCTACAGACAAATTTTACTTATCGAAATGCCATAAAGGAAAAGAAGTCAATACTTTATAGGCGAGCAGAAACATTCAAGAAACTTTTACTTTTACATAAATTTGATAAATTATCACCGATTGATTCATCGCCTGATCATACGACAGAGGTCAGAAATACAGAGAATAACAAGAGACAAGATCAGATAATAGAAACAAACTAGAGAGAGAAAAAAAGAAAAAGAAAACAATCGCTCACCTGAAGAGAATCCAATTGTGTTGCATGAAGCAGGACGCTGTCAGGAACTGCGGTGACTTGCTGGAACACCTCATCTTGAAGACTTGGGCTAAAATAACCACCGTCTTCGGAATAACCTGTCATTGAGAAACTGTCTGTAACTGTAGGCTGAGCTTGAGGTTGATTATTTTGCTGCTGTGCCTGTTGCTTCTGCTGCTGCTGTTGCTGCTGCTGCGCATTGGTGATCGATTGAACCGATGTTTGATACGTCAGGTGCAATCTCTGCCCGGGATCGGAAGTCGTCCTCTTCACAGCCATTTTGGTAGTGCCCTGGAAGATTGAAGATTTCTGCTTATAAAATCAAAATAAGACACTTAGGAATGATATAAAAACGTAGGCAAATCTTGAATCAAAGAACAGAAGTGCACCTTCAAGATCATGTCGGCCAGCACCTGCGCCTGAGCCTGTGTTTGTGCTTCCTGCATTTGCTTCTGTACGGTGACGTGTCCGCAAACCGTGACATTGGGCTGCCGGAAGTGCTCGCCATCCGAAAGTCTGCGGACCTTTTCCGCAGAGGCCAAAGGAGGCGGTGCTGGTACCGCGAAGTTCGTTTTACCGGAAATCTGCGACGTACTGTCGGTTTGCGTGGTAAAAACCGTTGCATTCGTACGAAGCTGTTGATTTGTGCTCGTATCTGCTGCTGAAATATGAAAGAATATTTTCTTGAAACAACTGTTCGCTTTATTTCTGTGTATTTGAGGCAATAATTTTTGTAAGAGATTTCCTTTCTACGATATGAGATTTGTTGTGAGAAATGTTAGCAGATTAAGCGATAATAACATATATATCCTGTATTTCTAAAATATTTTCATATGTTTCGACTATTTTATAATACGATGTTTGCTTTATTTATATCGTTTTCAATATTATATCTTTTACATTTATTTAATACGAAAGTGCAGGAATATTAAATACAAAAATTGAATATTACTTTTTCTTCGTATTTTCAGCGATAGATTAAAATCTCCGATAATTCGTTATTTGATGTATTAAATTATTACGAATGGTTATTAGTCGAACTGATACCATATGGATTGTATCGAATTTCCTAACGTTTATTCGTATTACATAAATACAGCTTTTGTTCTGCAATCAAATTTCTCCGGTATTTCTTTTTCTCATATTACACGTGACTTGACTCTAATATCATTGAAACTTAAACTTACCAACTTATAAATGAAGAGTATACGATGTATTTAAATTAGTTCGATGATTATATGTATTTCGAATCGAGATACACGAAGGACTAAAAGGAATTAAAATGTCTATCGTAGTACGAATATTAATCTTATTTGGATGCAGTTAACGGAATAAGATTGAGAAACCCTCTGGGAAACCTTTAGTCTGCTTTCTAGTTATCATTAAACGATACTTCGATAAATTCCAATTGAAATAAACCGAATTATTCACTTTATCATTGCAGTTTAATTTCCCGGAGATCGGCGTGTGTGTTTGCGTGTAACTTGCGTGAATTTTCGTCGATAAAACGTGGGATCACGGCGCATGCTTCTCGAAACGGAACTGTACCCCGTCGATTCTACGAACGAACATATTTTATTAGTTAATTGAAGTACCTTGCGGACTGTACTGTGCACGGGTCTTAAAATTAATATCAACTCGTTTCTAATTAAATATATTTTTAACGATGAAAATACTAAGTATCGACCATCAATTTGGAATTATTAATAGAAAATATTCCTGCCAGTAGAGCATTTAAGCACGGCAACCTTATAACTGTGTTGGAATGTAGTTTGTAAACGATTCAGCGATATCAAAGTATTTTTATCTAATTTTCTAGTACGACGTTTACTCTGAAAATTATATGAAAATTATCATACTAAATATTTTCTGTGATGACACATAACAGAGTGACGATCGATATCAAAAAGAAATATATTAAAATCAATTAAAACTTTCCAAGTTAAACCATATTACAGACCTATACACAAAAAGTATCGTTTGTAAGTAGAATATACCAATATATAATCTGCCAGCAGACAACGGACGCTACAAACACGAAAAGGCATACAATTTTACATAAATAACGGCTTAACAAGAGACAAGTCCAATGACGTTCTTCGAGCACGGCTTCTTCTTTGCCGAGATCTTTTTAAACGACTAATTGAAGAAACGAGAAGGGAGAAAATGAGGGAAGAAGATCAGTGAATGCAGCGGAACGATCCGTTCTGCCTGGCTCGTCTCAGCCGTACATATTCTCTCTTATAATGACGTTAATATGAATTAATCGTACTACCAGTTAAGCGAACGCACTTTGTAAGAGCGTTTCAGTTTATGGGGAATAAATTATAAGATCTGTGATCTTCTTAAACGAGCGCCGATTCCGTCCATTTGTGCGTTCTTTAATTCGCCTTTTCACGACCGTACAAGCCGGAAAAGGGAATAATCTTTCGACGAAGGGAAATGGTTTTATTAACGTGTCTCTGTCAAAGAACGGGACGCTCGTATTTATCTGGAACTCGAAAACATTTCGCCATTTCCAAGTAGATAGAACACATATGTAGAGATATATATTTTTTAAGAAATTTTTACTTTTCAAAGCATTAAGTAGAAAAGATTCTTGTAATGTAAAAGTACACTTTAATTTGCGTTTGTTAATTCTTCGTTGGTTACACCGAAACGAACGTACTAATATGATTTTGTCGTTTTTTCCGTGTGGAATATCGTTTAATATTTATTGGCAAATTCGATGCGAATGATTAAAAGCATATAAACTCTGAAATTATTCGGCAATCAAAAACCCGTGATCGGTACACGCATACTTTAATAATGAATTGAACGCATAATAGCGAAAATGAATAAGATATTCCAACAAATCGGCAGGAAAAACAAAGTGAAAAGAGGGAAGTTTCATATTTTACGAACAATACGTTGCTCGAAAGTATTAACTTCTCTACGTGTATATATTTATATTTTTGAAGTATATGCAAAACGTGGTACTTAATAATCACATAATCCATATTTAAAATATGTATTCGTATAAATACTATTTTTTTATTTCTGAAAAAATAAAAATTCGAAATGAAATTCATTTATCTACGGAGGACTTATTCAGTAGAGTATTCCACTGAACGGCCAGCCAATTAGAAGTAGAAATCTCGTTACGAAGCGTATTTCTTTAATAGAAAATATATCGTCTTTTTAAACAAATTTATATACGAGCCTACCAATGCTCGAAAAGGATCGAGGCACTCGCTCGTTCATTGCAGGATGTAATTTAATTAGAAAATTATAGATAATGAACCAGATTTTTATTAATACAGTCATATATAGTGCGATTGAAAATTGATTATCAAAAAGAAATATATAATAACAAAATTGAATCTTTTGGATATCAAACATTGCTCAAATTATGAATTTACATAAATCAACGTTATAGCCATCAAAGTCACGCTAGGGAAGGTTCGGTATATAGGTTACTTAATCGTGTCATGCTAATTCTAATTACGGTTATTTCATCATCATCTGTCATCAACACCGATAAACTATATATTATCTACTATCTAGTTGCCACAGTACATATGTATATTTCCTAATTAGAACAATATGTATTGCCATAATTTTGATCAAAATATTCTATCGCGTGAGAGTTGATAGCAAAATTAGAATCTTGCAATTGTTAACAATCCATTCGTAAACAATCCAATTTCGTCAAACGTATAACAATACGTATCAAAATACATGGAAAACGCTATAAACAACCTAATTTCTAGATACTCGTACCCGATAGGGCACCTGTATAAAATCGATCAGTAGAATACGCGAGCGTATGATCAGACGTTGCACATAAACAACCTCTACGAGTAATGAATTAACAGGAAACAATTTTCCCGTTGTAATACCGTAGGTTTTCCATCAATTGCTCGAGTGCGATCAGCATTGACAGCCGATGCATCCGCGGAGACACGACGCGGGGCTCGTTGAAAAATACATTTCGAGACGAGGAACGTCGTTTACGACAGCAACGAAACCCGACAGATATAAATGCGCGCATATCCTGGCCGAGGCGCGAGAAGGAAATGGGATACGTCGAGAGTGTGCAGTTGTGTATGGCGAGAGGAAACTTTTCTACGACGATATTCCATGAATATTTGGCCCTCGTTCTGGCTACGAGCCCGTGAGTTTCACTTCCTCTCGGTTTTTTACCTTACGTTATACACCAGAAACCGCGAGTTGCTCGACGTTTTTGCTCATTGTCGACACGGCCCACGCGGCCAATAAATCAACCGGAAGAAATTAATATCCGTCTTTGACTATTGCTTTTCTTCCCTCTGGGGGTAAATTGAAATCGTTGTAAACGCTTTTGTTCGACCAATGGAGATGGAAATTGTAGCGACGGCGATCGATCTCCGTGCAATTTGTCGTGCGTAGTACCCATAACATTTCGACGAAATTTTCTAGCTCTTTTTTCTATTTTCTTTCGCTACCTTTACTCCACGGGGAAACGCTGAATTATGTGGCGCAATGAAACGACGCTAAATTACTCTTAAACGAGGAAATAATAAAAACCAGGTACCAAATTACATTTGAAAAATAATATTACAATCGAAACTAAATTCTAATTAAAAAAGATGATATTCCAATCGAAGAATACGTAATTGTTACTTTTAAATGCGAAACATTTTTTGCATTTTAACGAACGTTTGCACAAACGTGCATATAGATTCAGAATAAAGCTTACAGGGCCAGCCGATCGATAAATCAATGTTTCATATTAACCCGCCGAAATTCACGCAGTGCTCGACGATGGAGCCTCGTTACATTTTTCAGTCGGCGCTTCTACGCATAACGTTATGTGGACCGCAAATCCATTTGATGGCCGCGCATTTGTACGGTCACGTAACGACGTAAATCCGCGCGGGCGAAACCGCCGGGGATTTTTGCAAATTGCCAATCATTGATCGCGGTAAAAGCAGATTGTTCGCAGTCCAAGGGGCCCTTCGATGTTGTTTTTACTTCTCCGCGAGGAAATCGTTGCGGCTTTCGTTATATCGGAGGAAAGCGCGCGGAAAAGTCGAGTGGTCGATATTTTTTCAAGGTCTTCGCACGGGAAACCTCGATGGTTGAAGTAAAAGAGTAAATCGTGGCGATCGAACGTTCAAAAATAAACGTAATAAAATTGTAAATAAGCAAATGGAAACGATTTAAATTGGGCCGATTGGAAAGTATTTGTTTATTTCTTCTTTCTTTGTATTCATTTAATTCGCAGGTTTTTATCGAACGATATATTTGACGCCGCGTTACCCGTATTTTTATTTCCTAGCAAAGCATATTTACTGTTTTAAATCATTAACTCTGGAATATCACAAGAAATTATAGCTTCTCGTTATTTATGATTTTGATTAAAAATAAATAGATACAAAATATATATGAAATTTTCATGATTTATCGTCCGTTTTTATGTCGTTTCTAAAACTAACAGAAAATCCATAAAAATGTATTCTTATACCTTTTGCGTGTGATTTTCAATTAACGAGGAGTAGTCGTGATACGAGAAATTATTGTTGACAAAACGCTCAAAACGAGGCATAACTTGGAAGTAATATCGACACGATAATTCTTCAAGTAGAAACGACGATTTACACAGAATTTGCTGGGGATCCTGGCGGACTACGAGCCACTGCTGACGATGCATAACTCGATGCTGGGTGCATCGCTGCAATTCAATGGAAAGTACGATAAGATGACGGCGCTGGTTATGGGAAGCCGGTAAAATATCGTGGTTATCTGCTGATCGTTGCGAAAGTTTGGCAAATGGATAGAAAATATGTGCTATAAGAGATAATTTCAAACGTTTTCGACAGTACGACGCATAATATCGTCAATAAATGTGAGAAATAATTATCTTTTCAAGCCTTGACAAATAATTAATCAAATAATTATCTCCAACCTTGACAAACTCGTTGCTATAGCGATTAAAGAATAAAAATACTATTCTCAGAAAATCTGATCATAGAATTATAGTTTATAGAAGGAAAAGAAGACTATGAAAGACTATAAATGTGTTCATTTCGAGCACGTATAGAAAATAAAATTAAATAAAGAAATAAATCGTTCGAGCTGTAATGTTACATTCGAGCGAATTATTTTTAATGAATGAACAGCCCCATGACCGATGTTTCATGGATTTTAAGTATTTACGCTGGCATTATCGTTGCAAATTGTTTTAAAATTCGCATCATTTCTGTTATTACGTTATTACGAGCGTCATGCTTCGGCGCGTTCGCACGCCTGTGATCACTTATTCATTTACAATCAATTTATCTGCTTATGAATGTTTTGTTCGGTGAATACGTAGTTCCCCTAAATACGCAATGAATATTTATATCGTGTTTGCCGCAACGCGTGCCGTGTTTTCATCAAAGAACTCGCGTTCCTAACCGAACGATTTTTTCCTTCCCCTTTTTTCTCCTTGCGATTATTAAAATGAATAATCGTGTGGCGTAGAAACGAACAGTTAGGAAAAAGGCTACGCGTGCGCTAAGCGAAGAGCGATAGCTTTGAAGTGGAATAACAGCTTCATTGAAACGGAAATTCTATCCGTAACGTGGAATTTTCAACGTGTAGTGGAATAAATTATATTTTGACGTGCAATTGTTTTTCCTGTCAGACGTACGCATACCGGTTAAATTAAAAAGCAGCAAAACAAGGGGAAATGTCGTTTTTAGGCACCGTTTTAATTAACGCGGAATTGTAAATTTATAGATCAAGCGAATCTTTTTACACAGAAAGGAAATAATTATGCGAATATTAATGATAATATAACGGGAGACGGAAAGGTATTTAATATAACTCGAATAATATATACATGCGATAGTACTAATTGAAAGAACGTAAAAATTAATATTGGTCATTCTAGAACTGTATCTTATTTTTTTAAATTAAAATTGTCAATTTTTTCAAGAAATCGTATCCGATTATCGTCGTCTAGCGTAAATCGAAAGAACGAGTAGAATGCATCCGAAAGTTGTCAGACATTAGAAACGATACGAACGCAGGAAATAACAATCAATGGACGTTCAAATATATTAAAATTTACGAATAACTTCATAGAAACAATCTCTACTTCTTGGTTAAATAAAGAATTCCAGCTTTTATACCTAGAACTATCTATAAGTAGAATATATCAGGCTTCTATCAGACCATAAGCTGTAGTTCGATCATGAGATATTAATAACAGTTCACGAACATTAAGGACTTTTATACTAAAAAACACGTAAAATTTTCCAATATAATAACATTACAGTAGAGCCTGGATTTTACATGAAAAATATTTATCAACATATAGCATAAATAGGAAACATATCAAAGCAAAATATTTGAAAATTATTGTTCAACACAAAAAATGAACGTGCAACATATCTTCCAAGGAACATTCCGAAGAGTTTCAATGAATTTCGAAATATTTCGAAAGACCACAAATCAGATTTGAAAATCGTCGAATTGAATTCGCACGTCAACGAAGCGTTGTCACGATGTTCACTGTCGTTTCTCTTGAGATTCTGACCAAACACCGAGCCATTTCATCGTCGACAACTAACTCAACCAGAAACCATCCTCTAATTGCATCGATGCGTCGACGACGGACGACACGACGCGATGCGTCGTCAGCAAGCGAACAGCGTCGAACGGTCGATTCCACCAAATTATTTATCGACCGATTTCGTGGCCTGCCACTATAGACTCGATTGGTTGATTTTCCAAAAAATAAATGCCAACAATTCATTCTTTATCAATCCGATGATAAACCAATCATCGACGGACTTGTAAATTTATTTCAAAAATTAAGACGAGACACAGACACAGCTGACCAACCACTTTTCACATGTCTTTTGCGTTAATCCACACAATCACGTTGTATTGAAAATGGAAGTATCAAAAATTGAAATATTGTATTAAAAATGAAACGATATTACTAAAAAGAAAGAAAAAAAAAAAAAACATTGTACATTTACGATCGGATAGATCGAAGAAAACTGTACGTCAAGGGGTGAGTTCAAGTAGACCAATCTGAATATGGAACGAGACCGGTGATCCGCGAAGAATCATCGCGGAAGAAACGACAGTTTCGTCTCGCGTTGCACTTGGCAGCGGTCGACGACGAAATAGCGCATAAATCGTTAACGACGCGCACTTTGTTACAAAAGCGCGGCATCCGGCCACCCTCGCGCCACCCTGCGCCACCCAGGACCATCGCGGCACAGCTTGATTTATCGTTCGAACGTGGACAATGCGAGAAATATTCTGGCGTGCTCGCTTCGTAAATCACGATTCTTCGGCAGTGCATAGAGCGACGAGGAGGAGGCGCGATTTCTCGCTGGCTGGAATATCACGCGAGCTTCTGGCAAGTGTACACGGTTTTCACAGACGGACAGACGTACTATGTAGACACGGACCAAACATAGACATAGACGCAAATATAGACACGTATATAGATACAAGAGACACGGATACATAGAAACATGGATAGATACGAAAGAGTAAGGAGAAAAGAAGAGAGAGGAGATGGGATTGGATTGAGATACGCCGTGGATCGCATGAATCATCGGAATCGCGTTCACGAATTTTGTGTTCTCAGCGTTGCCGTTGTCGAAGTTGATCGGATTAATATCTTGCTACGGAAACGACTTTGCGAACATTGATTTGAAGATTAACATCGATCCACTTTTTCCAGCATCCTACACCGAATCGCGATTTTAATAACGTATTCTAATTATTTACAATTTCTATAATATATGTGTTACGTCGGCCGACTCTCTGCCTAGACCGGACCACACGTCGCGGGCAGGATGGCAACCAGATATCTTCACATCCTCACCGCGTACCATCGATAGTCTCAAGTACCCTCCATAAATTCCAGGCATTTTCTATTTAAGGTCCTTCAGACCGACCAAATATTCTTTTACTAAATAGTTTATTGTCTACTACGGGAAGATACAGGAAAGTTGATTTCTTTCACGTTCAGTATCTTCCGTTAGCGACTTTCTCTCGAGGGCGGCTAAGATCCTTCCTAGCCCATCAGGCGTCTATTATCCAATCAGAAGCAACGTTTATTGCCCTCATTTTCCTAGCCAAAATTGTCATCAACAAATCCGATGGTTCCGTGCGCTAGACACACCCATCCTTAGCTTTTCTCCGCCACAGCATCGTCACCGAACGGCACTGATTTCCCATCTTTCGAACGGTCAACACCTTTGACCAGGTTTCCACCTTTAGATCAGTCACCTACTTTACTTATACATACGCACCAGTGTAATTATAATCATTACAAAGTTGTTGGAATAAAGTGTAACTTATAATTTGTTATATCAGTGTCACATTCAATTTAACTACCTCTATTATCCTAACCGAAATAGGGGATCGATCATTTCGCGGCGTAGATTGTCTAATCGTAACGGGAATTTACGACTCCCGTTGACGTGCTTCCTCGCGATCGCGTCTCTCCGCGAGTGAACATGGATTGTATTAAACCTTATATTACGTTCATTTTTGTACAAATCGTATTGTACGTAAACGTACAATTAGTTTTCCAATAGGAACGTATTTCTAATCTCATGGTGAATATTAAATATTCTCTGAGCTTAAACGAGATCGAAATATAAATGTAAAGCAAAGAAAAGATAATTTACTAATTCAAACTACTATTGTATTATTCACCTGTGATTACTTTAATCTTTATCGCGATTATATTAAAACGTCTTCTCTAACGTGTAGTTACGCTCTCGCTACACTTTGTGAACGAATTCCATGTTCGTTCAAGTTGCCCTAGTTCCGGTCTTAAGTATTCGCGAGTGTATACAGAGTAGCTCAGCGACAGATTCTCTGTAACCAGATGTCACGTTAGACTCCTGAATGTGTCTAAGGGAAAGTTAACGTAACTCGACAGTTAATATAACTCGGTCTTGCTCCTTATGATAGTTCGCGAAATGTATCTGTAGAGAAGACAGATCGTGATAAAGAGAGAGATTGGGAGGAAGAAGGATAGACGTAATCCAACCAAGATACGTTTCAAGGCACATAAATCATCGTGATCGTATTTCTATTCCGCAAGCTCTTTGAATTTTCACGTTGTTTGATATTAACGTCATTATTCGACATTTCATAGAACTATAAATTACACGAATAAAAGATATTTCTACCCTTATCCTCCTTTCTTTGCAATTCGCGTTTATTGCGTTGAACTTATTAGGTTGACGTATACGAAACATTAATACTTGTTATTAAATTTACGTTGACATTAGTTATAAATATTATTGCGAGTGACATGCTTTAAAATACGGGTACCTAATACAACTTACCAGTGGTTCTTTTCTGTATGATTTTTTCCTCGATCAGCGCTCTCACACTGACAGACGCGGTTTGTAAAGGCGGACCGACGACCTCTTTCTTCTCACTTTTCTTATTCTCAGCATCCTAGAATAAGTAGAAATAATAAGCGTCTATAAATTTCATTTCAAATCAAAACTTTTGTTTGTTGTAAATATTAAAAAAAAAATTAATATTCTAAAAGTTTTCAGACATGTATCTTAAAATTATCAATTCCTCCTATATTTCAATTATGTTATAAAATTTGTATATGTTTATTTTATGGAATTAGGTGAGTTTTATCCAATCAAAAATATTTATATTATCCACAATATGGTAATATAATAATATTTATGCTAATAACTTTGATATTGTTCGTCATAAATTTCCGATCAAAAACATTATTTTAATTCTTTTTGATATGCATATACATGCAACTTAAATGACTTAATAGAGAAAAATAAAGAAAATAACATATGAGTTGATATTAATTCCAACAAGTCCACGTTCCTTTCAATTGATCAGCTACTTTGTACATTGAGATATACATATAATATAAACAATGGAATCAATCACGTAAATCAATCGGTATCAAAGATTCAGAATAAATTCGACGCAAATATACTTTCCTAATTGCTGATTAGCTCATTTCACGAATCAACTACAAGTCTTGGTTGTTCACCGAAAGTTCGTTGCGCAACACGATTCCGTTTGACCTAGTTCGTAATTCGCGAATGATTCAAAATCTACTTTTACAGGGCTTGTATCGATAAATCGATTAGAATGTTAAACGATGCTTAAGCGCGACAAGAGGAAGAAAGAGAGCGAGTAAAGAAAAAGGGGCAATCCAGTGGAAAAGTAACATGGAGAAGAGGCGGGAGAGACAGAGGGATGTCCGTGGAATGAGATTGAAGAGATCAGGCGTTTCAAGCAGGATTATAAAAGAGAAGGGAGAAGATAAAGATGACAGTTGAAGAAAGGCTAGACGGGGAAGAGGAAATGACTGAGCAATAGCGGTCTGTATCATTGGTTCTTTTTCCTTTGTTCAAGAACGTTTTTATATCTCTGCAGTCTCTTCGTTGTTCTAACTGCGTAACCCTGCTTTAGATAAATTTCTAATTCCGTTTGAAAGAAGTAGGATTTAAAAGAGAGATTATTTTTGGAACAATATAGACGTTCTTTGAATTAAGGGAATAAAAGAGTTCTATTTGGCGGATAGAAGTTTGTTATGTCAATTTCATAAAATAATGTCTTATTCAAGCTTCGACGAAATTTTCTTAGAAACATTCGCAAGTTATCTGTCGCGGATATATACTAACACGTTGACAAATATCGGAAATGATAATCACACGAGGAACCTTCGTATTTGTGCGAGGAATATTACCACCGATTAATCATAATGTTTGACAAAAATCGAGAAACGAATCAACTGTAATATCTCCCTACTTAAGATCGCTTGAATGTCTCTTCAAGGTAGTGTCAAAACTTGGCGTACTATGTTCTTGATGCCGGTTCAAATGCATGACTCCGCGTTTCAACTCTTCGATTCTCCAATTACAACGACCATATATAATCGAATCACGTCCTCGGACACGTTGCTTGGAAAAGTATCATTATCGCGATACGAGGCAAAGCAAAGTAATATCTCTACACGCGCGAAAGTACAACGAAAACAGCTACAGAGTACGAAATCACGAAATTTTACGGTAACCAAATACTGGCGATCGAATTAAAACAATTAAACGAATTAAAAGATTAAAGGGAGTTTGCTTAGCAACGAGGATTCCCTTAATCAAACCGAAAGCCATTAATCACGAGTACACCCACAACTCTCTGATCATGCCACTGTCCCCGTTTCCTCAACAAATCTTAACTAACCAAACGCATCTCGAAACCCACACGTCAAATGCTCCCCACGCGGCCCATAATCCTCGTCTCGTCTATCATGGGTGCAGCCGGTTAATCGGAAACGCATCCCTCGCCGACTGATACTTCGATCGGGTACGACCGGTTCGCAGATTAGTGGTCCCGATGAAACGAAGGGTTAATTGTGCCAGTCCTTCGGACGCCGAGGCGGCAATTAGCATACGTCCACGTCGGATGTGCTATATATCTTCGTCCTGTTTCACGTGAGAGTCAGTCCCCTTCGAGGAACCATGCATCACCGTGATACGCACGCTACGGCGTCCACGTTGTCATCTTGATGAAACCTTAATGGCGAGGGAGCAAGATAGAACGAGGTGGAGGAGGACTACGGCGAACCCGGTAATCGCTGATCGTCATCGTGCTCCTCAATTTCCTACTTCGATATGTAGCTGCGTTTCTCTCTGCTTTGTATGCGAATATCTACGCGGGACCTTCTAGAAGTCGTGATAGGATTGCCAAGGGGGTGATTCGAAGGGGATGAAAAAAATAAGTCGAGATTATAGTATAGGGTACATAAGTTTTGGTTCGATATGTTTAGATTTGAAATTAGGTTCGATGTTCCCTCCTTTCATTTTCATATTGCGCTTATGCGTGTAAATTATGGCATAGGTTTTTAGATATGGTATTCATTTTATATTTCTTATATCACACATATACATTACATCACACATATTAGATAGATACATTTTGTACTTTGGCTGCATTTTTTGTGGACCATTAAATCGAGCTACTTGAATATCCACACGAGGATATTTTGCTTTTTATACCAAAAATATCGATTCTTTACTCTTATCAATGAAATATTTTTTATTTTCTCTTGTAAACACTACAAACCTTCAAAATCGTAGATTCATAGATACCCTTTTTCAACACTCTGTACAGAGTATATATTATTTCACATATATATATGTGTGTGTGTAATATATAATATAATATATATAATAATATATATGATATAGTAATATGTACTATGTATTCTTGTATTTTATATGTATGTACGTATGTGTGTATATGACCTGCCGCGAAATTGAACTCTGTCTTTGACGTGGCGTACCGCGCTCGCTTCATGAATATTGATCGGCTGCCGTTAATGCGCGGAATTGATTGCGGAACGTTCGCAGGCTCCGACTCATCAATTCGATCCGTGTCGATTCCAGCCCCGAACGCGAGTTCTCTTGTGTGCCGTAATGTACACACGTCTGACTCTTTTTTTGTACTCTTTTTTTCCCCCCTTTTTTGCTCTCATTTTTTTTTTTCTTTTTTACCACGTCCCTCTCGACACAGTTCGAACACAGGATGCTTCGTTGCGTCGATCTGTAAGTGAGTTCGAGAGTCGCCTTCTTTTTTCTTGTTTTAGTTCTTTATTTCGTTGCTCGCATATTTTTTCATCCCTTTTTTTTTGCTTGTTCACTTTTGTGTTTTGCTTTGTTCGATACAGTTCGAATAATAGAAAGTCGATCGCCCGATACTTTTGCGAAATAAAGAACTTCGAGCAGTGACTTTGTATGTACAAAGCTTCGTTTGTATCGGTTGTATCGCGTTCCATATCGCAATTCGCTTTCGACTTGGCAAATTAACTAAATTTCATAAGAAAATTGTATCGTAATAAATTTTATTCTTCTTCTCTGTACTAGATTCAAATATTGATTGAATTTTGAATTTATGAAATTCGTATCATTTCCTAACAGTTTCTAACATTTCCAATCGAAGTCTGGTATGATTTTATTGCAAAATTTAAATTCTTTTATCGAATGGTATGACGGATGCGCGATTAAAAATATGATTGAATTCCTAAAAATATAAATGAATTGTTAAATTTTTTAAGTTACGACGAACGAGATTTACAGTACGATATAAAGTTCGTGCTGATGATGTAAAGAACGAATACACGTATAAATATTAATTTCACTTTTAGCTGGATATTTGATTTCTTTTCCTTTTTTAATATCGAGTGTTACTATCGATCACGATAAGAGTTACTTTAATATTCAGATAACGTATTTTTACTGATGTTTAATTAAAAATGTGGTTCAACGATAAAAGAATTTCAATATGAATAGTATCGGAACGGCATATAATGGATTCGATGGGATTTTTAGTTTAATAATGAAAGAACAGACACATACAGATTGGAAAGCCGAGGAATTTCATAAATTTTCTTGAATTATACAGTTTCAACGTATCGAATTCGCAACGAAAGATTAAAAAGTATAATTATTATCTTCTCCATAGCGAAACGCGAATAAATCATCATTACTCGCCTTTCTTAATGACTTTATCCTTAATTCGAGCTTTAAATTGCTCCCAATTTCTATTGGTAATCATAGCAATTGTTCCTAATTTATCTTATAAATCCTTTGAATTTCTCAACAGAAAAGTTAAATATAGCAACTAATTAATGTTGAAATACATTCGCGGTATTACATCCTTTGACACGTGTATGCAGGATTATGAAAGATTTATCGTAAAGCTTTACTATTTTTGATATACCTAAATCCATTTCAATCTTATGATAATAATTATTTCATATATTAACTTTCTTCTATGTATGTATATTTTTACGTTAATTTAGATTAGTTTAGATCAGCAAATTTCACCAATATAATCATGACAGTCACGTCTTGCTACGATGTTAATGAAATTTCAGAACGTTTTATGTAACTCGTTATATATATACACATGGAGCTCTCTTACGGTAAGTGTCGAAATTCTTCTGTCAGCCGGTGTATATTTAATCTTACTACCAGCTACCTAGAATAGCTTCTTTCATATACCACCGTAAAAATTAATGGTGTTTTCCGTGAATCGAACGAAACAGAACCTACTACTATAAATAGAATTATAATACCAAGCAGTTTCAATAGTTTATCATTCAGGTATATCCGAATTAAATCGTGTTATTTTTGTTCTCAAGAAGAGAAAGAATGGAAAATTCAGATGCGGACGCGCGTTGGAAAATGGCGCGTTTCATGGAATATGTCGGTTAAATCGACATCCGTGCGTGGAAATTGTCGGACCCGAAGCGTTTAAGGTTTCGTCTAACGTACGTTGCACGAGGAACGGGATTCACGTGGACTTTTAAGCAATACAAAAGTGCTCAGCAAGTTAGTTTCAGGTCCAGGTTGAATATTTTTCGTCCGATTGCCGGAAAAGCTGCGTTCCTGCGCAACGACCGAGAATAATCCTCGAATAAATAGAATTTACTCGATTATCTTACGGACATAAACGGTATGAAGTCGATGAAAAAATCAGCTTGCACGTAGGATCACGTGTATTTTCCTCCATTCGATAATTCGTGCCTACTCATCACAGCCTCTACTTTATGCTCTCTAAAAGATAGATTATCCATTGATCGAAGGAAAAACATTCGTGGGAAATTCCATCGTTCTTAGTTCTCGTCCTTCGAAGATTCCTCTAGCTTTCAATTTTTCATATCGAAAAACATAAACATTCGTAATCGACATAGAAATAATCAGCAATCTACAGCAGCTATCTAATACCGATCCGGAGAACATCCCCGGGCAATAGCCACGTGGTAACCCATTAACGTAGGACAAAGTGCAGGCGAACCACGTATTCAGATGTCGACTACAAATATATCCGAATGCACTCACGCCTCTGTTCCCCGGCCGTGAACCATGAACGTTCACCTCGTGTCCCTGAACGGCTATGTGGACCTCTCTGACGCTTGATCGTGAACACAGTCACGACGAACATAAAGGCCCCTGGCCGCGAGCATGAATATGAATCTGTGTATGTACACAGATCAAAATGAATGGATCCGGACGCTGCGCTAGTGCATGAACGGAAGGCTGGACGCGAAGCCTTGGATACGCTGGAATGCGCGTGGATTCAACGTACACACACGTACAGACATGGACGAGAGAGTGGCGAGTTGAAAACTCCGGGTGCAGTTTGAAACGAGAGCAGACCGCGTTGAAAACCCAGCCGGTAACCGGTTCAGATTCAATCTACATAATGGAGAAAGCTCGAGACAATGTTTGCACAGCCCTCTTCGACCGTGGCTGCTTCCCAATCTTTCCGTCTCCAGCCGCCACCGTCCAAGCAAAGAGCTTGTTAATGGGTTCATTTGGATTCGATCATCGCCTTACCATTCCATCTCTCGATTTTATTCTCTCGCGATCTGCGCTCGTTTACCTCGTGTCTTTGCTCGATCGACCGATTCCTAACTTTGGAATTTTCACTTTTTTTTTTTTATCGAAGATGCGTTTGAAGCGATAGTCGCAGAGAAGATTCGTGCGAGTTGGAACGTTGAATTAGAATCGTGAGAATCAGTTCCACTACGGAAGCGAATTTACGAAGAATTTCTTGCAAAATGTAGAACGATACGTAGGAGAATATTATTGTTGGAGTGGATTTACGAAACTCCAACTTACGAGTTATTTTTTAAAGATGTACATCTTTGTACCTAAAAGATTTTCGTTTTCAATTGTGCGATATTAACATTTTCCCGATCGATCATAACATTATCTTACAATTAGAAACTTATTAAAAATATACTATCGCACGAAATAGCCGTTTCCTCATTTTGCGATGCATCTACAGGGGATAATCGTTGCAGAGGCAGGAAAAAAGTGAGAAGAAATCAGGGATAGGATCTCGAGGCGAGATCTGCTCGATTTCATACTTTTCTTCTTCTTTCTCTTCTCTTCGCGAGCAGAGAATCTGAACAGAGAGGCTCTTAATAAGGTCAAGGAAGAGGCAGGCTGTTGCAGTCGTCGGAATAGAAAGATCAGCGATTCTGCCCCCTTCTTTCTTCCTCTTCTCTGATTCCATCCCAGTCGCCTCTCTTCTCACTGATTAAAAATGTCTTAACGAATGGCGCGGCGTGTCTTTTGTAGGGATACGCTGAAAATGATTCGTCCGAAGTTTTTTCTCGCCATTTCGATAGAAACGACATTCAATGTAAAAACGTCTTCGGTGGAACGATAATATAATGATATGGATAACGAAAGATGAAGCAACTCTTAATTCTATTAGAAACTGGATGAAAAGTAATAAAATGAACAGAAATTGCAAATACACTTTTCGATTCTATTGGACGTCTTGTTCCGTTTCTTCATCAACTTTTGATCATCTATCGTTTTAATTCATATCAGGACGAGGAACTTGACATTTTAACAAAAGAAGACTTCTTGTTTTTTCCTTTTCAGTGATTATCGTCTCATGTATCACGAAGAAAGGAGCGTTGTAGAACGTAACCGGTCGAAATTTTCATAAAATCACCGGTTGATTGCGTTTCGGTCGTCGAGATTTTCATGAAATCACCAACTGATTACACGAAGCTCTCCGTGCGAGTTTCTGGGATTGCGAATTCATATGGTAATGTCGCTGAACCTTGCAGGTTGCCGTAGCCTTTGGTAAACTTCATGAAATTCTTCTTGAAAATTCAATTCTGCCCCCGCGGGATGAAACGCGGTTCGTGGAAGAGGTAAGCAAAGCCCGGATTCCGTATAATTTTCATCTCGAGACCGTCTCGAGGAGAATTGATGAAGCAAGCGGAACAAACGCGAGACTAGAATTAACGACTCGTTCCTCTCAATTACTTTATCTCGCTATTCTTATGTTCTGATATAAAATATTGCAAATTTTTATGATGATTCCTCGGATGACTCTTGCAAGATTATTAGCTGCAGCTATTAAATTACAGCGTTCGCAACTTTTGTAAAATTCTTCACTGTAACCTTGTCGAAGATTATTGTATCTTATCATTTACACTATCGTACTAATTATTGTTATGTTTCTTATTTATATGATTACTTTTATGCAATTTATAACGATTCAGAAATCTAGATACGGCAAATAGAAACGCAGAAAAGGAGCATTGCCAAGAAAATCTGCGTTATTAATACTTTATCATAATATTTCAATCTTATTAGAATAAAATATTGTCCTTTCTTTGAAAATATTCCTATAATACTATATATAATACTGTGATAATATACTATATACGTAATAACACGAAAGAAAACACTTGAGAATAGTGAAAAGCGTAACTTGCTTACCTTCTTGAAATAACCACCATGGAGTCTCATATGACCATTGAGTGCCGGTATATTTTTGAATTTCCGATGGCACAAATTGCATTCGACCGGTTTTGACTCGGTTTGCGTCTTGTTGGACGCCGTCGCAGTGCCAGGGGACGCCGAATTTCCCGGCGACGGGCTGCCTTTCCTCACATTTCCGCCTCCTGGCGAATTAGCTTGTGTCTGTTGCTGCTGATGCTGTTGCTGCGGTTGCTGCTGCTGCTGTTGCTGGGATTGCTGTTGCGCTTGCTGCTGTTGTTGCTGCAACGAGAAATAAATAGCTGAAATTATTAATTTGTTATCGAATTTATATATAATATACGAACGCATCTAAGTTTGCTCTCTCTATTTTATTTTGTATGAATATTACAATTTCGTTATTTTAAACACTCCGAAGGGACTTTTAATGCAATATCTTCTTCAAGGTTAGACGAGTGGTATACTTGTGTAATTACGTAATTGTTGTACGACGGAATTATTTATGTATCGAATATTTAATAAGTTCAACATTGGAAATAATTAATTTTGTTAAATTTGTTCTCCTTTACAATTAATGACTTATCCCAAAATATCAAAAGAGTATCATATCATTTATTTCCATACAAATTATTTGTTAAATATTATACATAATGTTTTTATATGATATATTTTATATATCTAGAGAACATTATTTAAATTATGCTGATATTGTATATACTGTTATAATTTATAGATGGTATTGCTGCTGCTGGTCTCGGCAATGCTAACTAAAGTGGAAGATGCGATGCTTCAAATGTAAAGGGACCTTCGGAATAACATTTAATTCCATAGTTCAAAGTGGTTCTTTGCCTAACAGAGTGCGAAACGAAGAACGAGGCATTCTTTTCACACTAGCTTTGACAATTAATGAAAACATCTTATGATTCAAGCATACTTTCCTCCGCAGCTTTGAAACACCAAGCGCTTTTCAAGCGATTACCATGAAATTAAATATTCAACATTGTTATCGTTCCTGATATCATACAGCTTCTTTCCCTTCTCACTGTTTTAATGGTTTCTCATACATATATTACAGTATGGTGTTTCCCCATGACAATTTTTATCACGGTTCGAGTTTATAAAATTAGCATACGGGAAGATATTATTTCATTCGCAACCTTCAAAATTTAAATTCTAGTTTGTCTTCGAGTGCAAATTACATTTAAAAGATAGGCACGTATAATTCAAAATCAATTCGATCGATAGAATTGTTGTATCATTTTATAAACATTTTTCATTCGACTTCAAACATTTGAATATCATAAAGATGAATTATTTTTTCTGAATAAAGGGACTTTTAAATACTTTAAAGTTCGACACATAACTCGTAGTAAACTATGTATTAATATTTGCAAGTTTCGCCGAGGAAACGCCTAACACACGCATGACCATAACATACGCTTGCATTCATTATTGTCACAGCAAGAAAATTGAAATTCTTCGAATTGTGACAGTTCTTCAGCACGAAAGCTGCATATTTGAGCTTCAACCAACAAGAATTTATCGCGCGGTGTAATAAAAATTCTAATAAAAGCGTATGTTCGTTATTTCATTCTCTTTCTTTCTCACATACACGTTTTTCGTTTCATCGCTTTTACAAGAATAATGAAGGAGTATAAAGAATAATAATAAAAAAAAAAAAGAACAATGCACGTAAATAATGCGGCTACATGGAATATAGAATTCCTTTTGCCCTCCAGTGAAGTCTTTCCACGAGTCTGTTCTCTTTTCTCTCGCCTACTTCAAGCTCTGAGGTAACTTTGTAATTTCGCGAATGTTAAGGGAGAAACGACGATGCCGGCGGAATGGTTAAGTACAGATCGAGAACGATGCAACTTGTTACGTGGCGTATTGTTCTGTAATTTTCGTTTCGTTGCAAGAGGTGAGAGGAAGTTTCAGTTTTATTGCAGTAGATGAGAGCGTAGGAAGAAATGCTACAAGAATATGTGTATTTTCATTCTCTTGTTATTTTCCTCGGCAAGTTGCAAAAATAACGAAAATTGTATGATTCAATATTCATTTCATTTTTTACATTGATGGAAACTTTTGGCTATACAGACGAAGGACAAATTAAATTAAATAGCAATTAGTCGAGACGTATGACGTCAAATTTATCAAAGAATACACGTAAACATTAATTTTCCTTTTATTTTCATGGGGAGGTTGATAGGGCAGTGAATTCAAGTAGAATAGAACCATGTTTAGTCGGACATACTGCATTCATAACATCAAACGAAAGTATTCATCAAAATTTTCATGGAACCACGTCAATTATAACTTTAAAACAGCCCCCACGATCATACAGGAAGTCGCATCCACGCAACGCTCAAACGAAAATTAATCTTCATTTAATTCCTCTGTAATTCCGAACCGCGTTAATTCTCACTACGCCTCTGATGACCGCTACCAAAGTTGATTGATTCCGAAAGTAGACGCAGGTTTCATTAAACGTCGAATTAGCGCGACGAATTTGAAACGATCGATCCTGCTCGTCAAAGCGAAAATACAGAACAAGTTTCGCGAAAACAGCACCGCAACGCACAAGACTTAAAGAAAATTGGAAGGTGTTGAAGTAATTACTTCAAGAAAAACTCTACACATTTACTTTTGTATATCCGTGATCTAGAGACCGCTGTTACGAAGAAAATAGAATTTAGTGAAGAAAATTCAAAATAAAGAGAGGTCCATATTATTATGCTCTTGAATATAAATTTTGTTTCGGGTTACAAGATCTAGAAACAAAAGAGCTATAAGTAGATTTCTGTTGCTGTTTCTTGTAGCCTTCAGCTAGAGCTACATATCAAGGTTAACTTTTTGGTAATGTCCTTTGCTATAAATATATGAACGTGCTCCTTATCTTCCTATTGTATTGCAACACTGAAAGAGTGAGGATCTGGATCAGCATACTATACCTGTACTTATTTTAATATATTTTTCTATTACAAAATTCATTCGCTCGTTTCTCTATCAGTCAGCCTCAGCAGAAGGTAAGCAAACATAGAAAATATTTGCTTAGGTTCCATTTCTTTAATATCACTCGCAAGAATATGAATTTACATAAACAACCTTTTCCTTGCTACGAGTTCAATCCTTCGTAATCTGGCGCCATTCGGACGATTAATAATATTCTGTCAATCTTTTCGAAATTTACATCTAATAAAAATTGAAAAATGAAAAGTCGACAGAACTTATGAGACAATCTACAGGTTTATTTTCACAGCTTTAGCGTATAGCCAGAGTAATCAGCTTTAAACTCGTAGAGAGTGGAGGTCAGGTCAGAGAATGTGTTTATATGGACGGGATGGTTAGACGAGGATTTTCGAGAATTCTGTTGGTGTGCATCTTCCTGGTACAGGATCTTGCCGCCGCAAGCTCATCAGTATTCCAACGACGATCTCGACGCTACGATAAATCGCAGAGCATCGAATCCGTGCGATTTCAGACTACAGTGTGCAGTTCAGAGTGAGGTATTGTTCGAGTTTTCTCGGAGGGACATTGAGCGTATTAGGGAATCGAGTAGCTCGTTCGATGAAAATTTATGGATAATGTATGGGTATTCGTCGTAGAAGATGAAAAATAATGGAAGCGGAAGCAATAGTCGCATTTGAATGTTATAGATTAAGGAGAATATATTCTTGTATACGAGAGGTTCCATATCGATCACTCTTTTCGTTTTATCCTTTCGTATAATATATTATCATTGTCGTACAAGGTACATTATTTTTGTGAATTTTTGGCATTGATGATGACGTTTCTAGAAGCTAGGAATCAAGTGTCTCCTTAGATATATTATACATTACATTTCATGAAAATCTTCAATTTTAGTTCAAATTAATCAAGATGTAAGTTTCCTTAACTTTTAGAAAATTCAAAATTCTTAGATGAACGAAGATAGGAAAATCTTTCACCAACAATTTCTATTCTACTTAAAAACGTATATCCTACATAAATCATTAAATACCTAAACAAGGATAAACACTTTAAAATCAAACCTGCAATCTCAAAAATACCTGTATCTGATTATCTGTTCGCAAACTCCACTTATGTACTGTTATCATACTTATATCGACTTTTCCACATATGTAGCGTCAATATCATAAAACTTGATGTTTCTAACATTCACCTCTATTCATTGTCACAGCATTTGCTTTGAAAGCGTACTTTATCTTAGTCCTATAACATCTACAAAGTAACAAAGCATCGTTACGCAGCCGATTTCTCTTTAGTAACTAGTAAGTAGTAGCAGTAAGAAATCGTGTGGTATCCAGCTTTATTAAAGCGCAGGAAAAGTTGATTCGACATTCGTAACGTGCAACCACACGTTCATCTTGCGTGGAAGGTATCAGGCTCGCACGTTCTACGGAAGGTTTCAACGTTGGCAAAGGATTTCGAGTTTTCTTTCGAGTCACATCTCCGTCTCCGAGTGACTCTATCCGCTGTCGCGAATGTCGGCGAATGTCGACGGTTGCGAGCTGCCGAAGAAGAGAAGCAAGCGAAGAAAAACTGTCGCGGAAGCTAAGGCAGGGCTCTTTGCGATCGAATGGTTAATTATTAATGGAGTCAACGGGATCACGTAGTTATAGCGCAGACTCTTAACGAAGAAGATTCTTTTCCTCTTCGTTACGATGAGACACTTTTTGCGCTTCAACTTTACCCGCTTATGAAGGATCATTGTGAAATGTTTGCTTCCTACGTTCATGTATTGTATCGTTAAACGACGACCTATATCGATTCGTTTTTTCTTCTCTTTAATTGCTATTTTAAATTGACAAGATAACATTGCTTACAGTGAACAAAGAAAGTTTTGTTAAATGATTTTTATTTATTTGTATAAAATGTCGCGAGCATGAAAACTTCTTACGTTTCTTGCGAGTAATTGAATTTCAAACAAGTATGTTCATATATATACACTTCTTGTACGAAAGATATATTTTAGAATTAGTCGTTGAATATGAGGTGAATAAAGGCCGTGATAGTTGTATGTAGTTGCTGATTGTAGATCTCGCTGCTGGGGTACTGCTGCATTTTCTTCAAATTATTGTATCGCAGAAGAAAATATCGGACTACGAACGTCGGGATTTGAACCCGGGTCCCGAACGTTCGTAACCAAAGGCGCTAACCACTGCGCTATCGTCGTCCGGTGCTAGTTAGTGTCGAGTGACGGTATTTGTTATCGTGTGCCGCCATAAATATATACATGGTTTTTGAGTTTAGTGTTACAATTTTCGGATGCGGTGTTTCTATTTTTTGAGACGTGGATTAGTCTTATTTTATTTTATATTGTGTTTCACTGTTTAGAATTATTAGGTATTATTACGTACGATCCATTTTGTTCTATTCAGATAAACACCGCGACATTTCACAGACTTGATTTCACATTTGTATGAAGGTGCACTGTTGTAAGAAACACGTTTGCGAAAGAAAGACACTTTTCGAACAACCTAATATAATAATCGTAATCTTGTATTCGATGTTGAAATTGTTTTATATAATTTTTGTTCTGTTTATTCTATATATCTTTCCGTTATTTCCTGGATAGAATAATGAAAATTCGTAATACGAAATTTTAAGAAGAAAAGGCAGTTTTAGAATATCGCAGGAAGAAGATCTTGGAAAGGAAACGTTGGGTCTAGACACGATGGTTAGCGTTGCGATTACAACAAATTGGTACGTCAAAGTGAACAAGTTAGGATCCGTTAAAGGACTCGCCAGAACTTGGTAAACTAACGAACTCCGTGCGAATTAGAACTTTGAACTTCGTAATGTTTGAACTCGCTAAAGTATATGGACCTTTGAAGTCGATTCGACGTTCGACTCATTTAAAACTTCCTTCGTTAAAGAATAGCAATATCTATCCTCAATTTCTGACTCGGAGAATTTTTATTAAAGTACATAGAACGAAGTGAAATAGTTCAAACGAATATCTACAGTTCGATAGCTTGTTATTGAAAGTTGAATTTCATTAAACTTCCATTCCGAGCTATATATTTTTAACGCTACAAATTGTGAATTATAAATTTTGAATTTTAAATTTCATCTTCAGTTTTACATTACCAACACTGAATTCTATTTAAATCGTGTAATATTTCCGAATATTCTAAAATTAAAATTTTAAATCTTAGAATTTCTACACGTTAGACGACGATACATTCAACAGGTAATTTGTCACAAAATAAAAGAGTCGTAATCATTCTTTCGCTATATCGTCTTTCTTCGTGTCTTCGTATCTTGATTACAACGGGATGACATTTTTTGTAGCAGCGATCAGTGCACTGTCTTGGTTGAAAGGGGTAGAAGTATAGCGACAGTAACAAAATACGAGGCGCTTTTTTCTGGCTGACTGTTTTGTTTCGGAGGTCGCGAATTGTAGCAGGAATAACGAGATACGGCGGCGTTAAAGAAGACAAAACCGTGCCACACAAAGCGAAGAAACGGCCACGTTTCTTGCGCGGGCTTGAGAAAAGAGTTTGCCCTACTTTCTATAAAAAATGGAGTAAGGTAAGATAAAAGGAGAGCAAACAACAAACTTTTTTTAATTATGATCGAAAATATCTATAAATTATTAAAATCACTTGCTGTTTGTTATCACTAAAGAAAATAGTATTGGATATTAAAGAAATTAATATACATTAACTTCATGAATGAAAAATATCGATATAAATGTCGAATTCAAGTTTCAATAGTTTCAAAAGATACAATAAACTTACCACGAATAAATACTTCTGAGTTTACGAAATGCTTTCACAAACAGTAAACCTTATTGCCAATATACACGTATTTGTACATTTTCTTTGCCAGAAAAATAATATGTAATTATCTTCTTTGATTTTAATAAAGCCAAATTTGAAAAATTAAACGATAGTTAAAATAGTATCTGAGTTTTGTTCGCAAGTGACAATAGATAAATAGATATAAAACAGGTAGACGTATCTATCACGTTGTATCGTGCAGTGGCTGACCAACTACTTACTTATTCTACTGGCAAGAGATAAAACATTGTTCCACTTAAATAATTATCGCGCAGCTTAATTTACAGCTATTGAAACAACGTACCTGTTACAAATAAATACCTCTTTATGCTCTTCAAACTACTTTAATATTTTAAAAAATTCAACATAAAATCGTCTCGTTTTCACAAAAGAGCAATATCTACCAATTCGTAGGAAAGCACCGTGAAGTAATCGAAACGTAATTACAAGCTAATGTCAGGTTCATTAAGAAAGAAGATAGCCGTTCGCTACGCGTTTGACGTTTATCATTATTTCCCTGGCATTTTGATTCCCTCCGGGCGATCTCTAGTGCCGAAAGCATTCCGTTCGATTACCTTCCTCCTTTTGCTTCATCAAATACGTAATCCAGTCGATCGGCGATAATCGCGGCTCGTTTGTAGCGTCGATGCATGGCGGAGTACAGAGCGAGTTTAATTTAAGACTCGACCGCGGCAATGGCGCGCCGATAAAATCCGTTTAATTCGTGCAGCTCGACCGATTATATCCCCCTCGGTTCGCTCGTTCATCGTTCGAGAAGTCGCCGTGATTGAACGACGCGACGGTCAAGTATCGATCCGTGGCCGGATAGCTTTCGAGACAATCTTCGTGTAGCTCTTTTTACCTTTCTGCTCTCCTTTTGATCGTTAACGATGCTTCCACTTTTGAAAACGATAACGCGGCCTCGTTGCAAGATCGTAAAAGGCGAACTTAAACGTTGGAACACGGTTTTTAGTAAATTCTATACAAGCTTTTAATCAGTTGGCTTGGAACGTCGATTTCTTTACACGAGATTGAAATTTTAAGCGATATGAAAGATGCTCTTTTCTGTGTGCTGTGCAATTTACCATTATTCTACTGTAACTGTGAAAACAACATACATTTGTATTATTTTATATTTATTTTATATATATATATATATATATATATATATGCGTTACTTAATAACCGATTATTTCATCGAAGATTCTTCAGTTGTGTTCAGCATTGAAAATTGTTCAACATGGCGAAATTAGGTAGACTCGTATTATGATTCATGTAATCGTCGATTACGCTCTAAGCTAAACATAATAGTTAAAGTAAATCAAGAAAATTCATTTCTAGGACTTAATAACGTTCTTGATACCCGGTTTAAACTTTCCATTTTGGATTCTACAATTTAACGTTTCTAATACCTAATTTGAATTTCCCGCCTTGGTTCTCCTGCGATCTCCTGTTCCTAATACCTACTTTAAATCTTGCAGCGTTACTCCCGTGATTTAACGTTTCTAATACCTGGTTCCAATCTCTTACCTTGATCTCTGTGATATTCTTAAAATTATATTACTATAGACATGATTCACGATTGCTTTTAATAACCGTGGAATTATTTGTATTTAGTCCGTCGGTGCAGGACTTTAACAATCTGTTACAAATTTGCGCGCATAATAAATAAAAAATTTAAAGACATTAACGTTCTCCGAAATTCTAAAAATTTTTAATCGACACTCTCGCGTACCAAAGGTGCCAGTAATTTCTATGCTAGACATTTCTTACCACATTGCCAATGATTATCTATTTTGAACTATTACGTTCGTTCGTTGCTCCTATCAATTACAATAATTTCATTTTCTAAAATTGGCGCGTTTCTTCGTGTTACTTATCCTTTAAATCTTCCTTTGTCAATGCCACTTGTATACGACAGCCCTATAGTTCCATTTCGAGACACATAATCGGCCACGGATAACGACATCGATAAAACAGTGTCTAAAAAAAGCGTAAGTTTTCTCTTAAAGTGGAAAATTACGGGGCGTTTCCAGATACGGTCTGCCCGTGAAACAGAAGAAAGACTCCATGATCAAGATTGCGTCCTTGTACTCTACGGTTCGTACGCTAACACGCGTGTCGTCGTGTCGTTGACAACGTCCAACGAACGCCGGAAACGATGGTAGATTGTGGCGAAATTAACGAAGGAACAGGAGAAGGAGAATGGCTATCGAGAAAATTTATACGACCGTAAAGAGGCAGGCTAAGATAAAGAGGGAGAAATGCGTACACGTCGAAGACGTCGTTGGAGAAATAACGACGAGACAAGGAGGAAAGGCGAGAGGAAAAAAGAGGTAATTGGCGGCCGAGAGTAGAAAGAAGAAATAGCGAGCAGGATGAATGTTGGGGGGATAAAGATTCCTTGGGTGTAAGCGTTGTACTGTTTGGTAAATGAAAGGAGAAACGGTGGGCGTGATTGTGGGAGCAATTTGTTCCGAGTTCTTTGGTGAAATTATTCGCTGATTTCGAGCCGCGATGGGATGGTGTGAAAAACACGTTTCATTTATAGGATTTTCTTGCGAGAATTTTTGTAAAACAGAATTTCCATGATTTATTATTACTATCAAGTTGCAGAACGTTTTTCCGATAAACGCAGTACGAGTGGTTCCGTGGTGGCGAAAAACCGAACCATAGGATGACTGCTGT
Source organism: Bombus fervidus (assembly GCF_041682495.2). Taxonomy (NCBI): domain Eukaryota; kingdom Metazoa; phylum Arthropoda; class Insecta; order Hymenoptera; family Apidae; genus Bombus; species Bombus fervidus. Next base: position 10,385,105 of record NC_091527.1, on the reverse strand, counting down.
TCTAAAGAGAGTCGCATAATTAAGTTTCATCCCTCGTCGCCCGGATTTCCTTTGTTACATTAGCTGTCCCCTGTTCCGGCTCTTGGAACCACGAACGCGATTCCAGGCCGACGACGTTAATCTTTAACGAGCCGAGCCGCGCCAACGACGAGGATGAAAAGGAAAGAAAAGAGATCTCGAAGGCTTTGTAATCGAATCCCTTCGCTTCCCTTCGTTTTTAGCGATCAACGTGATTCGGTTTATGTATAGTCGAAGACGCGGGGACGAAGAATTTTGTCTAATGCTATCCTTGATCCGATCGGACCAACGTCTCGTAATCTTTCGCGTGTACGACGAATCTGTCCAATTTAATTTCTTGAATGAAAAAAATTCATCGAGTCTTGGATCGATGAAAGTTGAAGTTTTGAAATTGAGGATATATCGAATTCAGTAGAATATTGTTCACAAATGAGAATAAATTCTACAAGTGAAATTCTTTATGCGATTCGGTAATTCTATAATATAAAATTTATCTATAAGATTTTCAAGTATAAATAGCAATAAATAATAAATTGCACTTGCGTTACGGAAAGCAATTGTTCGTTATTATAATACTGAATTCTTAAACACTGGCCACGGCGTGAAATCATAAATTCTCGAAACTCTTTTCTCACCTTTTCACATGAAATATATGTGATGTCTAATCATAGCAGCGTCTGCGCCTCGGTAGCAAGGTAATCGAGCGTGTATCCTTGTGTGTACTCGTATCCGTGTGTGTAAAGCGAGATGCGAAACGATACATATTTTGCCAGTGGTGCTGGATGATGGAAAAATAAACGAGTATCACGACCAGCGAGAAGAATGTAGTTACATGTATAACAAAAGATATCAAACCGTCCGCAATGCTTTCTTGTATTTTTTAACATTGTCATTAATTTCATGAACTTTGTTTTTATTATATACCCTATTGATAAACTTAGTTTTCCTACCTACTTCATACAAAACGATATCGCATCTAAAATTTCCTTTCTGTAACGAACAAAACAGAATGATCCATAGCTACACCAACCTACTCTACTACCAGCAAACCATCCACTTGTTCCATGCTTCCCCAAGAACTATTGCAGCATCCTAAACCCCAAAATTATATTCACATTTCCTCTCGATTCACCGTGTATACGAATTTCATCGTTTCTTCGATGCTTCGAGGACGCGACGCGTCATCTTACATCGACGCGCACCCCTGTACACGAATTTACGTGCAAGGGGGTTGGATAGGCAGGAATGACGGTACCAGTAATGGAAACAGAATGGGATAATTCCGCGAACCGCGGACGGACGCGGTAATTGCGAATAATTGCATTGTCTTCGAGTCGTTCGCTCGAGTTCCCCTGTTTCTCCTTCTCCGATCTCCGCCATTCTCGGCTATCTCGCTTCGTTCCTCCATGGTGCGTTAGTCCGTTGCTCCCGCGGGCTCTCGTTGAATTGCTTCGGGTACGAATTGAGAGTCGGCTGGTGGAAACTCTCATACCGATTAGGAGATCCCTCTCCTCGTCTCGGCTGTTTCACCCTCCTCTTTCTGGCGTCCGGTCTGGTTAGCCGGGGTCCAGATCCAGCGGCCGTGCAACGGAATTACGTTCGAACCAGAGGACACGTGGCTGCCTTCTGAATCTGATCTCATCGGGTGTAATTAATTTTTGCAGACGGAGATTGCCCGGCGAATTCCGGCTCGGTGAGTATGGACGATTGTTTCAGGGGTTGAACGTGCTAGAGGTTTCTGTGCGACGGGGGGTTTAAGGAGAGTTTTAAAGAAGGGACATTGCGGTAGGAGGTTTGAAAGACTCGTGAAGTGGGCGAAAGATGACTCGTGAGAGATTCGGAAGGTTAGATTTTGGCATAAAAAAGGTAAGAGGTATAATGCTGTACCGTCTGTAGTTAGCGAAAACGATGCAAGCGTCGTAGACAGGCTGAGTTTAAAGAAGATTTTGAAAAGGACAGATATTGTGATAAGAATTTTGAAAGATTCGCGAAGAATATGAGAAATTGAGAAAATTAGATGTTAAAATAAAAATATGTAGATATAATACTTGATACTTGAAGTATAGCCAGCATGTAAAACTACTACAAATTTGTATCATTTTATTACTAAGTTGATACTTTACATCTTGACAATTCGTTTATCCTTTCACGTTATTTATTAGACGAGAAATCAATAATCTAAGTTTCGAAGATAAAAGTTATTACCTATCAAGGTTTCCAAGGAGCGTTCCATTCAGTCAAATCATCCATAATGGAAATCGATCGCGCTTACTTAGGAAATTCATGATACTCCCACGCGACAGAAGGATCATTCAACATAATGTAAACGTTAATAATTGCGCGGATATGCGTTAGCTCATCCATGTGTCGCGCAACAGCCGCGTCGTTGTTGCTTTATCTCCGTATTTTACGTCGACTTCGCAACGAGTGCTCTCCAGGACAAGAGCCGACACGTCGATGGAGCTTGAGCCCCGTGTTGATATAACTCGCGGAACGAGAGCAGGAACGAAAGGAAAAGTGAGGCATTAAAAAGTGGAACAAGCATCGCATCGAGCTAATTACCATTCTTTTCCTTGTTGGTTCCATTTACAGGATAATTAGGTACCCTTCGAGTAAAATGCTGATTCGTACTCGATTCTAAGAGAGTTCTAGAATATTAGACGAGGAAAATGGTTTCCTGAGTTACGTTTTAAGAAACTGATATTGTATTGACTATTGTGTTGTGTTGCGTTCGTAAATTTAAACGAAAAATTGGAAAAGTGAATTGTAATTTATAAATATTCTCTACTAATTTTCTGTGAGAACACGAACAGTATTTTCAATTGTTTTCATCGTTCAACGTCTTTTGACAGAGGAAGAATGAAATTCTCCATCAATTCTTTTCCTTCTTGATAATAATATAAAGATCGTAATACTTTCGTTTTCTTCACAGACACTATTTTCATCAGGTATGATAAATTATACTTTGGAAAAAATGTTTTCCTTTTCTCTTAAAAATGTCCTTCCATCTGTGTTCTTTAGATTCTTTTCACACATTTGAAAGTGACAAGACAAACGATCATGCTAGGAAGAACCTTCTGTTACTTCAAACACGAAGCTGTTTTCCTGTAAACTGTCACATGGTTCAGGACTACCATGATGTAAGCAATATATTAATATTAATATACATATATATCGAAATAAAAATAAGTACTAATCTAAAAACTACTGTTTTTGCAAATCTCGTTAAAAAATCTTTTCATACGAACCAAAGAAGCGAATATATTCCTTTAGAATAAATTTTATTATCGACATAATGGAACAAGAAATTCAGTAAAATAAAACAATTTTGCCATCTAGAAATGAAAAACGTATAGACTAAAGATTCTTTTTAAATTTTAAATTACACTACCACGCGTTTATCGTGCTCTCTAATTCGAATTCGTTTCGACGTTTGTGAAAACATTAAGGTTGTCGTCGCTATCGAAAAAGAGCACGTTTTAATTAAACGCCTCCATCTCCGGAACTTCTCGTCCGCGAAAAAGTTTGACTTCTATGCGACGGAAACAAATTATGCTGAAAACAAGGGGCTCAGCGTTAATTTTCGGCCTTGGCGTTTCATGGTTCTCGAATTTCCTTGATAAATAATGCTCCGGGGTTTGTGGAAAGTTTGGTGATTGGTGCGAGCACGTTTCAAACTTTATGCCGACTCCGTCTCGCGTTTTTCGTTTCTCACAAAGCTATGAATATTTAAACTTTCATAATTACCGGTTTTATTTGTGCCGGTGGTTCGTTCGTTCGTTCGTTCACTCCTACTTTTCGACATGCTGGAAATACAAGATGCGGAAAGATACTTTCACTCTACCAACGAATCGAACGCGACTGCTCCGTGACACGCTTGAGAAACAGATGTTGAAATTGAATCTCATTTATGCAAGCAACTTTACGTTGATTCTCATGCAAACGTGTCCTGCATTACTCTTAAATAATTCGCAGGGCATATTAAGATTGAGCTTCAACTCGCAATTGGATTTACAAGCATTTCAAGTATTCTACGTTAATTGTAGTTGAAATTGTCAAGAAATACATCATCGCCAAAAGTTGGTTGATAAATTATATTCGTTAATTTCAAAGAATATTCGGGAGACTCGTTGTGTTTTAAGAAAATATGCTATCCATGGATGCCTCTAATATTTGTAAGCTACTTTATACGTCAATGGATCACGTTCTTTGTATTTTATATCAACCAATAAATACCTGATACCAAGGCAATTCATAAATTCAAAATTCAACAGCCTATCAAAAATTCAATTTAATACTATGATCTGTACCCTCCTAACATATTTATTGTCTACTAATTCAAAGAACACAAAGAGTACAAATTAAAAGTCGCAAAATCTTGAGAGAGACCTTTATTACACGAAGATCATCCTCGACCAAATACTTCCCGATGTTTACCATCCACTACCGTCGTATCAAACACCAACACAACCTTAAACTATATCCAAGTTACTTGACAAAAAGGACCCGATCCTAAATCATCCATGGCAGACCTGCCAAAAAATGAAGCAACGTGACCGAGGGACACGGTTAACGTAGCAAGAACGAGGACCGGAAAGCCGAGCAATCCGTTGAGAAGGGACACGGGAACAAAGCAGGTCGGGGTATCTTGATCCAACGCGACATCATGATTCATCGCGGGGGTCAAGGAGAGTGGAGGTTACTACGTAGTGGAGGGTGGATCGAGCGTTAACCGGAGAAGTAAACACGACCTCGGTGAACATTATCGGTGCACGGTGACAAATCCAGTGCGGGCGAAGACAGAGAGACAGAACTGTGGCGTGCACTCGCTTAGTCGGACAAACGTGCACGAACACAGATAGAAACCGAGCGGCACACTCTTCGCGACGATGGTGTGCTCGAGACACGAGAGACGACGAGGATATTCTCTCGGTGCAGTTCAGCCAGCGCATAAATTCCTCGAACACATGGCGCCTGAGCTTATGAACAATAACCACGGCTGGCTTCTCCACCTCCTCTGGCTGTCGACGTTGATGCCAGCGGCACGTTAGCCGACCTCCTAGCCGGTAATTACGCCAGACCCATAAACATTCGGCTCACGGTTCAATCTCGCCCGGAAGACAAGGGACACAAGTGCCAGGCGTGGCTTCCTGGCACATGTCTCCTCTGCGCGCCGCCTCGAATCATCTGCATAACGTTTTCTGCATCGGAGACCCGGCCTCCGTAGATTTAAACCGGCTTATTATGGCGGTGATGCATGCGTCCGCTACTAAGGAGGGACTCGCTGAGCTTCGCGACCATCGTGACTCAGGATTCTTCGAGAACAGAGCTGTAGGTGGATGAAAGTGTGTTGGTTGGTTAAGGCAATCGAATGGGATAGTATTCGTTCGGGGAAATTATAATTTTCTATTCTACTAGTTCTATTCACTAATTCTATTCTGGAATATGATATGGATAAGAGATTAGTTTGGAGCCGAGAGATGTTTTATTCGATTTACCTAGATGGTTTCCGTTTACATCGAATGGAATAATTGTAATTAAAGCGTTAACTATAGCAGGTATTTTTGATGTTTTATATGTTTTACATTAGAATGTTGCAACGAATATTTGACTTTAGATATTTTATACGTATATTTTTAAACACGCGATATGATTCTTTTATATTTGAATTTCTATTCCTTTTTCATATTTCTCGTTTTTCTACTCTACTGACACACATTTCGCTCTTCCTTTATCGATACAGTTATATTTATTCGTATCCAACGTCACAATAACTCGACAGCTTAGTAGAATTTATTGTACTTTCCATCCTGTGTAATACCGAATATTAGAAAAATGTAGGAGATAAAAAGTTTCATGTCGTAACTTTCTAACTCGATGTATAGATTCGTTAAAAAAGTACATGGAACGATTGGTCTTGGAATTCACAATAAAACATTTTTATCCCATTGTATTTTTTACCAGGAGAAAAAAAAATATGTCCGTACTGGAAAAAAAAGAAAAAAATTCATATATTGATAATATTTACTCAATAAAGAACTATCTTGTCTTTCAACGAAAATTAAGCTTTATTTATAATGTTTCATTTTTCATAAATATCTAACGCATCGGCCAAGTATATTTCAGTGAAGACTCCGCGTCACCTATGTATATAGTTTCCCATTCACTACACATGTTTGAATTCATAGCCTCGTAAATTGCTTTCAGAATCGTGGTGTTACGCCGCGAGATAAAATGTATTGAAAAATGGTTATTCTAAAGAAAACTGGTGCAGCGATCGGACGCGTGTAAGGAAATGGTGTAATATTTATTTATTACGATGTACCACCAACAAGGATGACACAAAACGGTATAAATGAAAAATGCAGATTTCCTTTGCATATTTCTTTGCAGAACCGTCTTCGATTACGCTCGGTACACGACTTTTCGTAGAATCGAAGAAATCCAGAAAGTCTTCCTGCATGTATGAAACGTGTTCCCTAAAGAAATCGAAGGAGCTTTACAATAAAATCACTTTTTTTCGAGTTTATAAGGAAAATCGTTTCAAGAAATTTTCCAAGAAACATTGTGTTAAGGATCAAGTTATTCCTGTTTTCGAAATACACTTTTTCTCTTATACAAGGCTCTTGTATGCGATTTTTACTCTCATAATATACAATATCCACAGACGTTATATAAAAATGTTTCGCAAATATCACATTTTAAAACGTTCGCTTAAAACAATTAATTATTCAACGCGACGATATTGCCAGAACAATTTTATTTAAAAGCTTCTATTTTTGTCAATAACCTGCATCAATAATTACAATAAATATTCCAAAAATATCGATACATCAAAATATCTCAAATTTTCATCTTCTACATATTCGACATTTTCTACGTATAAATATACAAATATTCTACGTAGATTTTATAATTTTATAAATATACAAAATTCTACATTAGTATACACGTGTACTAAAATCTCATTTTGTATATAATTCTACTAACACTTTAAACAATTTTACTAATGCCTATACTGTTAATTTTCAACTAAACTAATTACCCATTTAACACATAATTCCCCTGCCCAAATTCAAATTCAAGTTCCCGTCGAGTCGATTATCACTATACGACGTACCTCGTCTATCTGCATCCAAATTACCAAAAGACGTACGTACGAATCATTCAATTTTGAACAGCCATCAATTTGTAGGAAGCATAACCAAGGAAGCTTGATGCAGGGATACGTGGTCCCATCTCGGTTCCTTAGTTCGCGAAATCACGTTACGTCGACGATAATAAATACGACAGCGTCATAAATATTCGGTTCACGATTTAATCTTGCCGACGAGGCACGAGTGCCAAACGTGGCCTCGGTAACAGATGTCCCTTATTTGACCGAGTACCGGGGATCATCTGCATAATGTTCCTGGCAGAAGTAAACGATCCTGAGATTAGGTCAGGAGTTCTCTCTTCGAACCCTCTGCTCCGCTCCGTAATGCTCTGGTACGCGCCACGTCACGTGCAGCTTGTTCTTTAAATTACCGATTGTCCCGTAGATCTTCGCGACAGAATCGAGCCGCTCTTACTTTGAAAACTAGCAAGGCATGTCCCATAAATCCCCATTATTCTCGCTTCGATCTCGAATCAGCCGAATTTCGATGTTCGACTGGAATTTAACACGAACCTTTTACATTCTTGTGAATTCTCAGAGCGAAAGAAAGTATATTTTGTAAGAAATTTTGGAAAATAAAATGTATGGTAGGGCCGTTTTAGTGATGACAATGCTATAATCTTCTTGTACGAGAGATTCTACTAACGTCTTTTCCTTTTCTTCGTTTTTTTGTTTTTAATACGAGGGACTTTAAGTTAAAATTGCACAAAGTAATTATAATTTTCTTCTTCAATCAACTACATGCTTAATGTATTTGACATCGTTGTACCTTAATCACGTATCTGTATTTTAATAATTCTTTAATTAATTTTTTACTCAATATTGGAAAGCAACTGCCGTATTAATTAAAACCCCCCCCTTTTTTTTTTACTTCTTCCAGTTACCCCCGCGTCTGACATTCAAAGCAATTCATCGCGTTTCGCAAGCATTCCAGGCTACTTATTTTACCCAACCATTCCTCGTCGCGAAATAAAACTTTCTCTCCGCTCTTCAACTCTCTCAGGATGCCTTATACAAGTTTGTCCAGCGAGGCCAAGCTGACGTGCCTTAAACCGGCTAACGGTTGTGTAGCTCGTTAACTCAGCTTCGTCGTTCAACCTCACCCTCTATTCCTATCTTCCTCTCTTTCTCCCTCCTCCCCCCTTCCTCTCGCGCTCTCTGATGATGTTGCACCAGAAAGGTCTAACCAACCAGGACGATCCGCATTTCGCATGCACTCCGCGCGACAATTGTGCGACGTGGATGCGTTACGCCGTTTTAACGGTACCGGACGGCGAGACTCGGTCGACGAACCAGCCCGGCAGAGGATCGTTCAATTTAGTCCCGGTGAACCTTCGTCCCAACGAATGGACGACCGTTCTCTCTGCGTTACGCTGAAAAGGCTGCGACCTCTTTATCTCGCGTCTCGAGTCCCAGAGTTTAATGTCTCTAGGTAAACTGGACGACGTGTCTAATTACGTGCTGCAAAAGCCAGCCTCGCCGTGGGCCAAGCCAAAGGCAGTTCTCGTTCTTTTTCCAACTGCTGCACGTATGTATGTATATGAGTATATAGATACGAAAGTACAGGCGCTCGTTAAGCTCGTTAGAGGTGCGCAACAGAAAATGTGCTTTCAACTCGCCGTAGAATATTTTTCGTCCTTCGATTCCGATGGAACGAGAAGAATCACGATTCTTGTGACAGGTTGAGTTTTGTGTTGATATCATCGTGCCGTAATAATCAACAAACGATAATAAGCTCACCTGTCATTCGCAACATTCGCTTATAGAATACGACTGGTTTTATTATCAAAGTTATTAGCATTCTTGCTATTGATAAAAGAAGATTTGTCAGATCCAGCAACTCGTAACTTGTGATCAATGAAACGTTGCTAATAACGTTCTATCGCGCAACAAGTTTCAAATTCGTTGATCGGTAACAAAGCTTTTGGTTCATTATATCGAATCTATGATTCACAAGAAACACGATACAGTCAGTAACTCACTGTTAGAAATATTTTTCGTTTTACGAATGCGTTACAACAACAGCGTTTTCCAAGAAACAAAATTACCTCTGAAAATGCATCGACCCATATTTCGCCTGCTATTTGTCGTTCCGACGAAATTTACCGCTCGACGGACCGCGTATCATGCTATTTACGAAGCGAACGAAATTTCGTTGCGACAAAAATTCGGTTATACGTATAATTTCCAAACGTATCGCGACGACGCGATGTTGAATCAGCAACGGAAACAGTGAAATGCGAAAAAATGCATTAAAAAAAAGAGAGAGAGAGAGAGAAGAAAATAATAAAAGAAAAAAGCGCGAGGATCTCGCTGACATTCAAATAATGCGAACCGTGTATGACGTAGAATATAAAATGGATCGCCGCGCTTCAACCTTTTTCCCGGACGGTGCACGGGGGATTTATAGGAGCCTATTTTGACAAGGGGGAATCGCACGCACAAAAGAGGTGCTTCGCGAATATTTGATATACACCGAAAATACGCGTGCATCAGACCGCGGGAAAAAATGTAATTTCGCAGAAAGCTTCCTTCGTTCGCCGACCCTTTGAGCATTCGCTGGAACACGCTCGCGCTACACGATGATCTCATAGGTTGCGTCAGTGACGACAATTTTCGAATGTTAAGCCGAATTTTTTAATTTCTTTTCTGCGTGGCAAGTCTGGCTTCGGTTTAATGCGGTTTAATCGAGTTATATCTTTAAAACGCACGGACTTCAAATTTGTCCATGAATCTACTAGATTTGATTTTCAGAGAAAAATATATCTCTGACGTGTATTTTAAAGTGGATAAGGTCAAATATCGATAACTAGTCTATGGACATTAGTTCTTTTTACATATTGACCGTCTCTTACTCCGAATTATATCGATTGATTTACGGCCATTCTTAACGATTTTCGCCATTTCATAAGACAACATTGAATTTTCTTTTATCTCTAGTTTCATCACGATATTTCGTATTTCTCTAAAGTTGGATACTTATGGCGGATCAGAAGTTAATTTTTGACGACGTACAATCTTATCGTTCAAACTTTATTATTTCTGTATTCATCGATGTATCTTCAATTACATTTTCCATTTACCTTTTTCTTCCTCATCTACCACATAATTATTTTATGTTATACGAAAGAGATTTCTTTCTGCAATCGTTACGTGAATTCTTTGGATTATAAGAGTACGTGGATAGACGCGATGATCTTATCAACGAATAGAGAATAAACGATGACTTGGTGGTCGAAATAGCTGGGGGTTTGGTCGATATTTGAAACAACTAGCAATGAATAGCGACAGGAAACTAGGCGATAACTTGCTAATGAGGAGCATATATCACTTTTCCGATACTGCAACGAACGCACAACGCCGGTGTTGAATGGTTCGAATTGCAATGTGGAAACGCTGAATCGTCCCCGCGAAGCAATGTACTATGAACCGCCCTGTAAATCACAACATAGTCTTGGCAAGGAAGTTAGTTGTCGAGCTGGCGCGTTTGACGGATAATGGAAAACATTAATCTCAACGAGAAATATTTGTCGGTGCCGACCGTTTTCCAACCGGTGGAATTCGCGTGCATCGTTTTCACGCAACGTGTTTCGTATTATAGATCCAATCACGCGTACCGAATCAACAGATCGTAAATCGTTCTTCTCTTTATTTGACGTATAAACTAACAAGTTGTAACGTATGATCCATACATCGATGAGTATTTTGATCGCACTACGATCATTGTCCGAAGATTCTTACCGTTAATAGATCACGAAAAAAAGCATAAAAACTTTGCAGATACGTTCTTTTAGTTGATCCATGCGCGTACATAAGTATTAGGATTCACACGAGGAAGTGAATGAATTTGAATAACCATTGGAGAAAAATATTACAATATTTAGAAATTACTATCTCGTTCGAAATCGTACATTATGAAGAACGCATACATTAATATTGCTATAATATTCAATAATTAACTCCTACTTATTTCCACACTTATGTTCGTGAAATTTCGGTAATTTCGCTTTTAAATTTCGGTTCAAACAGGAAAATATAGAAATTTCTTTTTAATGACGATTCGATCGCTCTCGATGCTCTAAACGAGGAAAATCGATATGTAGAAGCGAATCGTTCTATACTCGAGAAAATCGGCGGGAAAAATAAAACTATAGAGTCTTGCAACAAGCTCATTCTTAACGTTTAACCGATAGCGCCACACGCACATGCTGCTCATTCATTTCCAACGAGATCGTCCGACAAAGAAATAGCGCACGCTGAAACAAAGGGACAGTTACTCTTCACATTTTCCTCTCATTTTCCAACCAGGCCACGACGAGTGTTCATCGGTGGATCCATGTAAACGCGATCTCAACACACCAGGAAAATCCGATGAAAAGTGCGCTGCGTCGAGAATCTGCACGGACAGGGCACACGCGGTCAGAATGTAGACGTCATTGTTCCAAGCCAAGTCTTTCATCAGTGAACGAATTACCGTTGCTGTTTAGAACCCTCTATCTTCCCTTCGCCCCTTCTTGTCCTGTCAATGCTGCATCCATCGTACAACATCAACCTGTCTACCCTTATCACCTTTTTCCTCTTGCTTTCTCCGACCTTTCTCCATGGCTCGTTCTTTCTTTCTCTCTCTCTCTCTTTCTCTCTCTCTCTCTCTTTCTCTTTCTCTCTCATTCCTACGTTTATAGCAATGATTTCCCTCTCCTTGATCACTTTATCTTCTTTTTCCTTCCATATGTCCTATCGTCTTATTTTTATTTTAATTTTCCTTTGGAGTTTATCTCATTTGTTCTTCGTCAGTCGATGTGCCTTGCCTCGTTCACGATTCGATCCTCTTGTCTTTGATTTTTTATTTAGTTCAAATGATTTCGTCGCGTTCTTTGCAAATGCAAAGCTGATGTTTCCATTGTTCCGATATAATTCTGTCTACGTCGAGCGCGTTTAAGAGAGTTCTTCCTTCGATTTTCTTTAGGATTTGTTCTTGGAACGAGTTCGTTGTATCGTGGGTCTTCGAAAGAATAGAAGAGGAATTAGATCTGACAGGATTTCGCGAGAAAAATGTTTGCCTATTCTCGCTTTAAGCAAGAAAGGAGTTCTTGATTCGTTTAAGTACGGATAAAATTGATGAAATCGATATAATTTAAAAAGAGCTTTAAAATAGATACCAATAACCATTTAAAATTTTGCACGAAAGTAATATAGTATAGAGAATTATTGAGGCTCCACTTTTTCTTTTAACTTTCTGCAAATATCTGTTTTATTTTGTAATAATTTTTGTGCCATCTGTACACTGTTATAATCACTGGCAGCCAAAGCCGCCATACGCGGCTGTCAGCCCGTATACATGACATGAAACAGTTAGGAAAGAAAAGAAACGAGAAATGACCTCCAATTAATCCTTCAGCACTGCACAGGTACTCGAATTCCATGATCGAATGTACACGATCGACGAAATGCTCCTGTGCACGATATTCGGCCGTACCTTCGACCGAGCCAGCACACAGCCAGTGATTATCGGACGAGGACGTTGTCGATACGAAAATTGTGCACTGATTATCTCGAACGAGCGATCTGGCGTGTACAGTTTCGCGCTTTCGGCTGCGACGCCTAACGCGGGCCAGCGATCATTATCGGTCGCATCGATTGCCATGCCGCTGCCGCGCTGCGCCGCTTGTTTCGCTTTATTGTTAGCGTGGCCCGCGTCGCTATTTGCGAGACTGGCCACGTTATTACAGTCGTTACCGTTATCGGTCCACGGCTGATTTTGTTTTCCATACGCGCGACACCCACGTTTTTCGGGCACCGCAATCCAGATAAAACCACGTGTCCCTTCTGACGATCCAACGGAATGATGGATGCGCGAGTAATCGAATCCGAGATTTATGGTGGCCTACCGTTTCAAGTGCTTTGCAACGATCGGTCCATCGAGTTATCGTTAGCTTGTCTGATTAGTGGCACTAATATAGCAGAGTTGGTGTACCCGTGTTTACATTGGTCCACTAGGTCTTTCATGGTATTGCGTTGGATGAACGATTTTTGAGGTGCGACGATTTTAAGGAGAGTCAGTCATTGCGTAATAAACGGTACTGTATCCTGCGTTTATTTGATGCACTTCAGATAACGCGTGATATCGTCAAGACGTAGCAACCATACAGTTTTATCGTTGCTTTGCATTTTTATATATTTTATTATTTTTAAACGACATGTCCAAGTATCCATGTTGCGAATGTTTCATGATTTATAAAAGTCACCGTGTGTTTAGAATTATTCTGCTCGCACAGAATGCTGCTACACCGCGTTATTCCATTGCGAGAGCATCGACGCTCCAATATGATCGAAATTCTTCTACGAAATAATTCACCTAGCGCCTATTCATCGACACCAGAACATTTTCCAGTCGATCAGTTCGCCCATTAAGATCCAATACCTTCGCATTCCTACAATGCTAGTTCAACAATTAATCTTTGTTCCATGAAATAATTCACCATCGACGCTCCTTGTAAATCGATAAACCCAATTACTTTCATATTCGCGAAGAATTATTCGCCTAGTAGCTACTCGTCGACATTAGAATATTTTCCACTCGATCGATTTAACCGCTGATTCTCGCGAACTAGCTAGGGCCGTTCGCGCGAATACGCGCGCTTATGGACGATGCAATTTCAGTTGACAGTTTAACGATCAGAAGCGTTTCGGAGCGGACGGCCTGGTTTTTCCCGCGTTGCTCTGACGAGTCGTAAATCCGCTCTGCGCCAAGATAGCCGGCTACGATCGTTCGCCACGGGAAGAGCGAGCATAATTCCGCGCGCGTACGACGCGCGTAATTCACCGCTGTATCTATACGACGCTGGCGATACGCGTCGCGCACGCGTCTTTATTAGGGCTCTTTGTTCGAATTTTTACGATTGTCGGTAGCAGCTACCCGCTCGGAACTTCGAAACGACGCGACAGGAACGACCGTGGAGATTTGTTACGACACAGTGAACGAACGCTTCGCGAGATTTTTCGTTTCACGCGACGCTTTTTAAATCTCGGATATGGCAAACCACAAGTTTTTGGTTTACATTGGAGAGTGGTTTGTTTTTCCACGATCGTCAAATATTTTTGTTTTTGTTTCGGCTTTGAGATTTAGTTTCAAGTTTTCCAACTGAATCATTCAGTTTTTTATTTTGTGCTTCGAGTTTATCGTCGAACGATAGTGGGACGGATTTTTAGTTTTGGATGGGAAAATTTTCATTTATGTCTGATAGGAACTTGGAAAGTGAGAAAGGGAAAGTGTAGTTATATAATTGAACGTTGATTAAAATTGAAGGATTTAAAAATTTAACAGTTGAATTTTTAAATAATTTGAGATTTGTGTCCTCAAATATTAATTTCTCGTCGGTATTGTCAAAATAATAATAATAATGAATTTTTCGCTCTTCTCATTCTCCTCAAATAAAAAACCTACTCCTCTTCTAAATAAAACAAAGAAACTAAAAAGGCCAAGAAGAAATAAATTCCAATTCTTCTTAAGGTACTTGTCTTCTACATAAAATACAGAAAATGGTTGCTGCAATTGGAAAAATCAAACTATGAAAAACACCAACTATCGTTGCTCCATTCGTGTCGACGCTCCTATATCCGTCAATTATTCCGGCAAATTCTGACGTAACACCGCAAAATCCAGCGGAATGTAGGAAAAGCGAGGTAACCATCGAGTAATTGGACAAAACGGTAACCGAACGACAAACAAAGCCGAGTTTCGCTCGTCGACATCGTCGACCCGCTGTACGCGTAATCCCGCAGAACGGGGCAGGACAAGTTCGAATCTCCGTGTCAGAAATTTGCGACAAGCAGAGATCCGTGGCATTTCGAACGGAAATTCCGTCTGGTTCGTTCGTCGGATGCCTCTCACGGCGAGAATCATAACTTGGAGGATGACGTGCAGTGCGATAGAGGCACGGCTCTTCGCTCTTGCCATCGACCTATACTACTGAAACGACCATAGGGGATAACAGAAGCATAATTCGGACACAGGTAACGCGTAAGTCTACTGGTCACCATTTGTCAGATGAAGGCACCGTCCTGTTACCGTCAACTCTACGTTGGATAACGAATTCTGTCAGTGGTCGATGTCATTATGTTCTCCGATTTTCTAGACATTTATTTTCCTTTGTGTCTTCTACCCTTCTAATGAGTTTCACGATCGCTTATATAATGGCAGGATGAGTTACATGGAGGATTTAACAAGTTTGGAGAATCGGTATTATTTTTAAAAGTCTGCTATATAAAATCATGCCAGAATTAATAATTTAATAAAAGCTTACTGTTACTGTTATTCAATTTTATGTGCAACATGCTTGTCTAACAATGAGTAACATCTGGAACAGCAGTCGTTGCGTTTATGTACTCTTACAACATCGAATAGCTTAAAATAAAATTGTATCGATGATAAAAAGAACCTCTTTCATATTCTTCTCGTTCTTCCAAAATTATTAAGATAAAAATTTCTACAGTAATAATTTCAAGAGTTTAATGAAAACTAATTAAAATCATTAATGCGCCGATCGAGAAATTCCCTAAAATCGGTTCCGTTGAAATCGCACGTTTATGTCGGCGGTCCGCGACACGGTTAAATCATTTGGTGAGTGAATCGTGACACGACCGATGTATCCGTCTGCACGTCCATCTATCTGTGTCCCCTTTCCGCGTTTCGCTCGTTTGCTCGGCTCGATATGCGGTTGTTCATGCCGACCAATGTGTCGAACGAACGAACGTTGCAAAATCGTACGGGCACGGTCGCATTCGCGAACGTTGCACGTTGCCGAGTTTGATTAATTCTCGACCCAACGCTAGCACCCGCCTGATAAGGAATATATATGGTGGATCTCGAAAATCGTTTACGGTATTTCGTAAGAAATATCGTTGCCATGATAAATGGTCTTTCAGATTCACTAGTGTTGGTTCCAGTTATCAAGGAACCGTTCCTTCGGTTCTTAAAGGAAAATCTTCTCGTAAGAAGCGTTTCCAATTATTGTTTCCTCCACCGATCTTTCGATAGTTTCTTAGGATCGTGAGAACGGTTGGGTTCGGATAATATCCGAAATATCATCCCGATACATAACGCGTGAAAGATTTTGTTATTACATTCGTTCTCAACAATTTTCTACGTTGAATAAATTGTTTGAGAATGTTTCGCGTAGATTTATTATTTGCACGCTGACATAAATAAAGGTGAAAGCTAAAATTGTGTGTATGTGCTAAAAAAAAAAAAAAAAAAAAAAAGAGGAGACAAATATGAGAAAATAAATTTCATTTGTAGAATACTCAATTTTTGAGCAAACCATCAATATGAAGTTTTAATGTAATTTTTCATACGAACTTAAATTTGGCAGAAGTTCCAACATTAATTCAACTTTTAGTGAATAGATTCAGGCAACGGACAAACTACCATGGGTATGAAAAATTAGGTCAAAATTCGTGGCAGAAGTCTAGACGAAACGTTATTTACCTGCAACGAGAACCGATAGAGATAGCCTGGTGGATACTGTTGTAGATACTGATGATGCACATGATGCTGATAGGGTTGCTGACTATACCGCTGCCCTTGCTGCGGCTGAAACTGTTGCTGTTGCTGTTGCTGTTGCTGGTATTGCTGTTCCAGATGCGTCTGATGTTGATGCTGATGCTGATGCTGATGCTGATGCTGATGTTGATGCTGATGATGATGATGCTGGTGATACCAGGCATGATTGTAACCATCCATATCACAACGAAGTCACGTTTCCGGTTCACAACCTCGGACGTATCCTCAGTTCGAGGTGAAAAAGGGAAGCTCGCGCAAATGGCAAACATATCAATCACCTGCCAATAGGGCCCGGACGTTCGATCGTCGTATTCCGAATTCTCTTTCGCATGGAATCCCCGACATCACATTCGAGGCGGACCTCCGCGTATCTGTCTATTGTTTGGAAGCTTCCTTTGTCCCGATTGACGGATGGCTCGGCGAATCGACGAGAAAAATTATTGCGCACCCGCGAGTACCGATTGCGAGTTTTTGAAAACGAAGCGGCTTGATTGTTCCGATGCGCGCTTCGTCCGAGAGCTCTTAATCTTTCTCGTATTTTTCTTCGATCACTTCGATGAATTTTAACGTATATAATTCGCACAGGAACGCTGAATAATCATTTGAAAATCGAATAGTGCACGAACATTTTGAGACTCTCGAGAAAACTTGAATCAAGAGACGTTACTTCTATCGTTAGTCTACGTCCTAGCAACGAATACGTAGATTATGAATCTTCATAAGATGTACATTTATTGGATAAACACTGAATTATTATTTGGAAGTCGAACGTTTCAAAGGATTTTCCTACTGTTTCTATCGTGATTGTAGGTTGCAGTAACAAACGCGTAGATCGTTTATCTTCGAATATACAGTAAACAGATGAATACCGAACACAAAGGTTGAAAGGGTTTTTAGAAATTTTCAACGAAAAGATCGAACTACCTTTATCGTTCTTCTATATTGTACTAGTAACCGATCGTGGGTTTTCATGAATCTGATCCTCGCGAGTCTCATCTACGATCAAATGCGTCCTCGATTCGATAAATGAAGCTGCGCATCCAGATTTAATGGTTGAAAAAATACGAAATCGCAAAAGAGAGCCACATAGAAAGTTAGTCACTGAACGTTCTACAATGTCTGGAGGATACCACGAAACTTAGATTCGAAAACTGAAACGATCCCTCGTTCCCCAATGGTGTTACCGATTTTCACATGGTTCACGGGAACAGGAAACTTGGTTCTCGTAACTTCGATGCTTGCACTTCCGCCGGATCTCGTATTGCACTCTACTAGGTGATGATTGCGGACCAACTAACTCGTGTTCAAATTGCCGAAAACGCGGTGAGCCGCTGGTGGTCTTTCCCCACTCTGCTTGACCCCCACGGACTATTATTGTTCGCCCCTTTTGAGGATTCTCTTCCTTCCGTCTCTTTTTCTCTCTCACAGATCCGCTGGACCGGTCAGCCTTCTAGCTTTCGTTGCTGCTGGGGGTCGTCTTTGGGAAAAAGATGCCACGCATCAGGAAGAGAAGGGGTTGATACGTACACGTCGTATATAGAATTTTCGTTTGAATCGAAAACCTGCTGGAGAGATTCTTCCTGACGGATACCACTTCCTTCGCGTTCTTTCTTTTTCATTTCTAAACAACCGATCGTCGAACGAAGATCTTTCTGTTTATAGATAGTTTCACGAGGTTTGATCTTGTTTTTCCGGTGCTACGATTTTAGGATAGTTTGTAATTTTTGTAAATTGAAATACTTGTTATATTTGATTATTACAATATGTTATGAAATAGGAATCTAAGTGTCTTCGGTAAAAAGGGATACGTAGATCTTGAAACGTTAGGTATAAAAGATTACGCTAGTCGTTACGTTAGAAATTTGTTCTGATAAATTCGACGGTAGGATATATTCTCAATTGTTTCTTTAACAAGTTATATCCATTCGAAACGTCCATTCTAAATATTCTATTGTTCGAACATTATCACAATTATACAATGATATTTAATTCGTAGCGATAATAAAATTTGCAGAGGGAATTTCAGTGCTGTGTATTTTTAGAAGATGTCACATCTCCGTTCCCTCATTGATTAAATATTGGTAGTACGATCCGGGATAATATGGAATTAAGATAAAATATACGACATATCGAATTCATTATTCCTGGTGAATTTCCATTTAAAGCTGATTTAAACTGGCAATTAACACTAGTATTACAGCTCGCGTGTTATCAGTTGCACGGGCACGAATCCGTTAACGATTATGCACTTCTAACACTCACCCGTTTCGTTTTATCGTGGCCAGATAATCATTAACTCAAATTAATTCTAGTCGCGACGGTCCATTACAGAACTGTAATTGCAACGCCGCGATTCCCATTACCACCCATTTAGATTGCATCATAGGCAATTAATACGACTCTGGATAGGAATATTCTAATTAATCCCGTCAACGGTACCCGTCAAAAATCTCGGTTATGCGCGTCGACGAGAGAGGCAGGGAGAGAGGGGGAGAAAGAGAGAACGCAATATCGCGTGACAAATTGGACCAAATACGAGTAACTCGATCGCTGGTCTGAATAAGCGCGCGAATGAATTTGAAAAATTGCTATCTGATGTCTGTCCATGCGACACACATACAGTTTAAAATAAAAAATTCTAATTTGGAAATGTAATATAATTTTTTTACAAAATTTGATAGCCCGTGACCAGTTTGACTTTGATACCCTCGATACGTTTTTAATTTAAAACACAAGCGAGATATATTTTCACTTTTCTTTTTAACCGTTGGACAAAATTGATAAAGGTAAACGATGAACCATTATTTAGATAAATATGGTATGATAGAGACATACGTGTAACTAATAAATATTAAGTAATGATGTTTCAATTTGTTCAATTTCCGATGATAAATTTTAAAACGAATATATTCTATATTCTCCATTATTTGTCAAAATTACAGGATTATAATTCAAAATGATAAACAGGATACCGCTGTCTTTAACACGTTTTATTTCGACTCTGTTAATTAATTACTCCTGTTCAATCTCCAATTCTATCGCATTCGCGCAATCTCGTCGTTCATTCCTATCAATATCGACTCCATTATCATTATTTTTTAAATCCACCCGATTTTCCCCGTACGTGGACGCATCCTTTGGGCTGCGAGCAAACAGGTTAGACAGGATTTGGTGGAATCCCTCGGAGGACGCTGCTAAAAAGGCGATTGTTCGACGAAGGATAGGGAGAAGCCGAGAGGGTTTGTCCAACCCTTTTCGCGTGGTTCGGAAGGGTAAATCTAATAATGCACGGCCCACGACACCCTGCGAAACGTCGCTGGCGACAAGTGTCCGATGAGATTTCCACGAAGGGCCGTGGAAGGGGGAGAGGAGAGAAAAAATTCGAAACGAAGCAGGGTTTGGTCGGTTCGAACTGTTCTCTTTCCCTCTCCGTCGGATTTCTGCGCCTCTTTCCTCGGAAACAATGGGGAGAGCCGTAATAACGAGCTTCCATTTTCGCGAACGTTACACCAGGCAGAAACAAATGGTCGGCAAAACAATGAGACCGAACACGCTGGTTGGCCGCTCGCGAAGGTAATTCGAAAGCGTTGCGAAATTTTTGCGGAAGCGGGATTATTAAAGGCCGTAATCCTCTTTAATAACCGCGCCGGGCAGAGCATTAAGCGGCGGTTATTCTCCGCGCTGAACGGGCTAAGTGGCTGAAAACTGTCGAACCCCGATCAAATGGCCTCTACGTTCGTAGTTTTCTTTTTTTCTTTACCTTCCAGTTTGGTTCCGCGGAAATGTCGATTTCGAACAGTTCGATCTGTCGTTTGGCTGATCCGCGCCTGTTGTCGAGGTGTTCGTACAGTAATCGTAGCTCGCGATTCGTCGCTGTTATTGCTACGGCAATTTTGAAGCGAGAACATTAGCGAAATCGTGAAATAGGAATGGTTACTTCGCTGTAGTGGCTGGCGGTAGTACTCGTTTAGCTTTATTATTATTTAGGCTGTTTTATTTTGGCCCTGTGATTACACTGTGCGCGTTGCGACCATAAAAATTCACTCCATGAAATTCCCAATGTTTTCACTTGAATTAATTACGATAGTCTTCTTATTAAAACTTTCTTTATTCCCTTATTATAGAAATTAAGCGATCCGAAGATAAAGAATTTCCCAGAAATAGTAGCAGAAAATTTCGTAAGATTTAACGATCGAGAACGTCAAATTTATCATTACGTATTCATCGTATCTTTATTACACTCGTCATATCTTAAAAAGAGCATGCTCCTATTCACCGATGCATCGTGCACAGAAGACACGTGCACGTATCTTATCGAGAAGACGTATAAAACGTCTAACATAATTAAAGCGCCACAGGGTATTCCAATAACACGCATACATTTACGATTCCTTAATGATCCGCAAGATAAAACCCGAGCATAATTATATAGCTACCTTCTCGCATTCTCTTTGTATGATTTGGCGAGCCGGCCGTCAGTAGCAATTAAAAAAAAAGGAGGGAGAAGGAAAAGAGAGGAGAAAAGGTAGAAAGAACATGGGAGAAGCGGGCGTCTATAACATCATTTCAAAAAATTGACGTCAGTACGCTCGACCTAGTTTTCCCTTGGCTCTACGACCGATTCTTCCGGCATGGCGGTACGCGCTTGTAAAAATCCAACCGGGATAACACGATTGTAAGTTACACGCGCTGGAAACGCGCCTGCACATTCAATGGGGTGAGGTCGAACCAACGTATGTATATGTATGTGTAGAGAGAGAGAGAGAGAGAGAGAAAAGAAGAGACAGGGAAAGTCAAACGAGATGGAACTGAAAAAGAAATGGAAGGAGAGGAAGGGAAGAGATGAACGCGAAGGGAGAGAAAAAGGATAATTAAGAGAAAAAAAGATGGGAGAAGAGAAATTAGAATTGAGATTTTCAACGAATATTTTGCTGAATATATCGTAATTTTGTTTAAGAGGTCAAGATTCGTAGAATTAAAAATGAGTAGGAACGAAGGGAAGTGAAAGAAAGGTTATAATTAGTGTTAGAATTAGAGCGAATCACCATAATTTGGCTATCTCTCTAGTTGCTGCTAGAATTACAAACGAACCAAAATGCAAATGTAATTTTGAAAGTGAAAATGTAAATCACGTTGGCGGCGCAAGCTCTGTTTTAAGCTCGCGAACATTAAAATTGATTAAAAAAATGTTACAAAGGCTACAATTACAATTATCCCTCAACATACAGGTGACAATCTGAAAGTCAACCGTTATCGTGCGCTATTTTTCATTGCTTGACAGAATATTACAATGAAATGTATTGTTTCATTAAATGTATACATATATTATGTATAATAATATAGTTATTTAATAACGTAATATAGTTATTTAATTTGATAAATAATATAAAATGAGTCGGAAAAGGGGACAGAAAAATCGAAGAAAAACGAAATCGAAGGACCACGAGGATTATTAAAACGGGACATACGTAGGATCGTGGAACGGGAAGAAACGAACGATATATACGGTAGCCGGAAAATGAGGGAAACGCGGCAGCGTTGGTGAAGCGAGGGAAGTTTCGTTTCGCACGCGTACGCGGTTCCACAAAAAGAAAATCAACCAGCGCGGGGGCGGGGCCGGTGAAAAATTCAAAGCTTTACATGCAAGCAAAAAGCAGCGGGATAGCATGCCTCTTGAATCTCTGTACCGGTGAATTTCGACCCCGCTGGACGGAGCATCGCCGATGTAGAACTTTTTTTCGCGTCCAATCATCGTGATTCGAGGAGACCCACGCGAATGTATTCGCCGTGGCAAAAACAGCCACCGCGATGAAACATCACCTTCCTTTTCCTACCTTCCACTATAGACACGCAAAGAACTTAAGCATTTCTATCGATAAACGCGATTTCACCGGCTAATGAGTTCGTTGAAACAAATTGTAGCTTATTCGGTATCTCCCTTCTTTGTGTTTTATTTTTTAGCTTTTTGAAAATTCTCTGCTCCTGCTTGGTTTGGCTTGTTCATTCTGACATATGGATTATTAAGTACGATAAAGAAAATTCAATGCGCGTTTTCTTTATGAATAATCATGTGAATCCATAAGTTTAGTTTCTTCGTAATTGAGGAATCATTTACAGAGACAGATCTCTTACAAAACAATATTTTTTCGATTTGTTTAACGTCGATGACAGGTAAGCGTTTGATTTTTCAAAGATATAGCGTAGATATAAGTTTGATACTTACACATATTTACGAACATTCTAAATCAGTTATTTGGTATTTCTTCATTTTTCATCATCGCGTAATTATCAACCGAGGACATTGATTTTAATTACGTGAAGTAGTTCAAGTGTTTTCCCACCGCACGAAATTCCGATTACTTCACAGTTTCATTCCCCAGAACCATAAATTCTTCCAGTTTCCATTTTGTTTTTTTCTTTACCATAGTATTTTTATCTCTGCCGGGGAAAAATTCCTTTTCGAACGCTCAGCAACCGTATAGTCCTCTCTTGCGTGAATGTCGCTGATGAAAAAAAATGAGACTCGCGAAATGTGCTTTGGCTACTTCAACCCCTTAATTTCGCATTAATTACTTTTCGAATTCAAGCTTGAAATAATATCGGTGGGATGGTCGACAATAAAACTTCAGTCCGTTGACATTAAAACATATTTATATATAAAAAAATTAATGACAATTTATATATTACGACTTAGAAGAATTCTATTGAAATCAAACATTGGACTCGATAACAGAGTCACAAATATGATATACCTATATACATATCATACATTTTATTGCACTTTTTATTACATATTTGTTTGTATATTTGTATTATATTAATCAACGATCATCAACGATAATCAAATCCAAATTAGTTCCAAGCAACGGTCACCTATCAAAACCCACAAAAGTAGTCAAAATCTTCAAATCCTTTTGGAATCGAAAAAGGAATATAGGCAAATTTTTTCAATTTTACGCAGCATTACCGTCGTAATTCCTATATCAGATAAACATTAACGACACATTCAGTCTTCCGGCGTTCGTAAACGTGAAATTCGGTGGACATTTTAGTCGCCGGTTAATAACGCGACGACGCACGTTACAGTAATTCGTCGACGAGCGACGGGCGACGAACGAGCACGCGGCCGACAAGATTAAAGGATCCACGCGCGTGCACGTATAAATTCGAAATGGAGATAATTACGATAGCAGCCGTATAACGAGTCCATAAAGCGCCGCTTGGAATTGGTTAAATTTATCGATCGTATCCATGCGATACGCAGTCGCTTTTTATCTGTACGATCCCCTGGTAATTCCATTCCACGAACAAATATACACGACACTGCTGCACGCACGTATATATACCATCAGCCAAAAGTTTGTAATCACAATATGTCCCATAAAACTGAAGAATTTAAAAGAATCAGCTTAGAAAATTCATTCACCGAAAGTTTGGCAAAATAAAGCAAACTATTATCGATACTAATCCTTTGATAGTACGGTCCGAGATTCGTAGATATTACAAGTAATAATTTCTTTGTTAGAATTTTTGTTCTAATAGAAATTACATCGATGAGAAATAAAATATAATTTTCCATTGGTTAAAAATTTGTACGTGTGTGTTCATGCTCGGCTATTTTATAATTCAACTCATACGTAACACGAAATCTTTGACCGGTAGTGTACTTGAATGCGGTACAGCTTGTGGTACAGCTTGCATCGCCTACCACGCCGTTATTTCACGTTGTTTCTGCACCGAAAAATCTAGCGACGCGACATTAATTAGCAGCACTAAAGGAAACGATTGCAACTGCTTCCGTGGTCATTTTCTCGCGTGACTGTTACGACCGATGCAATAAGATTTCAGAGTACGGTTTATTTAAACACGAGAAGCACTTTCGTGTCGGAGATTGGTAGAACGTAGAAGTTGAAACGACACAAGCGATACATTTACATTTTAGAATCTCGTTACCTATCGTATCAAAATAGAAAAACGTATTTAGAATTTTATACCTCGCTGATACTTTATCATTAATCGTAAAAACGTACTTCCGTCGTTATCTTATTATGCACACTTAGTTCGAAGGTTGTCCGAATCAATAAATCCGCGTGCCCGTTATCCAATATTCGTGTTCTTCGTCGGTCCGGCAAAAAGGACAGGTTTCAAAGGCTGCGAGGCACTTCGTCATCTCGTGGCAACGAGAGACTCCCCGGAGGTCTTCTGTTCCACCTCGTCTCTGAAAGCCATCCACCACCCCCTAACCCCTGCCGGTTCGCGATCCTCTCGCCTCGTATTTATGTTCTTGAGAGCAACCTGCCAATTAGTTCCTACCCTTACTCGGCTGTTATGCACACTTTGAACAACTAGAGACGCGGCACGGTACTTGCAATTGGATACCAGTATTCACTTTCAAGAGTATTCTCGACGAGCTTTGTAGCCCACGTGCGATCCCCTCCAATACTCCGTGCACCCCCTCGACCGATTCGATCCCCTTTTCCATGTCTCGTTCGCTCACGCTCTTCTCCCAATTACGTATCCGTCTCTGAAGATCGTTTTCTCTTTAGATATCTAACTCTGTCCGCCCATAGAAATCGAATCCGCCTTCGAGTTCCTGAACGCGGAAGCGTCACGAAGCCGCAAAATGATTCCCTCGGCTTGGATTCGCAATTGCCAGACGGCTGCATACCATCGGTGAAGGTGGTTAGAGAATATGAGAGAAAGAGAGAGATAGAGGGGCGAGGGGGAGAAGAGTGCTTGGCAACGAGGGACTTGGAAAAGGGCTGCGATAACGTCTGAGCAAGGTGTCTCCGATCGAAACAGCTATTGCGAAATTACCAGCGAACGGTGCGTGCGTTTTGCATGTAACGACCACGGTAATGATCGCCATGTGCGGCATTCAATGGCGATCGAAGCTTCTAGTTCGACCTTTTCTCGTCGATTTTTTAAATGGGAAGAAGGAAGAACGGGTTGGGGTAGGTTGGTAAAGGATTAATGAAGTTTGAGGGATAATGGCTTTTGAAGGCATTTAACGATGTTCGCCGGCGTAATGGGGGTGGAACAATGGGGCCGAACTCTGTGGACGAAATGAAGAAGTTCAGTTTTTCAACGTGAAATACGGCCCCCCTTTGTGGATTACTTTAAATCCCTCGGTTTTTAATACTATTTCAACTTCGAGCGGTTTCCTTCTATACTTTGGATTCTACTTTTTGCGTTATAGTTCCTATATGTGTAAGAACGACTCTGTATTATAAAAATCCGAGTCTTTTAGCTTAATCGTTGGAAAAGAAACCAGAGGAGATTAAGAAAATACGAGAGGTTAAGATTAATATTTGTTGTAAAAAGGTGAAATTGGGTTATAAAGATTCAGGTTAGTTAAAATATTTCGTTATATACTTTTCGATGTTTTTATGTCACATTTCAACTAAACTGTGTGAACGGTCGTATATCGGATAAGTCTTGACTTTGATATCTCGAAACATTTCCCTTATTTGCATAGATACATTAAAATATGTATTTCGTGCATGCCTACCACGATTTCGGAAGATTTAGCAAATCAGTCCAACGTACGTATTTTTTTCGTCGAGACCTCTTTAGTACTTCAGGCCGAGCTTTCGAAATGGCACGCAATATTTCCATTCCGATGAAATTGTCGTTACGATTAGAAGAAAATACACAGAATGATTATTTACTGACACGTTCAACTTTTTAGACAGACGAAGATTGATAACGAAGCATTACAAAGTAAAAATATAATGTTCACAATTCCTGTAATAATAGTATAATAAATATTGCAACAATTAATATCTTTAAATATCTAGATATACGACGAAGATACACACTTAGTCCCAAACAATTTCTGACGGTATAAAGTTGAATTTTTAAAAAATGTACAACTTACCATGAAATCTTTACATCACATCGGAAACTTCAAAAATGTTTCTTGTCATTAATATTAAATATATTCGCGAGTGTTTGCAAAATTTTACAAATTTGACACTTATTTTTAAAATACTCGTATCATTTCAACCAAACAGGTATCTCGATCAACAGGTAACATCGAAATGAAGGAATCAATGAAAACGCATATGCGTGCTTTCCGTATTCGTAAAAATCTTCCGTGCTATTTATCCAAATATGTACTTTGACCGGTCATCGTACGAAGAATTTTACGATACAAAGACAAGGTGCTCGTTTCGTTAGTACGCAGCATCGTAGCAGCAAACGTGTCAACCCCGTTTGTCAACAGCACTTCCATTCCATCGTTTGGTCGATCGAGGGAATTATTTCCGAACTTTGGGCGAGAGAGGACCGCGGGACGGCGAAGAAGCCGGCGTGCTTCTTGGATCGATTCGTTCGATAGGGAAGAGAGGTTCGTGTACACAAGGAATGATCGTTAATGGAAGATGTAATTGGAAAATACTTGGCGCGCCTCCGTTCAATTCGCCTTCGTGTTTGTTTGCGATACCGTGCCAAGCCGCGGCGAGTTATTGCAAGAATCCTGCTACTACCCGCCGCCATAATCCCGCGCGCTATATAAGCTTCCTGTTCCCTTGCCACGGCATCGTCCTATACGCTTTTACGCCGACATCCCCGTCATCTGAACAGAGATCGATGCCCTCCGCGTACCGGATGCCCGACAGCCGATCGGCCCCGCGAAATATGCGTTTTCATCGCTGGGAAAAAATCATTTCCTTCCGCCCTGGCGAGCCTCACGCGCCAGCCAAACTTTAAAGCGGCAATATCCAATATAAATACCGTACCCCCCTTTTTTTACGACAAGGTTTCTACTACGGTTTTTGTTGTTCCATTGAAATATTGCCAAAGCTAGGGCTGTAGTTTTTTTATTTAGAAACATTTTCTCAGGACATATATTTTTGTTAAGGATTTTCGAAGAATTTGACGAGGGTGAGATACGAGAAAAAGATGCGTTTCAGAAGAAACGTGGAATTTATTATTCTTTACTTTCTTGTAGTTGAGATTTGATTAGGATGAAGATATAGATTTGTACTTTCGTGATAAATTTATTTTGACATATAAAAACAAGGAGATTCTTTCGGGGGCACGTATTTTTGTCAAAAATTTTAAGAAACTTTTGGGGGTCGATAAAAACGTTGGATGTGGATTTTTTTTCTCTCGTATTCTATGACAGAAATTAATTAGGTTAAGAAATGTAGAAACGCATCTTTCAAGCGCAATATTTGTATTAAATATTCGTTGTTCTAATCAAAGATGAATTTTATATATTTCTTCGGAATTCAAGTGAATATTATACTTTAACCAAATTAATATTATTTACTACTTCAACAATGACGAACGCGGTATTGTAGTTTAAAAACTCGAATCGTCAAAGCAGTATTATAGCCGAAAAATTCTTCAGTAACAATACCATTTTCCAATCACGTCCAGAAAATCACGATTACTCTTGGCCAATATATTTCAACGATAACATCGACCGATGGAAATTCAGCGGGCGGACGTACAAGCGGAGAAACGAAACGATTCGGGATACATGTTCATCGCCGAGGACTTCGTCTGAATGCTAACGGTCCTCCGTGACCTAGAAAAAGTGGCCATCCACCATCGACAAAGAGGAAGAACAGTTCCGAAGGGTTAGTAGCATGTACGTTTCGGTTTTTAAATTTAAGTCGCCGCGATGAATCGCGGAGGGAAGCGACCAGGAAGCTAGGTCATCCCTTTAAAGTCTTCAACGTACTACTATTAACTAGAAACAACGAACTACCGATGATCAAAGAAAGATAGCAATACGAAAAATGAAAAGAAACTTCACGCGAGAAAGAGAAGAAAATAGTAAAAGAAGGAGAAGACGAGCAGCTGCTGGTCCAGACTTTCGAGTTCGTCATCGTCGAGTAATAAAAATCGGGAAAGAAAACGCACGTGCTTGACATTTTTCAAGGCCATCTGACGGTCCAACGTACTCGGAACGCTTGGAGGCAGAAAGACAGACACGCTATTGGTCGGAAATCAAGATTTTTCCTCGGCGAAATCAAGACAGAAATCTTTCATTGGCCGCTATCCGGTCCAAGGGGGGTCCCTTCTCTCGTTGGAGAGAAAAGGACGCGATAAAACTTGCTGGGGGTCCTTCGAGATTCATTGGGGGTCTTCTTCTTTTTCCTTTAGGGGTGGACGAAGCGGAGAAATTCTTTCGTCTAACGGGGTGCATGTGACACTGGTCCGACCGGATCTAAGTGTGAGAAGATACGTTGTACGCGTCTACGTGAACCGAAGGAGTTTCGGGTTAGCCAGGTTTCACATCTTCCTCGTAGTTGGAGGCAAGCAAAACACCCCTTTACGTACCCCAGCGATGCGACCCGTTTTTGCCGCTACTCGTTCCGAGAATAGTGGGTTATTTAAAGGGAACGATGGCTTTTACTTCCGGTCGTCGAGACAGTTTGAATTTTTAATCACGCACACGAGGCATGTCGCTGTAAGTGGGCAATTTTATTATTGATTGCTCGCTTCGGGGAACGTAGCTAAGATTTTACGCGTGCAGATGATTTAGAAGTCGTTTCACAACTTTTCCTTCCATTCCGAAGAGCGTTATGCTTCGATTTATAAAATATCTGCCAGTTAGAGTTTGGACAAAATTTTCGGGTAAAAATTGAGAGATTCTGGATTTCCGAAATCTTGAAATTATTTTTGGTATACTTTTACAATTAGAGATTGTCGATAAACCGAATCAATATCTCAAGTTGCCCTAAGATCCGCTAAGAGTTAGTTGTCGTTAAAATTATACAGATGTTGTTTGTAAAATTAATTTTGATTTTTATTAAAACAGAAACAATCTCATATACGTTTTTTTTTTTTTTTTTTTTTATTCAATCACTTTAGACGTTGAACATTTGAAGTCTCGGTTGACGTCACATTTTGCTTATGGGACAATATTCAGATGTATGTCCGAAGGTATAGGAGGCTATGAATTATGTTCTTAATTTTATCATAGATAATTTTCTATATTTTAGGATTTGTATCTTTGAAAAAAAAAAAAAAATACCATTAAAGTATTTAATTAAAATTATTTTGGCTCCTTGAATTCTGGAATCCGAATTTTACGTACTGAATTCTATTTCTTTTCTAAATAACGAAGAGAAAATTCTTGATAAAGTCGTGTTTCGTTGAGTGGATGAAATTGTCGCGACACGAAAAACCCTCAGATATTAGCGAACACTTGGCAGACGCTTTGCTTCGTCCGGTCGGATTTAGAGCGAACGCAATGACACGAACTATTTTCGGAAATTCCTTCAGAAGTTTCGCTAGAGTTTCCAAGCTATTTATAAGATCATAGTCGTGTGTCGTTAGGATTGTGATGCATGGACAGTTATTAAGTAACGCGTGGGCTTTAATACGAAGATCAATAATATCAGTTTGCACTATGGTAACCAGTACATATATAAAAATGTTAAAGAAAAAGGAAAGAAATCGAAAGAATAATTAAAAAGAATAAATTTCAAACAGTTAGATTTAACAATAATTTTACAATTAAAATATGTAGACTCAGCGAAATATAAGCAGGTGCTGGTCGGATATTTTCTTCGTTCTAAAAACGGTGGACGATACATAGTTGTAAACTGATGTGATATAATAGATATTAGGTATAATAAATAATAGCTAATAACAGATATAACACGAATAAACGGATAACTTAGATCTCCAAAACGTAGCACAGTATCAAAAATCTCAAAACTCGAATATTCTTCGTAAAACGTCGAATGGGTTGGACTCGATTATATAAAGAGTGTAATGATTACGGTCATTAAAAAACGGAGCAGAGGCATTACGATCATTTAAAAGCGGAGTCTCGAGAACGAATAAGAATTACGATCGAGTCGTTAGATTCGCAGAGAAACAAGGAACCTAGTTCGGTAACGCGTCTCCGACAGAATAGAACGAAACGGAAGGGGAATAGGAGCAGTTCCGGTGTGTCGCGGTCGTTTGCACTATCGTAAGTTTATGTCGTCGGTTGCAGGCTAACCTCTGCCAGCCTCTCGCGCCCTTTTATACGACACGATAGTTTCATCGCGAAACAGCCAGCGTTCGCATCTGTTGCCTTTCCCATTACCGTGCGAACATATACCAGCCCATTTGCTGGCCGGTAAACTCGAGTGCGCTCTCAATTTCCTCGTCTCTCTCTCATCGTTTTCTTCCTCGTCGTCTCTCTTTCTCTCTCTATCTTTTCACACTTTCCTCTACTGTTTCGTTTTGGTTCTGCTTTTTGGTACTTTCTTCTTCCTTCCTTCTTTCGTTACATTTCTTTTAGTCATTTCTTGCTCCTTCTTTTCGATTTCTTTATGTCAATATTCTTCTTTCTTTACTGTTGCCACGTTTTTCACGTTTCCTCTGTAATTACACGTTTTATTTCCATGACGCTATTCGTATCGTTTCAGCGAATCGAACTGTTCGCCCTTTTGAATGGCCGATCGATAGAAACGCAGGTTGAATTAACCTTTTGCGGCCAATGCATACACGTGAAGATACAATATGTATAAATTTTTCTGAAATTTTGATAGCAACTTTTCAAACGATTCAATAATAGCGAATAGATACCGACGATTCGTCGGGAATCGTATGCATTGCATGATTTCGCCGTTTTTTTTTTTTTTTTTAATATAATTTATTTTATATAAATATTTGGAAAGCTTCGTAATTTTGTTTCTCTGAAGTTGTAATATCCTATAATAGTAACATGCGGAACAAAACACGCAGTAGCTACGCTAAACGTAGCTCATTGAAACAACATTCGCAAAAGTTGAACCTGAAAGTTTCGCGTGTATAAATTTACAATCTACTCCAAGTATCATTTTAACCGTGCGCTCTGGCATTATTTCAACTTCAGATTGAAATTACATCTCTCTCTCTCTCTCTCTTGCCGATATGCGAGTAAATTCGATACATTTTGATCAACGAAAAGGGCCGTAATTGCAACGGAAACGTGCTAAAACTGTTCGCTAAATACATATATAGAATTTCAGAATGTAGAACGCGAATAATTTCTCCTTCCTTGCCCGATCGCAAAATGTTCTGTTTCAAAGGTCAGATATATGAAACGCAACTTCTTATGATCAATAGGAAATCATAAAAATAACTTTCTCGTTAAAAAATAAAGTTATATTATTAAGAAGAACAACACAAAATTTCACCGTGTTTCACATTGTTACCTTATCAATATCGTTGCATAGATTTTAATAAATATTTTATCAACAAGATAGATTTAACAATGTAAATAAATAGATAATATTATGTACACAGAATAAAAACGGATAAATGATATATACAAGTATTTCATTCAAAGCATGTTGAAAGAAAGATTCTATTATCGTTTTATGAAAATATTCGATGTAATGTTTCTTTTGCAACAAAGCAGAGGTAATATAATAGCACAAAAATGAACACGCGTTCGTAAAAATTGGTGTACGTCGACGTCCGCTACGACTTGACAATTTTCTCGGAATTTTTACATACTATAGCGTTGTACTAACTCGTAAAACGTACGTTTTCGCAGCTGACTGCTCTCTTTCCGCTGAATAAACTCCTCTTATATCACGGAAAGCGTGTTTTATAGCTATGTACGTATAACTGTTTTTAACTATTTGCTGGGAAACTTGCGGGATATAATATATATTCTTTTCTCTCAGTGGGATCCAAGATTTTATATCTTCCATTATGTTTTACTTTTCTGAATATAATTCAGTAATTCTAATTGCAAGTTCTACTTTCTATTGGGGAAGAAATCTTCGTTTAAATCATAATTGAACCACAACGTTCTATAAATTGACAATTCAGACAGATATCAAATCATAAAGGTGTTCTTAGAGAACGTGTCGAAGAACGAGAAGCTCTATATTACGAATGTGGGCAATTTTGGAAAATTTCTTCTGTAATATCGGAGAATCTCCTCTGGGAAATATATCATAATGATTTTTCTTCGAAATTTCCTTCGTGTAATAGTTTCGTTGCATTTCCTATCTTTTTACACAAAATTCTTTAATTGTATCGCAATCGCTGTTGTTAAAAAATCAATTTGATCAAATGAAAATAAAGGAATCCATGTTTAAAAAACAAAAAAAAAATGAAACACGAGAAATCCGATTATATGAAAAATAAACAGTACATTGCAAATACGCAATATTCAGCATATACAGGATACAAATAAACGTTTACTCCCTATTATTTAGATGATCAAAAAAAAAAAAAAAAAAGAAAAAAATAATTACCATCACCGGCAAAGTCTACCATTACGAAATTTTGAACGTAAGTTAAGGTTTTAACGAAAAATAGAATTTCACATTATTCTTTTCCATCTTCCTCCAACTGCAAAACGACAAGAGCACGGAAATGCATTTGAATGCGCTAACCAGTTTGGTCCGGTAAGTCAGAAGCAGCGAGACGAAAGCGTCGAAACCCGTAAATACGAATCTCCGTGGACCAGCTGCATAAAGATAAAGCCGTCCAACGAACGAACCGAATCCTCTCGATCCCTTCATTACTATGCGAGGGCGTATCCAAGAGCGCGTACCAGATCATATTAATTTAATCCATACTCTCGTTACAAACTCTATCTTATAGCCGGTTAGGTGAAACGGCGATCCGAGGTTGGCTCTCGATCGTGTCGCCAATTTGTTTCACGAGTTTATTCGTGCGCACGTCCGCGAAACGCGCCTCTATCGCGCAATCCGGAAATATTTATTATTATTACTGGCGCTTCTATCCGCCGGTGAAACTTTGTGCAGCTTCTGATCTATCCACAACGATGGCCGACCAGAGTGCATACATATTAATGCAACCGAACGATCGTCAGCTTGCGTCTCGTCTCTTCATCTCGCCCTTTCTCTATCCTCCCTTTTCATCGCTGCTCCTGTGTTTCCTTTCGACGTACAATTTTCCACCGCTGTCGCTGGTTAATATTGAACACCTTTCTCCGTGGTAGTTTCGACGAATTTTCGTTGTTCGAGTTTTACTGTTAACTGTTCGGTTCGAGCGGTTGAGCAGAGAATTGTACATGTGAGGTTGCGTTGTGCCGCGAATTTGGACCCAAATGGGAAAATGCGGACGCGAGGGATGAGGAAGAATGTTGGTTTGGTTTTTGATGAAACACGCGATGCAGGTGTTCGGAGAATTCCAGATGCATTTAGCAATGAGATTATTTGGAGGGAGAGCGTTCGTTGGAAAAAGATTGCTTCAAGTAAGCGTAATCTTTATTGAAGGGGAGTGAAAATCGACGAGGAAGTAAGTAATCAAATGAAATTTTAGTTTCAGTGGCTTAGTAATTTTTTGATTCGAGAATATTTAATATAAAGTAATAAAAAAATGAAGTTTGATATTTTAGCATTGGTAATATTAAGTAGAAAGTTTGCTTGTTTTTTTTTTTAAATAATGCTTTGGGTATCTTCTTTCGTAATAACTTGTTGGACAATGATAAGACAGTGCTTCGTCTTAACGAAGTTGGACGGAAGTCAAAGCCAAAATTCCTTTTCTACTTGATCGTGACTTTTCTCTTTAACTTTAAATAGCATAGATTCGATAGGAAGATGAGATTGGTTTGGTCTATCCGATCAAAGTAAATTCCTAAGTATATATAGATAGCCGAATTGCCAAAATATTTCTAATTCAAAAGTATCGAACTGAATTCTTCTTGTTACTTCACATTCGGTAGGTTGCAGAAATAGCGATCTACTTAGACTAACAGGGTTTACAATCTCGCTGATAATTTATATTTAAAGTTCTGTTTTAATATATGATTAATTATATAAACGAAGCTAATGGCATTACACGAAAGCAAATAAGATATTATATTCTCATCGTTTCATTTCTTTCACTCCAAATATCATTTCCATCCAACGCTACTCGAGCATGATCGAAAAAATCACATGAAATTAATTCGTAATTCAAACTGCATTATCGTTACTAATTCAAACAATTTCTAATATATCCAATATCTAAAATATCCCTTCCTGTTTCTTCACAGACTCATCTATACAAACTAATCCCCTGCAGCATCACATTACGCCGTAAATCCAACGAATATATCCCAACACTGTCGACACGTTGGAAGAAGGTCTGAGTCGAAATGGAGGAGTAAATCGGTCGTCATTCGAGTCTTGTAACTGTTATTGCCTCGTATCGATTGGGGATCGACGAACTGGAGGCCTCACCAGGGAAACGATTTAAGATAATCGAGGAGCCAGCCCTCTCGGTTCGTTCGTCGGGCAACGACGAGCTATCGATAGAATAATTTTCGAGCGACTGTTCTCTCCGCTCAATCCCGGTTCTTTATTAATATTCGTCGACGTCCAAGAGTTAGGTTCGCAGCTGTGCCGTCCGCGGCGCGATTGAAAAGAGTCGGGGCAGGTGCTTTTGGAATTCGAATAGGGGGAAAAGCCGTCGGAGCGGGTTACTTGTGATTGCAAATCCTTGCCGATTCGATCTCGTTTCCTTCTCTCTTCTCGGTCGTGCGGGTCATTGTGCTTCGAATTGTGTCAGAAAATTGCCAGCCCGCGCCTTGTACAACACGGAACGGATTTAGAAAATTCGAATCCGTGATCTGCTCGAACAGTTCCTTCAACGAATCCTGTGGTTTGATATTCCAGATCCGATGGCAAGGCGTGAAATATGCGAGAGAAGAGAATATATGGTGCAGATCGAGGGTAGAGTGAAATGAATTTTTGAAATTTCTAACGAAGAAATTTTACCAACGACATTAGAATTTGAATAAAGTGTGTTTGAAGTAAAACTGTTAAGTTTCGAGAATTTTTTTTTAATCCATATCGTTTTACAATTATTATTTCCGGCATTCATAAACGCTGTAAATTAATCTTTCGTCGACGGAATTTAACGATTTTCTAGAATCGTATCAAATTTGATCGATCAGAATGTTTCTGTGAATTTCGACTATACGAGCGGATACTCGTTACTAGTGAAAATCATGAGATTCCTATTATATTTATAACCTGTTTATCTTTCGATAGATTCACCTCGAACAAAATTCTATTCTTTCTGGAGACTAAAATTCTATTTGTGGTTTAATCACACAAAAGGAATCGTATCCTCGTATCTCCAAAATATTACATGCCTCGACCCCTTTAAACGTCCCAACGTCAGTACCCAACACCATTTTTACAACCGTATCATCGTATCTCTTCGCCCAACTGTACCACTCATTCGAGAGCGTCAGCGCGAGATTCTCCGGAAACCGAACGCCATGGGCTCGTGACGCGAGTCACGAAAAGGAGAAAAAAAAAAGATGGGCAAAAGAGGATATCACGACGCGAGAAGGAACGCGCGTGGATTTGTCGTTGACACGTTCCGTGAATGGGGGCTGGTTAAACCGAGCGTGTAAAGCCCGAAACGTTGCGTGACTGCAGTCTGCAGCCGGCTGTTACACGGAGGAAGCTGCGCATAGCGTGTGCGATGGTATCGAATACCAACGCATATACATCTCTTATTCGCATTTGTTCACGCACAGACACGGTATACGCTATTCGCAGCGAAAAGTTCGCCTGCCAGAACGCTGACTAAGAACACGTCGTTACCTGTGCAATTTGTGGCCGTCGTGTTTACTCTTTCACTTTCCTTGCCTGGCCGGGTCTAATGTTTTAGGCCGGTCGCTTTAAATCACTGCCTCGCCTCGGCCACAGCTATTTCCGGCGGAATTGGAGCAGCCGATCGGTCCGCGCGCGTTTTTCCATCTACGCGGACCGATTGCACCGTTCGTGTAATTTACGTTGATCGATCAGTTCGCGCTTCGTAACGCTGCCAGAGATTTATTTTGTCCGTAGAAAGCAGAAATATATATATGTATATATGGTATATTTTTTTTTTTCTATGGAAATTGATGGTGGCGACGTGATCGATGAAGATTAGACAGCTGGAGAAACGAAGTTTCCAATGGAAAAAGTCATTCGTTGCAGGCTCGGCTTAGCTTTATGTCATCAATTACGAAATACGATAGAGAAAGAATTGAAGAAGGTTTTACGGGTTTATAGAATTTGTCAAGAGGAATAGAAAATGTTCATTTAGAATTGATTCATAAAATTGAGCAAGGTTCGTACTTTTAGTACTATTCGTGCAAAGTAGATGAAACAGAAAAGTTCCGACCAAACGTTTGAAAAACGATCTCTGTAATAAAATTCACAAAATCCTGGCTCTAAGTGCTACATTAATCAAGCAGTCTTTTTATTCTTCCCAATAAGTAGCATAAGCCCTTCAAGAGCCAGCCGCTCATTTTCAAACATCACGCGGAATATCCTACATTTAATATCTTATATTTCCAGAAAGTACAACTCTATCACAATACGATCTCTAATCCAAAAATTATCCACAAAGAAACCGAACTTTTAAGCAAACATTCGAAAAATAATTCCTTTAAAGAACTGTAAAAATCCATCCAGGATGTTTTTGTCGTCAGAACTGCTCTGAATTGATCCGCTGGGTAAAAGTATTTCTCTCCAGAGTAATACGAACCATCCTTTGATCTCGCGGAATGGAATAAAGCTCGAATGCATCCCGACAGTGTCGATTGTTTCCCTGTCTCGACGAAAGCAGACCGAAAGTCCGTGAGAATTCGTTGGCCCGCGAATTCCTAGCCAATTATGAGCAGGTGCCCGTCTCGTCTTCTTATGGTAACGTCGATTCCAACGATTTCTTCGTTCCTACTCTTCAACGAAAGGGGGTGGAAGAAGCGGAGGACGCGTTCATCCAGCTTCGTCGTTCTATCGGCGAAGATCTCATACATATTAATGGCGAACCGATCGATTTCGGGGCGAATTCGCTTCTTGCTCTGTTTAGGGACGTCGACGTTTCGGCGCGTAAGCCCTTCCGTCGGCCACAATGGTTATTATGCCATTAACGTAATGAAGTTAGGTGGCGGTAAAGGTTCCGGTGCCGCTGGGACGGCCTCTGCCTTGTTCAAAATACGAAGATCGTGAT
Organism: Bombus fervidus; assembly: GCF_041682495.2. Lineage (NCBI taxonomy): Eukaryota > Metazoa > Arthropoda > Insecta > Hymenoptera > Apidae > Bombus > Bombus fervidus. Next base: position 10,347,447 of record NC_091527.1, on the reverse strand, counting down.
AAAACAGGGAACGTAGGCATTTTGATAGTAAACGAAAGGCGATCTTTGCATACGTCCTTTGGTTAATCGGAAGCTTCGACCGATGTAAGAGACGAAAGTATTAAAAGAGTAAGAAAAATGGATTTCTTAACGAGAAGGGATGCAAATTATACGTAGAATATGGCGCAACATAGTAGATGTTGCAGACTGTAGAATATAGAAGGAGTTCTCTTCAACAACTGATTCTTCTTCTTTGTTATAATACTTATTATTAATAACGTCCATGCCTTCTTTATATTTTAATTAAAATCTTCCAAAGGATAGAAAGAGATCCGAATGCCGAACGTATTTTCAATGAAACATTGTAATATTCTCCAAAGGTGTATACATGAAATTCATTTTTACGTTCATTCAAACGGGATCGATAAATTTTAAATAGGCGACGTACATTTGAATTTAATTAAACTATTATATTCTTAAATTTCTATATTCCCAAGCCCGATAATAATCACGCAAATTTAATCGTTCTTCGCGTTGCTGATTTTATACAAACTAAAAATATTAACACCCAGAACGTTTTAAACGAACGCGTTAAACAAAGAATATCGCAATTTTTTTTATTCCTACGTGTAATATTTATATTCCGTAAATTTGTGAAGATTGTATCTCGATCGTGAATTAATAGTCGTCTAGTAAATCGAAATTACTCAAAATATGTAAATACGCGAACAGTATAGAACTGTGTAAATTGTGTTAACAAAAATTAAAGGCAAAGGATACCTCGGGGATTTCTCAAGGGATGTTGATTCTTGCTAATGCATCGCGATTAGCGTTTATTGTTCTTATACATAGATTGGAGCAAACGGTAAACAATTTGTCCCCACGGTGGACCGAGTAACTACTATTAGATCGATTAAGTCAACGTGCAAGACGCATGGCTGATATGTTTAGGTGGCTGGAAACTGAATTCCTTGTGGCAACAACGTGGCTGTTTGCCGATTGTATTTCTTGTATCAACAATTGAGAAATGTACCGATGTTACGAATCGTGATTGCTTTTGTTTCGCGCGACCAGTCGAAACTAACTTGCATGAGACAGGATTACTCCAAATCCCTCTGTTGCTGATTCATTATTAAACGTTCACTCAGAAATAGCCCAATAGCCAGTTACTATTTTCATACGAAACACGTCATTGACTGAAACTTTGAAACCACTTTTCCAGTTATATTTACGGTACGTAGAACCGATATCTCAAATTACACATAATTTTATTAACGACAAGACAATTCCTTTTATAATTAATTATTGGCGTAATTACAAAAGGTACCAGACGAATACTAAAACAACGCTTGCCAATAATCTCCTTATCTTATTCCAGCGTTCGTGAAATCCAATAAATCTTATTTAACGCAGACTCGCAAATGTCCTCCGCAATTTGCCATGGAAAATACAATTAGTTGTAGCGATAGCCCACAAAAATCACGATTCAACGTTATAATCAGCGAAACCGCTGAAGAACAATTCCAAAACATCCACGTAATCTCTCTGTGTGGATTTTTATCCCTGAAATCTCGCATTCGTCATTACAGAATTTATCCATATAATAACCTTATTTCGAATTGAATCCTGAACCAGAACAACGAAAAACCTCTCTCTCTAAAAAGCTTCAGATTCCCATTAAATTTCATGTTCGCTTCTAAATTAATATAAATATCTAATAAATGAAAGTTCTCATCAATTTTATTTGTTACAAAAAAATTCGTTCACCTATTAATTTTCGTCCATTTGGTCAAAGAGCTGGATTACCTGGATCATACTGATTCGCGTTAATAGAACTCTGAGAATTTAACCGAATAAACCGAAACGACCAACTTCTGAGAGCGGGAATAACAGATTATCATGGCCGTTTGAAAAGGGAGCAAACGTAAATTGGCAAATTATCGCAGCCAAAAAACGAGAGTTAGCAGAGAACGAATCGCGTGGACATGCTCGCCTCCATAATTTGAACACTGGCTATCGGCATTTTAACGGGTCACGCTGATTAGTTGTAATGACAAAATATATCATTAGGCACCGTACCGTCTGCTGTCTCGTTAAAATGCTTTTGCATCGTCCGACACGAAATATCCCGAGTAATGTATGCACTTTGCAACGTCACAATGTCCAACTGCTATTAAGTAATAGTCAACAAGATATTTCTTTGTCGCGCGTCGCGTCCTGGCCGGACAGCAATTTCAACGAGTATATTGCGTATTGTCGTCGACTATTACATTGTGTATAATGTATTTTAGATTTTAAATCTTTGTACACTTCTGCGAATCTTTTCTTGTATATTCATGCTTTGGTATTTCCTTTGGAATTCTTACTCTGTTCATAAACGCACATTTATATATACATGCAATATCTTGAGAGCAAGTTTCTTTGTGGAATAAATAAAAAGGGAAGAAATTTCGGAGAAACCTTTAAAACTTTGTGCCTAGGTTTTTCTTTCAGCTTTCAGTCGATGTTTTTTGGAAACAACATACGTTCTTCCAATTGTTTAACACTAGAAATACCACAGCAGTCGAAAATGACTGGTTCTACAATTTTACAAATGTGTCAACCCTCGTTTAAGGATCATGGTCGCAGATGGATTAATAATACGAAAAATGTACTACATAACATGGAGTTGCCTTTGTAAGAAAGTAATAAATCGATAAATATGAAAATATTCCATTATTACGTATTTTTTAAAGACCAGTCATTCTGATTGTTTTTTGGTATAAATAGCTTCGTATTAACTATCGGTAGTTCTAGCGTTAAACATTAAAAAGAGTAAAGGTAAATTAGCTTTGTGCCAAGATGGAGATTCATATTTAACGCAAAATGATTAAACGCAAAATAATTTTTCAAAATTTTACTCACCTGTGCGTGACTCCAGACTTTGGGTTTCGGGCTGGATCTTGCGTTGTTCGTTGCGTTCGAACTTCCACTGTTATTCGAAACGTTTCCAGATGAAGTCGTGGACTTGACGGACGGCTTTTGCGTTTTTGTAACCTGTGCTGTGACTGTGGTTGACGAATTGTTACGTTGTTGCTGAGGCTGTTGCGCGGATGTTTGTTGCTGTTGTTGCTGTTGCGTTTGCTGCATAATCTGTTGAATAAGCTCCAATTGTTGCTTTGTGAGGCCGTCGTTACTGGCACCAGGAGACGTGACACTCTGTAAAATATAGAAAAAGAACAGAGATATCAGTAATTATTCGTGTTTCTCGGGAAAATCCTACGACTATTTACTATTACTATTATTTACCTTTTAGTTACAAAAAATACAAGAAAAAGTTGTTTATAAAAAAAAGTTAGCATTGATTTTAATATCTGTACGGAAATATCTTTACTCTAGAATACTAGTGAATCGTTGGTGTGAAATTCAACGATATGTCTCAATTGTCTAGAAATAAATGAAAAATTATGAAATAGCTTAAATAATTATTTGCAGAATTTATAAAACAATTGAAAATGCGTGGATTATTTTTCTTATTTCGTTCCTGAAACTTTTCGAGTCTCTGTCTCGCTTAAAAAAGAACAAAGGAAGAATAATCCTAGAGAAAAAATTTGACGATGACCTAGAAACCTTAATCGATTAAAGCTAGGTTGAAAATCTACCTCAAAATGGACAACTTCGTTTCAGTGTTTAACGATCTTCCCTAAGAAATTCACTTCGTTCCGCGTAAACGCGCGCAAATCCTTTAGAAATAACCTGACGAGAAATCTAATTGAAATTCTAGCTTTTTCAGCTTCTATTTCTCACGTCTTTCGAATTCCTCGATTATAAATATAATTCAAATACTTTGTACTATATTGAAGAGTCGGAATTTCGCGTAGTTACTCGATGACCAAAATTTAAACGAACGCGATCTTTATCGATCGAATGGAACGAATAACACAAAAGAGCGGGCTTTTCCCTTCTCAAGAAATTCCATTCGCCATGAACGTTAACGACCATCGTAATATTTGCGAAAGAATCGTCCCATAATACCGGTGCGCTATATGGTTGGCTTACGCACATGCACATGCCTAAACGCACGATACGTGGCCACCAAGCGAACAATGAAACTGATAGCCAGCGTATATACTGGACGACGCAGCTGTGCTATGGTACACTATAGTTGTACGCATTGTTTTATAGTCGGAGATCTCGTAGTATGTGAGCTGCGTTCGTACTACCGCCAATTTCTCGAGATCGGAACCCCGTGGCGACGTGCAATGAAGGAAGATGCAAGCGAACCGCGTTATTTTATTTGGATCGAGTTATATAGAAAGAAAACAGGAAAATAAAACGTACGACCGTAATTGGATTTTGTATAGTTTTATACAAACTGCGGCAGATGTTAGTGTTAGAAAAAGTTTTCATTGGAACTATTGGATATAGAGACCAATATATAAAAAAAAAAAAAAAAAAAATGATACATTTGATGTACAACGAATTTTTCTAGATCGACTGCTAGAAAAACGGAGGCAGCCGTTCCTTCTTTTTCTTTCTTTAATGGGAGCATTTTTCAAATCCAAAGATTCGGGTTTGTTGCAAAACTATCAGATTCCTGCCGTGGTAATTTATCTCCTCCAATTCTAAACTCAAGAGAAATAATATCCAGACGATAAATTCGGATAGAACGTTCCGCATGAAGTACAATAAAATGCAGGAAAAAAAAAAAAGAAAGAACGCGAGGGAGGGGAAAAAAGAACGAAAGAAGGATAATAAAAAAAAGGGCAATACAGGGAGAAAGAGAGAGAAATAGGGGAAAAGAGCGCGAGCGCCAGAGTAGACGCGTACCAACGAAAGAATGGCGGATGCGAGCAGTGGTTGTCCTGCCTGCTGATCGTTTTTCGACGACACACCATGGAAAAACCGTAGACGACGGTACGTTCACCTTTTTTGCTTTTTTCTCTTTTTCTTCTATTTCCTTTTTTTTCTTTTTTTTTTTTTATTCTACTCGATGGAACGACGAATGACGAGAGCGGTAACAAAGGGACACGACGGGGGCCGGATTTCACGATTTTTAATTAAGAGACCGGTCCCATTGGGTTACCACGGACACGCCCGGCATGCCATTCGTGTCATCGCTTTCCGAACGATCCTCGGACTCGGTTTCCTGAATTATTCGGGTGTGATCGCGGAAAGGCTGGCCATTCAATGCTCCCTTCGTTCCTGTGCAAGCGTTTTGGTTATTACGGACGGCACCCAGTCGAAAAATCTCCGGACAACTGACGGCAAGCAAGAGATATGTGCGGGATATGCGCATTTGTGTTACGCGGTTTCATTGATTCTGACTTGTTTGTAAGGACCAGTCGCAACGTTAATTTCGTATAGAGAACCAGACGTATTATTTTTCAATTTATGCATGATGTTTATTTGCGATTAGATTGGTGGGAATATTTTCTACTTTCAAGCAGCGAAGTGTATATTTACACAAGAGGTATAAAATAAAAGAATAACGAAATTAAATAATTGTTGTTATTTCTATATTCAGAGGTAGGATCACAATAGTTATTACTATATTGTATGGATAAATCTATCACAACGTTCTGAGCCCAGAAAAACCTTTATTTCGCACACTTACATGGAACAGGGAAAAAATAAACAAAAGAACATCTTAAAACTATCAATTGAGTCTATCCATTGTATCTAGAACAATCTTCTAACTACTGTTTATTCATAACTAGCGCATCTGCATATGGAGGGCGAGCACGAACTCACGTTGTCACTTTTAACAATAATATTTTAAGATGTAAAACTATAAATTTTATTGTATTTTAAGAGAAACTATTTTATTTATTAGGCGAGGGTTAAAAAAATATTAAGAAACGATTAATTTTATTTTACCCTTTAGTCGCATTTCCAGCCAAACCATAAAGAAATAAACTAATAAAGTGTCTGGATCGCTGAATTTTCATATGCAAATTTCAATACTCTACAAACAAGCGTACGCATACTTATTTTATTACGTAAACAGCTTTCGACCCTCGCACTTTATGGCAACCACGGTGTTCAATCCAAAGCCAAAAGAAAGAAAAAAAACAGCTCGGATCCAGCTGACGCGAAATAATTTCGCCACGGAGGCAGCCGCTAATCACTTTTACCCGGGCGCGACGAACATGGACCGTGGGACATCTACAGGGGGTGGCGAGCACGAATTGGAGCGTCGATTAAAATTGGATTTGTTAATTAGCGCAGGGAATGTGGCGGCGCGGACGTTCCCGATCCGTCTCATACCTTATTAAACCTTCATTTCGTAATTCCCACGCTACCATTTGTCATCGCTGTAATCAGTAGCCGGTTGTTTTCCGCTGGCACCACCGCGTTTTTCTCACCCTCCGCACTGACACAGGGTAGAACGATCGGGCAAGATATTTTACGCTACCTCGCTGCTACGTCCGTTGGCTATTGTTGCGTTACGCGAACAAATCACGGTGAATTGTTGTTCCTCTGTACGTAAAAGTTGGATTCGACTATGTAAATTTGTATATCAAGTTAGCGGAATTATTTTTCCTTTCTTGTTTGGGAAAATAATTCCAGAATTGTATCTTTTGTTCGTTATGTTTTTAATCGATTAATTGTTTCATGATGTTAAGGAATATTTTTTAATTAAGAATTTAATTAAGAATTTCTTGCGAATATGACTGTAAAATTTGACAATATATTTAACGAGGAAATTACTGCATTCGTTCTTTGGTAATCGTTTCCAGCTTCGTTTAGACAAATTCAGATACGTTTATTTCACGACTAACCTGTTATCCAGGAATATACAGACACAAAATTCTTATTAAAACAGTAGAATTGTAGTTTTCTGAAACTTATACGTTCGAAGTAAATAACTATAACATAATCGTATCTTTTAATTCTTTTACGTCGCTAGTAGCTCATAGAACTTAACGTGGCTATACAGAACGAAAGAAAATAAAAAATACCAATAAAACGAATATACAAATGTGAAAGTCAATCAGAAATAATTTTCATTGATCCATCGTTCTCACAAAGGTGCATAAAATAAATCCACCATATTCTTTCCCAATCAATTCGCTTTAAATCTTCCCCATGCGGTGCGAGGGTGAGCGACAGAGGGCGCAACAAAACGAAACGCGCACGGTTAACTAATGTGGCCGAGTAAATATCGAATAATTATAATTAAATATTTAGGAGAAAACGCAGAGCCCTACGGTGTATTTTATACCGTATGAAGAATTAAAGGCGTGAGATTGCATACGCGTGTAACGTACAATGTTTGTCTTCTAAATATATATATCCGTACGTTTTCGAACCCTTTAATTTTCTGCTTGGAACGGAAATCGGCCGGCGTATGTTCGCTTATTATTAATATCGGACACTTTGTGGCCGCATAAAGGCATTGGAAAGAGACACGGCTTTCACAGGAACTCGTTTATGGTTAGAAACAAAGCGACCCTCTACCGAGCTTTGCATCGTTATTGACTTTTTCAGATTCTGATGTCGAACATATTTCGAAGCGGCACAATGATATTGTGTTATTTCAATACACCGATGCACGTGCGAGGGTCGGAAAAATTTGCAGAACGATCACGATTGTTCTCGTTCAAGCGATCGTTACGTATGAATCTTTTAGAAGCGCGAAAGCCCGCCTCAATTTGAATCTTTAACGCCGTTTACTTTTGAGCGCGGTACTTCGGCGCTAAGACCACATGGATCATTTTTTTCTTTGATTTTTCTATTTTGATTGTTTAAAGCTTGAAACTGTAGATTTTGTTTCGTTGGCAAGCTTCAAGAAAGAAAAATAAGAATCGTAAGATTGAGAGTGAAATTAGTGAATTATTCGGCGAATTATTAGCGAATTATTATTAAAGAGAGATACGTGGAATTTATTTAATTGTCTGCTTACGGTTATTTACAGTTTGTTCAAATTAGAATAAAATTAATAAATGCAATGAAATCAAGTAAAATACTTAAAGCCAAGAATTAGTTCAACTATTACGAAGAATTTGAAACAATAAAAAAGAAAATGTAAAATGTTTCGACGTCTTTTAGCATCATTGAAAATTTTCCTCAATTCCTGAAGGAAAGTTTAAGATGTGTATTTAGAATTGTTAGAAAATTTCTAAGCAGCAACTCTATAAAAATAATTCTATCCTTCTTAAAGTAAGAATTTTTCATCTTATACATGGAATTATTAAAAAATTGACTTGCTTCTATAACTTAGAAATTTTTCAATTTTCATCGCAAAAGTTTGACACGTTTTATACCTAGATCACACTTGCGATGCACGTACACCGAAGAAACGACTATTTGTAATCATAACAAAGTGGCTCCAGACACGGTCCATGAGGGAAACGCATTTGTTAGCCACTAGCTCACGGATGTTCGTTCTTCACAACGCCTCTGAAAGTTCGGTGTTATCTCTTGTTGGACGAACGAGCTTCCTTGACAAATCGTCGTTTCCGACGATAGGAGTATGTCGACGAACGGCACCACTTGGACTCGTTTTCACCCTCTTGCATCTTTCTTCGTTCTTACTGCTCGTTCACAATATTCCCTATCCACGTGTGAACGAACACTTCCTTCTTCCTATCTTCCTGTGCGATGTATCATTGACAATTACAGGCAACGTTTCGTAAAATTACTCACAAGAGCGAAAATAGCAACAATTCTTGTCGGAGACGAAGACAATTGCATTTAACATACAATAATACTTCTTAATGATATTTTTGATAAAATAAGAACTTATCTATATGAATTCAATTTAAGGAGATATATGTATATTACTCGTGATATTAGAAATATTAAATAATTCATGACTGTACATTTTTCTATTTATGTAATTATGAATTTACGTAACTATTTCGAATCCACCGAGATTTATATTCTAAAATCACACAAATTACGTACCTGTTTCTATAAATGATATCCGAATGTCTATATATTCGTACAAGAACATTTTCGATATTCCGATTCAGAATATCACGTTGCTAAAAATTAAGGTTGAAATTTCGATATTTAAAAATACCTACTTGAACAAAGAATCCATCATTTAAGCATGAAAGGTCCATTCCAAGGCTTTCATCGCGTCCGCACGCCATAGTAATTTTCGCTGCAATTATTGGCTACGATGTCTCGCATCATCTTGCCACCCTCCTTAATTCCTTCCTTCCTACCCTCGTTCGACACTTTCCAACGGCACGGCTGGCGCGTCCGCGATTTCAGAATCCATCGTGCTCACGCGAGAATCGCATTATTTTTCTGCCAGCCTCCCTCCATCTCTCACGTCGCTACCACGCTCGTTTATCATCCGCCTTTTCTCAGAGACGACCCACTTTTCTCCGGGGCGCGGTTGTCTTCCTTCCTCCCACTGTTTATGATATTTTCGCGTCTCCGTTCTATTATTTATAAGCATATACACGGATGCTTCCTCTGTTCGTTTCCGGTGTTGCTTCCGCGAGGTCCCGCAACCACCAGAGATGCTCTTTTATTTCAATTGTTCCAGAGTGAAGGAAACGCGGTGAGCTTTTAATTATTCGACCACGTTTTTTGCGCTATAGCCAATGCAATTCTCTTTACCGTTACGTCTCTTTTCTCTCTTTCTAGATTTACCTGCCACTGTGCTAGTTTTTCTGCGTGATAGCGTTAAACTTTGTTTAGATGGGAACTTGGTACCGATTTAGTCTAGCTTTAGGTATGTTCGTTTGCGATTAGGACAGAGTTGGAGTTAGAATAATATGCACTAAGCAATTACAATGTTTTATAAAAGTTCAATTTCTCTCATAATATAGTTTCATGAATTATTAATACATTTTCTTTCGGTAAAAAGATTTTCAAAGAAACTCGTGGCAATTTGCAAATCGTATCACATTCTTATCGTGTATTATTACATATTTCTATAAATCAATTATATCTTGCGTATCTTATTCTTTTTTCCCATTAATAATTTCGTTTAGGGGAAATTTGATCAATACCAAAGCCAGATATAATCCGAACGTAACGATCATTATTAGATTACAGCATTTATAAATTCTACAACTATGTGATATGCATGTAGAAAAGTACACAAGTTAACAGTGTTGTACAAACATTTATGGGTATGCAGCTTAATCAATTATGTTAATTATCTAATATATTTAATAACGTGCTCGATAATGAATCACGTTGATTAATGACAGCACTAGCATATTAATATATTCATGACGTGGAAGCAAATAAACATCGATTCAACATCTGCAACGGGGAATATTTTACTTTTTAGTCCCATTCACAAGAGCATAATTATTTTTCATTTTAACAGGACGCCCTATTACTTCGACGCTGTTCGAGATTCTTGCAATTTCTTTCCTCTGGTAACTCCCTTCCGAGGCAGCCGAATAAATGCGTGGAATTTCTCACTTCCATATCCGCCCCTTTCTTTCGTGTTGTAATTTCAATAAACAGTAGTGCAGATGTTAAAATCCCCGAAGGCGGCTCACACTTCGCGTTTCATACATCGCGTGTGCAACGTCGTTCGACGATATACAGGACGTTTCATTGATTCCGTCACGAGACATTTTTCTCGAATCTTTTCATCGATTTCAAGAGACTCGTAAATTTTGCATTAGTTAGGAATACGAAGAAAATAGAAATTTACATAATACGATGTCGAGGTCAATATTAAGTATAATACAATTATAAATACAATATAATTTTAATTTTAAAAATAGAATGACTCGTGTAGCTGTTGTAGAAAAATTAAATCTTTTTTCGAATTTTCATAATGTACTTTCTATAACATAGTAAAAACTCGTTTGGAAATTATTTCCAAACTATATAAATCTTACATTCGTTCGCCTTAAGAAACAATTCGGAATTCTTTAATTCTGCGATACTTTGATCTCTCAAAATTAATTCGAACTTTCTAAAACGAAATGGGAGAATAAATCACGGAAATTAACGAATACGCTTTATCACGATGTACTTATTATATTATATCCCGAAACACGAATAGTGAAACGACCTATACACGCGAGGGAACGTGATATCCTGAATCGAACGTAAAGTTCGACGCGGCTGCTAGAGGCTGAAACGATCGAAGGGCTTTTCCACGAGACAGGAAATGGGAGTTTGAAAATGTATTCCAGCATGAGTGACGCGTATGTTATTGTCGGGAGACTGGCGAACGAACATCCGGTGTGCAGGTAAACGAGCACAGGGAGGCGGAGACGCGTGGAAGATGATTGCACGCGCGTTAGTTCCCTGAAAAATTTCAGTCAAGCCCACCGAGAGACACTGACGTGCCTGGTAATAGCGTTAACAGCGCTGGAAAATCAAATTCGATACAATACGAATAAGCAAGATGAATAACGACGAAGAAGAAGGTTGGAGAACTAAAACGATTCGTTCTAGCTTGAATCATTTTCTTTAGACTGTTGTATTTTTCGATAATTCTTTTTTTTTTTTTTTTCTTTTTACTTTTATATTTCTCAAAAAATTGTTAACTCGCGTTATAAAAATTCATACAAAGAAATCAGACGAAAGAAGATGAAATAGGCTTTCTTGCAATGTATAAACACGGAAATTTCTCGTTGAAATAAAATATCCGACAGAAAGTATTCTTCCAACCCCTGTACTCGCCCTTTAAATTTCATTAAAATTCTCAAGCGCTCAACCCTACGGCCTTGTCAGTAATAATTATAAACGAATAAACGGAAAATAGGGCTTCCAAGTCCCAACTTAGTTTTCATTTATGCGCTGCCAGTTTATATCCAAACGTTAAAATTACCATATATTCAGAAAGCGCAAAGTTCCATTCCTTAAATCAATCTGTCTGTTTCAATCGTTTTGCTTCGGCAAATAATTATTCTTAGAAAAGTACGTATCTCGTGCTTATATACGTTTATTCGCGAGGCGAAAGTAGACGGCAGGTGAGAAAAGTTAGCTCTAAGTGCGTCACTTTTCGAGGAAGTGGCGTCTCTTAATCGTCTCGGGACGAAAAGGTGCAAAGACCGGAGTCAGCCAAACTTCGAAATGAAAATTGACGGAGAAAGGCGAAAATATGTGACCACGGAAGGATCTTAACACCTGCTTTCGCCAGCGACCAGGTCCCAAGGTGGCCACGATGGACTTAAACGAAATTAAAAGTACGACGTGCTTTTTTTCTCTTCTCCAGTCTCTCCTCGACGGTCTGCCGGAGAAACTTGTCCGTCCACGCCGCTTCTATTGAAGTTTTTTTTACATCCGTCGAGATAATCTGGCTTAATTAATTTAATTCCGGAGAAGAGGCGAAGCCAGGGCCGTTTCTCCTCGACCCGATTCTCCATCTGCCACGCCACGAAACTATGGCAACCGGTTCGTTAACGAACGTTTTATTATGCGAAATACAGCTACCAGCGGATATCGAACACGCTATCGATACGACGAACACGGATCGCGATTGGTATCTGCGTCTTGTAATTGCATGATCCACGCTTCGACGCTCTCCCATCTTCTATGGGATTAGGTTCTCATGCTTGTTGCGTAGAGAATGAGAGGTCGAATATCCACGGTCATTTCGTAAATAGATTTTACAAAATAAATTTTTTTTAGACGTTAAGAACTCTTTTTGTTGGATAAGCGAGGGTGGTATGTGATTGAGAAGTTTGATTTTGTGAAAGTTGAAAAACTTGAGTTTGGTATAATTTATAGGGAGAAACATTTAGGTTTCTGATAAATTACCGTATAAAAATAAGTTTCATCAATAAAATTAGGTACTTTATGCTATTATTTATACATATATACAGGAATTGTATAGTGTGTTTGAAATATCGTGCTGATTAAATAGAAGTTTTGTTACTTTTCATAGTCCTAATCATCGATTTCCAATGTTCCAAATAATTCTATAATAAATTATCATAGCGCAATACAACCTTCCGTTCTTGGAATACAGGTAAATTGCTAAAAAATCACCATACACAAACTTGCGAAGAAATGAAATACGAAATAATTATCATTCATTTCTGGTTTTCACTATTTAATTTATTCCTTGGTTTTAAGTTGACACGGTAATAGACGATCGATACATTGATAACACAAACAAGTAAATCCGCGAACTCTCTTATTAAAAATGAAAAAAGAAATAATATTTCTAGAAACGATGTGTAGAACATGTCGCATTTTTTACGTTCATCGGAAGATGTAGAACTGACGCAAGGGACGGGATAGAAAAATTTGACCATAAAAATTCTCCAGTTCGCCAATCTAAAATTTATGTCAACCACGCGATACACTTGCGTGTGTGCTTCAAACTAGAACAGAAAAGAGAAAAAGGAGAAAGAAAAAGGAAGAACCAGACGGAGAAAGATGATATGTTTCTCGTCTTTCGAGCATTTAATACCCAAACCAACTGGCTTATCGACCTGCGAGACATCGGCATCGTTTCACTACACAAATCGTCAAGTTTCCATGGAAATCGACAACCAGACAACTTCGTTTGTTAGTTCGCGAAACTTTCCCAGAAGTTTCATAGATGTGGTCGCGGTCCTGACTATTTCTTCGTTCCTTCTTTTAGCCAGAGGACTGTTATTGACGAAGAAACTTTAGAATTCTTATATTCTAAGCTTTCGTCCTTTATATACTATTTTATTCTCGATTATATTAATCTCGATTAATTCTATCTTTATTAGATGCAGTTTTATCGGACAAAAGTAAAGCTTCCAATACGTATGTACGAGCAAATAAAGGAAAAAATCATGAATTTATCCTAAGAAGATGTATAATTTGCATAGTACGTTTGACTCGAGTACTACTATTTGATCTCTTTCTCTCATTGACCTAATTGCTTACAACTTTATTGGTCTGTGACTTTATAATTGGTCGATCGATAGTTGAAAACATTTTACATATTCAAGTATTATTTCTATCTATTCTACGTTAGAAAATAAACGAAATTCTGATTGCATTACATATAATCTATTATCTGTTTACAGAATAAATGATAGCGCTATAAAAGTTTTAGCTTGAAACTTCCATAAAAATAGCGAATGAAATACCGTATTTTATTAACTCACCGAATGAAACGAAAAAAGAGTTCACCGTGATATATGAGTTTGTTCGCGTAAAATTTGTCACGAAATTGACGCAACACCCTATACATACGGTGCAACAGGGTATGCTCTGTTCGATCGACTGTCACAAGCCTAATTGCAATATCGTCAGGGGGTTGGCATTCGGGGTTGGCATTAAAGTGGAATTCCGTTTCGATTGGCTACGACGCTCAAGCGACATTTATAGATACATACACGTCTCCCTTCCTGTTTCACTTTTAATCTATCACCCTTTAATCTTTCGCTTGACCAGTTTATCCTCGAAGTATTTGCGAAATAAAAATTCCTGAAAATTTCTTGACGATATCCACCGCATTGAATTAAATTGATATTCAACGGGAATTTAATTATTGACGAATTCTCGTTCAACTGAATTCTGATTTTTAAAATAAAACGTTTGTAATGGAAAGGAAGAAAACCTTATCTGTTAATACATTATTTTATACTTTTCGTAAAATTCGAGCAAAGCAGGTGCCTTATAGTTTCATAACAATCATATCGTTCTACGATAAGATATAATTTACAACCGCAGTACTATAGCGCGTGATTTATAAAAATCTAGCTCCAACAAGAAATGAAATGAAATCGTCATTTGCAGTTTGCAAGATATAGGTGATGCATCCATTGTACGCCAGACTATGACCATTAATATATCAGTGATTAATAGCTCCGTTAAAACCATTTCTCTCAATGATAAAGTACGATCTCTCCTTTATGAAACTTAATAAATCAAAAGGTACAAAGAAAATAAAATCGAACACCTTCATAGATTTAATCACGGGTATGGTTAATATATCATATTTATGAAATTTATATACATTAAAAATTCTTTCAATAATTACAAATTTTCATTTCAATCTTCTTTTAATAGAATTATACTCGAAATCCTAATACAGTGTCTAATATTTTAAAAAATTCTAGCAAAACTACATTTTTTTAATTTCCTTCCAATCCATAGATTATGATACACAGATTCGTATAATATACATACTAATACATAAATACCATTTCAAGAGAATTACATTCGAATCTTTCATGTAATATCTAATACTAGTGAAACTTCGAGGAAAGTACATTTTTTTGTTCGTGCAATGGAATTGCAATTAATCCAAAGTGATGCAGAAATTAGTATACGCGAACGTTTGAGACAGAAACGCGAAATCTGCTTTTTCGCGCTAGCATTAATCGGATACGCGGGAACAAAGGGGTGAAGCTACCGACAAGGGTGGAAAAAATTCATGTCCTGACTGCGAGAGCCAGAACGAACAATGAAATGTACATTAAACGAAGCCAATTTCTGGCCATCTTTGTTCGCAAACATTCGGATATTGCGTATTTAAAAAAGAAGCTAATTCGTCGTTTTTTTGGCTACGATATTCTTCGTTCGTCGACGAGCTCGAACCGAAAAGCACGAGAAAGCTTGATAAGATCTCGACCCCGTTACGCATCGCGTTAAACCCTCGAAAAAAATGTGATGGAAGATTTCCACTGCCACGAATGAATACCCATTTTCGAACTACGAGATACACCAATTTTTCTCTTTGGGCCACTTGATGCCCGTGTGGTGTGCGACCATTCGAAGAATTTACGGTAGTCAGAAAAAAGTCCTCGCCTTCGTTTCTTTTCAGTGATGAAGCTAGGTTGCAGAGATTTTGTTCACGCTCGAGAAATAAAATGGATTACGAGTTGTGATATTTCTGTTTTTGACAATGGTATTATCTTATTTTAAATACTTGATTATATTCTTTGCTTTGTTGCAACTTTTATATGAAAGAATAAACTCGATCGTTATCTTTGAATATCAAGCTTTTCTATTGATCTTTGAGTGCTATTAATGTTGGGCGACTGAGTGTTAAGAAGACTAGAAATTTCTGAATATTTTTATTCATTGCTTCTAAAGATTCTTATTTTTTTTTTTTTTTTTTTTTTTTTTTTAGAAATTATGCGAGCATTTTAAAACCTATAATACGTCTTTATAATATGTCTTTTATTTTATAAACTGTTCATGTATGCAGGAGTAGCGCGTTAATGCCATAAAAAGCTGCAGTCGTTTCAATACGTAGACATTTTTGTTCCCTCGTCAAACATAATCCACAAAGGACAAACATCGATCGACATCGAATAATCTATTATCCTGTTGATTGAAAAATCCCATTACTCATGCATGTACTCTGAACGCGTACCACGAAGAAAATTGCAAGCTATTGAAAAACTATAATTAAAATCACTTAACACACACCTCATTGGAAAATCGTGTTATCTTTAAAACGCGCACCCCTTTTATGTTTGACTTCAAGACCATTAAACGGAGACAATTTAAAAACAACCGAAGGGGTGAGATTGAAATCACGTTCGAACGTTTCGATTTGTAGCTTCTATCCTTTTATTTTATTTCTGTCTTCAATACTTTCCTGCTTTTCACATTTCTCTCCTTCGAAATGTAATTATAAGGAAACTTTGAAACGATATGAATCAACTTTTGAAGTAGGATATGCTAAGATTCCGTAAAAGTAAAATTCAAAAATTTGATGAAACTATTAATTATTCAGAATCTAAACTTGATAAAACTTTCCATTATCTTTGTAAGCATGACGAAACGTAAGTTTTAACTTTGATCACATTTTTTTACATACAATTTCAAACAGAGAATATTCAATTCTTTCGATAAACGATATGAAAGAAACTCGACCGAAAAGTCCCCTTTTCTCGAATAGCCTCGAAAGCTCTGCTGTCAGTGCTTTGTACGATGTAAGAAAGTGCGAGGCATCAAGCAAACGAAAAGAAAATTCGTTTGCACGTGGCAAAAATTGTCCATTGAGTGGGAAATTTCCAAAATTGAAAAGCAAATTTTGCGGTGTGCCTGGCGTTCCGGCACGTGAAATTCGAAAGTACGAAAACTCGATAAGGTCTCGATCCGATTACACATCACATCGGCTAAAACTTTTAGGATATGGGCTTTTGTGACTTGCTTGTGTTCCCGGAGGGACAAAATCCACGCTAGAAAGCATTGCTCCTCTTTTTCGATAACCCCTTTTTCCTTCGGACAACGAAACTTCCGATCATCTCTTCGTACGGAAATCGAAGATCTTGCTCTTCGACTGATATTTGCTCGAAGTCAAAGAGACTGCTGGGAAAAGTTCGCTCTACCTTTGCCAATCGAGTCTCCGGTCGAGAAACGAGCAAAATTGGAATTAAACTTGTTACTTAAATGGAAACGAAACGTGCAAGTTGATTAACTTCTTGGTAAAATTTTAATTAGTAAAAGATCAAACTGTTATACTTTTAATTTAATATTTTCATAGAAAATGAAAGAAGAGTCGATGTATATTTTTCTAAAATGTTTGGTAGAATCTTAGCGACTCTGTAATTGCAAAACTTGAGATACATATCTCATTTAATAAAACTTTCATTCGCATAATTTGCTTGTTTATGGAAAAACATGTGTTACGAGAAAAGACAAGACTTAATCTCTCCAATTTGATCATTCGATCGTTGCGCTAAAATCTAAATAATTTAAATAATCGATTATCAATTATCCAAGTATTTGTTGCATCCCACATAATTTGCTTATAACCATTTTTCTTTCGATGTATTTCATTCTCTGTATACTTAAGGTCCTCCTTACGTTCCAACCGAAATTTAAATTGCAAAGTGCACTTAAGACTTACACGAGAAATAACAGCATTCCCGTCCCTGCTCCTGGTATTAGACTGGTAAACGTGCTCAAAAGATCGAACCCATTGCTTGAACATTCGATCCCTCGTCCCATCGTCCAATGGGACGGAACTGGGTTATTCAAACAGAGAACTACTAGACGCGATAAAAGGTAAATCTTATTTCTGAAAGCAAAAATATTATTTCTAGATCCCGACCGAGTCGTTATTTCTAGGATCGATATACGTAAGTTTTAGACCTGTGGATAGGTATTCGTCTTCATATGAAATATTTTTCTTCTTCTCTTGTAGACCGCCGTCGCAATCAGTTCTGCGCGCAATAACAACATCATATTTTTTATTGGAAGAATGTATAAATTCAAATAGTTTCAATTAGAATTTTAAGCTGATGATCCGAGAGAATGAAGAGTAATAATAAAAAATTATAATCAATTTAATAAATATTTATTATAATTTTTTTATTATTACTCTTCGTTAGTAGCCGATATTTTGTTTGTTATTCATGTTAAATAAGCTGGATGCGTGAACAAATTTTTCCCTTTCACATACCCCGAAACTTTTTCTTCCTTTATAGTATTTAATTTAACTTTTTACGTATAAACACCGTAAATAATATTCATTCATCAAGCGTTTTAATTCATTCGGCAATAATTGGTACATTTAATTTCTCTTTTAATAAAAACGCACGAAATGCCTGGTAATTTAATGCCCGATTTTGTAAACCGTATTATCCGATTGTATGGCCAATTCCAAACGATATTTAGAGGCGAATAGCTACTTCATTAATATTTTTTAATATTACGGTAATTTTACGAGAACTCGCGTATGTTTTATACATTTTCTACAATATATAAAAATATACTCTGCCATTGCGGCACATGGCGAAATATAGGAAACGCAAATGGTCAAGTTTTACATCGATTTCTGTTCCTTTTGTATCGTTAAATTATGAATTTGTCGAGCCTTATCTCGTTCAGATAAGCCGCTTATGTGAAACAAATATAAACGATAAATTTCCAAGTCACGCATTTAATCCATTGCTGATTCAGAATGGGAATTAGAAATACGTGCTCGTAAAATTGCCATGTTCATCGTATCGTAATCGTAATGCACCGATGTTATATACAGCGTAATATTTATGTTGTTTTACCATGTATAACGTTTGATAAAGTACCTAGATCATTTAAAACTCGACAAAACACAAGATTATAGTAATTCACTGCAAATAAAATCGTTTTTTAATCTTCTTCCTAGTCTTCTCTAAAAATTCACATTATTTCAATTGAAGATAATTATCTTAATCCGTTATCGGAAGAAAAATCAGTTACTTTTAATTCTATGAATATAGAAGTCGATAGTTAAGGGATGACACGATTAATAGTTTTAATTGTTCAATTATAATTATTACGCTTGAACAGGTAATACTTTAAATAAATAATAGCATGAAATACCAGACAGTCGTAAACTAGTTTGCAACATGATTAAATGAATTTACTAATTCCATAAGAAAATAAATATAAAAACGATAGAACTATTTCTATGATTTTCATCGCAGCCCGTGAATTTGATCGGTATTAGTTGTCAATTAATATTTGTAATCAAGATCATTCGATACGCGTAATAAAATACGCTGTTATGCGGCTACAAGCATCGAATTTCATGGTTGATATAACGAAGGTAATGAAGCCACGGAATTGCATGGAATGCAACTTTTGTATAAAATCTATCAACATAAAACCAACTTTGCTTGCGTTTTGTGCGAGAGAATAAGAGAAATGCTTGAAAATTAAACAGCGCGCCATACTCAATTTAATTTCGATGTATCGATAAAAGAAAATACAGGGAAATTCACGGAGGTTAGTGCGTTTGCTTTTTTTAGAAGTCCACTGTCACTGCCCCTGCATCGAACTGCACTCAATTCCTGAGTCATTTTTTCGACTACAAAAAAAAAAAAAAATCGTTTACATCCATTCGTTAGCTTTCTCTGACAATTTGCAGAATAAAAATTGCAATCGGTTTTGACTTTTCATTGTAAGTTTTGAAAACATTGCATTTGCCATGGAAAGTATTTCTGGTATCAACAGCGGCGTATTCTGAATTCAAATATAAAACAGAAATATCGATCTTTCTAAAAAAATACAATTTCGAATTAATTTTTTTTCAGCAGTTTGTGAAGCTGAAAAGATACACCTGTGGCGATTGGTCGAAGAGTGTTTCTTTAAATTTGTCATAATGGTAACTCGAAATGCACATTTTTCTGTTTGCGCAATAAATCAACTACTGATCTTCATGCGTTTGACGGGAGTTGATATTGTGATGGCTCAAAAATACGCAAAATGTATTGTAAATTAGGTGCTAAGAATCCTTTGGAAACGTGTAAAATACCAACATGAGAATTTTAGAGGAAGTTACGGCAATTTAGTAATCGCGAATGACGCACGTGCATGTTATTCTACGTCGGCCAATGTGTAATGGCGCATGCATTTCTCGAATTATTCCGTGGAAGCATTTACACTAATCGCTATTCCCAGGTAGTTCTCGTGAATTTCATCACAGAATACCATAATGGGATAAATGAGGCACCCAGTTAAATCGCCACAGATAGCCGTGCCAAACTACTTGTCCAAACGCAAGTTGAAACAAATGAAATCAGGATATCGATAATTTTCTCTGTGTTCAGATCCACACACGTGTAACGTGTTTCTGATACTGTGATCATATACGTATATGAAGAATAATATGAAGAATAATATGAAGAATTATATTTACTTCCTTTTTTCAATAGTAAAACGGAAACTGTTTCATTTACTACAAATTGCATCGTGTATAAAGTACTCGGAAAAAAACGAAACAAGTAATTTAACTCTAAAATGACTTTCATTCGGCACAAACCGATTCTCTGAATTCCTAACTCTGACTCTCAACTAACAATGGATGCTCTAGATACCAGAGATTACACATTCAATGTCTTCCACTCGATCCCCAATCTACTTGTCATTCACTCAAATTCTCACTTCCACGGAAATTTCCTTCACTCTTGAAACGAGTCTGATATTAGTCGTACATTAAACTATTTCTAATCGTTTCTATTTACTACGTGTTTTACGCTTTGGAGTAACTCTAACGAAGAGATACCGCGTCGATTTTAACGCCGATCTCAACATGCCGTGCCCAACGTGCGGCAGACGCGCCGAGATTCCGATCTTCAATTAGCCCTATATCAAGTCGACTGCCCGTTTGTGATTTAAATACGATCGCATGTAGCAGCAGTAGTCGCCCGAACTCGATGCGATAAATTTATGACGGTTTTTAGACTCGTCCTCGCCTACGTGTACCTTTACTGATCGACGAATGACTGTACCTTGTAAAATATAAGATGGAAAACGTCTCGCGCCACGTTAATGTCACTCGCGTGTTGTTTTTCCACTCGATTACGGTTTATTCACTCTGTTTCAGGACGATTTCATGGATAAAAGCATAGGAAGTGGAAAAGTAGATGAACGAAGATTATATAAGTGTAAGATTATATAAGATTATATAGTGTGTAAATTAAGAAAAGAGGAAGAGAAAGATAAAAAGAGTGATTTTTATACTCGAGGATCAGATTAATTTATGTCGGGAATATGATATGGGAGGGAGAAAAGAGAAGAAATTTTGATCAGCTCGATCTCTAAAGGAGCTCTTATGCGATAACGAACAAGTGTATGTATGTACGTATGTATGTGGGAAAGAATATAAAGTTTTAGAGGCAACACACAGGCAACATGGAAGAAAGAGACTTGAATTCGGAATATGCGAATGGAGTAGATAGAGAACATTATGTAGAGGATGAAACTTAAATGCTTTAGGAATTATTCTCGAGTATCACTAGGTAGATTACAATTTGGTCTCGAAGACGAGAACAGTGCTTAATTTTGACCTAATAACGTTGCATATTTTCCATATATCTGCATAGAATTTCTAGAGATTTAATTATGAACATGTAAATTGCTTCACAACCGAATTCATACATATAAATGCATATGGGATAAAAAATTAATTTAATCGTGTAACAATATGTAAATGTCATGTAAATATATATGGATCTTGCTATTTCTGATATAGACATCGCTGATACATTTATTGTTTCAGACATGGATCAATTTAAAGCAGAATTACTTTATGAAAGTTACTTTGTTTGAATAATTTTAGCAACTTGCTGCATACACGTCGCGATTACTATGCAAATGAGAAACGAAATAGATCCGAACGTGAATTATCATACACAAATATCGGAATATGGGAGAAATTATGAAAACGATTAATCGAAACGCAACTGGAAAAATAAGAGGATCGCGTGATGTTGAATAAATTATTTATTTCTCCATGCGTTACGACCACTTAACTCGACAATCGAATTATCACGTTCGATGATGAAATTAAATTTTATTTATTAGATCGCGAATTTTCATTCTTCTTTGTTTCTTCTTTATCCTTTATCTTTCCAGACAATCAGCCTTGTTTCTCATTGAATATGAAAAGAATGGAAAATAGTTTACTAATAATTGAAGCACAAACAACCAATAATCGAATACAAATAGGAGAAAAAACGTTGAAAATTCGATATTCAATAAGTGAATATTTATATCGGGAAAATAAATTCTTGGAAAATCTACGCAATCCGGAATTCAATTCTCGAACGAATTATTTGTAATACTTTTTTTATCTATACCTATAACTACGAATCGAATTAATCGACAATTGAATCGCGCGAAAAATTTTGCTTTTTGATGGGTTTTTACAAAAGTGGATTTTTATTTATACATGTATCACTAATAATCCCATAAAACAATGAAAATTATCGTTTGAAGTATCTACCTCTCTTTTTTTTTTTTATTTTCCGAATTTCGTAGCAAATTAAATTTGTTAAATTCTCCGAAAACAATTTGTCTGGCATTTTTGTTCTCGAATTATGTTTTAAAATTTCTTTTCTAATTCCTCCAGAAACATTCTCAAAGCTACAAAAATTAAAAAACTGTCACAGTTTGAACACTGCGCTATAATAATTCCTATGAAAAGTATAAAGCGTGTGAAAGGCAGAATTCGTAAATACAATTTCAAAGTGAAGATAAAAACGATGAAGGAGCTCAGAAGCATAATTCTAACAAACACTCAAAAACGTAAAGAAGTCATGATGTATTTGTAAAAATACCATCAAAATTAAAAAAGATAAAATAGAGTTCAGGATTTCTGTGAATTGCAAAATCTGAAAAGATCAAGGAAAGGTTATTAAGGATTAAAGAGCTAAAAAAGAAAATTCCTCGAAGTTTGCTTCAAATACTTGTTCAACTCTTTTATCCTTACACTTAAACTTTCTAAAACTCCCTCATCTTAGATTCGAATTCCATTTCACCATTAATCGCAGAAATTTCAAGAAACGATGTTTGAAAGTGCCTCCATATGCCTTGCGAATCGTTCGCTTTCAGAGTCCAATCTTCAATTAGCTGTTCATTAAGCGGCTGCATTCAGCGATATCTCTCGTCGTTAAGCACCTATAAATGAGCTAAACGAATATATAAGTAGATGCGGTTATGCTAATAAAAGCGTAGCACAAAAAGGGAAAACATTATACATAATACGGAGAGTAGGCACTTCGATGCACGCGAGTAAATCGACATTCACGATTTTTCACTCTTAAACGAAGAAAGATTGATTCTCTTCAGTATCTTTCTATTACTGTATTTTCTATTTATGAGAAATGTTTCGCTCTATTTGTGAAGAATTATTGAACACATATGTTCCGTTATGATTGCACAACAAACAAATTTATTTTTACAAATAATTGTAAACATACCCAGACCATTTCAAGACCGTCGTCGTTTCACAGAAAGAACCTTCTGATCTTTACGTTAACCCATCGAGAAATGAATAATTACTCAAATTAAAAAATATACCGATTATATACCCCCAAATCACAACGATACCAAAATTTAAGATTTCCCAAAATGTCTCATACCTCTAAAACGATTCTCATATCTGTGAAAACTGTTCAACGATCTATATACAGCAACAACGTTAAAAACTTTCGTAATCAAACAAATAACGAACAAACCTAAACATAACCCTCACAGTTCCTCTTAATTAGACACGTGAAATGAATTTAATTCTTATCTCACGCACTGGCGCTATCTGGTCGGGCAACATACGTCTCACTTCCTCAATTACACGCGTTCAGGCCCCAAATTCCCTCAGTGAGAGGATTGTAACGCTGCCTCGAACCAAACAAGTACACTCTAAAGCAACGCAAAACGTTTCCCTTGAATCTCGTCCAGGCAAATCGAGATTTCGATCTCTAATTAGCTTCTGCGATTTCGCTGCAACATTCCGTTACAAAGATAGAATGTTGTCAAACGTTCATTTTATTTCCGCCACTCTCTAATTCCTCTTTTCTTGCCACTTTATAAGATCGCTCAAAATTCTAGACTCGCGATTACAAAGTACACCGCCTTTTGCCTTTCTCTACGTCGCGTCCTCTCGCTACTGCTATCCTGGTGTGCGTGTGTTTGCGTTAATATCGTCGGCGCATTAATGTGTGTTGGTTTTGCGCCCCTATATGAATATGTATACGTCGACGTTGCGTAGGATTTATGCGAGGGTGCACGATCCTCTTCCATCCCCATTTCCTGCTCCTCCGTCACTGTTCCCTCCGTTTATACGATAGCACCACTGTCACCGTTTGCATACATTTTGGTGTTGGTAGCTTTCTGCGTGTGTATGCGCGACCGTGTGTACGGATACGCGTACAGGGTGTACCGTTTGTCTTGGATTTCGTAATATTTTAGTTACTTTAGTCGATACGAATAATCGTGTCAGGGCAACGCTTGTTGGTTGACAACGACGAATATCGTGTTTCGTGATTTCTTTCCTCCTACAATTATTTCTTTAGTTTTTAGACCCGATCATTTTCTGCGTTTTTCACGGTTATTATTGGTACTAGATATTTTGTATTTCTCCATTGAAAGGTAATTTAAAATATAGTTTAATCTCGCAAAACTCAGCGTGGGCAAAGAAATCGAGGAAAGTGGAAGTTTGTTACAAGGAAAAGAAAAGAGTAACTTGAACGGGACAAACGTGCACGTATAAGATATAAATTGCTAGATGTTAAATATTATTTTCGAAATACAATTCAAGGAAATATTGATAAAAATAGTCGAAGCATTAAGAAATCCAAGATAAACGAAGCACCCTATATATGCCTACATATGTGTACATATACATGCGCTGTGTACAAACGTCGCTTCTCGTGTTTCTGCATCTTCATCCAATAGCTGGCGAAACTGTCAGTATCCACGTGGAATGGTGACTTTGATTTGTAACTCGCATTCACCCTTGCAATCAGTGGATCGACCAATAGATGGACGAATGAAACATCTATGTACCATGATCGGTGGATGATTAACAGTTTTCGACCGAAGCTGACATTGGTTATCTCTTTTCCTCTGATTCTCCGGCACATAGGGAGGAGACGATTAGGATAATATTTCTGATGAGATTGGCGTATGTGGTTGGTGGATGAACGTTTCGAAGGGAACTAGAATACCTGGAGATGCTTTAGATAGGATTTTAGGGTAATGGCTCAATGCGATCGTTTGATACGATACCTTCTGTGAAATGGTAGATCAAAAGGTTTTAGGTTGCAGGTTTCACCTATATCTATTTTATAATCCAATCTTCTGCATAATATACATGGGACTGTATATCATACACCGAGGTATTGCACTTATAACGAGCATATCAAATCTATATGAAAGTGTATGAAACGTGTATATATAACGACAGTATAAAATTTATGAAGTTATTATAAGATTAATTAATTTTAAGAAAATATGGAAATGTTATTAAAATTCACAAGCTATAGCCTGTTTCACGCGACACAATTACGAGCTTACGTCGTTCTTACATCGTCTCTTTCTGCAAGAATTCTGCAAATTCTTTTTCTAAATTCTTATACGCTACTATTTCACGCCGAAAACCAAAAACGATTCGTACGCGATATCTTCGAATTATCTTGGCGGTCTCAAATCCACTATTTTCTTGAAGATACAAGAGGACTCGTTTGCAAACGGAAGTACACGGTGTAGTAGCTGGCGTATTTATCTGCGCGGAGAAACTGGCGCGTGTACACACACGTGTATGAGCACTTTAGATTAAAGCTCTCATCGAGCACTTTGTCCGTTGGGATGCTTCAGGAAACTCGATTAATTCCATGGCTCGAAAGGGATACACGACTTTTGCGGTGCTTCGGCCAAAGATAAAGCCAATGCTAAAGCGAGATTCTGGCTCGCACGCCCGTTTGATTAAAGCCTCCCACAAACCCGATTACCTTTTTATATCTATAGATACGGATGAACAAAGCAAAGTCACGAAAACGTCCAAACACTTGTAGAAATCTCTTATGAATATAATATCTTTGTTATACGAAATATTTTTACATCTCATTAGCACGAAGAGTTACGAGACTCGACTATTATGACTGTATTGGTATAGTTTGATATCGATCTGAAGATATATATGTATCTAGAAATTATAATGTATTTAGTGAAAGTAAACCAGTTAATATCTGCCTTACTTATTAGTAAATTTTAATTATCCGCACACGTCGATATCTAAAAATTAAACGTAACGATAACGTGGTCGAATTTATTATTTTACCTTCTACAAGGATAAGGAAAAATAAATTGGAGAAGATAAAAAGTATAGGAGAAATGAACTTCGAAGAAAGAAAGAAAACCGAGTATAATAATCAAAATAAGGACAATAATTGTATTTATATTCTTCGTACTTTAAATTCGCTTCTTTTTTTAAATTTCTTCTGTTTCATATACGTTTGTGATCGTCGAAAATTCGCGATAAATTCGCAGCTACGGTCGACAAAGATATTCCTCTGAAATTGGACGATCGCAATGACGGGGCACTCGATCGCGTCGATTACAAATCGTTCAAAAGCGCAATCGCGCTCTCCAACAAAATGCAACGCAATAAGTGCATTTCGCTCCGATGATTATTCCCCTAATGATTGAAATCATCCGTATGCAGTGAAACATTTGAAACGCACAATTTCAAGCGTTTTACAACCAGCTACGAACGTTTCATCGTCAAAACGAACAAGTGATCCCTGTGTACTTATTAAAACCCGCGCTGAACGACATGTTTTCAAAATTATTTCAATGAGCCACGCTGCGAAACAGCTAAGCTACAAATAATCACGATATCCATCTTAATTTTTGGGTTTATATGAAACAGCAACTAATTAATTTGACATCAAGAAATCATCCAGTTTTAAAGAATTGTACGCAAGTTTAAACAACTTCAAATAACTATTCCTTGAACTCTACTTGTTTAACTTACATATGTTAACCATTGAAATGGAGATAAAGTCATACGCTATGTATTCTTCTCTGTAAAAAAGTGTAATCGATACTATTTATCGTTAAACGATACGTAGAATGAGATCGTCTTTCCATAACAAATTACTCGTATCAACGTAGTTGCAAGATAACGAGACTACATTCAGAGTTATAAATGTTCTAGAATATACGTAATATTTAACTAAAAAACCAATTTGCCCGTTTTATAGCGTGAAACCTCCATTTTCAAGCTTCACGATATTAAATAGTTGATTAACTAGTTCTAGAAGCTAGAGGAGAAATTTAAACAAGAGGTAGGGAGTAGATAGAAATCGAGGTATTCAGAGTTTAAATCGACTTCTCATCGAGAACGTCGTCGATTCGACCAGACACCGGCTACGTTCATTCGGTTCGTCTCGTCAAAGGGTGTACATAATTTTTTTTCTCTTCTTTCTTTTTTATTCAACGTCGAATTATTCTCCTCCATCGAGAGCCACGGCGGCCGGACGATACCAATTTGCCTGGGAATTTACTTTCCGTCGAACAAAAAGGTTCCCTTTCAGCCGTATCCGACGCGAATAAGAGAATACGGACGTTCCATAAAAATCGTACGTGAACTCCCATGGAATCGATGGACTCCCCCTCGTTCGAGTGGGTACTTCGTTTTAAAAGCTCCGCGGAGCGAAATTAGAACACGTCGAAACCGCCCGGAGAAAGGA
This sequence comes from Bombus fervidus, assembly GCF_041682495.2. Classification (NCBI taxonomy): domain Eukaryota; kingdom Metazoa; phylum Arthropoda; class Insecta; order Hymenoptera; family Apidae; genus Bombus; species Bombus fervidus. Next base: position 10,319,641 of record NC_091527.1, on the reverse strand, counting down.
AAGAGTGGAACCAGACGAGAAATTTCGTTGCTCGTTCCTGACTGAATCGCGGGTTATTATGTATTTGCATCGTTGGTCCTCGATTTCGTGGCCTACTCGAACTTCGAGCCGAGCGGATTTCCTTTTTCCCCCGTTCCTGCACTTGTTCGTCGATGATGGTCGGGCACGAGGGTTCCGTTCGAAATCGATCGAATTTGCACCTGATACGTGCGATAATTTCAGATAATTCAGCTAACTGAAGGATATCTGGAAATGCTCGAAGAAAACGCCATAAAAGCGATTCAATCGTTATTATTCAAATTGAGCTCTTCGTGTTCTTTTCACGCGTCCGATGTATCGTTGAATTGTTATGCGTCTTAGAATTTCAACTTTTATCGAGGCAAATCGTGTTCTTGATGAACTTTGCCTGCTGCGTTCTTTTATAATTCCTATGTTTACAGAAATTGCTATGATACTGTTGTACGTTGAATTTTTATTGAACGAATTCAATAAATAAATTACAATTAATAGATAGAAAGGTACAACGATATGAATAAACAACAAGAAAGTTACGTATGATTCGAGAATTACCAGATGATATAAATACCGAATTCTCAAAAATGTTAATCCTTCTTGATTATGTCATAAACTTGGTCTAGCAGCAAACTCTAACACCCCTATTTCGAAAATACCAAACAACGATATCTCTATGAAAATACACGATCGATGAAATTTCATTCGGTTATCCTTTCGCGCTAGGCCAGCCTGTATTAACATAAATTTCCATTGTCACGCGTTATTTACGACTCGATGCCGCTTCTGGCGGTTCACGATTTATCCCCGTATCGAGCGAGCCGTTTAATAAATTTCGCTGCGCCGCTCGAACGGGTGCTTGTTCGCCTAAACGCAGCGCGATATCGCCGGAAAGGGAATCGAAACTGTTCTCTTTGATAACGTACTATCTATTTACGGTGGATCCGAGCGACAAAAGGACCATTTTTGCGATATAATTCGTGCAGGAAGTCTGCCTCAGACGCGAATTCCGCCACAATCCACTTTCCAAGCGAAATTTCGCCAGGATGATGATTAACCGTCGACTAATTGACGCGTTATGGAGCAACAGGGAAATTAACCTCTGTTGCGAAATTATAATTTCCAGATCAATTTCGGTATACACCATCCGTTTGTTTGACTTTCGGTTTACGCTCGGAAAATTATTAAAAAGGGAAAATTGCCTTCACGAATTGTGTGCGTTTTAGATTACCTTCTCTTTCTCCTTATTTTACAGGGGGGAGGAACGAAAGAATGAAACTTTTCTTTGTGTGTTCGTGTTATGTATAGAAGTGAGAAAATTCAGACGACTTAGTAGTTAGGTTATTGGTGTTGCTGCGAAGAAATATATAACTACAGGTAAATCGATAATCACAGGTCCGGTATAAATTGTTATTCCAAGTATACAAAAAGTAGTATACATAACGGAAATATTTCGAATAATCACAATTAATTTATCCACTTTATTCCTCTAACTTATTCCTCGGTATCGTATGAATACAAAGATCTGTCGTTTCACGCTTATCAACTAAAATGACTAAAAGGTTTCTAGCAATAATTTCAACAACAGATTCGAAGAGTGCTTTTCTACAGCTCGATCATCTCCAATATTCAATAACCCCGTTAGCCGTGACAGAAATTCTTCGCCGAAAATATGATTGGCGTACTTTTCGGTCGCATAAAAAAGAGGCACCCGCGTGCTCTGCATAAATTCGACGTCGCCGTCGCCAGGATTCTCCCGATTATTTTTGTCCCGGGGAGCTAATAGAACGCGAATAAAGTTTCCCGTGAAAGTCCCTGGAACAAAATTTCATTTCACAGTCCGTCGTCCAACTCCGGCAAATATTATCGTAAATTTTCAAGCCCCTTGCCGACCTCCATATGTATCACCTGCGCGATTCTCCGTCTTTTTCTCTTCGCCTTCGTCCTCCGTCTCTTTCGCCTACACATCGTGAGAATATTTCTCACCCGTGGACCGATAAATCAATCTAGCCCATTCGACACGTTGGTCATCAATAACTATGGTGCTTAGACTTTTTCTTCGAGGCTTCGACAACGGAATATCGAAAGCATGTTCTGCAAGAGAACAATGCGCTTCTAACCCACCGCTGTACTCTTTTTTCTTTACCTTCCTTTGTGATTTTTCTTCCTTTCCTTCGTTTCAATCCATGACAAAAATCATGTTCTTTCTCTTCCTATTATTTACAACGAGAAAACTCGGTACGCCGTACGTTATTGATCGATACATACGATGATTGAACTTGTCAACGTCGCGTTATGTGGTTACGTTTGTAGAATATGTTGTAAAATTCAAAGAGAAATTAGCAAGATGTTTAATTTAAAAAAACTTTACGGAAATATGAAACCTATTTCGCTTATTTTTCATTTTTTTTTTTTTTTCTTTACAGATATTTTTTAGGTTGTTGTAATAACATCGTGAAAGTGTCGTTGCGTAGTATCGAACGGCCATGTACAAAGATACGCGCAACGCCGTAAAACTCGCGAACCACCGCCATTTAATGACCCGGAACAACGTTGCAGCCGGTTGCAGCGGCTCGTTTATTTTCCACGACCGAGGGGAACGAAGGAGCTTGGGACGGGAAATCGGCGGCGTTTCCGGTTCTCGTTTTTATGCGGACAGTCGAAGGAGAAGCTGCTTACGGAAATCGAGTCGCGAGATTTACGTTTGGAAACGTAATTATTCGAGGGTTGTTCCGCGTTTATTCCGTATTCTGATTTTTACTACATCAGCATAGCAAATTTTTTCACGCTGAAATTACAGTGGACGAGAGATTGGATAAGTTCTGCAACTTTTTGTCCCTTTCTCATTTTCTTCTTTCTTCTTCCGTAAATATTATTTCGTAAATCTATATAAAAGTGTATCAACTAGGTAAAAAATCTTAGATTCACCGGTAATTTCTTTCCTAAAATGCACGCATCTAAATAAACGAGTTTGGTCGATAGAATTTCGTCGTAGTGGGCACCAACTAAACTCTCGTTTCAATAAGTAGAACTCCACTATAGGTTAATTTTCCATCGACAGAACTCTTTTGTAAAATAAATCACTCAGAGAAAATCAGTAATTCATGGACTTTTTTCTCGAAAGCAACGAAAATAGCGTACTATCCAAAGCATACAGATTTGAATTCCTCTTAATAAAGCTCGAACAAATTCAATCCGTATAAGCACACGTGCAACATCGAGAGCAAAGCGACCACGAGGTAACGTTGTTAGCGCAACGAAGGAAGCGAAGAGCTTCTCCCAAGCGAACCGTCCGAATTGTCGCTAATCGGATACACTTTCAGGAGGAGAGTCGGCCGATATCGAGCCATTCGCCTCCCTCGCAGCTAACTCCCACGGGAAAGTACGTCAATTTCCGCTCGCGATGGCGATTCGTCGAAATCCCACACGGCGATGCTTAGAAACTGCTGCTCCAGCCGATGCCCGGAAATTTATCCTTTGCCTTCGTTCTTTCCTCTTCGTTTACCTTTCTTTCTCCTATTCTCCACTTTCACGTACAGTTTCGCGAGTCTCTAGATATTATAGATATTTTTAGATACAACACGACCAGCTTCTCCTAGTCGATGAGACTGTTCTCGAGATAGGAGGAAGATAGAGAAAGTATCGAAAAGAGAGGTTTCTGATCGTTGAAATTGAGATTGAGATAGTATTTTCGACACTAACGTTATTGTAAATTATTTTTTTCGATAATTGGATCATTTCTTCCTTCAAGTAATTTCATCCCGCATTAAGACTTGCAGTTTCGTTCGAAGAATTCAAATATTGTTTATTTATCGTCGTTATCGCATCTTCGTCGTAAATGTACGAAAGCTATAAAGCTAAAAATATTCCAAGATTATCTACCTAATATCATAAAATGATAGAAATACAATAATCCTTGCTAATCATATAACAACTTGTTGAGGTTATTAGATGTACAATGGAACAAAGGAACGCGTGGATAAATTGTAAGGTAGAAAATATATTTTAAAAACTGAAGTGTAATTACGAATCGGAATATAATTGAGCTGGTCCAGATCCGCACATTGGCAGTGTTACCCTATGACCGAAAACCCTGAAGCCATCGTCGCCTGTCTACAGTTTATGGCCTGCCTTCGTCTTTTGTCTATGCGCTGTCGATGGCTTCGGTGCTTGAGAAAACTAAAAGACCAGATGTAGAGTTTTCTTAGAAGTGATGACCACTTCAGCACAAGTAAACTTTCATCTGCTCTACTTTTGTCTGCTCTTTTAAATCCAATTGATCAATTCCGTAGAATTTTTCTCGTAGCAAATAACACTATATCGACAACAATCTCGCCTCGACTACTCAAACCAGTCAAAAACAGCGACCGATTGCTGTAAGCGTATTAAAAGATACCTTCGCTAGATAAAGCTGGAATTAACAAGTCGGAAGGATGAGCATCTTCGCGGTGATCGTCTGGAGGTTTCATTAAAATCGGTGAGTCACAGTTCTCGCCGCTTAAAAGTTCGTCTCGCGAAGCGTAGACGATAATTGCAATCGTGCGATGGCTCGTTCCGATTGGGAAAGTAGATAGGGATCAGAGCTGTAGCTCGCGAGCTGCAGGCTATTACGCCGTAATTCCGTTTAAGATGGCGCCATGGAGATACGATATATCCAGGCCAGACGAAACGAAAGCGCGACCAGGCGACAATTTTGCTCCGAGAAATCGAAGGAAATTCGATGACGAGCAACGCGCGAGGATTACGAGGGATTAATCGACGACGACGACGCGACGACACCGGGACGCGATTATGCAGCTCAAAGAAGTCGGACCTCTTCGTCTCGACAACGACACGAAGAACTCATCTCGAACGATCCTTTGTACGAAGAAACTAAATTCTGCGGCCAACAGGGAAATTCTTCTTTTTTCTTCGCAAAGCTGTAATGATTCGTTGATAACTCTTGTCTTGATGTTTTCGTGGCTTGCAACAGGGTTCATTGGTTTATTCATTTTGTAGTTACAGTTTTATTTATTTATTTATTTTTTTTTTTATTTTTGTGATGATGAGATTTATTCTTTTTTCCATAGTGGTGCTATGGTAGCTCTTGTTTCCATAGTGGTTCTATGGTAACAGATTTAAAATTATGAAACGGAATATCGCAGGTACTGGGACACTCGCTGATCTCATATAAAATGTAGTAATTGGTAGAAAGTTTAGTTATTCATTGTTCTACGATATCAAGGAATTACTTTTTATATCCTGTTACGTTTTTACATGCCGAGTATATCTGCGGTGTATGTATTTTATGAATTTAGAGATTTAGTATTTAGTATTTTGGTAGTCGAACCGCGTGTTCCATGAATTTCGAAATTTAATTTAGTTTTTACGTTAAAAATGGTTCTCGTATTTGTTGTGAATCGTGTTGTTTCCTGATTAATCTTTTTAGTTACGGTTTTATACGTTAAACCTTTGTGAATACGCTTGTATCATGATTTTTCGGGATTTAGTATACTGAAGAGATTTTTTTTTATTCGTCTCCCGTGTACAGTATTTAATTTATAAATTTAGTTATATTTCCGGGTAAAATGCTGTAGAAATTGAAAGAAAAAAAGAAAAAAGTTTTTCTGTCTGATTTAAAAAGTGTATTCGTTAATTACGTTTCGATATGTTGACTTTTAGATCCACGTAAGACATTTTTCTTTTAATTAAGCATATGATTTCTTTGTTATATTTGTTTGTTGTTATACCATGTTACGCTGTGTTCTCCTTGGTTCCGTTTAAAAATAATTTGGAACAATTATTCTTGTTTTCATACGAAAGTTAAGTAGATACTGTCGTTTACTAATTAGTGTAATCGGGTTATACCCCCAGTGAAATAAAACAAGGGATTAATTAAAATCATGAATAGTTAATAAAACGAGGACACGTCTCGAAGTACAGTCACTTTCCTGGCACGATCTTCTCATTAGCTCTACTTTATACAATTCCGTATTCATTAATTTTTGACATGAAAAATTTGTTTCGTTAACGATTGTCTAATGAAAAATACGAACAAAAGATTTCCCAGCGAAATGTCAGTTTATTTTCATAATTCAACAAAAGAATTTACCTTTCTACATGGACAATATACATAAAAACGCGTACCGTTAAAAAGTTCATAAAAAGCTTTCTGCCCTCGAATTACAATAAATTTTATCCTGATACCCCAATTCATTCAAATAGTTCACAGTATTTGAAAACTTAACTCTGCCTATCCATAATGCTCACACCCCTCCTTCCTCCTCCGAACTCTTTAATTATGTATCTACTGTACCAAATCTCCGTCACCAATCTATTCCAAATCAATTAGCCAAAACTATTATAAAACACTCGAACCATAGCGTGTCAGTCGAACCATTCACCGCGAAACTTTATCGAATTTTGTCTCTCGCAAATCCGATTCTCTCCTCTAATTGCTTCGCTTTCCAATACAAAATACAAGCACGGTTAACAAACGTTAACTTGGAGAATTGTGAATTTCACGATTGACTTGCCGGTGATCGTGATATGCTGTCTGCACGATTGAAAGGGTTTGCTGCGTGTGTGGGGGACAGCCACGAGGCCGGAACACGGTCGAACGTAATTTGCAAACTTCGAGACACTCCGATTCCGATTTCGATTGAGATTCTAAAGCCGGCGGGCACAAACAGTAAAGAGGAACCACATGAGCGCGCATCCCATGTGTACTGTTCGTACCGTGGCTCTCGTTCGACCCAGTTTACGATGTCTCCGCGCCAAGAAGATAATTCCGGGCCGGAGCGAGTACGGAACGAACCTCTGAAACGGTAATCACGATCGCAGCGAATCAAGGTCGAGTGGGACTCCGTAGGGAACACGCGTTTACCGTAATTATACAGAGCTGTACGAGCCTGGAAACGAGGGAAACTTTATGCGCTGGGATTTCGGGGGTTCGGTGAAATTTTTGTCATCAGGTGGTCGCTTGAGATACGAATCTCGGTGCTCAGGGAGAAATTTTAGCTTATTTTTGTTCTTTCGAGTTTATGTTAATTTCTTAAGCAATCTGTTCAATTATCGTATGAAGATATATGAAAAGAATATTTTAACTATGGTATATTGCGATATATTCGATTGATATTTCTGTTAATCGTCGGAGCATTTCAATTTTTGCATAAAAATGCGCGAAGACAAGATACAAAATATATTTATTAAAAGTACTTTTTTAATAAATAGTATTAAACATCAAAGAGATTATGATAAACGAGGTACGTATAAATCTTTAAAAATGAAATTGAGGAACAGTAATTCACAATTTGAATTTTCACTGAAACATTTATAATATAACATCAACCAGCCGAAAGACCTACATTATCAATTTTGCAAATCGATAAAGCGCTGTTTTCGATTTCCATTAACGTATTTCATGCTCAAATGGTTTTTAAAATTCCCGAAATGCGTATGTTCACCGAGAAATAAATGAAAAACAACAAACGGTTCACAGGTGCACCGTTGTTTCGTTTCATAGAATTCATCTGCAAATTAAGAATACCATCGACTTCCGGCTATAAAGTGCATGCACGCGTTCCTCGTCGTCTATGATTAAGGGCAATTCATGGAATTCGGGCGATTCGCTTGATTCCAACTAATTACTGGCTGAAATTCCATCGGCTGCGTATCCTCTGTTCCATGAGAATGTTTTTCATGGGTCTCGACGCGTTTTATAGCGAACCACGCGCGCTTGGTACTTTCGGTTCGATTTTAATCATATTAAATTCGAAGCTACCGGGAGCTCTTTCAGCTGCCATTAATATTGACAAAGAGTCCCGGAATTTCATATTACACGTTCCTGTTTCCACGAGTGTGCATTCATTCTCCCGTGAATAGCGTTGTCGTTGCTATAAAATTGAACACTGCCGTGCGATATACGTCTATTGTGCATACATCGCATAATACTCATTAGCTGAGTGCATTAGAGCTTCTAGGCTTAGAACGTTTCATTGCTTTTTTCGTCTCAGGATAAGAATTTGCCGGAAGAAATGCCAATGGAAATGTCTATGGAAACTAGCTATGGTTGAATCGATGATAAAATGTTTCATGTATATCCATATCGAAGATTTTACGACTTTTTACTTATTATCATAGTATTTTAAATATTCTATTTTGTAAATAGTTTATACCATAACTTGGGAAATTGGGAAGTGAAGATCCATTTCTCCTTAGTAATACTTATGCCAGTTTCTTATCAACTTTGAAATTTTCTTACTCCTTTTTCTCTTCGTTCTCAATTATTCTCCGTTTAATTCAAATTCGAAGCTCACAAATGTCTTTAGTACTCTAAATCCAATATACGAGACATTCTTTACGCACCTATTGCTATTAATATTTTCAAATTACAAATTAATTACAAATTAATCCGAACGAAAAATTCAATTGTAGATGCCGAAAATTTTCAAATCAATAATCATCATCTCTTAAAAGGTATAATATCAAAATTGTTATTTTACCGTCGAGGAAAAAGGTATTTCTATCGATAGAGAAAATTACCGGATTACTAGCGGGTGACCAATACACAGGGACGAGCAACACGAAAGACAATGCCAAACCCGATGCCACGTTGGACCCCTTTCCTTTATGGTTCACCTTGCCCTTTGCCGCTTTTGTCGAGCGTACACGCTTCCGCGAGCAAGAAAGTGATTTTCTGCCGCGATAAACGTGATTTCTAAGACACGCTGCCTTTACCGTGCAATCAGAGGATCGGTTGAACGACCGACAGACGCCTTTTGATGTCGAATCACTGCCAACGTCCCTTCTACTGGCTCATCTTTCCGCCACTCTCGAGTGGATTTCACGCGACGAACCGCTCTTTACATCTGCCTATTGCGTTCACGCGCCATCCTTCTGTCTAAGACCTTCGATTTCTTTGTAAATCGTAGCTATCTCGTGTTGTAGTTGCATTCGAATAAAGAAAGTAGAGTTCCTCGTACTAGCGGATAATTTTGATTTGCCTGATTCCTATTAATAAATAACAATATGTAACATTATAATATCTAGATCATAATTATAACTAAAAATTTAAGAAACTTTTTCTTGGAAGAATTTTATATTTTATCAGCTGTAACATATGTTGCAATGGAATATAATTATCATCTACGGTTTGAACAGTCATTTTTCATTAACAACGATTAAATTAATTTTAGTTAAACGTACACTATGAATTAATCAGAGTAGCTGTAAGAATCTTCCAACAGAAGCGTTGGATTTCTTTTAAACTTTCTAGTATACCTCAACACCTAGAAGCAATTGAAAATCCTACGAGGGTCTTGAGTCGTCGCTGTTAATACGAAATACATTTGTACTAAACAAACCCGAAAAATAATTTTCGTTCCTTTAACGTACAATAACATACACTGGGGAAAATAGTCTCAGCTCGTGCTCTCTCGTCGCTATCATAGGGGACTTTTAATAAAGGTACTTCAACGTTTTTACGTTGGTACATTCACGGCGTATAAACTGACCTCTTCTTTGCACTAGTGTCTGGTGTTTAAAGAGATACCTCCGCGCTTCTGGCAGTATTTTTCTACTTTGCATTTTTAGCCAGCATTGTGTCTGAACAAACGAAACGAGCAACGAGCCTTTTGCGAATTTTTAGAAAACTCCAACCTTTGTGAATAGGTTGAAAATCAAATAAAAATACAAGATAATGTGTTAGATCATCCTTACTGTTGTTTCAGAGAACGATAGGAAATAAACTAGAACAATATCTTATTATCTCCAACATCCTCTGCAGAATCTACAGGACTAGCCTTATTATTAAAGAATTATTAAAGAAATTAAATTATCCGCATCAAATAAAATTTCTACGGCGCAGCCATCGTTCACCCTGCAGCAAAGATTCACCAAGGCAAATACGCGTCGTCACTGTACAAATCTTTACAATCGAAAACGACGAAGATGAAGAAAGAAAAAGAAGAAGATGATGAAAATACCTCGGTTGAGCGACGCTGGAGCACCTGCCCCACGAGGAACTCGACGATAACCACTCGGGTTACGCGGGTGAAGAAACTCGAGGTCTGTGTAACGTCCGATGAAATATCGTAAATCACGGAACTCGTTGTGTCTGCGAAGTTTTCATAGACGGCCGATTCGACCAGCCCTCTCCGGTAACACCCAGCCACCCCCAGGTTTCACCTCTTTCCGCGTCTCATTCTCATTACGAAGTTCCCGGTCATCAAATTTTATTAGCCCCGCTTCAAGGGTTCGCCTTACTTCTAACTCAATATCGTAGATTTGTAGTCTCGGTTTAACTACCCTCGTTTCTTTCACCTTTCTCTCTTATGCTCGCGCATATACGTTCTCCCTTCGCCTCTTCTCCGTCCTTCTTTTCGCTTGTACTTTCTCGGGCGTCTCAGTGAGAAGGCCAAGATGTAAGCACGGCGAGCTCGAGCTCCAGCGACTTTGAAAGCAGCAATAATTTCGTGCTCCACGGCCGAGAACTAATTTCCACCGGGTCTGAAGGCGGCTCTGGTGGACGGGGGATCAAGCCGGATGAAGAAGGGTGGACTCACCAACGCCTCCTTTCGTCCTTCACCTCTGATTCTCTCCTCTACTTTCTTTTCCTCTTTCGTCTTCCTCTTTTTGGTTTCTTGTAAGTAGTTCGTTTTCTCTCGCGCCCTTTTACCGCCCGACAATGGCCAACCAGCTCCACCTACTGTACCAAGTCGCGAACCGTCGCACCCAGTACGGTTAGGACGAAGCTGCCTGATTCCGCGGAACAACGCGCTACAACGAATGCGACGGCCAAGTCGTGGCATCTCCGCTCGTCGAATTAACCGATGTTCTCTGATCAGAAATGGAAAATTTTACCGTTCATGGATCTATCGTGGAATTTATTTACGATGAGCACAATTGGGGAAGTAGGATCTATAGGCAGAGATCTCTTACATTTTGAGTTCATCTGCTGTTCTATCAATGTTCAAAAGAACTTCTTTTTGCTAGTCTGGCTTATAATTTGGATAATTGAAAATGTCAGTTTTCCATTAGCACACAACTATTTCTAAAAATCAACTTAATCGCATCATAATAATATAATGCACGCTGCTATGATCCTTACAAAGGACAAAGTTAGTGCAAATCGATTTATCCATCATTTTTAATTAAAGTATGTGCTTACGAAAATAGATAAATCTTCGAATACCTTTGAAATATTTGCATCATTTACAGGTTATAGGTATAGGAACGTTTAATGGCAATTCGATAAATGACGTAAATGTCATTTTTGTTATTTATTTTGACAAAGTACTATTGCGCCTAATATTCACTGCTATCCTCATAGATACTACTACTGGCGGTGTTTCTACAAACTCCTGCTAGTGTCACGGCTGGCTGATTATGCTAACCAACTCCACTATTAGTAGCGTCCGTCCCTGTGTGCCAGTGTAAACGATGGCTGACTGATACGGCCAGTTTCTACTGCGTTGGTAATCGCCCGCAATATTAACATTCTGTTTGTCTAGGACATCGTATTACTACATTCTTGGTAATTATACGCTCAAGTTGCTTACATCGCATTCTTATTACGAAGCTTAGAATAATATTATTCCTTTCCTATCGAATATTGCAATAAAAATAAAATTTGCTAATATCGTAAAATTACCAGCCGTTTAATTAACATCAATGCGACGCTTCTTCAAGATAATTAATCCATACATAATGCAAATACACGATTAACAAAAACGTTGAAATCAAAATAACAATATAAAATATCGCTAAAAAGTTTGAAATATATGTTTTACAAAATTAAAGAGAGTTTTAACGAATCAATTCGAAGAAAAGAACAATTCCAATAATATTTCCAACCATTCTATCACGTGTATCATTAATTCTCCATTGAAAGCTAAGTGCCTTATAACACGTGCAAACAACAGAAACCATTTCGTACGTTTCTCCATCGACCTTATAGTTTTCCAATAATTACACTTAGCAATAGATGGAGGAAGAAACGTGACAACAAATGTCGAACGACGTTATTAAAGAATTTTTCCCAACCACTATAATCCCTAATCTGTCTCTGAACTGATCTAATTCCTTGAATCCAGTTATCGGAGTCACTGTACCGAGCCGGACAAATTGAAGCTCGTGAATGACGTATAAAAATTAATGAGGGTGCAGTTAGAGGTCGCGTAACATCGCTCGACGATCAGGCAGATCAACGTAATCCTCTTATGTCGCTGGATCTTCAGATCCACGTTGACCGGACTCATCCAAGAGAGCCGCTATTCCCTAAGCCTTTAAACCTATCTCAGACGAACCAATATCGGACCAATTTCAAGAAAACGGTGTCACGATATACATATATCTATGTATACATATATACAGACGCGTAGGCAAGCTTTTGAACTATATCAGTAAACGGGATGATAGATAGATGGAAAAGAGGGAAGATTTCGTTTTCTTCTCGTCTCTTTGACATCATAACTGAGCTCGTTTGTATAATTGAACAAATATTACGAGCGAGGTTTCATCAACTACAAATTATAAATTATCAACTTATTAAATATATCTCGTAGAACAAGTTTGCTTAAAAATGGATGAAATTTTAACTTTTTAGATATATAACAATTGCAACTGAATTAGAAAAACCTGTATTTTTAACAGATTCGAGCAACGTTTAGTATATCTTTTGTTATTTCCATTGTGTTGTTTCGCCTAAGTGAAATGTGAAATATATGCAAACTTACCTTTTGCTGTTGCCCCTGTGTCGATTCTGTGACGATCAGTTGCTTCAAGGCCGCATGTCCGAGTCCATTTGGTGTCGACGTTGCACCTGGTGTGCTGGGCGTACTGGGATTGCTCCCTGGAGTGTTTGGTGTATGCGGGCCCGTAGTTGGACTGCATGGACTCACGCTTTCATTCACCTTGCTACCGGCATGATGATTCTCCGTATGCCTCCTCAGACTCCTCGCGTCGCAATACGATTTGCCACATCCTTCCGCCTTGCATTCGTATGGCTTCTTGTTTCGATGCGTTAGCATATGCCCGTTCCTGGAAAATAATATTTACGATAAGAATTATTTTAAAGTTCGAAGAATTCTCATAGTAAATTTTTATAACAAGAGAAATAAACTCTTTTTGGAATATTTGTTCTACGATTTGAAAAATGATAAATCCTTCGCGAAATTCTTTGAGACCGTTTTTCAATATAATAATACGTAAACTAAATACGTAACTAAACACAGTAGTAAAAGATTTATACACAGTCGGTGATATTATCCATAAACCCACATTCTACAAGAAACGTGGGATTCCTGTCACGTTTCATCGAGATCAGACCAACACTCTGCCAAAGCATTCATAATCCACCACTGATATACAAGAAACATCCAAGAAAACTCGATCATCTGGCGCCCCAATCGTGCGTAGAAAATTATGTCAGTCCAATTAAGTCCTTATCTATATGGAGGATCACTGAACTGAGGAAATCCTGTACGAGTTACACAGCGATCTTGGCATCGAATTATCTGCGAGACAGATCTAAGCTTACCTCCGACGTGACAATCTTACGACCGTTTCTCTGTGCTAAAGACTGATCTCTCCAGGCTATTTATCTGATAACCATAGCGTGGAACGCCATCGATAATGCTAAACGTACCGAATCGGCAATGCTATGAAATCTTTCAATGAATATGCCGACTGACTATTATCATGTTAATAATATTCGAATACGTAATACCAGGAGGTAATCGTGGTACAACCGGACAGAGGGTGGTTGAAAGAGGGTGGTTCTATGTGAAAGCATAAGTCGAAGATATGGAATAAAATTTGTTCATATGACGCCTTGTTTCTGAAAAAATGGACTTTGAAAATTTGTAGTAATGTATGTAATTATATATCTGATGTGATATATACACGCGCACGGGAAATTTTCAAATTTATTTTCCTCGCAAATGAAACATGTTCCATATTTTTGTATATCACACATGTACTTAAAAAACGTGAAGTTTTTGGGAGAACAACCTCTTCTACTAGAAACTATCTGAAGAGTAAACAAATTCTGCTACTTTATTCATCAAACACTTCAACACTATTTGATGAGGTTATTAGATGTGTGTGAACAAAGGAACGCGCGGATAAATTGTAAGGTAGAAAATATATTTTAATGTTGAAGCGTAAATACAAGTTGGAATATAATTTGAGCTGGTCCAGATCCGCACGATAGCAGTGCTACCCTATGACCGAAAACCCTGAAGCCATCGTCGCCTGTCTACAGTTTATGGCCTGCCTTCGTCCCAGTCTTTTGTCTATACGCTGTCGATGGCTTCGTTGCTTGAGAAAACTAAAAGACCAGATGTAGAGTTTTCTTAGATGTTGTGACCACTTCGACACTATTAATACTTCATTACATAAGTTTTAGTTGCTTACTAGTTTACCATTTTAAATCATTTTCATTTGTACTATAAACCATATCCTTATAGCCTCTGTTAACCTAGGAAAAAAAAAAAAAAAAAAACGAGAAGAGTGCGATAAAAGACGGAGAAAGTGCAACAAGTTGGCCATGTGGCTGACGAATAAAGGGCATCTTTACTACCCCCATGAATCGTCTGATACGTTCATCTCCCATGATAGTTGGCCCTATAATTGCATTAATCCAGCAACGAGGTACACGGTGGAAACGACGTCGTTAAACGCCATTGTCTAGTCGTAACTATAATCTAGAGATTGGAGATTTAACGCGGATAAAACAGCCAGTAAGTACGAGGGTAAATCGTCGATCTGTATCACTGGTGGCGCTATGCTTGTTCTCGTTGTCGCCATCGATACGAACCACTATGCTGGATCCGATTTCTCTGGACAAATATTTGCTTGGAATATCAATCGCGACGACCGAGCCGAGAGGGAAACGACTCTAACGGAGTATTTTTCAGATTACTCGATTAATTTGCACCGTCGCGTCGTTGCGTGGAAAACGTAAACGAAAACGATTTCGAAGTAAACGACAATCGGATATCTCGTCTCGCTAAGAGACTATTTTAGGAATTTATTTAAACGTTAATGTTGACTTTTAAAATCACGAACGAAGTAACATTTTCATTCGGCGGTGCTTTCTACGGTCCAATCTGTGAAAGTACCATCTTTCCTTTTTTGTCGTTTATGGAATCTTCTCGACGTTAAATATCAAAGGTTTTAATTAGTAAATTAGTAAAGGAGCACGGAGATGGGCAAAGTTCTTTTAAATATTGTTTGCTGTTTAAGGAGATCGTTGAGCTCGTTGAAAAAAATGTTACCTTTAACCTTTCGCCTACGCGTCAACCTTTAATTTTTTAAGAGTGAACCACTTGCTTCTTCTGTTAAGAGTAAAAGCAAGAATACTTAGCTTTATAAATAAAAAGTAAAGCGCGCACCTCAATTAGGAATTGTATAGAAGTATGCAACGTGAGAAATATTTATATTATTCTCGGTTCTCGTGGCAATTGGAAGGAACAATAAATTTTAAAAAGATTTTTCGTTTGTCAGAAACATCCCATGTACGAATCTTATAATCTTATAATCTTTCTTATTTTCCAATGCAACGCTTCTTTTTATCCACGTTTCATTTTCATAGCTATCAAATTTTTGTAATCATACGAAAATACTACCAATCGATACGAAACTTAATATACTTGAACTTAATTAATTACTATATAAATGTTATAATAAATACACAAATACTTTTTATAATCTCTATATATAACACAAATTATACTCGTATACATACAATTCCTATAGTAAGCAATCAAATACTTTTCTGAGTCACTGTGTATGTAATAGAAGGTTCATCGAACGAATCTATCCATTTCAATGTATTCCAACTAGCTATTCTCATGTCGCAACCCTTTCTCCCTTCTTGTGAAACTTTAATGAGCCCTGGAACATTGGCCACGTCTCGTATCTTTCGACACAGAGAGGATTCTCTTGTGGATCGCGCTAAGAAGTGGCCAGAGCATAGCACGGATGACATCGTTTCCAGTAAATTTTCCAACAGTCCACCGAGGCCATTCTCTCTCTCTCTCTCTCTCTCTCTCTCTCTCTCTCTCTCTCTCTCTATTGATGCAAGTTTTATAGTCCATCGATATACGAACAAGGTCTCTTAAATTTTATCGCAGAATGAACTTCCAACTGGGCAGGGTTTAATTTGTAAAAGCTAATTCGTTCAACTTTAACGTATTTCCTTTCTGATCCGCACACAGTTCACGCACACGCACAGACACGTTGAGTCCCGTGGGAATCTGCATCCATCCGGGAATCGATCGACCTATTCTTGCGACTATTCGTTGTTAAGTGGTGAAAGAGAAAAGCAAATAGCTATTTGCAAAGATATTGGAAGAGTAAGAGACGGGGTGAATAAACAGTGGAGTAATTTATTTCGTAATTTTCTCATTCACTTTGATATATAGCGCAACGGAAAGTGTAATCTGAATAATTAGATTTTGTAATTTATGGAGTGATTAATTTTGTTTGATACTTCATTTGTCTGCGTAGATCAATTGTTAAAGTTGTAGCAAGATTTTGATTCACGTTTCAGATATACAACAAATACACTAAAACTTCAAAATATTAATAAAATTAATATATCTGAATTATAATTTAATTTTCAATAAATCTTGAATTTACTCAACGAATAGTACACTTACTGAGAGTTTTTGATGTTTGTTGAAATTTTATAAAAAGAAATTATAATTTTTCTTTACGGATGCGAGCAATTTTGAGAGTTAATTTTTGCAGATAATTAATAGTTTAAAAAATCGCTGATATTTGTTATAATTTACTACGTACATAATATCATTTTGCTTCGAAAACCATTAGGAAGACCACGAACTAACATTGATTAATTTTTCGTTGATTCGAAATAAGCTTAGATTTGGCCGTGAAGAAGATAAGAGCGCGAAAGATGGAAGATGTATACTTCCATAATTTCTTTCGTTCTAGTTCCTTTTCCACGGCGAAACGTTTTTAGCTCGACGAGGGGAAAGGAAAATGTACGAACAAAGACCGTATTGAAGACGTCGAAGCAGGAAAGGAAAGCTTCGTTGTTGAAGGAGAAACAAAAGAACGAGAGTTCTGCGGATCCTTTTTTTCCTTTAATGACGATGTACCCTTTAAAGAACCACGTTGAAACTATATTTCTAAAGTAGAATCGATCGCCATATCAATTTTTAAGGCTAATGACGCCCCTGGATAATTAGCGCAAATCTCAAAAGCAAAATATTCGATTCTTTAAAATTGAAATAGAAAAGCGGACGTTCATCGTCTCTTTTATTCTAAGTTCCGTAAAAAATTTAACGGTTTACATTCCACGTACTTTGCATACGAATCGGCGACAAAGGAAAGGAAAGGATAGTGCTTTCCTCTGAAAACGAGCCATAGCTCTTGTTTAAAAAAATTCCTCTTGCAACGAGGATCCGATGCAAACATGAGAAACAACTCAGCAATGAAAACACCAAGGCTTTTATGACAGCTTATTCCCCTTGAAATACAACGCGCTACGTTAAAACGAGGTTACATAGACACGGAGCAGTTCAACATCTATATCCTAACTTTAAACATGCTGCTCGATCAACCGTATTAATACGACGCGAGTATGCATCGATTAGATTACTTTCTTAGATTATTTTATTTCGGTGACAATGCGAGGTAGTAAATTATACTTTATTTTAAGAGTCGATGACAAATGCTTGCGAACGGTGTAACGTGGTAATTATTAAAAGTTAAGTTAGAAAAATATGTGGACTATATATTACAAGAAAAAATGTCCAAAGTTGGAATATTTCGGGAGTATAATAAAATAAACTTCTATTGAGTTTTGTTCGTAGATATATAAATTAATTATGCATAAATATCCTTGGTTTAATTATTCCAACGAATTAAACACAGGATCGAATACAATTATCCATCGTGAAGAATTACAATATCCTTTATAAGGAGGGAAAAGTGTTCCATTTGCCATCTCATCTCCCAGCAATTTATTTATCTACGGCCCACGTATTTCATCTTTCATTCAGGCTTTCAAATATAATCAACTAGTGACTCTTTTCAATAAATCCAATTTTATTCCTTTTTCATAGATTCCTCTCCATAGCCATTTAAAACGACACTACGATATTACACCTCTTTTCGCTGTTTCGCACACGCTAGAAGTGCGATTATGTTAGGTTGTCCGAAAAGTTTCTTTCGTTTCATAAGGAGACAATAAACGAACAACAATTGCTGTTTTATATTATTTTATTAAATTAGGTATGATCCGTTTCGTTCTATTTCTATTATTATGTTCGTGCATAATTCAATAAACTAATATAAAAGGAAAAACATTGTGTGTCTATTATTTCCTTATAAAACGAAAGAAATTTTTCGGACAACCCAATGTAATAAAACAAAATACACAGATCGCTGAACAAAAGAATTCCTCGAACGTCCCTATCACCGTAAAACATCTCCAACATCGATTCTTCCCTCTAAAATCATCCAACAAACTCTCTAAACCCGAACAAATTTCCCACGCGAAAATTCCCTCCTGGATTCAGCTGTCGGGATCGAAGATTAAATTCGCGCCAATTATCAACTCTCCATTAATTCCAGCAATGACAGAGAGACGGCAGTAGGGACTAGGCTCCCACTAAAGAGGAAGCACTATCGAGTTCGTGGAGGCTGTTTCCCCAGGTCTATTTTCTTTCATTTCACGGGGTCAGAGCATCCTTAATGCGAGGCGGACGAGACGGAAGCGGAGGAACAAAGGGGGTATCGACGATATCGAGGTGGGAAAGCAAGTCCTCTTTACAAGCGGAAGACCGAAGAAACGACCAGGCTCTCTCTCCCTACTGGCTGCATCGGCAACGACTCTTTCTGAATCCCACTCTCCCCGGCCCTTCACCCTCGCCACCTCGAAGTTGTCGCAAATCCCTTTCGGACGGAGAGACTGTCCTCCGCTCTTTCTATGTACAGGGTGTCCCAGGAGGAAATCGAATAACTTTGTTAGAATGTTTGGTAGGTTATTCTGGATGAAAAAGGTCGGAGTAGGATCTTGGTCCATTCGACTTCGGTTCGTTTCAACAAATAAATAAATTCTATATTCTATATGCGTGTATGTAATTAATTCTGTGAATGTAAATAATAATAAAAATAATTGTATATATGTATATGTAATTGGAATAGAGAAATATAGGAAAATTCTTATCTTTCTTTACTTGTACATACTAAAAGTGTTCAAAGTGACAGTTCCTCGTTTCATGTTTGTCTCGCATATAAATTTTTGTTTCTTAAATTTATCCAGCCATAATCGCCTAATGACATCAAATTAGAGGCAACAGCGTTGCTTCTATCTTTTCCTCTTTTTGTATTTCGTACTTTTGTTATAATCTTTTAAGAAAGCCTTAGATGACTCGTATTTATACGTATAACACTGTCTCGTTTATACGTGTAAAATATATCTATTGTCATAGTTTGGCCGTTAAACCCTAGGACACTCTGTATATATATTATATATATATATTTTTCTCTCTTTATGTATACAGTATATATGTAGCCTGGCTCCCGAAGAA
Organism: Bombus fervidus; assembly: GCF_041682495.2. Taxonomy (NCBI): domain Eukaryota; kingdom Metazoa; phylum Arthropoda; class Insecta; order Hymenoptera; family Apidae; genus Bombus; species Bombus fervidus. Next base: position 10,300,082 of record NC_091527.1, on the reverse strand, counting down.
GAGCTCTCGAAGAGAATACCTCTCGAGGTATAAGCGCTTCCTTTCGTCTTTCCTCATTTCAAGCGGCACCGTCGCCGTTCGAACACGGGAAAAGGACTACGTGGATTTACTTCGATAACAGAGATACGCCGTAGAACTTACAATGGCGCGTCCGCTCGCTCGGCAAGAAAGGGTTGAACAGGCATGAGAGAGAAGGGTGGCAAGGCTATGCTCGCTGGACCGAGTCTGGAAACGCAGCTTTCTCCTCGCAGGAGAATAAGAATTTCCGGAGATGTTGCGCTCCTCTTTTTTTAGATTTCAATTAAGCGACTCTGGAGCGTTTTTCTTTGAATAGGAGAGAAAAGAGTTGTCGTTGGATTTGCCTGTTGGCGTGATTAACGTTATAGGTTGCGTTGGAACGGCTCGTGTTATCCGAGGATTTGATATTCAGTGGTTGCTTTTCTTCTTTCTTTTTTCTTTTTTTTTTTTTTTTTTTTTGTTTGGTGTACGGATTTTTGAATGGTTGAGCGTGTGAAAAGTTTTCTCATTATAAAATTGTTCGATTGTTTGCTAAAAGAATGTTAGTATCAGTGGAGTTCAAATCAAAGTTATAGCTCGATGCGAAAGCTTTTAACCCCTGGCTTATAATATCGAGCCATGCTTGTGACAGAGATTATAATTCCGATTGAATGAGGGCAGTTTATATTCTCTTTCGTAACAAAGTTTACTTTCAACTCTAACTTTAGTTTCCATTCTTCAAACTGGAGATTATTAGATACAAATTGTATAGAATATTTCGATATTCTGCCATCTGACAGCGTCGCGCTCACTTAAGTTGCTATTCAAGAAATCATAAGCCAAGGGCTTAATAGCGACTTAACTTGCTCGGTAAATTCTATTACTATAGGTTATTATAATAAACTGTAGATGTATAGAAAATTAAAAGCAATTCTTTTAAATTAATTAATAACAATTGATAACTCTCAACACTATATATGTTTCTCCTTTTAGCATATTTAAGTATCCGATAAAGGTACAAATATCTCCAATCTATTAATTCGATTACAACGTTAATATCTATTAATTCGATTACAACGTTAATATCGTAAACGTAATTCTACAATGACAATAAATAAAATTTGCATGCAGATAAATTCCACGAAACACCATTATAAAAATTCTCTTGAATATTTCAAGTAATAAAACGATGTATCCCAGTTTCAAAGTTTCATATAACTCTATCGCGTGTATGTGTGTGAATTAAAATATTCTTCTCGCCAAAGTATACACACACGAACAGTTTATACTCGAGGAAATCAAAAATGTGCAAAATAGAGAACAATTGCAGTTGCGAAGCTGGCAGCGATGGAAGGAAAGCCCGTCGGCGTTGTTCTTTTATATTTCCTTTTACCCGTTTAATTACTGCAGCATGGAACAACGAATTCTATACAAATTCTATGTAGCGTCCACGAAATAAGAGGCTTTCAAGGGATAACAGGAAACAGGTTAAGTACACGGAGATTCTTTCTTTCCTCTTCGGTATACTGTTGCCTAAAGTCGAACAGCAAACGCCTGTTTGGAATGTTTTTGATAATAAGAGCACGCAAATCACGGGAGAACCGTGGCGCTTAGTACAAACGGAAAACAAACGAGAGAACGAGGAAATTGTTGCTTGTGACCTATGATAAGTATGAAGAATCTACTTTTTGGTAAAATTGAGTCAAGGCGGAAGAAGATCCTGTCACGTGTTAAATGTAAATTTTCTGATCTTTTTAAACGTTTCGTATACATTTAGATAGTTATATTTTTTAGAAAAGATCTTAACTTTGTAGATTTTTTTCAAATTAAAAAATATTTTATGTGTACTTTGAAAAATTAACGAGCAGTTTAATATTATTGAAATTATAATGAATAAAATCAAAGATATCGTATTGGAGAATTACTGTATTTAATGTACTTTCATTGAAATTATTGTATTTACTTAATTCCCTTTTGAATTTGATTCTACAGAGAAATGCATGGACTAGCCACGTTTTAATGAAAATAGATTAAAATACCGAATGTTAAGATTAAAAGAAGAAAATGAAGAATAAAATCATACATTAATTACAAATTGTTACAACAATTCATAGAATTTGCGGGAAATATCTGCTGTTTAGTCTAATAAAAGATCCCAAACGTAGTAGATTTCGTTCAAGAACGATCGCCCGCCGGTATGAAATGGAAAATTAATTGAGAAAGAAAGATGTTTTCATCCTTTTTCTCGTGAAAAATTTCCCGATAGCTCTACGAACGCGTTACGTGATCTAAAACCCGCTCTTTCCCCTATTATATAATGATGAGAGGAGAACAAAAAAGGAAGTTGAAGGGCTAGATAACAGAAAGTACCAGCAAAAAGTGTAATTCGATGCTTATTAGTTCGTGCAAATGGAATTAAATTACGCTCGATCATGGGAGCATTACTTTTATTTCCTGATCAGCCGTCAAACTTCCTCTGAACGATGAGAGCTCTAATCACGTTTGGTCTGAGGGTGCCTATCTCCGCACTTTTCCTGTTGTCAGTAATTCGAGGCTCGTCTAAACGTCACAAAACATTTCAATGACAAGGAAAACTATAGACAATCTTCTATTTCTGCTTTTTCTATCGAATCGATCTCCAGTTCTTTTTTTCTCGATTTTTCTTTCCTTTTTAATTAGAACATCGAACACTATGAAATGAAAATCAAGATATTTATATGCCTACAAGCATTCAACGATGGCAAAAACTGTTCTATCTTTCCAATTTAGACAATAGTCTTTGTGTTTTGGGATTTACTTACTGTCTATGTGTTTATATTCGTGTATTTTATTATTTAAGACAAAAGTTCAAAGGATTCGGACATTAATCATGTTAAATGGTATCATCTTATCGAATACTTATGATATTCCATGATACTCCACGTTGGTAAATTTTTGCAGACTATTTTAAAAATCGTCTCCCACTTGATTATAGCACTATAAAATATTAACAAAAAGAAATGGTAAAAAAGAATAATTGTGCGCCTCAGTCTGATGACTGAGAATACAATTATATATGATGTAGTAAGCGACAGAAAATTGAACGTATTCGATTGCCATCTGAATAATTTGCCAGAGTGTTTAAATTGTTGTTAATTAATATTAATATCTTTACTTAAAGATAGTACATGTACATACAGCGAGCAGAATTTCACGAAGATATAACAGAAAGAAATAACAAGGATTCTTGCACGCGAGAAAAACACGAGGGACAACAGGCAAGCTTCCTTTTACCCTCGATTAATTAGTTGATTTTCTTTATGCAATGGGAGTTTCTTACCAGACCCGCGCTCCAAGAAAATTCTTTGCTAAATACTTGAAAGGCAAGAGACTTCAAAGAAGTATTTCATTCACGACAATTGCAATATTACATCCAGCCGGTTGAAATATTACGTAAAAAGCAGGCAGGACGTAATTTTTTTCTCTTCACTGAACCTAGGAAAATTTTCAGCTCGATGAGCACGAATTAAACTTCACGCTGAACTCGCGGGACAAGAATCTCGAAGTGCAATTATACTTAATTTTCATACGTAATAAACTGTACGGCGTTGAAAAAAGAGAAGGAAATGTTTATTTTAATAACAAACAATTTCTACTTTTTTTGCCTGTAACAATTTAAAAACAGACATCCACAGTGAAACAGGAATTTTTGTTGTGAATTATAAAAACTTTAATTTGACAAGGAATAAAAATGTGTTAAGTAACAACCACTAAAATATGAAATATCCCAAGTAATTCTATTCTTCGTATTACTAACATTACTTTTTTCCAAACGAAACATTTCTCCTAATGGAACATTCAAACGACATTCTACTTTTATTTAAAAATTCAAACAAAATTTTCAGAATTTTCACCATTATCAAAGATACTTAAAAATTCAACATAAATTCGCACAATAAATTTGCTTCGCCATCAAAATATCTTGATAATTTGTTATCGAATTTAGGAACACGCGATACAGATTAATTATTTTATTGTCGATTACTCTACTTGCGAATCGTATCGACAGGCTTAATGTCAATTTTATCGATCCCGAGTACGAATCATCGAGGATCTTATTTTTTTGCCATTCGAAAAGCAATACGTTGGTTGCCGGCAAAGTTTAAAAGGATTCGTAGGAAGGGAAAACACAATTCTTTACGATTCCGTACGTACAGAGTTAGGTACTTAAGTCTCTCATCTCTGCGAGATATCCGAGGTTAAAAGGATTTCAATAAAAACAGGAAACAGGCCAAGGACTTTTTCGCTGATCGGATAAAGTCGTCCACATCGTTTACTCGAATCCCGGCATATGCTTTCTTGAAAACGAGTTTCCAAGTAACCGACCAGGAAATTTTATGGACGCAAGCCAAATGGAATGCCCGCATGGGCCAATGTTTTTTGCCGAGCTATTCTTGCCATCGTGTGCAACTTGTTAGGATTGATAAAAAAAAAAAAAAAAAGAAAAAAGAAAAAAATCAATGAATTCTGGAATCGTGGCTCCTTTGGTAGTTTGGAACTGATGAATGAGTTGTTTAAAGTGGAAGTCGATGATCGATAAGCTTAACTTCGTTACGATCTTCGAGTCTACGTATCGAATTCGTCGTATTCAAAGAAACAGATTGCATGAATTGAAAGTAGTATAAAGTAAGATAACTCACACGATCCAATTGTCAAACTTTAAAGTATTCCACCTAAAGGTAGTGACATATTTGAAGAAAATTCTTCGATTCAAAATCGATAAGAGGGAATTTTCTGTTGAATTTTCACGCCAAAAGCAAGCGTACAGTAGATTGCGAGATAATTGATCTTGAATCTCAGGTCATAGAAGAAAGTGGAAAAAGGAACAATCAGCGAGACGATACCTTTGAACAAAGCAACAACAACAAAAAGAGGGGAAAAATTCTGGGAACCATGGACGAAACGAAAGTAATTCTAAGGGCTGTTCGTCAGGTCGTATTGAGCTGAGTGTTGAGCGACCCTATCGAATAAAATACGTACATAAAACGAAGGCGACACAGTGGAAAGGTCGAGGAAAAGAAAAATACGGTCTACTCGAAGTGGATCCAGTGCACGTAGCGCAGACGGAATCAAACACAAAAGAGGATTGTGCCGATTTCGACGAGAGTACAAAGATAAACTTTCGTACGTTCCAGTTATAAAGGATTCTTATTAAATATCTGATAATTGAAATTACTACAAAAATCATCGATACTTATTTGTTCTGATGTTTCATTTAGTATTACTTATTTACTTAGCATTTAGAATTTATATCATGAGCCTGAAAACTTCATACGGCGTCGTGTCTAATAAAATGTTTGCCTTTAAAACCATTCTCTTTCTCGACTTTTTCGAGGCAATCCTATTTTAAAACAATTGACAAGGAAACCATAAAATGTATAAAACAATTAGTTCAATGAACTTGCTACAACTAAAATGCTATACGAATCAATCAAGGTTATCTTAATAGCAAAATTAATCTGCGTAATATCAACAGCAGAGTTCCCTTAAGAACAAACGACTCGTATCCAAAGAAATTCACAACGAGGTTGCGATCAAGCAGACAAAAACGAATGATTAAATATCCTAAATACGAGAAGCAACATTTTCGTGATGTATCAATAAGTTTTCGACAAAGTATTCAACGAATTGCTAGTAATATTGCAAAGCCGAGTTGAACGTCACAGAGAGAAAGAGAGAGAGAGAGACAGACAGACAGGGAGAGAGATGGCATGAGATGCTGAGGAAAAAGGGAAACTTACCGAGGAGAAACGTGGACGAAGATACGTGGCGAATTTCGAATGAGAAGGAAGAAGAACCGTCGAAAAAGTAGAAGAAACGGAGGGAAGATTTGTAGATCTATCTACGCAAAAGGTAATACAAGTCTAACTCCTTCCGACCAACCAACAAGTCTGACCAAGGCTAGCAACCGTTGCTGCTACTATTGATTCCCCTTTATTTCTTTTTCCGTTCTCGAGAAGAATAGAATCTTCAATTCTCGCGATCCTGCGATCCTCCAAAGTCTTTCTCTTTTCACGCCATTGGCCACGTTCCACGCCTTTCGACTGTTCGCAACTTTGACTCACGATCAGCGAAGAATAATCATTTCGAAATGTTTCTTTGATTCGAGCGATGCAAGAGAACGTATTGAATTCGACCTTTTGAATTTTATTCCGCGATATAGCGAAGAGTTAAAAATTAAGAAACGAAGAAGTTTGGAAGATCGAGATTAAATAATTCAAGGATTCGGGGATTCGTAATTTCGAAAATGCAAAGATTAAAGTATTTAGAAATTTCAAAATCCAATGATTCGGAGATTCTAAAATTGCAACGTTAAAAAATGTAAAGATCTAAAATAACTACTCCATCGTGTGCATCTGTAAACGATAAGAGGCAACATCGATTCACCACGTTGCCGAAGCTTTTTACCGCAGTTCAAATCAGCATTCAACTAGCACCAATCGCAAGCAGCGTGGCTCGGAACAAAAGGCGAGCTTTCCTCTTGAAATCCGGCCTAGAGAGCAAGCTGCACTCCAGTCGTGGCCCACTCGTGCGTTGCCTCGAATCGCATATCAGAAACAATCCTCTCGTCGAGTGTACAAAGCACCAAAACAGCTATTCCATAATATTATGTAATGCACAAGCCTTAGGAAGCCTCATTCTCTACCAGAATAGCGTCTATTCGTTGAGAGGCTTTGGTGGACGTACACGAAAAGCTTCGGTTTTTAGATAAAAGCGTTTTGTTCAAAGACTCATTGAGGATTCACTATCGATGAAAGAGGAAAAGAAGCAAAGATTTATTTTTTTCTTTTTTTTTTTTTGAGAATCGAAGAAAAGATATAGACAAAAAATACTGATTTTGCGCCATAGGGAAATCTGCTCCAATGACCTTGATACACATACGTACATCATAGAAGTGACGATCCTAACAATGAGTAACTTTCAGAGGGTTTTAGTTATCGCTGCCACTTATTTGGAATAATAGAGGACATATGTAGAATTCTTATTTTATAAATATTTCAATTCGCTATACTACAATTCGAATGTAATTCTACGATGTTTGATTCTACGATGATTCTTCGTAAATTCTATGTTATTTATACTTCAAAATTAAACCATACAGTGTTATAAATCTGCATAGAAAGCATAGCATTTATCTGCATAGCATATAAATCTGTACAGACAAAATATTTTTCTAAAAAAGAACTACAGATATGTCAACGCATCGTTGTAAAAGATTAAAATCTAAAATTACCCCGAAACTTGTCATTTTTACTTAATTTTATCTCGACGAACGATTGAACTGGAAGAGATGGCACAAGTGTTGGTTAATTGACGCGGAAAAGGGGCGAATGGTGTGCATCTATACTCACAAGTGGTCCTGCCGCTTGAACGCCTTGCCGCACATCATGCACACGTATTTCCTCTCATCGCTGTGCGTCAGCTTGTGCTTCGTGAGCGCCGATGCGTTGTTGAACACCTTCCCGCAGACCTGCAGACAGAAACCGTGCTACGTGTCAGCGCGTCTTTGTGCTGATACTCCATCCCTGACAATCGGCTTAATTGGCTATTTACGCTTTCAAGGTTACACGATTTTTTCGCTCTTACGTACTAAATATGTGCTTCCGAAAGTATTTGAACATATTTTATCGATATATTACGAGTATTAAACGAAACATATTGAAATCTCATTCACGCTGCGCGTTAATTTTTTGTAATTGCAGATTCGTTCTAAATTTTATCAATTTAATCATTGCAGTCGTGTCTCATCACGGGGCTAATAAAACTTAAAAAACGTAGATATTTTGGCACCATATGTATATGAAATCCTATTTAATTAATATCAATTAATGTATAATGTATTATAAATCAGATATAATATGAATTATATAGAACATTTTATATATATATATACCAAGTCGGAGTAGTGAAATCTTAAATTTGCGATGAATTTTTTCGCACGGATTTACGTGAAAAATCAAACTGACTTTTAATAAAATGACTTTTCACGAGCCATTCGACCATCGTTGACAAACAGGGAAAATGTAATTTCAGTAAACCTATATTTGGCCATTAGCATTACGTGGAACACGTTTTCAGAACCGTCTAACATTTGACACATGTTACTGCCAAACGTGCGAATGTGCTTGACGTAGACAGCGCTGCTATATGCCCGCGTACACACATTTCCTAGCATCCATTAATGACTGCGTTCTAAAAATACACCCGGTTTCCTGTGTTTTTTACGCTACAAAACAAATATACACAGTCGCGCTTCTATTTCCCCCCGTTTTCCACCGGACAACCTTTGCTTGAAACATTACAAAAATATTTGAACGTAAAACGTATAAAACAGACCTTCGCGACAACAATTTAAACGAAAATACTTGTGTATATTCAAAGCTCATTTCGACAATTTATAATTTATACAATATTAATCGATGGATTAATTCAATTATTAAACTACGAATATGTTACTGTAAATTTATCTTTTCATGAACGAGTTACAAATGAGTAAATAGAAATTTGTTTCGTCGATTGAACGCTATACGAGGTATTTTACTCTCTTGAATGTTATGTCTTTTAAATATTCCACAAACGTATGATCATCCGCGGTGTAATAATCAAAAAATTGTTAAAAAATCAATCAAGTGATCAAAACGTTACCAAACCATAAGCCAACATAAATTTTTGCCATTTATAAATCTTTATAATTGATCTTTATTTAATAATCCAAAACATAATTCTTTTATAAATAATTTTACAATCTCCGCCATTAATTTCACCTAAAATTTCGTATTGATTTCCTCGTACAAGTTCTACATCTACTTTAATCTCGATAATTAAAGTTCTGGTATCATTTTCCTATCTATTCGTTTCTGACGAAAAAAAATTGTATCTTATTTTTTTAACGCTTCATTCAACTCTTCGTTTCAACCTTTGAATTACACGAAACTATCTCGATTTAGCTAACGAATTCTATCGAAACGAGAGAAAATTTCGGTCTAACGAGTATCACGAACGGCGATCGACGTCGAATCAAGTGTAACGACTTCCAATCGAGACTGCCGCGCTTTTAATACACGGTAATCGCGGCGCGTATCGCGCGAATGTTCGCAATTCCGCGCGGGCCGTCGCGCGTTTCGAACGGTTCATTACGGACACGTGAAACGGAACGAGGTTGGACACGATTTTCAATTACCACGCGTAGCCGTCGTAAAGCGCGTCCGGCCTAGCTTTACGACGGACATTAGAACGTCGATAAAGATACCATTGCGCCGCGTTTCCACGTTCGCGTTTAGCATGCGTCAGGGTGGTCTGACTCTGCCTGTACGTTATTGCGATCTCCTTTTCATTCAAACGAATCACGATCCATTTCAGTAACTCGAATTTCTTTGGTTACGTCGTCTATGGTTTAATGTACAGTGGGGCATCTCATAGCTAAACTAATAGGGTGGTAAAAATGTTCGGGAAACAGAACAATCATTTTTTCTCATATCAAATTTCATTTGTTCAAACAGCGATCGAGGAAATTGTCAGTTAATTTTTTACCGCCAAACTACCATACATCTTTGACGCGAGAAGATGGCTATATCTTCGTTATTTTCATTTGCTATTCATTTATTTTCGTTTATGCTATTAGAGAGAGAAAAAATCATCTGTTATTAGCAGACAGTTGGTTCGCATAAGAGAATACTCGGAGAGTAAAACGTTCGGATATTAATAGACACATGGTGTAAATTTCAAATATCACAGTTCTTCGAATATAACGAAAAGAAAAGAAAAAGAAACACAGAAATCGACGAATTTGATTCCGTCATTATTAGTGAATAAATCATAGCGTACATGTCGCATAGTAAGTAGTTAGGAGGAGTTCAATAAACAGATTGTTTTCATTACAATTCACTCAAACACAGTAGAATAGACGAAGCATCAGAATCAATAAGAATTTTCTACAAATATTTTTAATTCATAAGAAAGTTACAAAATGGAAGTCTGAAGAGAGAGAGAGAGAGAGAGAGAGAGAGAGAGAGAGAATAGTTAAATCATTTATTATTTTATGTATATTTTTAAGCAGAAGAGTTCTACGAAGTCGAATTCATGTTGTATGAACGAAGATAAGGCGAAACCCTGTTCTACACAATTCTCAATTAACGTGAGACGTCGGCACAGCATTTCACGTGTTAACAGCAGGAAGGCCGAAGACACGGTCGAGGGTGTTAGACATGGTATGCCTGTTAAGTATGTAGAATTGGGTTTATTTCTCGGGCAGGGGAGTGTACTATTACAACAACTATTTCAGGAAGCCAAAGGCCGAAGGCTTGAGCGCATAGGCGCTGTTTCATTTGAAAGACCCACAAGCCGCGCAAGAATACCGGGTATTGGCGTCGAATTTACCGTCAAACATTGTGCCAAATTCCCTGACTTGAATTCGTCCAGGAACGAATGGCTTTTCTGATAAAATTTCAATGAAACTCTCCCACTACTTTTCACCTTTACTTTCTATTCAGCGTTGCGTTCGACAAGGTTTCCTCGAGATATATTGGAAATTGTAGGCTAGCGTTAAATTGCTATTTAGAGATAGTAAAATAAGTCGCGTTTTGTTGAGTGATATTTCAGTAAGCTAATATTAAACTTATTGTTATGAGTAAACTACGGATGCTTATGCATTTGTGCAAAATTGGAAGATGGGGAAATCTACATAATACAAATATATATATAATATCCAAAGTACAGTGTTCAGGATATTAAATAGTACGCGAAACAAATTAAAAAAATATGTAATGCAATGTGTATAGAATATGAGTTCACATAAACATCCATGGTTTAGTTTATGAGTTTATTAAGATTAATATAAATATCGTGGTATTGCATTTATACCAATAATTTTGGGTAAAATAAATTACGACGCGTCTTATTTTTGTTATTTATCGTATCACGTTGATGTTGTTAATATCCAGTTTTTCTTCATTAATAAAAGTTACACGGTTTCTACATTCAAAAGTGATGTAGTGAAAGAGATACTGAAAAAGCCTCTCTTATAAGGAACAGAAAGCAAATATGTACAAAATAAAAACATAGAAATGTTTATGAATATAAGTATAAATGAATCTGCAGGAATATTTATGTCAGCTTATCCAGGAGAATATGTGAAACACGAGCTTACAGAGAGATTTGTATTAAGAAAAACTAGCACACATAATTATATCGTAATTATACTATCAAAAGAGCAACTGTACTATTTGCGTTTTGTACAACATTTCAACGCTACGATAACGACGTTTGAAACATCGGGTTAGAAGTCGGATTTATTTATTATACTCACAATTATCCTCGACATTTTGATACTTAAGCTACTAAACCTTTTAACTTTTAACAATGTGGATGGTAAATACATCAAGTTTTATGGAAAAAACTAAATGTATACTAAATATGTATCTATACGATAACCAACATTTTTATAACAATATTTTAACAAATATTTTTCAAGAGAATTTCACAGTCAAATTTAATGAAAAGACAATTTGATAATACGTGAACGCTCGACAAGATACTAGCTGGCAAAATTGCTGTCATATGAAAAAACGTTTTTGGGTCTTCGCAATTCAACGTACATATATTAGCCAGTGTTTCTAGCAGCTTTTATTTCTATTCTATAAGCCAAGAGTCTACACATTCCTCGTACGAATTTACATCGCATAAAGCTTCATCAAACTTCTATTTACTGCATTTCAATAGCAACTAATATATTTCCAAATTGACGAATAGCCATCCTCCGCGTGAACTTCGAATCGTTACCTCGAATCGTAAAATCCCAGGGAACAAACTCGACTTTCGATTCCGCCCATTTACTCTTCTCGTCCCTCTGGAAATCTACACGCATCAAAAACTCGTAACGCATCGGAAATCCACCGACACACCGGCTTCGGAATTCGCATCGTTAAGTCGAAATTAATTTCCAATGCAGCTGCGGCCAACACGTGGCGACGGATCCACGATTCTCGGCTCCATTATCGGAAAACTTCTTTCCACTTTTCGTTTCGCCGTTATTTTCATCGGTTCGATCGAGCCTCTGGCTTCGACGACGACGACGACGACGACGACGACGAACGCGAATAAGTCGCGCACTCGACTCGTCCGTAGAAATTTCCCTCGCCTTCCAATCGAACCACCAACTTTCTTCCTTCTTCCTTCGATCCGTGCCCGGAAACTTCCGCTTTCCTAATGGAACGAGAAGAAAGGATAAACTGTCGACTCAGCGATCGCTGATACTTGAGCCGTGAAATTTACTGGTTTTCTGTGGACGATCGTACGGGAAGACGGCTGCTAGAATTTCGATACTTCCAGGAAATATGTATCCTATGTGGCTTATGAATTCTTCCTCTTTTTCTCTTGTCTCTTCTTTTTCTATCGTCATTCATCATCCAAGGTGATCTTTCGAAAGAAAGATACGAGGCATCCATCATCTTTACTGGGCTTTGGCGCTTTGATCGAATATCAGGTGATTTCTATTAACCATTTGAATCTTACTCGGTTTCTTTTGTTTTCAGCTTGCTGTTCCCTTTGGGTCAATGATTTTATTATTCGATATATTTATATCTTACTACCTTTTCTTTATATTACACTATTTATCCACAAAGTATTTCACAGTCTACTAAAAATGATCTCTCAAGTTAATATTGAGAAATTTTTTACATTCCATGCGGAACACTGTGTGTAATATCTTCATATAACCACATATCACGTAGGACACGTGAAAGATCCACAAATGAAAACTCGCACGCTATCTTTTAATGAAATTCATGAAGAATCATAGTTCAAGGCTGGTTATTAAGGTCACTAATTTAAATAAACCGCCGTTACGCGCATAAAATGCAACCTCTTATCAAAAAGAGAAGTTTATTATTCGAGATAAAACAAAACTATGTTTCCTCGCGGAAGATGTACAACACCCTCTCTAACCCTCTCCCTCGCGTTCTTTCTCTATCTTTTGCACTTAATGCAACTACGTCAGTAGAATCCAGGTTAATCGAAAGACAAGTTAACCATACAATTCGTTGTATCGGGCTTTTAATCTTAATTAAACTACTGCTTGTCAGATCTTTTCTATCGTAATTAAAAAAAAAAACCTAAATTCTGTCGGATATCGTATTCTTCTTCTTTTCCTAGCGGGATCTCTTTTACTCGATCTGCATACGTACAGGAAATTACTGTAACATTCGTGACCTACTTATTGCGAGGAAATTCTCTTGCAAATATTTCTCTCTATTTTCCATTTGGTAAACTTGAAACTTTTGTTTGTACCAAAGCGACGAGAGAAATCAGTTCCTGTTACAATTGCCTAAACTGGTATAGTTGATATAGTTGAGAAAAAATTGAATAATATTATATACAACCATGAAATTGTTTTTTTATAACTCCTATCTATTTTATATATCTTTACATTAACTTCAAACCAGATAATAATTCATAAATAGTTCTCTAACCATTTCTGAAGATAACTTCATCTTCTGTAAGTGACTTGATAATTATAAATAATATATCTAGAACCCAACAACAAGAACACATAACCAAAAACAACTTCCTAAAAAACATTTTAAAACATCCTACTAACTACACATACCATCAAGCTCTCAGTAACGATTTTCAAACTGAAGTACGCGTAAGTTGCGCGAGAATCTTCAGTGAAGACAGATCGACGAATCCTACAGAAAGGGAGGAGACCGAGAAAATCATACTGCCGGTTCCTAAGCAGAAAATCTAATTTACGTAGCCGAACTCGTAAGGTGCTGCGGATCCACGGACTTGAATACATGGGAGTTTCAATTTACGAAGCAAAAGGATCGCTAGGCCCGAAGAGAGGACCATCTAGAGAGGCTGACGAAGAGACGGATACGAGATGAAAAAGAACGGAGACGTTTGAACGGGCCTCGACACCGGCTGGTCGTTCCATCCCTTAACCATCATCTTCGTGCCAAAACCCGTATCTTCCAGTCCCGCTAACGGTCCTTCCTCAAGAGTTAAACAAACATCATTACTCCTGGCCTTTCTCGATCCCTCTGCCGCCACCAGCAGACACGCCACTCGGCTTTCTGCCACCCCCGCTCTCCCAGGCAACGTATCAACGTGCACGTCTGCAGCAGCAGGCTCCTCGTGTCCGCGCTGCCAAACCCGCCAATGTACACCGAGCAACGCCGCTCCTGAATACGTAATCCGCCGCTGGTAACATTGATACTTCGTTAGGGATGAAGCTTCATGGCTGCTACTGGTAAAGGAAGCTGGAAGGAGAGAGTCGATGGATGAAGTTAGACGATGGCAGGAGAAACGGCGATTCGTGGTCTGAGAGGCATATCGTCGGTTGGTCGATTCGGTTAACGTTTCTTCTCGCCATTCACGTTGTTACGCCACGCTGCTAAATGAAGAGACGACCTACTTCGAGGACTTTTTGGGATTTATTATAGGCGTTGAAGATATTAGTTAAGAAGGATTCATCGGAGACGATTTTGTTTTGGATCTTCGATGTTTTGTTGCTAACGAGGATTAAGATGATCGTTAACGCGCGTAAAACATACGTGGCTATCTGAATATCAGTGTATTTGTTATGGTATTTATATAGCAATTAATCAGAATCGAGTGAATTAAATATCGTATCATTTTCATGTCCTTCCATCAGCGTTTTAAACAAACCAATACAAACGAAAATAAACAAACCAATATAGGATTCTCAGACAATCCTTCAGTCTATTTACCCTAACCAATCTCATCTGTCCACATGTTCATCCCTCTGCTCCATAGAACTTCCTAAAATCAACCACAAAAAAGGGAACAAACCTGAAAAAAAGCAACAGTGCAGCTTGAAACATCGACACATTCCCGCATTAGAATTTACCTCGTTAATCCTCCCCTGGTTCGAAGGCAGCTGGTTGATTCGAGCTTAAAACGCGTCCACGGTACTATCCGGTTAACGTTTGTTCTGGCTAACCACATTCGTCTCGACGAGGTTGCCTCAAAGCAGGGCGGTCTGCGAGGACGCTAGATGGAGGGTGAAGGGTTGGGCAATGCAATTTGTTGCAGGCGGAGTCCTTTAAAGAAGTGCATCTTATTACCAGCAGCCAGCAGGCAGACGAGAAACTCGCGCCCCCGTAAATAATGAGCGAGCCAACGTCGACGAGGCGAACTCGTCGTTGGCTGCTGTGCCGTTGCTGGGACACAAAAGTGAACCACGCCACGACTTCGTAGTCCTGGGATATTATTCGCAAGTAGGAGCTTTGGGGGTACGAACGGAATACGTCGCGAGGAAAAGGAGACGACGAGCGTCGCGACGCTACTTGAAGCCCCTTCATTGTAAGCGAACGACAATCGCGCCGAGTCACTCGCTCGAGCTCCAGCCCCGTTTTGAGTTCGTTTTCAATGGGGAATTATGGAATTACCGGTGCGGGAATGCGAGCCCCTGTCGCTTCGAGGGATTTCTTGTCTTGACGAAGGGTTTATGGTATTCGTACGGAAGATAGAGGTTGGTGATTTTGTTTTAGTTGAGAGTTTTGGCAGAGTGAGAAGGAGTATTTGTTGCGAGTGTGTCTGCTAACGATGATGTAGGAATAGAATGTAGGGTAGAGGAGCAGAGTAGAATCGCGTATTTGCTGCGATGGTAGGAAGACAGAATCGCTCAATTGCTGGGATATTTTTAGCGAATTCGAAATAAAAGACGGCGAACTAAAGTACAGCTTCGTAATCGAACTTCTTACTTCGCTAATCCCAAGTTCGGCACGTGTCATTCGTCAATGACAGATGTCGAGCGAGTGTATTTTTCCTGAGAAAAATTACAAGTCACACCAATGCGAGAAATTTTGATCATTCAGTATCGTGAAACGTCTAAATTACTCGAAGGTCAACGTTCGTATCAAAATGCTTACATTTTCCACTATAATTTATTTCGCTTTATCTCAACATTCCTATCCTCAGTTCCTTCGAATTACATTTCCTCCGCTCAAAGAATCTCTTTACCACCCAGAAGTATACCCACCGAATAAAACCTTTCCAAGTATCGTTCAACCCCCTTCCCCTGCTATCTCTCGAACTTTCTGAACCATAAACACAGCTGTGCCAACTACGAAAATACCGCGTAGTCGGACGCACATAATCATCTCCATAAATCCCGATGAACCACTTCATCGATCAGCCGAAGTGTTTCTCCACCCATCTTGCCGGGGTTGCAGGCGGATCTTCGCAAGTGTTCTCGGTGGAAGCCACGTAACGTCGAGCGGGCCGTACAACCGGGTAACCTCCTAGTCAATTAATTAACTTAACGACCTGCACGGTCCGCGCAACGGCACGCTTTAACGTCCCATAACTCGGGAAACGGATCGGCCGTGCTCTCTGAAAGAGGTGCACGCTTATCGGGTCCGATCGTTGGCGAGCACGTTGTATGCCAACTTCGAAGAGTTTCGATTCCGTGTGCTCGAATCGCGAGAGGATAATCGGAAGGCGAGGTCAACGACTCTCGAAACCCTTCTACGAAGTTATCGGATTCAGGGCTCACTGTGTAAGCGTGTTGTGTGTATCGATGTGAGAGTCTGCGAGAGTGGTGAATCCACGAGAGAAAAGAGGGAAATGCTCGACGAAAACGAGACACAGAGGAGAACGAAGAGAGGTCGAACTTGGTACAGGAGAAGGAATGCCATCAGATTTCGCTCGGTTCAATCGGTTTACCCCCATTGTGCTCGGTGTTCCTCGCTTTCAGATTACCGTGAATCGACCACCGACGCGCGTACACACACGTGTACGTATGACCGACAGGTTTGGTATCCTGCTGCTCCTTGAAAGGATCGATGCAATCGCTCGAATTATCTTGGATGTTCCTCCTGCTTGTGATCTTCGCGCATTCCGTTCGAGAATCCGTTACATTGTTCTGCGACAATGGACACGCGGCTACGTCACTATGAGAATTTATACGCTTCCCTATGTCCCAGACACTGGCAATTGCATGGCCAGCCACGTTCGCGTATACGTGCATTTGCATTGTTTCACAATTTAACTTGGGAACTTCATTTTTCATCGTTCTTTTCTGGAAATTAAATTATTGTCCAACGCGGGGTCAAAAAAGTTTTTGCTAAGTAGGATGAGTAGCTTATATTATAAATGTACAATGGAGACAATATAAAGGTGTCAAGGCTAACATTTGTCAAGGTCTACGCTTGATGTATAATCGTCAGCCGCTTTTTGAACGATACCACCTGCTTCTTTTATCTACTTCTTAATGCTATTTGTAATAACAGTTATGCTTCTCTTGCAAAATCAGAACTGTTTCACATGAAAGATATATTTCGTTACGAAGATAAATTCTCTTAGCAACTTAGATCGAAAGAGTTCACAA
The DNA here is from genome assembly GCF_041682495.2 of Bombus fervidus. Lineage (NCBI taxonomy): Eukaryota > Metazoa > Arthropoda > Insecta > Hymenoptera > Apidae > Bombus > Bombus fervidus. The sequence goes on along the minus strand of NC_091527.1, from coordinate 10,282,693 downwards.
AATCCATGTATTTCGGTTTGTTATCTTATGCAAATATGAAACTCTAATCGATTAATTCTTTCTTCAATAATCTGAATCAATTATCGTGAAAAAAAGAAACAGCAGATGTGCTAATACTTAAATTTTTCTCAAAGTAAAAGTAATTTTTCTCAAACTCAACAGGATCGGACAAATTTTACCAAAAATTACGAAGAGGTTTATTAAAAGTATCTGCGTATTTGAAAAATACAAGTTTCAAGATTGGGAAATCGATAAAATCGAGGAGATCAAAGACAAAGACGTTCGAATGGCTGTCTGAAAATGAGTCGTCAATTAAAAGTATGAAACGGTGAACGACGAGTTGCCGATAATTCACGGATCGATTCGCCAAGGTTTTCACGATCCCTGCGCAACCTGTAACTATTAATTTCCTGTAAAATTACGACACGGTCGTCGTTTGGAAGCGAGAGAAGCACGAGCTAGGAGCCACTTCTGCTCCAGGTTCGCCTTCTCCTTCTCCTTTGTGGATCCTTCGTGCCAATATCCGAGCCATAATCGAGCGGTGGAGGATCAGCTTAATTCGTCGCTAACTCGATACATCGACGGGGCTTGTCAACAAGTCGGCCAAGTCATCATTTAATTATGTAACAAGGCGACCCGTAATTCACGGCCCTTCGGTTCTCAGCTATCCAAGTTGCTAATACAAAACGAAGATACCACTTTGAGGGCAGAGGATGAGACTACCTATAGAGATTCGAATTATCTTCAGCTTCGGTCGGAAAGTTGTATTTAGAATGTATTTCCAATTTTTGTCATTTTTATTCCAGTTAGTCGCTCAATATTAAGTTAGCACAGTATTTAATGTATAACACAATATGTTGTACATAAATGATCGTAATTAAAGTCATAGGAACTTTGTAATTTTAATGATTTCAGCAAGGTTTCTTTCAATTGCGAGATTTAACAGAATTTCCTTTCTTATTATCCTTCTTAAGAGTATATTCATTTCATACTTTAAAAACAATTACCAAAGAACAATGTGCTGTTATTTTCAACAAAGCATTAAAAAGGCCGCTCGTCCTTCTCTCAACTCAAAAATTTCCGTATAATTATTCTTCTCACTGAAAACAATCATTTCTGCCGATTTAATAACGAATCAGAATAATCCAGCCGATCTTTCAGGTATTCAACAACATTCAACGTTTCTCCGTTCTTATTTTTCTCTTAAAATTACAATGTCTCGTTCTCTCGAACAGCTTGCTAAAAAGTGTCAACGTTCGGTCTCTGTATTCGCTAAAAGCAGAGCAGAAAGAGGAGGAACGAAGCAAAAGAAGAGAATAACGGCAACGTGACGTAACTTAAACGGGGTGCGCGAAGACAAAGAAAAGAAAAAACAGTCGCGCTTCCTTAAATGGTCCTTGACGTAACTACGCTGCTCGGTTACGCGAACGAAGAGATATTGCGTTCGTGTGTTATACTCGACGAGGCGGCGTGTTCCTCCTGGCTGCTCGAGGATCGCATCGCCTGAATATTCAACAGCCTTTCCGAGTTACACACTATCCATCGTTGTTTGTGTAATGCAGTCTGCCAGTGTATGTGTGTACACGTGTGCGACGACCAGTTTGGCCACTGCAAGCTCGCCTGCATAAACAGTCCGACATCGATAGAAGCGTGGCTTTCGCGTCTCGGTCGTTTCATACCAATCTGGGTCACGCGTGCACGCAAAAACGCACACGTGCCGCGAGTATCTAGCAACTATACCTATATGCAACTATGATCGAACGGACTAGTTTGCAGGCAGACGAAATTTCAGGAAATTTTGGAGGATTTCGATGAGATTGATGGGTGAGACGAGATGATTCGAAAACGTTATTACGGGGAAGCTTTAAGACAATCGGCTTGTAAATAAATTTTTAACCCTTGAACGTACAAATTTTTGTTTTGGTTTGTCAATGGAAAATAATTAACCCCTGTCGAAGAAAAATTTCACTCTTGAATTACTGGTAGAAAAAGTTTTTATTTATATCAAAGACTGTTTCGAAAGTTTTACTTAAAAAATGATTACAGAACGATTTTATACAAATGTTATGGAACTCGATGTGAGATTTAATTTCGTCGTAGACTCGTCTGTTTCATTCGTTGGAAGTATCAGAATGTGTTTGAAATTTTGGCAAGCGATTAGCAATTTCAAGAGTCTCGTTTAGAATATTCGCAATAGCATACAATGTTGTAGAAATCTATATAACGTTCTGAAAATTACTATGCATGTACAGTGAATTAAACAGAGATTGAAAGGGCACAATTTTCAAATGTTCTTACGAGAAACCGCAGGATGCGTATTTTGCTCGATAAACAGACTTCCTCTAAGAAACGACGTTTAATTAATACGAATTCGAATTCTCGCTTTGACACGGCCCTTGCAAATATCTTCAAAGAGATGAAATTAAATGCTCCGACTGAGCTGGATGTGTTCGAAAATCAGTTTACGTTATTCGCGTCGTACGCAGCGCGTGTGTTTAATTATTAATGTTCAGGAGATTCACCGCGATGTAAATTAACAGAGAATGTTACGGACGTAGTCGTTTCTACATTTATTCTAGAGCCGTCTGTACCTGAGCGAAACGTTTGAGCATTTAACCGGTTATATGCAAACAGACTTAACTGAATTATTATATTCCCAATTACTCTTGGTTTAAGTTAGATGCTACAAAATTGTCGAGATACCAATGCTTAATTTCTATCAAACATAGTTTACATTCTTTGAGATAAATCTCATAAAGTAGAAATTTACAAATTTCATAATATAACAAAGAGAAGATATTAATTAAAATTCTTTTACTATATAATATTATTGTGTAATTTTCTTATGTTTATAGTTATTAAATTGATATATTTAAAATTATAATCAAATAAATATAATTATTACAATCGCTATTAAATAGTTTGTAAATAAATATAGCAAAGATAACATTAGTCCGAAATATCGGAATATAAAAATCAATAGTAGGAAAGAATCATTTTTACTTTTCATATTGATTGGAGCTAAAAGTAATAGATAGAACTGAATTGCAGATTGAGAGGTTTCGCTCCAATATTTCTCTTGACTTTGTTCACAAATTGGGAATAGAAATTAAATCGAACGCGGCTAACGAAGCGGATAGTACCGAAATGGCCTTGAACTTTTGGCCTAATTCGGTCGTTACACAGATACGCTTCCGCTAAGCTGCGTTAGGTCCGCGAAATACAAGAACATAAACCAGCAATTAGTCAACGATGGAATAATAATTATTCACAGTTTATCGTTCTATCATAATCGACCAAGTTACATCAGTCCATTATACTGAATCATATGTATAAAAAGGTGTTCCCTTTTTATAAAGAGAATACAATGAATTTAAAACTTCAAACGAACGATGAAAAATTCAGAATCAAACATCAAAAAATCGAAGTTCAAAGCGTAAAATTGCTAGTTTAAAATTCCAAATGAATTTAAAATGTTGTATTTGAAGCTAGAAATTCAAAATTAAAATGTCCGGACAATATCATATAGTTTGAAACGCTGTTATTTAATTTTCCAAAGTTAATTAAAGTTAATTGTAATCAAATATATTCTCTACTCGTTTCAAGTTTACGATCGCGAATCGTGTTGAAATCCAAACGTTTGAGTTTCGATAGCTGCGATTGTTACCTTTCGGGAAAAAACTAACAAATGCTACGCGTACAGAACACGCGAGACATAAGCAAAAAGGAAAGAATTTTCTCCGAGAAATATAGGTACGCGGAAACTAAAACCGCAGAAAAAAGAAACGAGACGAAAAAAAGATTGTAACATCATAGAACGCAGGAGCACGCGGATCGTAAACGAAAAAACGAAAAGCAGAATGCCTAGGGAAACAAGAGCGATAAAAAGTAAAGTACATGTGGAACAATAGCCGAGTAAAAACATGAAACGAGAGAATAAAAGGAAACCGGTTCGGTAAGCTGGCGTAGATTTTGTGGACTTGCGGTTTCGCGAGCACACTTCGTTGGCTATCGATCGACATTCTAATTCGATCGTCTGCATGTCGCTAATGAACTGTTCTTTCGTTTTCCGCGATTTCATTGAAAATTCTCTTTGCAGTCAGGGTCCCGACGAGTTAATAAAATTGTCAAACGAACGTCACCGGGGACGCTGATCGGACCGAGCGGCGATTCACCTCTAACATTAAAGCATGTTTCGAGTTCTCGCTTCTCTTATCTCGACGTTCCGCGTGAATCCAACTGTGGAACGATTTCTTTTATATTTCAAACGTTGAAAGAATACTGTAATCACGAGTTTAGCTTTGGAAGACTGAGAATTCGATTTTTAATTGAAAGAAAATTGTTCGCGATAACGTGTTAGTAAGTCAAATGATCTAACACACAGAATTTTAATTGCAAGTATTCGACTGACATGTTTATTCCGCTTTTACTTTGTGATTTTTGTTTCTGGCTAATCTTGGGATTCTATAAGCAATGAAATAGCTTACCTTTAGAGTATCTTTTAAAGTAAAATTACAAAATCTGGATAATATTTTTTTTTAATAAAACTATCATTAAAGAAAAGCTAATGTTAGTCGATGACTCTCTGAGTTTCTTCATATACGAAATATGAAAGCATCGATACATAATTCTTTCGTTGAATTATGCAAGAAGGTCCAGTCATAGCATATACGTTCCCAATATTAATTTTTAGTTATTTTTAACTACATTTAAAATGTGATGAGGTATTTACCAGACTGACCAATCCCATAAATTAAAAAGAGGAAGTAAGTCACGTTCTTATAGGCATTATTGTTTGAAATTCACTTTAGGTTTTACTATTATTACGCTAGTTTTGTTACGATAAATGAACCGAAGGAAGTAAGCCAAGTCAAGATTCTTGATAATTGAACATCGACCTTGTACTTGTCTGATGAAATTGAGAAATTTATCGAAAGAGGAATTGCAGCAGTTCGGCTTTCGAAAAGCTCATATATCGAACTAAAACAACTAAATGAAAAAGATATGCAATGTTTAAAAAATAACAACTCTTCTACCTGGCATTGCTGTGGTCCTTGTCGGTTGGGCGACGAAGCCTTCGGTCTTGCTTTCTTCACTCCCAACTTTCCAGGTTCACCAGCTCCAGGTCTCGATTCCTCGCTGCTCCCTGAAACCAAAGAACAGATTTATGAGCTGCTAACTTCCTTTCACCGATATACATATATCTCGATGAATCAAAATACACCCCCCAGTGAAAATCGCACGATGACCACGCGTATAAGAAATCTTTCTTCCTGTTCTTGTTGATCGACGACGAAACCATTACTTACACATCGAGCCGATGTTTCGAGATTCCCGATCGAAAATTTCTTGCGACACCTCGCGAGAGATTTCGCTCTTACACGCGCGTCAGTTTCTTCGTACGATCGAGAACGTTCGATAGAACCGAGCGGGTGTTTCTTCGAAGCTTCGACTTATCGAAGATTGATTGCCTGTCGCGTCTCTTTTTGCGATCAGTAGACAAGATATACTTAATGGCCGATTGGCCCGTCACCACCGATCGATTCCACCACGAAGAAACGATCTAAAGTATCGATTGGCTACGAGTAAAAAATGTCTGACTTGTTTCAGATATAGAGATTCTTTTTTAGACCGAGCTCTTCCTTTTATACGCTTCTATTGTAGAGTATTTTTCCCGAATTGATATTCAATTAGAGGCGTATTAATAAAATATTTTATCGAATGTAGTGAATCGGATAACCTGGTGCTTTCACGTTTACAGGTTCATACTTCTGTCAAAGATATCACAGCAAAAGTACCAAGGAACAGTTCAATGAAAATCAAATTCTATTCACTAGACTGTAGATGTTTATTCGAGAAACTTAAAGACGCAAAGATGTATAGGATGTACATAATATACGGTGCACAAAACTACATAAACTATTCAAAACGAAGTAGTCATTGCAGTATTTAGTAGGTAAAGCAAATTTCTTGCTTCCATCTCTTCAATTATATATACAAAAACAGGAATTTGCAAGAACGCCCGACCGCTAACTATTAACGAAGCCAACAAAAGCGCACTGTTTGCTATCAATGTAGTCCACCAATTCCCCATTAAGAATCGTTAAAATAGAAAAGGAGAAAGCACCCCTCTTTGATAACAAGAAACAGTGTTTGCATAGTCGCGAGAAGGATATTTGCATGAAACGGTAACGAACCGCGAGGCTCGGGAACTAAACACTAGGTTGCCTCGTATCCGTTTACGGGACCATTGTGTCTTTTGACGATAATAACACAGTTCGGCCTTGAAAGAGAGGTGGACCGGTGGATGGTCTGCCGCGATGGAGTTTGCTCGAAGAAAGGGAGCACACGGCGCAAAGTCCCTTGAGTCCGCGACGACATTTTCAATTATAGCGGACACATCACAAAGAACAAAATGGAGAGGCCTTCTCTGACCGGAGATTGTACTTGGCAAGCCTCATTTCCGGCCGAGAAACAGCCCTACTCCTACGATTTACTTTCAAGGAGAAACATGCTCTCTCTTCTCTCTTCTATCACTCCCCATTGCTCTTCGTTGAATCGTCGTTGCTGGTTCAGCCACACCTGCGTTCATCTTCCTTCGTATCTGGCCAGTTTCCTCTCTCATCCTTGTTTCATGGCGAATCTAATTAATGATTGTTCCAAGAACGACCGTTGCGCCGGAATTCTACAAGTACGGATCGTTCTACTTTATCTTTAGCTACAAAAAGAGCAGAGAGAGAAAGAGAGAGAAAGAGAAGTGGAAGTCTTGCGTAGGATCTAATTATCATCGTATCAAGTAGTCGAGAGAACACATCTCCCGCTATAAATGTGGATGCTGTTCCTCTTTTCAAGCTTGAGATTAAGACGACGAAGCTTATGGTAATTGATGAATATTAACTGATAACGATAATTGTCTTGTTATTATATTTACACAAACGAGAATCAACCGTAGCGACGAACAAAGTTTCCATTTAATTAATCGTATCGAACATTCCGAAACTCATAAAGCACAGTTTATGCAGGATGTTTATGTAATATCGTACTCATATCGTCATAAAACGATTCTCCATTGCGAACAGCGTCTTCGAAGAAAAATATCTCTTCAACAACACCTCTGCCTGTAACATCATAGCTTGTAAACTACCCTTCGATACAACGAGCCAACACAATCCTAATACCACCCATCATCTGTATCCAAAAACGAATCCAATTTCACGATGTTGAACAATCAACGCATCAACTGTCGAGCGACCCTCCCATGTACCGTAACGCAAACAACCCGAGCGGATGCTCGTGCCGGCCATCTTCAGAAGGGACGATGGGTTCTTCGCGAAACTTCCCCATCTTAAAATAAAAGATTCCTCGTCGAAACCACCCTAAGTACACGCGGCTCCGCTTTCTTCCCACCCCGTGAAACTTTTTTCGTCGCTGTCCCGGAAGTCAACGGGGCGCAGCGACGAGGTAAACAAGTCGCTTTTCATCACCTTCGACGGAACCGTATTTACCGGAAGAAGCTCTTCTCTCCCGCGCGCGCGAGCTATCTCGTCTCAGCGACGCAAACATCGGACGGAAGATAAATGTGTATACAGCGAACTTTAATAATTTTGTCTTCGAGCGTGCCCCCACCCATGACAACGACGATGACGACGACGTTGGGCGACGTAGGCGACGCCTCGTGACGTCGAATCCACCGTTTAATAGATTCCTCTTTCGGCGGCACAGCCACAGTTTCATCCGGCCGCAATTTAATAAATCAACGGCTCTGTCTTTGATGCGGCGCATACCAAGCGAATTTGATAAACGAGCCGCGCCTCGCGTCCTCCGCGAGTAATTCGCTCGACCGAAGCTGAATTCGGCGCCGACGCCGCGGAATTTTCATTCCTCTCGTCCGTAGCCTTTTCAACGACCTCCCACCTCCAATTATAGTTTATTTGAGCCAGCCACCGACTAATTTTCGATCGCTTATACAGGCACGAATTCGCGGTCCGGCCTGATCGATGGTTTAGAAAGCGACTGCGATGAGATGTGCTGAATTACGCAGAAAAAGTCATTGTTTCGAGTGGAGATTACGGGGTTTTATGAGATGATAATTTGTTCTTAGTCCTTGAATTGTAATTTTGAATCATACTTGCATTATAGATTACGAATAAAATATAAAAAACGTAGGTAGCCGATAGTGACTCTTAGCGATTTACGAGAAGGTATTCGCCGACAGCACAAACAGCTTCATTGGGAAGGTATCAGCCTGGTAAGAAGAAAATCCGAGTTCGAATCCCGAATCCTCGAATCCAGCAAACCGATCAGCCGATAATATTTATTCCCCCCACAGAATGATAAATTGTATTTCCTTATATCGGAATTCAACGTTGAATCTGTTTTTATTCGATGTAATTATGAGATTCTGCATTATCAAAGTAGACTGCTTTACACTGTTAGTTCGTGTATAACGAGTACCCATCTGGTAAACAAGTAACCAAAAACTCGCATATTTTTAATAATTGCAAAACCCACAAATTCCGATATCAATCGCTTTAAATGAATGGTAGTTCTAGCATTATAAAGTGCCAACTTTTCAAACTCAACATCGCCGAAATCTGACATCAGAAATCTAAAAAAACCTCGTTCTCAGATACGCTTGCAACCACCATCGTTCAACTTCTTCCCATCAACGATCGTCCAAACCAAATTAACCAAACCATCTCGATCGATCTCCAAATCGGTCCAACATCTATCATCCTCGAAGAATACCGACTCGACTCGTTCGACGGTACTTAATTCGCGAGCACGCCGAGCAATTTCGCGCGGAGCCGCAGGCAGACCCGTGGAGGATCGCGCAAATATAACGCCTCCGCGATCGTCGGTTTAACGTGTGTACGCGTAAGCCGCGCGCAGAAGGTGTCAGCCGCAAGCGGAGATCCGCGGGCGGTGGGCGGGATGCGTTTGTAATTCCATTTACCACGTAAGTGGGTGATGCAACGCGCAGACGGCATGCTTAATAAAGTGTACTTAACCGAGTACGCGGAGCTGGTACACGACCCCGTCACGATTGCATTCGCCTCTCGCACATCCGAGGGCGACGGAGTTTCGCCCTTCCCTTCCTTGCGGCTGTAGCTTGTCTCAGAAAGCGAAGCGTCACGATCACGACGTCGACCACCAGGACGAGTGCGCATAATTGCATCGCCGATCATGGCAAACACGCACGTGTTATCTTCTCCGCAACCATCTTCCGATATCTTCTCTGTACTGTGACATCCTAAATGCTCCTCCGGGGATGGTTTCGCGTTAACGCTAAGGTATTTTGATATCGCGCTAAGTTCCAGGTCTTGTTCAGATTGATCGTACGATAGCCTTTTGCAAAAAAATTTTGTTGCCCGTAAAATTGAGAATTTCAATGACGAGATACATACTCAGAAATAAACTATCTTAATATCGATATAAGTTGCTTTCTAATTTTTGTCTACGTAAATCTTCTAAATTTTACTCCAATTAGGAAGCTTTATTTTGACTGATCTATCCTCCTTACGTAGATCTTATGAGCAATATCGAAACTCATTTCCTAAAAATCTAATGTTATGTACACGATCATACGATACATTATATTTTATATTTCATAGTTTTTAAATTTCCTCGCTTCCATTACTTCTCATCGTAAAGTATCGGCCATTTCAAATAACTGAATATCAATGTTTTTAAAAAACGAAAGAAGAAGGAATCAATGTACCACTGACTTGAAAAGTACTACGTAGTTGGAAATGCATTTATCACGGTAACCACATGGTACAGCGGAGTCGTAATTTGGAACACCTATCTTTTAATTGCCGTTCTTCGTTCTACTGCACCGTTAAAAGTTTAACGAGAGCGTTGCGATGCATTTTAATGGGTGGTCCAGCGCTCGTCACCCGGGGAGTGGTTAATTGGTAACAATATGCGAGCAGAGTAATACATTCGCGATTGGCCAACGTTGTTTGGTCGGTCGGTCGGTCGCATTTCATTCGCGTCCCTTTGGGTTTGCCTGTGTCTCAGAAAGCGAAGCGTCACTCCTCGGCTCCCGTGCATAATTGCATCGCTAATTTTACTAGACAAATACACGGTCTCGTAGCCGCGCGTATACTTAACAGGCCACAGAGGACGCGGCAATTGTACAACAGCTCAAAAACCGTTTAATATTCATACGGCCGGGTAACTCGCTCCTGTTGCGATTAACTTGCCAGGATATCTCGTAGAATACGTTCTGGGAATATTCGGAAATAAACGACGTTCCTTGTCTGTTTTAGTCCATCTTATACGGCATATGTACATTTAGATGGTTTCGTAATATATTTTTATCTTTCTTGATACGTTAATGCGATCATTTGTGTTCTTTCTACGAATTTATAAAATTAACTGTGGTTGAATTCCATGTCTCGGTGTAATTTTCGTACAATTACTTAGTAATTTCAATACGATCAAGGAGTTGAGGCTGTGAGTTTGCTATGTGTGACATGTTCAATAATTGGAGTATGTGTATCTGCGTTATATTATTTTTGGATCGATGCTGTATTGATCTTTGCATGATTCTTGACCGTATTATTAAACTGCTATTTGGAAAGTACGAAACTCTTCTTTTGATTCTTAAGACGATCGCCTAACACGATGACTAAGATAATTATAAAGAGGATTATGAAACATCTTTTCATTTATTCTAACAAGTAACACATAGTCAAATGATCCTACGTATTTTCTCGCTTAAATGTTTTGCTGGTTCGTTTGATAGCGACATGTCATTACGTCGTTCAGAGAAGAAAGACGAGACTTTAATTAAAGGAAATGGAGCAATAGGGCTAACAGATGCCGCGAATTTTGTATTTTCTCCGCGGTGCCGTTACTGGTCTAATTATTCGACCTTTCGGGCACTTTACAGATCATGAAAAACATCGTAGCAGTGCATGTCCGGTGTGCAACGACAATTTTTCACGCATTCTGCCGCATTAAGCCGTGACCTGCAAAACTGTCGGAACGCTGAAAATGCAGCAATCCTATCCCATCATAATCCCTTGTGTCGCGGTTGGAATAAATAATGCATGAGAAATAATTGTCGGTAGCGCGCTTTTCGCGGCAGCCTCATTTGTCGCTAAAGTTTGTTCATGAATTTCCAGAGACAAAGGGAGGGTCCAAATTGTCGATACTGACAAATCTAATTTTCCTTTTCTTTGTCAGAATTTGAAAAATCGTAACTGCTTTAAAAAATATTTCAAACGTTAAGAAATGTTTTCTGTCCTTCTTTGCCACATATTATTATGTGTTTAACAAAACAAAAGAGAATTTTTAATTTCTGGACGTAGAGTTTGATAATTGTTGTTGCTTCTATACAAAATATAAATGCCATTTATTCCATGAAGTATATACGAATACTACTCTTGAACTATTAGCTTGAAGTTAAATACTACAACTAGAACATAAATTTGTCATCTTTTATGTTCCAACGACAGGATTATCTAGTACAGAGTATCTGATAGTTAATTTAAAAAATTATGAACCATAAATCATGAAACTTGCATCAATTCTAAACTTCAAGTTACGATTGAACATGTTATCAAACATGTGCTCATCTGCCTCTTTCAAAATCTCGTGAATATATATCTATCGAACAAAATTTCAGTGAAGAAGGAAGATAATATTTGTCCATTGAGAGATTAGGAGGTGTACGATCCAACTTACATACTGCAATAGCCCATTTCGGAATTACTTATCGTTTCTCAAAAAGTGGCCAACCGGGAATGGCACGCTGATAAGTAGAGAACGGAGATGAAGATATTTGTAGAGAATAGGTAATTTTAGCCAGTAATTACCAGCCGCTGATAATTCCTTGATTGGTAACGGGAATTAGAGGTGGAATCTAATTATCTAGCATTATCGTTAAATCTGATCACTGACGGACCTGTGGTCCCCTGTAGTGGCCTCGCCTTGCTATGTTAAATCCCTGAAGCCAAAATCGATTTCACCAGTGTCGTGCTCCATGCCCAACTACAACTTCAACATGGTTATTCAAAAGTACGCCGTTTATTTGGATGACTTTGTCGCTTTCTCTTCATCCAGTGGAAAAAAGGTTATCCGATATGATAACCTCGACGAACACATGGGAAAAAGAAAGGCGATGTTTCGTACGTAAGCTACGTTTGTTCACTCGTCTGTTCGATTTGGTCGCGAATGGTCGATTGATTTTCCGGCCGGAATATACGTATTTCCACGTCAAACAGACGGATCTATAAATATCCGGCTTTCCAAATATCGTCGATATTTACATTCCGCGGATTTGCACAATACACGGACACTGAAAACAGCTCGCGTTTATAAATGTATCGCGAGACACGAACACAGTTTATGTAAGAAATGATAGTATAATTAGGAAGTCCGAATCATGGGAAGGACATCGATGAATAACGAAGAAGCTCGGAATAACTCTGTCCTTCAGTTTTAATATATATTTTTCAACCTTTTACCTTCCACTTAATGTTTAATCTACTAATCTAATCTGCATAACATGAAACGTCATTTTGTCGAAGAAAAATTGGATTTTTAAAAAATTGGTAGAATTCGGAATTTAGGAAAAGTCTGGAGAATTTCTGAAACACAGTGGCTCGCGAAAGTACTTGCACAGTTATCGTATGATTCGTGTGCAACTGTATATCACTTAATTTTCATGATTGAGTATTTGTATCGTCAGAATATTACGTAAAAATTCAAACTTATCGCTGTGACGGAATAAACATACAGGCGTGTTTTCGAAATTACACAAAGCGAGAGCTTTTCACGGGGAAACAGCTTAAAATGATACGTATGTTGGACAAACATGGAAAATGTTAAACAGTAGAAAATATATTTTAGAGGCTTTACAAATATTGCAAATGACGAGACTGGGCTTCCGTGGATGCCGTAAATTAATCAGTATAGCGCGTTGGTAAACTTGATGGTATCGATTAAACTTTCGTAAAACTGTACGAACGACTCTGGTTGGCAATTGTATGGTTTTATCGTGGCAAGAAAAAAGCAACAAAAAAAAAAAAAAAAAAAAAAAGAAACAGAGAAAAGAAAGGGAGGAACAAAATAGAGTCCCTGGCGAACGAATGTCGAAACACAGAACTTGCGAGAATTTAACACGCGCGGAAAGTTTTCTAGCCCGAATACACGTGCACCTTTTACGAGGATCCATAAAAGGCTGCAGTGAACCTTAACGACTGCATAATGAAAACGGTGCGTAAACCGTGAAAAGAGGCCGCTACGGGTCCCTTGACCTGTTTTTCGAACAGAAAAAGCAACCCTTCTCTTGAAGTGGTCCCTACCGTAAAAAGTATAAACAGATGTATAAAGCGAAACGATTCCGTGTAACAACTTGTAGTATCTTCTTTTACGATTAAAGCTTGGATACCGGTCACCGTTTGATGTCTCCTTTAAAATACAGTATTCGTTATTGTGTTTTTCTATGTGAGATCTTGATTGACGTAGTGGTCAACTATCTTGCGAAGATAATAGTAGTCATGTATTAATGACAAAAAAAAAAAAAAAAAAAAAAATAGGAAAGAGAAAGATTTTATTGACATTTTTAATTTGTGAGACATATGCATCTTGTTGAAATATTTATTCAGGAAAAAAATAACTATTTTACGTGAATATTTAAATATATAGGAAAAGATAATATTATATATAATTGCGAATTTATGATATCGTTCTACGTAAATAGCATCTGTTTGACCACTGCAATATTTACTTACATTAGCAAGCATCATGAAAGATTTACGTAATAGAATTCAAATAACATATAGAATCTGAAATTTCGCAATATTATCGATAATTGTTGATTTTTAAGTTCATTTCATTGGAAAGTTTTCAAATGTTAATGTTTCTTAATTGCGATACGCAACATTTCAGTTTTTCGATGATTTCCAAGAACAGATGAAACAGAATTGCAACTTACGATCATGACCGTATCCAATTAAAACGCGAACAAAACACCATTCTCGTGCATATGAAATACAATATTCAACAAGAAACGAATGATGCAAAACTTTCGATCAATAAGTGTATTTTGCGTACGAGGTTTCACGGAAAATACGCGACAGAGTAATAAAAATATCTGGCTATAGAATACACATTTTAATTAGTCCACACCACGATATTACGTATCGCTGAAATCGAACTGAATCATTTCATGTTGCACATTGAAAAGAAAAACCTATTCGTGGTTTCGTCGCTTGACATTTTTATAATTGCGCAGACAGGTAATATTCTACTGTGGAACGGAAAGGTTCACAAAAGAGTTCGCTGGAAATATTGGTACGATTTGTATATTGATCAAAATTTTAGATCGTGGCCAATTTCGTATTATTCTTTGCAACTTTGCTGCACAATAACCACACACATTTGCAGAGCTAAAGAAAAGAGTCAGAATATCGTGTAGATTTTTCAAAATATAATTCCAGATATAAAGAATTACGAATTAAGAAAATCAATTTTTTATTGTTATTACAGATATTTCCAAGTCGTCGAATATTCGATAGTTGTTTAACAGCTTGTCAAGAATAAATTAAAAGAGAATCCCGATCATTGCGTCTCTAGAAACGCTTACAGCATCTCGTTGACAGTTCTTCGACGTTCTATGCTGATCGATCGTCTCAATGTCGAGTATCCGCAGCATCTCCATCTGCATTCACGATACATCTATGCAATTAAACGTACAAAAAGACACGTGCACGGAAGAGGCACTTGCGACTGTGAATGAATGCGCTGGTACACATGTGTGTTGGAGTACGGACTCGAGCGTGGAGTATGAACACGCGTACTCCTGAAGTGGGCCATCATTCCGCGCTGCAGATGCACACACCGTTCGCTAAATGCATGTTGCAATAAACATGAAAATGCGATTCTGCGTGTGGATGCAGAGAATTCCGCGCGCGATATGCATTCCAGCTAGGTATCACGAGGAGAATCTTTCCGTTTCAATGCGCTAACGTGTACGTAGACCAACGCACTGGTCGTTCCCTGGTCTCATTTAACGTTGAAACGATCGTCGTTGAGAACTCGGAGAGACGAGGATTTTTTTTATTCCTGGATCAATATGTCTTTTGTTCTTAGGATAGTTAGAAATTGTTAGAGGACGAATGGAAAATTTGGACCATTATTTACCGCGAGTAATTACCGTTTAAAAGCAATAAAGATGTGCAGACGGGCCGACTGCTTGAAATTAGAATGGGTGGAAAAAAAAAAGTGATCGGTCACGCTGTTTAACACTTAGATAGGTACAAACGAAATTTTTCTGAGAAATCTTAGTATAATTATATAGTAGTAATACTATAAGTTATATTACTTAATAAATTATACTTCTGTAATTATATATACGAATAAAATTATATACACTATGTAGATTATACTTTAACTTCTTACTATTTTCAGACTTAGGATACTATTCTCAGAGTTAGGATAACAAAATTCCTACAAAAGTAACAGAATAGCGACAGTGATCGAGTTATGGAATGATGTCAAAAATGCTCGATACTAGACATTCTCCCTAATTTAAAATTCATCGCAGTCCCTGGTTTTATTACCGAGCGTCGCCTACAACCTGATCCTTCGTTTTCGAATTTTGCCAGGTCGTAAATTCTGGTTAGCTGACGACGATAAATCGGAGAGGTTGACTTATGTAAAATTAATCTCAATAACTCGGGTTGAAACTGAAAAATTCTTGGTTCGAGCAACTGTCGCTTTCAACGTGATATCTCTGCAGCTATATTTCAAAAGCTGAACAAATTCATAAATTCGCGTATCCTATATGCCATGTTACGTGATGTGCAAGCTATTGTTGTAATTTTGGTTGGAAAATGTTTTTGAAAAAAAGAGCGGAAAAAAAAGCATCTAAAAACTACCAATTCCGCTGGAATGCGTTTTTCACTACAGCGTTATTTAGCAGGAACAATGTCCAATGAAAAGAAAGATATTTATGCCTGTTGGAAGCGAATAAAGGCCACCGGCAGAAGTATTTCTTTTAACAAGGCGTTAGCGATGCAATTTGAAATTGTTCGGGCTGTACCATTCAGAACTGCGTTCTTTGTGGCAACGCGCGAAAACGTATTTTCCCGTGCGTTCCTATATTTATTCGTGGCAACCCTTCCGCCAACTTCTTTTTTTCCTGCAAGCGCCGCTTACTTTTACCGCGGCTCGACCTTCTTTTACAGAGAGCACTTATATTTTTAATTCCCCTTTATGTTTTCATCGCCGCCATCCCTTCAAACCCTCCTCCTCTTCCCTTTTTATTACTGTGGCCGGGCTTTCGCTTTAATTTTTAATCCGCGCTGATTCCGGAATACCCGCGCAACGAAAATTCCAAAGTTTCCCGCCCGAACACTCTCTGCCCGACTTGCCCGAGCCTCCTTCTTTTTTACGGCCTATAAAAATAAGTAGGGAACCGCCGTGCCTACGAAAAGCACACGTTCAAACTGAAATAAAAGCGGAGACAGCTGAAAAGGAAATGATGTAACCGAGTAACATGATAAAAAGTCCCGTGGAATATTCGCCGTTCTTGCTTGGGAACGATTCGACCATCGAATGTTTTGAACGAAAGATATTTAACGCGTTTGCATTTAACGCTGCAACGAAAGCTGAAGATCGTTCATTGTGGAAATATTTACTTTGACAAATGGAAAGACAGCTTTGGGATGGTAAAAGTTGAAAATCACTCGAATCTAGTTATAATTACGCCATTTATTTAATCGCGAGAGCGCGAAAGTAGGAAAGTTAAATTTCGTAACTCGCATCGAATGGTATCGTTTCACGCAGGAAGTAGATATTCTCGAAGATGTTACTTCCAGCGGCCGAGCACGAGGCAATCTCGCTACTTCCGCAACGTCGCTTGTACAAGCAAACACACCTTCCACGACGAACATATTGCATATAACGGCCAGCTAACGCAACTTTCGATATCAAAAGGAAAATAATATCGAACATTGGTTTCCTTCTCTCCCTCGTCTCGAAGACACAATAATAGATACGAGGGAAAGTTCTCAAATATAATATAGAAAAAGATACATCAACGTGGAAATGATTAAAAAGTAAAATTGAAAAACGATATACCATTTGAATAAAAAAATAGTACGTGGGAAAGTTTTGCAAAGAATTTACTGAATCCAGAGTTTTTACTGAAGAGATCTGTGCAGCTTTCGAAATTAAATTACATTTTTTATTCTATTGTTTAGTACTGCAAACATAATATAGCGATAAATTTTTATTATTCTAAGGATATCCGCGAATAAAATAAAATTTAAATATGACAAACGTATAATTTGCTGATTTATCTCGATGATATATAAATGGTAATTATTTAGGGAAAAACGTTATGAATTGATAGATGCGTCAGTGTCAGAATATGAAAGGTAATATTATAATTAATTATTATCAAAAAATAGAGGGAAAATATCGCGTATACATGCATCTAAATATACCTAAATATTCGAGCCAGTATTTGATGGATATTCATCGTTTCGTTGCACTTTTGCGGTAATATATATAGATATATTTCAGCTCTTCCGCAAGAACGTGGATCGTTGCGTTATACGAAGAATCCTTTTCACTTGAGCAAACAACAGAACGTTTATTTGTTCCGATACAATTTCAAATCGCTGTTTATTTTCAATACACTCCACCAAAACACGGAGGTACGCGCATACAATAAAAATAACATCTAAAAATACATCTTCATCAGTGACAGGGTATAAAAAAAAAATATTTGTACAAATGGTCGAGCATCGTACTATTATTATTCATTCGCGAATTAATCAAAATTATGACGATCGTCAAACCTTCAAAATACATTTCTATACATCAAGATTTTTTATGGAAACTGTAACCCTTTGAAGTTTAAATTATATTTTGTACAATGTTATAGAATACCTAATAATTCATGATTAAATTTTATCTACATTTTTTTTTTTTCATTCGTTTCTTCATTGGCAAAATATTGAGGAGACTTTTACGTAACAAGTGGTTAAAAAGTTCAAAGAATACTGCAGTAAAAAATATTCCTATACCACAAATGCGCACAGATTTTCAAACGAACCACATTAAAATCTCACTCTGCGTTACTCGCCAATTAAATCAATCAACGAATTCTTCCGATAAAACAATGTATAAACATGTTTGTACTCTGCGTTGGAAGGAAGTGCTCGTTAAAGCTGCAGCTATGGTCAATCAATATTAATAGTGGCGATCGATGATGCATGAAATCTCTACGTCACGAAGGGCCAGAACGATTTAAAATATTCACCAAAAGCAATCGTTTATGGTTTGCGCGGTGATCGATCGCGAGCCCGAGCAGGATCGGGTGAAAACAATTCGTCGTCAGCCGGTTGTCAGTCTCATGGTATTTCGCGACATCTTGTCGACTGGTAGAAACTAGCCGAAAATCCATCCTGTCCGAAACCGCCGTACTATGAAAGTTTCTCTCCGGCGAAACTCGATAAGTACACGTTTACATTTGTAAACTTAATCCTATACAATGATGAATATTTTGGCAGAATTTAATTTTTTGACTGTTTTAAATTAATTGTTAATTTAGATTCATTTTGTAATAATTTTTAACAGTTGTTTTTTTAAACAATACTTGGACATTTGTAGAAACAGTATTATTTTTTCGTGAAAGATGCTCGCTGCTAATAATCCTTAGTATTTTCCGGTTATACTACGCTCTTTCGTTTCAACAACTGTTTGATCTTTAATTAAAGCTCAGGTAAAATTGACTTCTTCGCTTTCTCATAATCCAGTCGTTAAGTAACTGGGTCGAAGAAAATAATCTTGGATTTCAAATAACGTCAGCCCTGGTGAGTTTTGTCGAAGGTGTAAAATTGCGATGGAAGTTTTTCTAATCAGATTACGAATTCGACGTTTCGTGTGACGTCCGTAGGAATAACATTATTAATGATTACAACATAAAAACATGAAATTTGTTCTCCTTCCCTTCTTATAGAATCCTATTAGATATAAACTCTCGAAATCATCGAAGAAACGGAATCTGCAACAGGTGAAACCAGGCGAGATTTGGCAATCTCCTACAATATCTCGAAAGAAACCACCTTTGGGGTGGTTTTACTTAAATTCAGTTCAGAAGGAACAAACTTGCACGAGCCGTGTCGGGTATATCACGACTAACCCAATTGTTTTATCCCGTGGATTTCACAAGAAACTTACCAGCCAGTGAATTAACAATCCCGTACTGTACGGTACGAGGCAAGAAACGATCTGAAGTCATAAACGTGTGTTGGCGTTTGTCCTGGTAAAAAGCTACGCTGACGTTCTGGGGCAGAGGTAATGGATACGAGGCCGGAGCCAATGGCGCAAAATCGTGGATCGAGGGCAGGTCTGGCGATAGATAGTTGGGCTTTTTATCAACGGTCTGTGGAATATATTGCGGGAAGATGGAGAGAATCGTTAACGTCCACTATCGTTCCCTTACACGACGCTATCAATCAACCAGAGAGAAAATAAGTATCGCGCGACTGACTGCGCTTAATTCATCCCTGTCGATGCTCTCGGATAAAGTTAGGCGACTGTGAGATCACGACGAAGCCTCTGTAAAACCAGATAATCTTCGCGGCATACGGCATGGAAAATGTTATGTTTACGTAAGTGTTGGAGTACAACGATATTACACGCATAGACACAAATACTCTTACAGAGACACCTATACATAGGCATTTGAACAGGACGCTTACACAGGTCATACTCATTACTGTATAGAGAATGGGGTCCAAAATATTTAAGGGATGATGGATCACTACCTACGTCTAGTCTGAGAGTAACTGGCCAACTGTCAACAATCCATAAATTCTTTACCTGCATACTTTGTTAATTATACCATATCACTCGCTTATATACATTTGATTCTGTAGTTCTGTTTAATAAATATCACCGAATACTATTTTAACATAAACATTGTGTCTTCCACAGATTATTAATCCTAACTTAAAGATTAAATTCTAACAGTAAGAAATGCAGATGAAAGTTCTGTAATCTTATTTGGAGATTTAAGTTGCCATTGTATCAATATGACAACGAATGAGAAATTATGTTGCAAAGCCGAGGGATGGACGAGTTAAAAATATGTCAGTTGTTTTAAATGGACAGAGATATATAGAGATATGCTATTTTGTAGATTTATACATAAGTTAGATTTGAACGTAGGAGAAATGGAAAGTATTAATTCAGGGGGTGGGGGAGTAGGATAGATAACTGCTTCTTCCAAAGACGAAGGTAATTAATTGTTTTCTTAATTGATTCTTACTAATAAATTCGAGCAGCAGTGTCTACAGGTATAATTAATCATACTGTTGTTACGTTTTCTCGGCTCTTAATCTCTTTCCATCGTGACGTGTATATGTATAATTTATTTAGTAAGTTCGAAGAACAAAGATATTACTTTAAAACGATATTTCTTGGTGACGTTACTAGACGAATGTATAACTGTGTTTGTAAAAATAAAATAAAGTGATAACGAGAGACATTTTTAGATTAAGTTTTCTATATCTTTCCTGTTACTATGCGTTATCCTTTAGCGTAAGATTTAAATTAAAAAATATTCAACTAAAATTATTGCAGTAATATTAAATTAATACGAACGTCGCAAGAAAATTAAATAATTCTAAACGTAGCATCGCAACACAATAATTGTCATAATTAACACATCAATATCAACGTTCTGAACACGCTCGACATTCTTCACTCCCAAAGGGGATGGAAATTTCGTTAATTCGGAAAACGGCCGAAAGCTGACTTCCTGACAAAGACTGGTATCTTGATTTAATCCGCGCTTCGATGCTAATTAAATTAATTAACATAGCGGAACAATACGCAGCGCTGGATGGTCTTTTGTTCCATCGCAGCTTTGATCAAGAATCTCTCTTTGTGGAATCAAACCGACGATTGTATCTGACGTTTGATATTCAATTTTGCGTTTCCATTTTTAGCTGAGGCTCCATGTGAAGAAGCTCACCCGATGCTTTCTTTCTCGACGCTTCACTTTTGTGAATTCCATTTCATCGTGAATGCGAAGCATTGTTAAACAAGACTATATCGTAATTATTTTTCTTTTAATATTTCACGTGGAACGCGAATAGCCCGTTGTTACACTGCGAATCTTTCGACTTTAATTTAACGAAATTGGGACGTTCCGTATTAATTGTTTTTTTTTTTTTTTTATGAAGGGAGAGGGGATAAAAGAGATCGAATTAGAATTATTTGAATGGTATTAATAAATCTGTAAATTGATACGTAGCGGTTCAATAAATTATAATTAATCAAGCTTTCATTCAATGAATTTTATTAGGCAAAGAACAAAATTCTATGCGTTCAACATAATACTATGCTTCTTCGAACAAAACGTATCCTCATTTTTTAAAGAATTGAAATATTTCCAATTACTGAAGCGTTCTTTTGTCAAAAACCATAAACGACTTCCTATCTATCCCTCGTTTTATTTTTAGCCACTTTAAAAATTGCAATTTTTGTTCTTTCCGCATCTCGAACTTCTTCAATCCCTCTTTACAAATGGCCTTCTCGTTCGGTTTTCCGTTTTGACACTCAAAATATACAACTAATTGCAGTATCAAATTAAAAGTGCAGAATTTTTTTCTGCATCTAGCATTTTATTTTAAATTCGTGACATAAATTTTCTGCTCGCATTTCAATTGCTACCCTCTACACAACAGTTTCCAGCTAACTTCAAAGCTCTACAAACACAATGGTTCCAAGGTATTCAACGTTATCTTAAAATACAAGTAAAACATCGGAGAAGCATCCAGCCTAAAATAAAGGATAAACGCAACAAAGCTGTGACGTCTCTAGAAACGCGAGAAAAAAAGAAAAAAAAAAAAGAAAAAGCCCTCGAGCCCAACATCCACGCTTCCAAAACCATCAATCCGAAACCCAACCGTTCGACAAGCACTCCGCCGTTTTCGTCAAAGCATTCTCAGCTGGCGTATCGTTTGTTTCCGCAAAAACTGTCGTCGTCTGCGTCGGCACGGAGTACATCTCTGCCATCGAAACACCGTACGCCTCGAGTGTATTTCGAACGAAACGTCGCCGTGGAGAGGAGAAACGAAAGAAACAAAATACAGCGACAAATGGAAGAAAGCGGGGGAAAAAAAGAGAACGAAACGAAGGAAAAGAAAAAGTAGAAGGGCGGAAATCGAGGGATGGAATGGAGAATCGAGCAGAAATGGGATGTAGAGGAAAGAAATAAAGCCCGGTGGTGGCGTCGCGATACCGGCGGCCAATAACGCTCGCGGACCATCCCCGCCGTTAAAATCGCTTAAACCATTCCCCTCCGTGGGCTAGATTTATCACGAAAGGGCTTAAAAAAAGGAGACCAGGCGAAGAGGGGTGGGAGATGGTGAACGAAGGACGACGATATATATTCGCTGGCTCAGTGGAGTTCTCCTCACGGGGGGTGGCTTTGTGAGCGAGCAGAGAAAGTACGCCAGACACGGAGAACGCGATGGGAAAGGGGATGGCTTCGATAGAAGGGGGGAGTGGATAGAGCGCGAGAAAGAAGAGTGGACGAAGAAAAGGGAACGAGGGTGCGGGGAAGGTGGTGTTTCGTGTAGCCGACAGGGAGGCGAGAGCGAGGGAAACGACAGCAACCACCCCAATTTATAATATTTATCGCCGCTAGCCGATAATGGAATTTCGCCTGGCGCGTTTATGCGCGTATATGTACGGCCTTGGCCGGCCCCTCTTAAATCCTGAATCGGGACGTATGGCTGGCTTCCACCCTCTCGTAATATTCCTGGTAAATACTCGCTACCGATCGAATATGTCCTTTCTTCTTCGTTTTTTATTTCTTTGTTTGCTTGTTGTTCTTGTTTACTGATTTTTTTTCCTATAGAGGGTTGATTGATTAGCGAAATCGAAACGAGATTTGTTAGCAGTAGGGACAGTTTCTTGTTCGATTTGGGGATAATAAGACAGCAGCGGTGAATTCATAAATCGAACAGGATCGTCCCAATAAATTTATCACGAGCGTCTAGTTTCAGTTGTGGATTTTTCATTTATAAGTTGTACTCTAATCTTCCGATTTCTTCGATAAAACGAAAGTTAGAATGCGAAAATGCGCAGCAGAATAAGACCGCAAATGATATACCTATATGAATGTATGGCAATTCTTAGAATCACATACTTCCCACCAATAATTTCATTGTATCGTCAAATATTTATGAATCTTGCAATTACAACGCGTATTATACAATCTCTTAGCTGCACCGATGAAAGGTTCATAAACCTACGTACAACAACGAATCCTCGAATCATTCGGAATTTTCTGAAACAACATAATTTCAATAGAAAAAGTTGGTCGCAAACTTCCTGGAAAAAGCTACAAAGAAGAATGTAAAACAAAGATCGAGCGAACAAAGGGGGATCGAACGTTTCCAGTAAAGCACAAATCCGTCAAAAAAGTCGTTTCGTGGAATTCATTAGTCGAGCGATTCCAAATATTCGTCCATTGAATCGGTGCGCTTTGTCCGCGCGATCGCCGAAGCGAAATCGCCGTGTCTAGGCCGTAAATCCCGCGGCGGGCAGCTTATCGATTCGCGCGAACGAAACGGAAAGCGGGCCGAGGGAATGGCGCGTAACGAGCGGCTCGTAAATACGTTTCGTCGCGTATCAACTATCCCGTTTGTCCGGCCACAGGCTGCATACGTGGCCGTGTTTATGCTCGCGCGGATAATGCGTTCTGTTATAAATTCTGGCCCACAATGCAACGCGATCCACGTGTCTATTTGCCACACGCACGCAATTCTCTGTGTCTCTCGTTCACATTCATCTTCTATTCTCCATCTCTGTTTCATCGCGTTGCGAATCGGGCGAGCAGCACGCGCAAATCCACGCCGCAAACTAGATACGTCACACGGCGTGACCGGCTCGCTAATTAACCCTTTTCAATTTTCTCTCAAATATTGACGCGTGTGCGCGCCTACTCTCGCGTTCACCGGCTCGAGGTTTGGTCGAGCGCCGCGAAATTGCGAGATATCCGCGCGGCTGCTTCCCAATCGAATCGCCGATCCCCTTTTTATTCATTAACGAGAAACGGCTGGCAAAGAGGCCGCCCTCTGCGATTGTTTGTTCCGGGTACACGCTGCCGCGAATCTGGGACACATCGGACCGACTCCGGTTTTCATCGCGATCGCAAGCACACCAAGCTTTTGTTACATCCCCGGACGCTTCTTAATTGCGTATTTAGCGATTTGCTCGCGGAGATACGCGAAATTCAGACTGATTTTCCCCGTGGTTTAGCTTTTTTCTTCTTGGTTCTCCTACGTTTTGATCCATTGACGAGTGTTGCTCGCAGAGCGGGTATTTCGTAAAATTAAATCTGATCCGAGAGAAGAAAATGTATTTGGTTGGTATAATGGTTATTATTGCGGGAATAACGATGAGACTCGTTCTTGGTAATTAATTGGCGAACTAAATTGGATAACGCATAGGATTTGATCGTTAAATTACGACTGTTAAGGATGGAAGTATTTTTACGTTTACGTTTGATAAATTTTGTTTCAAGTTTTAATAAAATTACGAGTCGCTCGGATACAGCGGCGGATAAAAAGAATCAAAGCTTCGCACACTTGTGAATTTTATGACACTATGACTTTTATTTATTCGTTCCTTTTACCACGTACAATCCATCTCGTAAAGTTACGATGGCTTTTTATATGTCTCGTATTATAAACTCTCTTTCATCCGCGACTGTATATCGTGGTCAACGTCAAGTATCTGAGATTATCAATTTTCAGCGATAAATTTGTGCCACGTCTGGTTGAAATCACGACGAAGACTGCTATTAACCGTTGAATGCCGCTCGGTATTCGCCTCGGTGGTGAGGATTGTTCGAGATTCTTGCAAGGTCGTGCGCACACGAGCGCGTGGGCGCGAAGCGGGCAAAGGAGATGGAGCTAGTCAAGGCGAATTTCTCGATAACCCAAGTTATTAACTCATAAAGGCCGAGCTAAGGCTGGGTTAGGGGATGAAGCATCCCCTGCTATTATCGCGAATTTACATACTCAGCGGCAAGGGTGACGGAGATGAAGACACAACCACCCTCTTGTCTACTCAAACCCGCGCCTCATCCTCTCACTCTCTGACAATAAAACCACGCGTTCTGAAGTATAATGATTAAATGTAAACAAGCCATTGCTTGTCGTTGCTGACGGCGAACGTGAAAATCTGTACAATTGATTAATGGCGTTGGCAAGTATCGATTACTTTGCTCTTTGGACGTAGAATCGTATCCGAAGGGGAGTTCAAAATAGAGTAGTGAGAAATGAGGTAGTGTAATGACATTAGTAAATTACTGTTGCTAATTAGTACAATATAAAACGGGTAATATGTTTGTTGTAAATATATATGTTGCATAGTAGTATTTTTTGGGTGAATAATGGAATCTGTTCTTTATAGTAATACTAAGGAACCAAATGGAAGTTAGATGGTAAAATGCTAAATAACAATAAGGAACCTAACGGTATTTAATAGCGACAGAATGATCATAATTGATGATTATAAACTGAATGATAATAGGACATATAATTTTATGGAATAACGTTTACAGATCTTTCTCGCGATTTTTAGTTTTCGGAACTTAACGAATTTGCTTCTTCAAATAATTGTCAATTGTTTTTAACTTCTCAAGATCGCCGTAAAATTACATTTATGGTGTACCAACCTCAGAAATTTCTATCTGTAATATTATTATAATAGTGTACCAGGGCAGCGTGATATCATATTTTACAACAGAATTTTATATATAAAAATAAATAAACATAGAAGCCTCTCGCAATTAAATCTCTGCATTACATTTGGTACAATTTTCCAAAATTGAAGAAAAATTGAATAGACGACCTTACAAAATGTTACTGACATTCTACGATGTAAAAAGTGCGATTCGAAGATGGTACTTGGAAGTATCGTTCAATTTTACTCCAGTATACTTACTAGAGTATGCTAGTAAGTATACTGTAAATAAATTTGCATTTATGATGGATACTTCAGGTTTCTCGAAGACGCAAGAGCATTTCACTTTCGAAACAATTATGTTGGGAAAGGGGAGCAACTTTTAACAGCACCTTTCTCTTTATGGTCGTTACAGTGCCAAAGTAGCGCGGCTGCGCTCACGTAAATGAGTATGCTTTATGGTTTAGCTTTAAAACGCAAGTTTTTCATGGCTGTCAGTAGGCCCCTAACTGGATTGTATTAACGCATTCAGTTGCGTATTGCAACTTAGTTAATGGACCTCGCGAAACACTGCAGAAACTTGGATGCCATGTATTTCTTACGTTGTAACTCGATGCTTTCGTTCTTGAGCAAAATGAAACAAAAATCTCGGAGTGTAAATGCTCTACTCTACTTTGGATGTTTTGTAGGTTTTTGCTTGCTGTAGGCATCGAATATACATATTTTCGCATACCTTAAATTTCCCATAAATGTATAGATATATATATATCACATAACCCTTTATATTTCCTAAAAGATCGGTTCTCGAATAATTCCAGGAGAAGATTCACCGTTCATGATTGTTGCTTTTGAAAGACCTTCCTATATTCTGAAATTTTTACAACGACTAGGATCTTGTCCAACGTCCATTTCCTCTAACTCGTCAATCGCGGATCTAATTTCCCGTGGAAAGCAAGTAATGGAAAAAATGAATGGCATAAAACGAAAGGAAGAAGGAACCAAAAGAAGAAAAAATGAGAGGTTGCCGACACAATAAGAAGAATAGCGTACAGCACAATCGGAATAAGGACAAAGAATAAACGAGATAGGGGGTAGAAAGAAGGGACGAAAAGGGTGGCGGTAAAGGGAGAGCAAGCCCGCTGAGATGTGAAATGGCTTTAATTAATCTCCGCCTAATTGTGTCGGAGATCTGAGATTTCCAGGGACGTATTAATTTATGCCGCCAAATTATGCACCCACAGCAGGTGAACGCTTCTGCCATTTCTCGTCGGTTCAGGACTTCGCTGGATTCGTCCTATAATTGCATGGATTGCTCGAATAACTCAGTCTCCGATGTTCTTTCTTCTTTCTCTCGTAAATTCTAACGCTACGCACGTTTTCTACGAATTTTTTTTTTTTTTTTTTAAGTATCTTATACATGTATGTTAAATAATTGGAAACAACGATAAAACGCGAGAAAAGAATTATAAAAATTATAAAAACATATTATTCGTTTATACAGGAAAATGTTCTCGTAAGAACGTTACTTTGGATGTGAAAAATATACCGACGCTTCGTTCTTTCGCATTGTCCTAAGACGACGATGACTGAGAAACGATTCAACTAACAAGTGAATTATCATCGATCAAAATAATAATGCCAACTAAAATAATAATAGCAAGTAATTTTCTAATTTCTAAACTACTCGATACATCGAAATCAATCCACAAGGACTACATACGTATCGAACAGTTCTATTAGAAACTCTTAGCCCACGATGCTTGCTAAACAGATCAACGATCAATAATTCCCTTTGCAATACCAGAGACGCCTAATATCGTCTTTCGTCATATGCTTCATATCACATTCAGAAAGGACTCGTAACCATTCGCTTGAGAAATTAGTAAGATCCAATATCTCCAGTCATCGTCGTTTACTAATAGCTGCATTAAAAGACAACACAAGGCAAGAAGAAGCTCCATTAACCAATGAGAGAGTCTCATGAAAAATTTCACTTAATTCTTGTCTTCTGTGAAACAACAAGAAGAAGAACGTAGGTGTATCGACGAGAAGAAAGAAGAAAGTAACGGTGAAAATGGGGATACTGTATGCGCCGATCGTTTGGTAGAACGTGTGAGTAAACTAGAGCTCTTATCATGGACGAGTGTGCAGCCAAGAGATAGCGGCCGGCACGTCAAAGAGAATAAGCGATCGATACTCGATGGCCCCTTTGTCGAGGGATTAGCTCGCGGCTTCTACGTGCACATCGAACGGAGAGGCTGAAAGGGAGGAAGACGAGCCAACAGAGACCAGAGAAATCCTTGCACCGAGCGTAAACTGCGGCTGCTCGACCGCCAGGAACCGCATTACACGGCTGATCCGGGCAAAAATTGTTTCCCTTCAAACAGTATCGAAAGAGGAAGCACGAGAGATCTAGCGAATTGTTGTTGTTGTTGTTGTTCCTGGAAAACGAGCAGGAAAACTTTCGATATGGTGGTTCCTTATATGTATGTAATCTTCTGTGAAACTCGCGGAACGTCCACTACCTGGCAAATAAAGTATGCTATTTGTTGATGCGATTGAATATTAACGTTTCGATGTACAAAGTTGTACATGGATTGAAATGAATTGGATATATTGAAATTCCTAGATTTGTAATGCAATTGTCAGGTATTTTAGAGAATTAGAGAGTTCGGAGGGTCGATTTTAATTAACGACGTTAATCAATATCGTTAAAAAATTAAGTAAACTTAATTAACTACATCGTCTGGAATATCTTTAACGTCGTTACAACACAACACGAAATATTCTATCGTTTCGCAGTTTAACGTCGTTCATTGTACACCGTCGAGGTATATTTTACTTCGAAAAATTGTTTTCGCATTTTTACGTCACTTTAAGGTGTAGAAAGCGCGTCGTCGGAATGAATTAATGAATTCTTGCGCTTCTAACGCGCAAACGGCACGACAAGTATCGAGAAAGGAACGAAGTTAAACCAGCAAAGCGCCGCGCTATTCCGTTATTTCACGATGAAGGCACTTGCAGTTAAATGGAACGAAGAAATGGTATCTCGAGTTGTTCCTTCATTTCGTTTCGTGCCGTTCTCCTTTTACGGAGTTACGCTGAACTGCAACCTTCCCTTCCCCGTCACTTTCATCTTTCTAAAGAACGAACCCTTAATTAACGTTTGAAAAAAAAAAATCCATTACCCTACATTTTCTGCATTGTTGTACACGTGACGTGAAATTTTGTTGAATAAAAGAGAAAATAATTGAAGATACGTTTATCGATACACATAACAATTTATATATTTACGAGATCTAAACGGTCTTACAAAATTTCATCTGAAATATTTTCAGATATTCATTCGATACATCTCTATATTTATAGAATATTTCGAAATATTTATTCAGCACGTCCATAACTATAGAACATCTCCAAATACTTATTTAATATATATTTCTATTAATATAGAAATATGTCTATTGGAATTTTACATCCTATTCTGTCATTTCATCAAGCTTCCTGTATCTGACGCGCCATTTTGGAAAACACCTTTATTTTCATCCTTCCGGATGGGACGTTCGTCTCCGTTCGAAAGATATAACTGGAAGATGAAAGCAGGATTGAAAAGAAACGAGAACGCCGGGGACATAATTCTCAGAAATGGAAAGAACCAACGGTCTTATTGACCACGAGCACGAGACGGGGTTGGGTTGACACATGGATGCACACGTTACCTTTGCAACGTTCGATGTACCCTTTTGCCCCTCGGCTTTCATTTTATAGATGGATTGCTTAGATTTATGCTCACGCGAAGAACAGACGCGGCTCCACTTCTCTATCTTCTTCGAAAACCAATCCGTTTCCATCGAACCATAATATCCTCGCTTTTCGAACACCTCGTGTAATTCGATATTTTGTTATCGTTGCTGAAGAGAGATTTCTTTGGAAAATTTCCATTTCTGAAAACTTACGACTATAATTCATAATTATATTTTCACTCATTTTATACAATAATTTGTTATTCTACAATGTTAGAATCCATGTAGAATTTTATATATCTGTATTTCACATGTCTATTATACAAATCATAATGAAAAGTTATTATAACGTCTAACTAATTTTTCGAACATCTTAAGATGAATATGAATTTATATTTGGTAAGGGAATGAATTGAAAAGTTGGTTGCTTTAGCATTCCATAAAATTTATAATTCAATAATTCTATGAAACATAGACTGGTCGGAGTCGTCTGATCACGATATTCCGTATCTACTAGATTTCCGAATCTATGAATCCTATCTCGAAACATTCAAATACCAAAAAATTATTTAATAATTCCTTTGGCATTATATCAGTTACTTAATGACAGTAATATTCGAAAAGTTTTTGTGCACGTTTCATCAATACACGAATAAATCGTTCTTCCACTATTCGCTATTAAATCTCAGCCTAATGTTTTTCTTCATTTTTTTCTAATTCGAACAGGCAATAACGTTTCAGGGTCCACCCACGCCTATTTCAAACAAATTAACGAGTCTCATCGGTCGTAAAGATCGTCCGTTTCTTATTAACTCGGCAAACACCGAGTATCACGGAAGACCAATATTTTACACCGGGAATACTCTCTAGAACTTCGATCGTATATCCGTTTTAGAGTTTGCCTTCCTCGCTCCACCGTCGATCTGTATTTGAACCCTACCTCGTTTGGAATTATTGTATAACGTTTCATTCGTAATAACCGTGGAGATCTTCGACGATCTCCGAAGATGAGTATAATATGGAGTACGATTAAGTTTCGTCCGAATGTACGATGAAGTGATCAATTGTAAAATAAAATAGCTGTGTTTGAAAAGGCTTCTCATCGACTTAAGAAGAGCAACGAGTATGGTAGAAGAAATTTTTCGTAAGAATTTGTATCTTTCTCACAGGTAAATTGTATATAGAATATTTACCGCGCATTGTTGCAGAATAATTTAAAGAAAGACTCCTCTTTTCACAATTTTCTAAGATAAATTAGCGATATTATTATCGTAAGAACTCGTTGAACGATTCATCGAACAAAGAAATACATACAACGACGTATGCTACTTACGTGTATCAATGCTATAATAAATTCATCTTTCAACGATAAACCTAATTAAAGAATTCGATCCTTTGTGAAATAAACGTTCATAAAGACCTGTTCGTACATATGGGTAACTACAATAAACTCAATTCTCACACGCCGTAAATCCAAGACCTAGATATCAAACATCGTGATGGAATAATCGATGAAAAAGTCCCATTAAACTGGAACCCACACACAGCCCAGTTTTCCTCCTTTCCATTAATACCCTGGGCACTCTCGCGTTAACAAAGTACCGAGAAGAATGCACGATCGCGTGGCTCGCACAAAATTCCCAATTATATCGAGAGAAACCCCTGGGTTTCTGTCCTTTTCTAGTGTACAATTGTATGCACCCTTCAACGATGTTCCGGGAAAACCGAATGCGGTGCCGGTCGATCATTTTCGACTGGAGAAGTTCGAGCACCCTCGCAGTTTCGAGAGGTGGATTAACGAGTTTCCTCAAAGCGGTTCCCGACGCAGGAGAAGCAAAAGGGGAGGAGAGACGAAGAGGTTGGCGGGACAGGCACTGTCAGAGATTCCAGGGAATGACAAAGTCTCGAGACGATCGTTAAATCCATTCGTAACTCGGGGAACTGGTCGCTTTGACTGATGGGAGACGTCGCGGTTAGAACAAATCACTTTTGTCGCTAATGCCTTAGATGTTGCTCTCGCGTCTTCTCCGAAACGCTGCGCCGTGTTTCTATCGGGCAAACCATCGGCTTTGAAACGACGTGCACCCTCGCGTAAAAGCAGAATCGTATACCTGCGTTTGATAAAGTTTTTTAAAGTTAAAGTTCTACCCATATGCGTATAATTTCGATACCAAGGAGTAACGTTTATTGACAGAGTAATAGTTGGTATTCTACCGTTGTATTTGTTGTAAAATCGTTGTATTTGAAACGATTTAGAAATTGATGATGGTGTTACTCTAAGAGCAATCGTGTACTCGTAGGAAGCTATAGATGATAATATACCTAAACCTAATCGAGGAACGATGTAGAAAGTTGAAGTTTTCTGTATGATGAAGATATTGAAAATTATTTACGTATTGTCAATGTTACAATTTACAATTTGTTAGCAGAGTGGCGATTGATCTACGTTTTTCATACCGACTTCAAGATTTAAGAAGATTCCTTAATAATTAGCGATATAAATATAAATCGCACCAAACAATACACAATCATCCGACACCTAATCGAACTTCTTTCTATTAACAATCACATCTGACTTCACAAAATATTACACGAAACGCACCATTAAAGCTTCATAACCTTACGCACCCCATGTTCAATCTTCCCCACGAGTAACCCACATCTCTGAATCAACTACTTCGCTTTATTACCAAACTCCACGTCAGAAGCATGTTCGTAGCTTTACAAGCTGCTTACCATCGAACTTCCAAACACGAACATTTCTTCCCAAAGAGTCTCGCCTAACGTCCAATTCATCGTGTCTAACTCCAATAAAACGGGCCTAATGAATACATCGTTCCATGAAACGATCCATGACTGTTACAGCCTATCGCCACTTGTTGCTAGCACATGACTCGAATGCCACTTCCGCCACGAGAAACCGCGATCTCGCATCTCTAACTGTGCGTCCAGCAATGTCCGTTGAACACCTCTCTTCGCGTGTCTCATCAGCTCTGTAGAATTCTTCGGGCGTGTTTGGCTTGTAGCCAAAACGCTGACTAACCGCTATACTCTGGTCAATTATACGTATTGTTATCTTGGCAGAAATCGTCGGGTATTTTTGGATAATTAGGCTCAGCTGCTGACACGACGTGGATGATATGTAGTGGCAGGCACGAGCTTACGTCATGATTCTCAGAACGATTTTATGGAAACTTCAGTAGAAACAGAGTGATTGTGTTGGTTGATTTTTCTCGTGGCAAACTAACCGACACATCCGCGTCTTGGAATTTAGATTGCGGATGATAGTCATCGCGGATTGCCAGGTGATTTTCGGTGTTAATGGACCGGTTCGAGACGCTTTTATCGCGACACGTCGTGTTCTTCATCCAAGGTGCTTTATTAACATTTTAACAGCGGGTCACGTCGCGCCAGTTGGCGTGCTGCTAATAATATGATTTGACCAATGTTAAACAACAGATATATGAGTCTATTAGAAGCCAGACTGATCGACTTCACCTTTCGTTAATTTTTTACTTTCATTGCATGTGTATAGGATTATATTCTCAAGAAGAAAACTTCCATGAGTTTATTTATTGCAAGAGGATGACATTTATTTCTGATTAAATATTTAAAAGTTCTAGGATTAAGAAAATGTTCTGGAAAGAATTTTGTTTTTAAAAGTAACTGACAATTCTGCTAAATTTAGAGAATATTCATTTTACAGCGTTGCTGTACAAATGTCTGTAATTCATTTCCTCGTAGTGTTTAGCTCCTTCTCATAAGTATTTCCTCGAAAGTTCAGCATGATTCACGGAAACACATCTCTTGTCCCTTAAATGTACCATAACTTTACATTGCAGTCCTACGTGAAACTCATCCTTCTTGAATTTCACCCCTTCAGAGATAATTGCCGCTGGCATAAGTGGTCTCTTAACAGCACTACGTGTCATCACATCACGAGCAAACTTCCTACCTCGCGTCACATAATTCATATATTGTGTTACCACACTCGTTGCACGTCAAAAAATCCAGTTATACGTTCATAATGAATGGCAAAAAAGCGGCGGACGACGAAACTTCTATTTCGTTCGTTTGTATTACTATTATAAGATGATTAAACAAAATATTCTACAATCATAGAATTAAAAAGCAATAGAAACAAGTCCCCATTTCTATTAGGTCGATTTTAATCCTTGCACATATAAGT
This sequence comes from Bombus fervidus, assembly GCF_041682495.2. Taxonomy (NCBI): domain Eukaryota; kingdom Metazoa; phylum Arthropoda; class Insecta; order Hymenoptera; family Apidae; genus Bombus; species Bombus fervidus. The sequence continues at coordinate 10,249,021 of NC_091527.1, read as the reverse complement.
ACGATATAATTCGTCCTTAATAAAACCGAATCGGTTCTCAAATGAATAAACCAAATATTATATTCAAGAGATTGACAATCCAATTCGCGTTCCACAGTTAACGATCTAATTTAACTTTTCAACTTCCAACAATCACTTTCAAAACTCCAATCTCTATCTACCCTATCTAATCTTCCATCACCAACAACGTTATATACGATACTCACATACGCTCTCGTCTCAACCTTCAACCAACAGAAATTCCTGCCTCGTATACTTTCTACTTGATCTTGATCTGCAAGATCGGCCATCACGAAGAATCGGCTGTTGTACGGTTGGCTGGCTCTAGATGGTTTTTCGCGGCAGCATACGGCGCCGACAGGTCAGAACGAAGAAAGACAGAGAGGGAAATAGGGAAGGAGTGGATAACAGGCGGGCTAACCGGCTCAGAGAATCGCAAGGAACGCAAGCTACGTGGTGTGCAGGCCAGACCTGGCCTGGATCCTCTGCGCTTGGCGTGAAAGGCTGTTAGCATAGGAATGGTTCAGCTTCGAGTGGAGTGGTCCATTGTCGGGTCAGCCGTTCGTAGAAGTGCCATCGGCCTCCGAGTGTCGTATATACTCACGGAGAAAGAACACCTAGCTCACCCTCTGGCCGTCGTATCGAGAGAACGGGACAACAATAGACGAGAGGAGCACGGTGTCCCGGCCGACTACTGGATTCTCCTTGTTACACAACCGTCCCGCCATTGTCCCAGCTGTTTGCGCTTTGCCGCGCCCGTGCGCGACGCCTCGGCTCGTTGCTCCAACCCGCCCACGCTTCTTTCAACGACCACTCGTGAAATGGTTATCCGCTATGGTTTAGAAGTCGCAGGGAATATCTCTCTGTTAAACGACACGATTCTTCCCTTTTTTAGCTTCCTTTTCGTTTTCTCCTTCTTTTCTTCAATTTCTTTCTTTTTTTTTTTTTTTTTCATTGTGTCGATGCGCTTGAATTGTGGACTCTGGCAGATCGTCTTCAGGACGCGTGGGATGTCTGTAATGGAATGGTTGGGTTGTTGGAAGAGTAAGGTAGGTGTAGCACGAGAAAGTTTTCAATCAAGTTGACAGAGTATATGGAAGCGACGATCGGGAGAGCGATTCGAATTTAACGCAGTGAAATTTTATTAGTTGTAGATTTTAATATCAAGTATAGAGTATTATAAATGTTGCTAACTCGTCGTATGTCAGAATAAATAATCTTCGCACGAAATTTACTTTTGTATCGCAAAACTCGATATGTTACTTAACTTCGTGCAAATCCTATCGATCATTTGCCAACAAAATTTCCAATACATTATCATAATCGTAAACCATCCTAAAGAATAACGCATACGGTTGATAGAGCTGGAGCGAAATAATTATCGTCTGTTATTGCTTACTCATCAGTAGTAAAAATAAACGAAACGGGTAATTAGAAAGACGGGTTGGCTGAAGGGTGCGTAGAACAAACGAGCATCTTCTATCTTAGCGATTCGACGATAAAATTGTTTTTCCAGTGCCGGTGGACAGTGAGAAACGCGTGCTAAGTGGCCAGATGCCTATCACGGTCCAAGGCTGCTCCCGTGTCAGCGTTGCGTGAAACTCGGTCGGGCGTTTATCTTCGTTTCCTCGAAAGAATTCTTCGTAGCTGCATAATAAACTGTCTCTCTGTGCGCGCTTCTGTTTCCGTCTTTTTCCATTGCCTCGTAAACATGGCAAATAAAACAATAATATTATGGAGCCGAGCCAAGCGAAACTGCCTCGCCTCTCTGTTCTTTTCTACGCTTCTTCTCCTCCTCCATCTGTGTCTGCTATACTCTTCCGCTTCGTTTCCTAGCGCGCATTCCACGTACCACGCACCCAGCTTTATTATCGAATAATTTTGGAAATCAGCCAACGCGGAATATTATGTTAACTACTACCGTCCCTTCTTTTCGCCGTATTTGGCGTCTTTGGTCGTTCGATTGTAGATAACAGACAACTAGGATTTCTTAGATTTCATGTTTATGAGTGATTTTGGACGACGTTGGTGATGGTATTGGTGTTTCTGATAAACTGAAGCTTCAGATAAATTGTTAAAGGTTTAGAATGTCGAGCGTGTTATGGAATTTGGAGCTTGTCGCTGGAATTTTTCCTAGTTCCGAAGATGGTTGCAAAGCGATCGAAAATACTTGACACGTTCCACGAGAAAATCATGTAGTTTGAGAATATATCATAAATTATTTATATCATAAACGATTCTGATCATAAAATCTTGCGATTTTGGTCACCCTAATTTGCAAACGAATATTCTCTGCAACGCGATAGAGATAGAATTATATTTTCTAAAAACTCCGAGTGGTTTTCCTTTCAATATGAAAAAGAAGAGTATTTTCGACGCATCTTTTGCCATTCCACATTATCTATTCGATACAGATAAATCGCGGATAATAATTTCTCTTTTATTACATTCATGCACAGCATTAATCTGGTGTCGATGAACGCCCTGTTAATGTATTAACGAATAATCAAATGTATTCGATTAATGTGTTTAAAAATATATGATTCCATTTATGAAACAACAGATTCAATGTTCATACATTCCCTACATTCGCAACAAAATTAACGATATTAAATTATGTTTCCCTTGAAATTATTCGACCTTCGCCTGAAACATTTTTCAATATCATTCATAGCTTTCAACATATCTACATGTATAATAATATAAATAATATAAAATACTTAAAAATAAAAAAATATCACTGACACTGACACTTATCACATACAGGCTAATATTTAAAACAAATCGAAAGAATTTCAAGCCATATATCAAGCACAATCATGGAAAGCGTAATCTGAAAATCGATGAATTCAGGAAGTTCATACATAATAAAGGATGGTTGTGAAATATACGTAACGTAGAAAGCGAATAGAAGGTCGATTGCATCCTTCACCTCCGGAAAAAGCCGGGGTATCTATCTATCGACAAGTGTGGCTCGTCTTCACTGGAACTTGCCTATCGATCACTTTGTCTGCCCTATCGTCGTGTTCTACTACTGCGACACTCGCTACCCTCAGCCCTATCGCGGTTGCTATCTTTCCCGGTGCCAGCATCGCTATAACCAGTGCAGACAGATACCGTCCTGGCTCGTATGTCACTATTACCAACGCCATTTCTCTTTTTGACTCTCCTTGCACCTAGTCCGCCTCTTTCGACCGCTATCGAACAGCCAGACAAACCGGGTAATTCTGTTTTTCCTTCGTGAACCGACCGACTCGAATAGATCAAAGTGCTATCGACGAGGGTAATGTAATGTGTAACGAGAGGAGAGGTGAAGGGAGGGGAACAGGGAGGGCCCGTCTAGGCTGAAAGAAATCGGTTGTGAGCGTTTTGATAACAGGTAGTAAGCAATATCGGTGGTACTTACCAAATTACTTCCATACCAAATTGTACTATCAAATTTATCCAAATGACGGATTTTATATGTTATTTTTGTATAACTACCAAAAATACGTAGGTAGTTTGTGCAAAAATAATTGTAAAAAGTTGCAATAGAATTTCAGGTTCGAACTTTCGAGATTTTAGTATTTTACAATGGAGATTGAAGTTTTGTAAATTTTACAAATTCGAGCTCCGCGTAATTAAGAATTTCGATCTTTTGAAGAATTTGCTGATAAAATTATACTTGTCTGAACTTTTTAAATATTTTACGTCTCGCTCTTCCAAATTTCCCACTTTTCGATCTTTTACGATGGAAATTATAATCCTGCAAACCTCGCATACTCGAATCTTCAAATTTCCTGCGTCCTATTTTTCTAAATTTTTCAAATTCTGATTATTTATCAACATTAAAATATACAGATAAATATATATACAGATATATATCAAAATATAGATTTAAAAATATCGGCAACACAAAGAGGAATTACTGTCGCGTATCTAAAATCAAACAATGCGAATTCTTCCATTTGTTTTAAACAGGCAACGTTTGTTAGTAGCGATTTAACTCTTGTCAGGATTATGGCACAGCGACAAAACGTACACGCGAAATAGAAAATTACTTATAGCTATGTTGCAAGGGTAGTACAATTTCTACGCACAAATAGACAGAAAGCTGAAACAAAGGAAAGATAATCGGATAAAACTTCAATTTGATGAGATTCTTAACGTATAGCGAGAGCAACAGTATTTTCGTGGAATTTGCTTTAAAATCCAACTTTGAGGGGAAAGAAAGGGAAAAAAGAGAAGATCGTTAGAAAAAACATTATCGTCCGCGGAGTTTCCATTCGCGCAAGGAATTCGTTTGCGCATGCATAGATAGGGGCGACATTCGGTGCTTCAACCCCTGGGCCGTTACTTCGAGGCGAAATATTAATTATAACTTTCTTTATTAAAGAGCTGTATAGTTAACGACAATGTTTGAGTTTATTATGACAACGCCAGAAGATGATTTACTCGATCGATCCACGACGCTGGATTTTACCAGCGCTGGTAGAGAAACTTACAGCCACCGCGAGTGGCGCCGGCGATAAATTAAACTATGGGATGATGAAAAGCTGACCGAACCGCTCAGAATCCTTTGAAGTAATCATTGAAAAATTGAAGATTCTTGAAAACTTCTTCTTGGAAAATATATTTTTAATACTTTTTCTTTAGTTTTTTAGCCTGCAAGGAGGTGCGAAGAAAAATTCTGACCGTTTGTGAAATGTACTTTAAATAAAACAATAAAACACGACAAAGTGTAGCTTCATTTTATAAACGAACATATTCTTGTTAAATTAAATAACATTAAATTGGATCCAATAATTATTGTTCTTTTTAAGTGCTGAATTTTTGCAGTTAGCATAAAATTAGTCTGGACCAAGAAACGATATCAAAACGTAGTCGTAGAGCCACTATCGCACTAACATCACGTAGCAATCTCGTGTGATCAGATTAGGTTTTAATTAACAAGGAGCAGCCCAACCTGTCTTTAACTCCTAAGGGTTATGGAATCCTCGAAGTTATTCGAGAATAATGAAGAACCTTGGATGGAAAAGAGATTTAACCGGCCTTCTATGAGATACTTTTAAAAAGAATCTACGCCTCACTGGGTAGCCTATTTCAACCCCTGAATGTAATCTGAATTATAGTTAGGAAAGAAGTGGTTACTCGATATCCATCAAAACAGAGAGATTTGTCTTCCAAATTATTAATAGTCTGCGGATTTTTATGTACCCAATTTGTTCCAAAATTCACAGAATATTTCTTCGGTTATAAAATTAGAAATTCGCGTAAAAAAGCGATCTGATTATTAATCATTGCGTCGTTTGTTCTATTTAGAATTTCCTGTTCACTGCGGAAGTAGGAAATGACTGCGACCTATTTTCGCTCGGGATGAGCTCTTTTTTTTTTAAGGGGCGAAAGCCTACTTAACGGAGCGCATAAATTCCCGGAACTAGTTAGTACACGTCCCGATATCTTCCCGAAGGAGTTTACGACGAGTAATAAACTTGCAACGCCTACAGGTTCTGCAAACACGAGTCGATTTAATAGTACGGAAAGATTCTTTCCCTTCCAGAGGAATCGTGACGTTGCATCCACTGTAACAAGCAGTAAAAGGAACAAGAAAGGTTCAGAAACGGTGTCATCGGAACACGAACGTTAAAGTTTATTATCCTCCATTAGGATAGTATCAGTAGAATGAACCAGTCAGATCAGACTGATTCTTCCTAAACATTTTCAAGTATTTTCGAGATAATATTTAAATTATTGTTAGAGTTACGTGCCAACTAATTAGCGCACGAAGGTTTAAAGAGCTAAGTGCTTAATTACACTTACGGTTTGGAGTCACGCGTCATTCCGCACCGACTAATTAGTGCACGCGCACAAAAATTTAAAAGCGTAATTGCTAATGCAATTTGTGGAAATAAAATTAATCTCGAATTTTTTAGACTACAAAGTTGCTTGTGTTGCAAACAATGTTTCGAATAGAAGTGGACATTTTTACGAATGTGAGTCATGAAGTTTTAAATGTTGAAAGTGAAATACGTGGTTGAAATTAGAGTTTTAGGCGAGCGCGACCGATTATTCTCTACGAATACTTACGAAATTTATCAGAAATGATGAATACGTAATAATTACATAGGATCTCTAAACGTATATGTAATGTTTTCAAAGAAATTAAAAAAATGTTGTTTTCGTATAAAATAAAAAACTAAAACAAGCGTAATATCTCTTTCGAAAGGATCTCGTCGTACGAACAATACGATACGAGATATCTTATTTATAGATATAAAGGGATTAGAGATAGAATGATAAAAATTTTATTATACACAACATACAACTGTCTTTAGCATTATATCTATTGGAATATCGTGGAAGAATCAAGCTTGATCAATTCTCAGACTTCTGGCTGGCAAGGGTGGATAGTTTTCTTCTTATCCAGCAAGGACCAACTTCTCAGCAAATATATTCTGTATTCGCAACAATATTTATATATTAGAATATATAAGTGCGTTGTATTTCACTTTCTTTCTAAATACTAGATTTCGTACGCAATGATCTTACAATAAAATACAGAATAAACTAACGAGATTCAAGTTGCTAGAAGCTGAAGCATTTAATTATATTATTTCTCCTTCCTAAATGAATTTTAAACACGACCATGTCACGATAAAATACAAAACAAGCTAATAAAATTTCAAGCTTCCATAGAAATAACATATTTCGTTCCATTTTACTTCCTTTCGCCAATAAATACTAAAACCTTTACCTTTCTGTTAAAAATAGCTACCAGATTCTAAATGGCACAAAATTCTTCGCGATAAAAAGGAAAAAGGTGAAATAGCCAAAGAATAAAGAAAAGGTGGTGAAGAATTCGAAAACGATGTCACCAGAGCGCGATCGTTAAATTGCTCTGTTATCCCGGTGGCAGGCGAAGTTTTCTCTATTAATATAGCCGATTGACGGCGGCGAAACGAGCGACACCGAGTTGGAAAAAGGGAGCAATGACGGGAGGACAATCGAGAGGAAGAATGAAAATACATTGGCGCGTGGCCGTGCAGTTGCAGCCGTGGAGGCGGCCACGGGTAATTGAGTCGCGCGAATCGCCGAGAATTGATTACGTAGCCACGTATCTGTCTCTCTTCTTTTTCTTCTGTCCTCATCATTCTGTCCTTTTTCCTTCAACGCGGATCTCGATGGGAAAGTGGAAGCCTATCTCGTTTGCTTTTTCTCTCTGTCCATCCAGTTGCCGGTGCACACTGTCTCCGCAAATCTTTGTGACATTTTCATTAACCCGCTACAGAGAATGCTCGAAGAACGACTGCGTGAAAGAGGATAAAAGGGGAAGAAAGATGACAGAGATAGAGCGGGTTAAAAGGAAAAAAGGGAAAGCTGCAAACTCCCGCATAGAATAATTAAATACGCTCTCGCGGAAATTCATATTTACACTCGAATCCATTATACGCGGCAGCTTCCACGCTTCTCTCCCTTTCTCCCCTTTCACCGCTACAGCTTTTCGAAGCTTCCGCGCGCGCCATATCTCGCGGTCAACGTCTTCGTTTGTTCTCTCGCTCTCCGTTACCGTTCGCTCGCACGACTGTAATTGGAACACGGCCGCGGAAAACGGGACGACATCAGCCGCGACTCCTTTAAAATTAACCATATACCGTTTATATCTCGGAACGAGCCGAGTAATGGCCGTCTAAACGGCCGGCTGAAAAGCAGACCTGTTGAAACACCAGTGTACCACTGCGCCAGAGACATCGTGTTCGTTTGTTTGCCGAAACTAATACGATGCGATGGATGTTAATTATTTCTTGGAAAAACGACGCGATGCGATGCAACAGTGGACCTGAGTGTGTTTAGCGAATGTGAAAACAGAGAGAAACGTCCAACACCTTGGAAACTGTTTAGAATGAAGAAATAAACGAAGGTTCCCTTTCCAAAAGAAGGAAGAAAGATATGACACGTACATTCTCGTGGGTATACGTACTTTAATAATTAAAAAGAAATATTGTAATACAAGATAGCTAAAAGGTCCAAAGATATACTTGATAAAGTTTTGTAAAAATCAAATATACGTATGTTAAGGTAAACAATATTTTGATATCTTTACTATTTTACCATTCCTACAAGCAATATATTTAAAGTGACGAAGAAGTTCAGAAAATGCGCGTTTAATTAAAATTAAATAAAAGGACAATTTTGATTGTGTGAACTCAACTGATAATGTGGTGAATTTTGAAACTGTTCTGCTGTAAAAATAGATACGTAGATTTTTAACGAATAAGAGAAACAAATGAATTATTCTTAGAAATATTTGGAAATTTTAAAGTGAGATGGGAAGATAATAAATGCGTTTGCATGCATGAAATTATTTTGGAAATTTTTAGGATAAATTAAAGGAAGAATAAATTAAAATGAGTAGATCTACAGACACTCTCATTTAGGAATGCTCTGTAGAAATGTTTGAGAATTACGAAATAGAATAAAATACATAGAATATCTGATGAATTTCCTTGCGCTAGCAAATATTCGTTAAAAGTATTTGAGAACTGCGAACTGAGATAAAATGTATAAGAGGTATTTAATAAATCCGTCCATTCGCGAATTTATCTTGAAAATAGTAAGGGAGTAAATTAAAACAGGTACAATATCTAGTAAATATTAAGATGTATTTGAATATGTTTTGTATAAATATTCAGAATAAAATACATAAAATTATGAGAACCTTGAAATAGCGTAAAATACATAAGAGGTATTTCTATTGGACATTCTCTTCGAAAACATCTAAACTTAAGAAGAAATTTAATAATTATTATTAATTATCTAATAAAAAAAGAAATATTAGAAAATTAGAAATAACTCAAAGTCTTTCTTGGAAATATTGGAGTGAGATGAAAGAAAATGACTGAGTCGAAACGTATGCTCATTGTTATAAAGTCTCATATTTTTGTTTCAACGGTTATTCCGCGTGTTTCTGATTTTTCAAATGTTCGAAATATGAAAGAAGTATCATACAAGGAATTTCTTTGAAATTCAATGCCTAGGAAAAGTGCTTTTCCTACGAACCTACGAAAGAAACTCAATTTAACGCGTTCGTCGGTCAAATTGACACAGCCCTTTTTAATAAAACGTCGCAACGAATTCAACATAATATTACGAGAATCTCAAGAATACCATAATGAGAGAATGGTACTTCATAAGGGAAAGAATTTAATGTAGCTCCGGTAGCTACGTACGCGTAATATGAATCTAAAACGCGAAATATATGTGTATAACTTGTGCGACAACCAGAACGCATTTTATATGATTTAATTTCCTTTCTCTGGTTTCTTCAACCGTGTGCAGAATTCGCGTTCTTTCGAGTTCCAAACGTTAACGGCGAGCTAACGCGAGATATTTATGTGATCCAAATGCAACAATTACGGTGCTAAGCTAATTATATACGAAGCATGCGAAGATATTCCAATTTTACGTGAAACGAAGGAAATATTCGACAAATTCGTTTAATAAATAGAAAATAAATAATTAAAGAAGCAAAATATCCAACAGCGTGAGTAAGGTAGAATAAAATAAATTTATTATAATATCGTTTATTATAAAGTCGACAAATTAGGAGTTTTAATTCTTACTGTAAAAGTAATCCGATCTCTTTGGATTTACGCGAAATTCTACAATTTATAAATTATTACCACCGCAAATTTGTTGTTAAAAATAGAAATACAGCGGCTATTGTAGCCCGTAAAAGGCGTACGTTAAATTGCACTAAACTACTTTGGGATAATTGCTTCACGCATATCAGATAATTACGCCACTCGAGTCTATGACCTTATTAATGTCATTCGCGAATATTCAGGGACTATTCCTGAATCGATATCGAGAACGATTTCGAGGACAATTCGCGAGATTCTATGCACTTCTCCGTAAAGTGCATTTCAAACGATATTACCACCAATTCACTGTCATCATTTGCCAAATTAATACTTCATTAGTAGTTTCACAGTCATTCCGAACTTACTCTTCAATTAAGAAACGTACTGATATTGGTTTACCCTGCTTAATACTATTTTCAATTTAAAGTCTTTTCAATTTAAATAATATCTTCTTTCATTCTTAAGTTCCCTTTTTGAGCTGATATGAAAAACTTAATGTTCTCATACAAATGCTTCGGCAATTTTATTATCCCTCCTTTAATCTGGATAATGATTATTCTCTTTATTCATTAGTGAAGATTTTTAAATTTAAGTAATACCTCCTTTCATTCTTAAATTCTCCTTTTAAACTCTGAAGGATACTGGTGATTAATTTAAGTACCATTCCGAAGAATAAAGAAATATAATGAGTGCACATAACCACGTATAGTGCATACAGTTCTTTTCATTAGTTTCGTTTTAAATGCTACAAGAATTTTATTATTAGAAAATTTCTGACCTAAATGCCATTACGTAGAAATATTTATGCAGAAACGAAATTACGAAAAAATGTAAAATAAGAATATGTAAAATAATATATAGAAAATAATAGAATCATTATATTGAAATATCGCAGAATTTCTAGCGATGTTATCTACAAACATTCAGTCAGGTATCGCTGATGGACATTATTTGCAATGTAATGTTCCAAAGATGTACAGTTTTGTACCGTTTTTCTTGAAAATGATTATAACCACAGCTCAATATGTTCTTCTTTGACTAAGGTGTTTGTAACGATATCTCCTTTCTCAAGGAGAAAGGAGATATTGCACGAGGTGGTTTCGTGGAAGCAAATTGCAGTTTCCTATCGCGCTGGAACAGCAACGCGAGAAGACACGTAATGCTTTCCATCGTTTCTTTTCTATTCCTGTGCTTTGTTCGGGCGTGCGTCGTTGAGATCGTCGAAAAGGAAGTGTGGAAATATTGAAGCCATTCGTGAATGCATTTGCCGCGTTAGATAAGCGTCGTACGAACGCGAAATGTCTCCTCATGTCTTTCGTCTAAATCGAAAACTAGAGTATCTAACATAAATCGTCGCAAAAAGCTAACTATAAAACTTGACAAATTTGTTTTAATTAAAAGATTTCAGAAATAATATTTTAATGAACGTACACGTTCGACGTCTTAACTATGTTATATGTCACTTACAAATAGACAAGACTACGAATATTATTAACATTTCAAATATATCAAACAAGAAAATAAAATCATAATGCAAATATAAACTTTTATTTCAATCATCTGTAAAAACTACGTAGAATCTATTAAACATTTCTTTTTACGGTTTTAGTTGTGGTATCGAGTCATGATAATTTCATAGAATACTTCATCCCAAATTGTACCACTGTTAGCACATATATGTATGTGCTAATACATTATATACCACAGAAAAGGCAGCAAAATCAAGCACTAAATTTGTTCTTGCACGAAACAAATATTTCTGCGCTCTACAATTCTCCGTATCAATCATTCGCAACAAAAACGAGTAGAAATCCCAGCCTTGCTCACGAAACTCACACGACACGTATCCGTGTTTCATTAAGCACGCGCACGCCACTTCGCCGCGCATATTATATTTCCGCTCGTTTAACGTCCGCGTACGTCTAATTGGAAAAAATTATTCCATTTAGCCGGCTCGTTCGATACGGACGGGACTAATAAAAATTCATCGTCGCGTACGCGCACTTTGCTAAATTGCCGCCTCTCTCACCCTTCCCTCGCCCGACTCTCTCTGTTTCACCCCCTGGCGTGTGCAGGCGTGCGTGTACGCGTTCCGCGTGGCGAATGCGACGCGTCGCAACGCATAATAGAAACCATGGATGTCATAGAGAAAGCTGAAACATGGAGATAGAGGAAAAGAGAGAGAGAGAGAGAGAGAGAGAGAGAGAGATTCGTGGTCGAATTTCAGCCGTCTCGATCAATTTACTTCTCGCTCGCGGCTGCATATCAATGCAGCACGGCATCGTGCACCCGTCACAGGCGAAATCGTCCGACGAAACGCTCGTGTAATTAGGTATTCCTGCCGATGTACGTCTCGCGGGAACGTTTATGATTTAAATTCTATTAATGCGTTCACCCACGCGGATGAAAGGAACGCTGTTCTCTTCTGCAGATTTATGGATTTTTATGTTTTTCAGAGAATTCTCGTGTTGGAACGATTGGAACGTGAACCTGAAGATTCTCAAGGATATCGTGGTGGTACTGATTTTGATAGTTTGCTATGAAGTTTGATATTTCAAATACGTTTTGGTAATATGTAACTCTTTTTGAGAAAAGATATATTTATATATTCGTAATTATCAAAAATACATCCATCAAACATATTCTATGTACATTTCAATCTGAAGAATCCAAAGCTGTTCATGTTTGTAAAACACAATAATATTCTTCTAAATATCTACTCATTTACTCGGTCAAACTACTCGAAATTGCGATACTGTTGGTTGTTAGGAAAAATATATTCGTATATTCGTAACGACATAATTATCAAAGGTACATTCATCAAACGTATTCTAAATCGATCTAAAGCATTCAAAGTTTGGTGATGTCACGACGAGGATTCAACGAATATGATGGATCACCCAAGTTCTCCGGATGCTCCATTAATCCACGGTGAGAAGATACGGCTTAAAACTCGCCGCAATATTTTTCCGTGGATGTGCTGCGGGCACTGGGAAAAATCGCTCTCGTCCGGCGTAGAAAAATTAACGCCACGCTGTAACTCTCGCGATTTGTCTCGCGCGGACGTTCCAAGCGATTGTTCCGTGCCGGTTGCGATGGAACGAGCGTCGTTACCGTATCGTTTCTCGTACGGCGACGATCCAGCCGTCCGTGGAAACGCTCGTTTTCCAGAAACTTTATCGCGGACGTCCGCCGCCGGAAGAACGGCCCCCGTTGCGCTTGAAAGAGGAACGATGCTCGCAATTGCAACACGGTTTTTGAATGAATGGATCTTGCTCGCCAAATAGCATCAATGGTAAGAGGCTGGAAAAACTGTTACTTCTAGCATCAAAGTAATTTCGTGAAATTCATTCTGGAAGTTTTGAGATTGCAAGAAATTGTTTCGTCGGTTTGTGACACTGGCAACCAGACTTGAAACTTTTGACAGTGAAGGTTTTAAATATACATCAGTGTACTTTGCAATTGTTATTCAGATATTATGTTATTCAGTGTTGTTAATTTTATATTATTTTAAGTTTCATTTATTAAAAACATCGATCTGCAACCCAACATTTCTACGGTAGGTGTGTGACTAAATGGGATAGAATAGTATATGTGGTTTCAAATTAATGTTTATACTTCTTAATGGAAAAAACTATGTCAGTGCTAGGTGCTAGTTTGTTAGTCAAATTTAGTTTTAACGAAGCAAAGAGGCAACGAGTGTTTAAAAGCTAATGAACAAATTTTGAAAAATTATACTCGGAATACACTTGGTTTGAAACGAATAATCTAAAATTAGAAGGAACGCGAATCAAGCAAACGTAAAACCCTTCCAACTTTGCAATATTTCAAACGTTGTTTATTTAATCAGTTTTCTCTTTCGATAAAATCATATTCGCTTGCACATTAAAAATATCCAATTATTTCCAATATTGAACTTTCCAAGAATTATTTACATGTATGATACAGCATGTAATAATACGAAATCAAAACTTTCCCAATTATCATCCCAATTCTATAAATTTTCGCGATACCTGTTTCTGCTTATTTTACCTCTCGTCAATTGAGAACAACGAAATGATAAATTGGATCATTCAACTCCAAAACAAAATAACTTCACGATGAAACATCTATTCCCGTATTAAATACACACTCCCAAAAATTATTCGCAAATCACGAGGGTATGTGGTAATTATTCAAAATTTCGAAATTACTACTTTTATTTCTCTCGTCCTTTTTTCCCTCTTTTTTCGCTCGAATGTGCGGAATTCCAATTTCCCTTCATTCAGTTTTATAAATCTTCATTTTAATTATAAGTCAACATATCCATACCAACACGAAGAAAATTATTAATATATTTGATGAAAAATTTTGGCAAAATTGCTACACCTTTTTTTACGTTATAACATAGCATGAAATTGTTGTAAAATTACATTGTTATATATGTTATGATAAAATTACTATTGCAAGATTAGCAAATCTTTTAAATATATTAGAATATAGTTCAATAAAATAGAATACTCAGCGCACACGAGCATTCGAAAAGTAAGCTTAACTAACGTCGTTCTTCGCCACCATGTAGCATTCCCTTCGTACACACTAACCAGCGACCTTACTATTGCAAATTGCCATCCGGACGTTTTTATTTGGCCATTCTCTCCCCGTGTAGAGCTCGTCCTTCCCATTCTCTCGCAACCTAATCGGCGAGAGCCGTTCCGGGCTAACGTTACGTTCCCGGATTAAATTTCTACGGGGTGCTTTTCGAGCGACCGGCGTTTCTCTCGCGCTAACACTTCTCTACACGCCTTACATCGTTCTGGCGCACGCTACCATAGTATTCTCTACTTGCTGACATTCTGAGCGTGTTTTACCCGTTCTTCTCGTCGTGGATGTTTAAGTTTCTTCAGCAAAATAGCATTGTATAGGAGTAAAGTTGAAGAGGGTGATTTTATGACGAATGCCATGGACCAAGAAAAATATTTTGCTGATAGTTATTAATTATGTGTATCATGGAATTTGTAACCTTTTCGTACATTTCGAGGCTGAAGGGTAGGATGAATCATTTTAAATAACATTGACGATAACGACGATGATAAATGTAAAGAAAAATATATTCATCTTAATAAATAATTCTCTGTGTCTTGCAAATTACAAAAATTACTGTTCCTAGCGAATTTTCAAGAAAGATTTGGATAGCTAATACATCAAGACTATAAAAATACGTCGTAACGTCTCTGATCCTTACAATGTTGAATTACATCTGTAAAATGTCTTGTCCTTTGTTATAAGAAACAGCTAAGAAGATCAAACTTCCTCAAACTCCCCTTAAAAGTACAAAATACGTTCTACCTTCCAAAATATTCTATAAAAAAGAAAATGTTCATCGACGAAAGTAATATTATTTCATTTCAAAGAATTTCAAGAAACTGAAAATCTTCCAGACACGAGTTCCATTCGACTATAACGCGTCAAATCATGCTTCTTTTTAAAAAGGGAATCTACGGTATGTCCGTTCACGGATCCACGCGTACAGCGAGTAAGAAGAAGCGAGAGAGAAAGGAAGTCAGCTAGGCGGCACTTATTTCAATACTCCGCCACTTTTAGCCCGGAAGCGATGTAGTAGTGACAATTCGCGTGGCTTTGAGGGTGCTGTCGGATACCTGCCACTCGCTTTTGCCACGATTATTAAAATGCACTTCATCCAACCTCCGTCTCTTATCTCGGTCCTTTTCTTATATCCAGCAGACTGGTTTTGCTCCTCCTTTGCACGTCCTCTTTACCCTTTCTCCTGCCGCTGTTCCTTCTTCTTGCCGCGGAGTCGGCAGTTCTTTCAGCTATTTACTCGTTACACCAGGACTACGGGAAAAAAGGTAGAATCCCTTGGCGAAAGCATGTGACGCAGCTACGAGGATAGACGGTAGGAAAGAGAGGAGAAAACTACTACAGGCTGCACTTTCCGTGAGCTTGCTCTTCTTTCTCCCATTCCACCGCCACGTTTCGTCGTACATTGTAAAGGACACTTTCAATTTAAGTTCGTCTTTCGCGAGCTTTTCGCCAGACTTGTCCCGGAACGATCAAAGAAAGCCCTTTTCTGTATTGATTAACTCTATGGTCTTACAAGGATGAACCACTGTGGGATTCTCTGCGCTCTACGTCGTTGAATCTCGAAGCTGGAAAATTGATACGGTATCCGCGTTGCAATCAGCACAGGATAACGTGATACGGGGCTAATTGTTTCGGGGATGAATTATTTGAACACTGTGAGAAATATAGAGAACAGTGCTGTTAGAAGTAAATTGTGGATAAATAGACAGCTAAAGGATAGGAAAAAATGGCCTGTTCGAGAATTCTATCCAGGAATATTGTATATAGAAAATACAAATTTTGGTTTATTCTAAGGAAGAGAAATATCGCAACTCTTGACTGAATTTAACTTTCAATAAACAATACCGATCGATCGATGATGCGTTAAGTATTACTAGGAAACTGTAGAAGATTCTTACTCTGAAAAATCCTGTATTTCTATACGAAATTCTGTATTTTATAAATTTTTTTAGTAAACGAAATTTATGTTGTCTTCGAGAAACCTATGCGATTGACGCATGGTCGGCATTTCCGCGTGTAAAGCGAAATAATTTCAACGGCCCATTTGCTTCATCCTTGGTGGAATTATTAATTTCATTCTCACACCAAAGGGAACAATATATTACGAGTTGCATATATTATTTCGCTGCCAGTGCATTTCATAATATTTATCGTCACGAAGAATAGTACGTGTTTTCAGCAGGCTATTTTTTATTTTTCCCTCAGTTTCTCGACCGTGGAAAAATAACGATCCGAGTGTGCGTAATGCGATCGCAAGTATGGCGATGATGTACGGGCGCACGTCTATAAATTTCAGCCCCGTCGAAAAATATTTTATACATTAACAGACGACGAACTGCATCAAAGCTGAAAAACACGCGCGTTCAGTTATTTTTATCAATCATGTGCGATTTTCCACATGACACGTGATTTTTTATGTCGAGCTCCTTTTTCTCTTTAAACAACCAGAATTACAAGTTTCGTGTGTCAACGACATCGAAGTCCAGCCCTAAAACAGACTCCAGTGTATAGCGCAAACATCGACGGACATATTTTTTCGTAACCTATCATACAGCGAGAACATCTGCAAGGTTTCATTTGATAAAATATCGAGCGTTTGACATAATCGACAAATTTACGTTGCTTCGACATAAAATTAAAACATTGACAGGGGCGAGCGAACTATCGCAACAAATTTAAACAATCGACGCAATCGTAGCCGGGCTCGAGAACGAAGGCGTTTTCCACGTTAAAAAAAAGAAAAAAAAACGGCGATAAAAGTTAATAAATGTCACGTGATCGACGGGAAACCAATACGTAAAGCAGACTCGCGAACGGTGCCCGGAAATACGACTATACGTCTGCCTCTCTCTGTATTGGTATATAGATATTATGTACACGTATATACGCGTACTCCAAAGTATTCGATATCCAATAACTCGCTTCATAATTACAAATCGATACTTCGGAGCTCGCTCTCTGGAATAAAGTCTCCGCATCAACCCCTTCTCCACCCCCGATTTCCTTTATTACAAATTTACTCGTTCCAGGGTAATTCCGCTGGAAGAAACTTAACTGACCGAGCCATTGTGACACACGGCCGTTTCCACCGTTGTAATTCGACCAAATATTCCAACGGGCGTAGGCAAATTTTATATCGTAACGTGTGCTGGTAATAACGATACGTTCGTGAGAAATGAATGCCTATATTGGAAGAAAAAAGAGGTCTCGCAGAATGGTTAATCGATAGCCGACGTGAAAGCAAGTTTCCAGAAGCGATTATGGAAAACCTTTCATCCTTTCGCACTCGAAAAAAAAATTTTTTTTTTCTATATAAGAGACAAATTTGAGTTATAATAAGAATTATAGAAAAATATATACAGAATAGTTTCCAGATGAAAAAGGATTTTCTTACGAAGATTCGACTATTGTAACTTTTGAAATAATCCCTTTTATTTTAATATCTTCTAACAAACTCTAAATATTTACTAGAATTATTTATTAACAACTGTCAATCAATTCTTATACCAATCGTCGATTTTATTTCACCCGCCACTGTTCTGTCTATCGATTCTCAATTTCCGATTTCCCATAATGCCACTCTTTTATTAAATCTTTCTTTCCACATTTAAAATCCTTTCTGCGAGCTAGTCTACACTTTCCACCGACGAACAAATGAAAACAGAGCCCCACAAAACCAGCTTACGCCTATACCATCCATTCTTTTCTCATTCCATTCTTCCCACACCAGCAAAGAACTTTCGTTTAAAAATCCGTACGATCGTATTCGAGCGTGTGTGTGTACGCGCATGCGTATGTATGTATGATACCGCGCACACATTCACAGCTAACACCTGTGCCTGTGGACGGCTCGTTGGATGTCGGAGACGGTGAAATCGTATTACTAGTGCATTGTGGGAGCTGAATAGCCCGCATTAGAGCCAACGAGGTTGTACCATCGACCTTCCTCTCCCGTTTCCCACTCTATCTGTCTCCCTCTCTCTTTCTTTCTCTGTTGATCCCACTCACACTTTCCACGATCTCTCCGTATCATTACGCCGACATCGCCTCCTTCCTCTTCAACCTTCTCCGGCGTTCCTTCCGTCCTCCCTGGAACCCCTGCATTCCGACACCCACGACTACCTTGTTCACGAACGAGCATTCTACGACGCTGTTTACGAACGAGAAGCGAGATAGGAAACGCGAGGCCAGGAGAATTCCGGAAGTTTATGGATTACGAGGCGAATTAACGCTCGGAAGATCGTACAAGCTTCGACTAAATCGATAAAAGAAAGGACTATATCCAAGCAGTCTTTGATTGTTGAAAATTATTAAACTGCGGATGTTTATGTTAATTCATATTTTTCAAATTATTAGTAAGAAATGATATCTACGCTTATTTCGTCCGATAAGATTTACAACGCATTCTATGCGTTTTTCATCGTTGAATTTCATACATTAGGTTGTCCGAAAAGTGTCTTTCTTTCGCAAAGTGTCTTTTTTTACAACATTGCACCTTCGTACAAACGTGAAACCAAGTCTGCGAAATGTCACGGTGTTTATCTCAACAGAACAAAATGGATCGTACGTAATTCGACAAAATATAAAACAAGAAACATTGTACGTCTATTATTTCCTCATAAAACGATAGAAACTTTTCGGACAACCTAATAAATGCGTGAACATTCGCAAGTATAGAAATAAAGTGTCGGGATGATGAACTAATTCCTTCTATCTCCTAGACAACGGTAAATGAAAAGTGATGGGCAAATACAAATAAAATTAACTAATCCAAAAGATTGTTTGCCATTAATTTCCTTTCCAAGGATGATCTTAATAAAAGATATATAATCAATTTCGTCAAAAGCTTGAGTAAATTCTAGAAGAAGAACTAGCTGATTCTACTACTTAATGTTCGTCAGCCAACGAAAGTTCCCAAATTCGTAAGATCAAATCCACAAAAATCATAACCAAAACGTTCAACCCTATTCGTCAATGATCGAAACCTCGTTCCTCACCAACGATCGTTACCTGCTCTTCTTCCCATCGAAACGCAAAAACTAAAACCCAAGGTCCCTCCATTCACTGCAGCAGAACTCGTTAAACACGTCGCTAAAACGCGAACCGCGTCGCTGAAAATTTCTATGTTCGAAAGTTGGGCCACGCAAACGCGAGACCGTGCTCTCACCCGCAACCAGTTTCGCCGCTCGTACTCGTTTACCACTCTTGTTCGAAGTTCATCTATTAGCGACGAGGCGGCATAGAGGCATAGACGCGAGAACCGAACTTTCTCCGAAATACTCGCTCCATTCGTCGTAACAATCTCGGCCGGTTCCTAGCGACGCGACAGCTGCGTCGATGGGAACGATCCCGCCTCTCATTACGCCCGAGCTTTTACGAGCTTCTCGAACAGCCGGTGAAAGACAGACAAAGACAGAGGAAACGGAGCGAGGCCCTGTGAGTGGTAGTTTCAGAGATTGGATAAGGAATCCATAAGTTCTGACGTAATCTCGACGCGTTTGAGAATAGAACTCGGTCTCGGAGGACCAGCCCCAGTGATCTTCTCGCTGCGACGTCGTTCGACGACGTAAAAGTCTTGGACCAGAGAGAAAGAACGTTGTAACCGGGCCATTTATGTCAACCACGTACTAGAACTCTGTATACGAATTGGTGGGGGATGGCAAGTATTTTATTGAGTTCATGCATATAGTAGCAGGCCGTTCATTCTTTTCACCACCTATGTTTCTTCATTTTTGTGTATAAATATACAAAATATTATATTCACATTTTTATATTATTACATTTTGCTCGATCATTATTCAGCATCGATTAAAATTACACAGACTAACAGAATTTTATCGTAATAGAATGTCACTTCACTCGTGTGAATAACTATGTATCGAATCAATATTAATAAAAATCGACGTTATATCGTAGACCGAAATAATTTCTTACATTTCGATAAACACAATTTCAACTGCTCTCATCACCTCTTTGCACTTCTTCTCCAAAGTTAATGGTACAAAAATGAACAGTTCGAAGGTTAACACGAAAGAGTAACGTTATATCGTACTACGGTAATACTCCGTTATTATAATATCACTGAGTGCTCGATAAGGAACAAGAACTGCTATTATTCCTACGTATCAAAATATTTCATAGACGTACATATACATAGCTATAATTAATATGTCACGATAAATGGTAACTCATAATGATAGCTCATAACTTGAGACTCGTAAAACTTTGCTAACAATATCGATTCAATTCTGTTCTAGAGAGTACGAATGGCGAGAGCGCTAAATTTGAACTCTCAAAAACAGGAATCGTTTCGGGCCTTGTCACAAAGGGAGCCTAACTGCAAGCTGTAACAGCCGTAAGGCGGAGGGGAAAAACGACGAACGAAGCTGGCGAAAAAACGGCCACGAGTTTTTCCAGCGACAACCACGAAGTGTGTAGTGCGCTCTATCCTTTTTTTCTCATGTTCTGGGTATCTGGCTGGGTCGCGCGCGCGAAACGGCGATATCAACGAGCGGCTTGTCGCTTCTGCGTGGCAGTCGTTATTTACGGAAGCGAGCAACCAGTGCGGCTGAATTGGTCCTCAGTGTAACGAGAATATCCGGGTCAGCGTGTATGTCAGCCACGTTACGCGGAAGTAACGCTATTATTGTGCGAAAAATGATTGGAAGTTCTTCTATTTTTGTCCTTCTGTCTCTGCAAACTGGAAATCTCGCTTCACTATTCCGGAGAATGACGAATACGTTCGTCGGCTGCGCGGTTTTCGTCCTCGCGATACAGGCTATTTATCCTGGTAACTTTCGTGGCTAATGGTTGCACGAAACGAGGATGACAAGTATAAAAAGGAGATCAGGGGAAATAGAAATTGTGTTTACTAAAATGCAACGAACCTTTTGCGTGCGAAATATACACGAGTTCGGATTTGTGAGAAATACTGGTTCTGTTTATAATGTTGATATTTATAAATATTGAACCGATATGAAGATTAAAAACACATAAATAATTTCCAGTTAATCTCGAACTAATACACGTATGTTTCTGATATACTTGCAATTAATTGTGCTGTGAATTATGAACAAAATGTTATTTTATATAACGCGTGATCGAACTAGAGTCGATAGAGATATAACAAATACGTTTAATAAAATATCAGATCAGAGAATCTAAATCCACAATTAAATATATAATCATTTAATTACGAAATACGGAAGGATTAGAAATTAAAGTTCTTTGTTTTGTCAAGATTTATATTTGTGACTTATACACAGGAAAATTAAATTTCCCCTAGCACGGAAGAAACTATTATCTAGGGAAAATTTTCATTGGATTTCAACTTGGAATTCAGCTTTCGCATGAAATTTTTACAAGATAATAAAGTTATATAGAGTAATTCCATGGAGAATGGCTCTTTTATTACTATTATTTTAACAATCATAGAACTCGAGAAAGTATGGTACTTTCTATTACCTTCATAACTATAAGTAAATTGTAAAATGTAAAAAGGAAATTATTTAAATAGATGAGGAATTTCCATTCTATTTATAATAGAATGAGAAATGTTTTCAATATTTTTGCATTGTCAACTATCTTTTAATGGTAATTTTGTAATATCAAGTAACATTTATCGCACTGTTTACTAGAGAAGATACCGATACGGAAGCTATGCGTTAATAGCGAGACGACAAGTTACTATTCATAAAACGTGTGGGTGTAGTTGCTGATGTAATGCTCCGGAAGAATATCAGTGGATTTCATTGCCAAGGGAGAGTCAGAAGTCACATCGTAAAAAGTTGGCACGGATTCATCTTGGACGGAAAAGCTAAGGAGAATCGGCAATCAACGAAGATTTTTACGATTTCATCAAAGTGCCTTCTTTGGCACTAGATAGATACTTATAGAGATTGGATTGATTAATTTTCTGCTTGCTTAACAATTTGCACAATTGCTACAAATCCCGAGACGTACTACTTATGATTCTCATGCCAAGTTTCCGACTACATTTTTGGCTTTCCCCGATATTTAAAAATATTATAGTTCATTCCAAACCTTCAACCTTGAACTTTAATCAAATCACTTTCGTTCTAATTCTTGATAGTCCGTCTTCAAAATATGTTATTAAAATGTTTCGTTAAGAACTTGAAAAAGTAAGATTTATATCAGAGATATTTATTTCGTGCAGGCTGATACGAATAATATGCGAATAGGAACAAAAATAGAAGCAAAGAATGATCTTTCAAAATCAATCACATTCAGAACTAAGAATTGTTCTTGATCCGAAGGATTTTTCTCCAAACGTATACATTTCACGTTCATAAGTGTCGCACACAAAATTTCATGTTTTATGTACGGAATCGTAGATCTGAACTTGAAAAATGTCATATACGAAACAAAGTGTCAAATATATAACATCCATCGGGCCGAAAAATTTCATTCCCCTAAAAAGGAGCTTCCGACACGTTTCCTATTTCGCTGTTGTTCTCGCGGAACGTTCTCGCGAATTACTCAACTCGACGAGCAAAACAACAGAAACCTCCGATTTATTTTAGCGATCAGAACAAACGTCCAAATCCCCGAACCACTTTATCCGACCGTTCTTAACAATTTTTATACACACTCTCTCGCATCGAATTCCAGCTCGCCCTTCTAAATGAATAGGGCCAACATCCACGACGGGTAAGAGGGTAGAGCAAGCTCCCACGCGAATTGCGGGAACAGCACACGCGAATACCCGCCACAAGATCAATCATATCGAGCAATAAACCGACGGGTTGAAACGATCGCGTGCTTGCCCGCGTACAACCCCGACCATGCAACACGCGTTCGTGATTGGGTTACGTGCGATGTTTACGGCTTCCCGTAATTGATCCTCTGGCCATCGTCTAAAATCGACTCTCGGTCTTCTCGAAAGAGGCAGAAATACCGTGCACACGGTGGACAACTTGCGAAACGATTGCGTACGCTAACATTTACCACTCCCTTTATACGCGTTCGAAATTATTGACCCGGTAGTTTGCTTGTAATTCGACCAGTTTCATTTCTAACTGCAACTTTTCTCGCTGTATATTAGTCGAGGGTATTAGGTGCAGGTAAATGGCTGGGTGAGAAATTGGAAATGATGCAATTTTTGGGTTATCGTTGAGTTGTGAAGGAAAGTTAGAATATTTCTGGCCGCTTTCCTTCTTATTAGAGTAATCGATTATTTGACAATATCTTGGACAGGAAAAAGTAGAATATTCCGTTAGCGGCTATTAATACACGTGTATATCGATTTAGCACGAAGCAAATGTGTTATGAATAGAAAGGAAAGTTGATATCATAAAATTTAATCAATCATCGAAATTTGTTTTTTTTTTTTTACACGAG
Source organism: Bombus fervidus (assembly GCF_041682495.2). Lineage (NCBI taxonomy): Eukaryota > Metazoa > Arthropoda > Insecta > Hymenoptera > Apidae > Bombus > Bombus fervidus. The sequence continues at coordinate 10,225,457 of NC_091527.1, read as the reverse complement.
GAATAACAGATATTTCTGTCAAATTTTGTATCGGATAGTAGCTCCACGTGTGTAAACACGTTTTAATATCGTATATATAGTTCAGCGATTTTTCCAACAGTTTTTTCTCAAAATAATACACGCTCTTTAAAATCAACGACTGAGACGAACGAATAACAACCAAAATTACAGAGAATCAATACATATTTCAAGAGAAACAACTTTCAGACGAATTTCTAAACTCGATCTACTGTTATTAGATAATAAGCTGCTGAATTTTATTTCCAAAATATTTAGAGAACTATATCTTGTACAATTAATTTTACGGATAATTTTCATCATATCGACGTTTAAAAAATATACTATGCTATTTATAGTGTCTTTCAAGCAGAATCAAGCCGATAACGTCGAACAACTTCACAATTCGGACAAAAGTTGTAGGGACCGTATTTTAATAACCGAGTACAACAATTGATCGAGCTTTAGAAGCCGCAAGACGGCGAAAAGTCGAGGAACATCGCGGCTGGAAAGACGAACAAAAGAAAAATCGATCGTCCACGAGGAGATACCGAGACGCGTCCTGCTCAGAGTTCCATTAAAACCGCCGTTCTATGCTTCTGAAACTGACACCTCCTGAAACGAGATCGCCGTTGCAGTTTCGAGCATGGCGAAAACAACGAAACCGGGCGCGAAAGCTGAATCACGTTCCGTTCAGTGCGAGAGAAAAGGATAGATAGCGCTCTGGACCGAGCCGGAGAAAAACAAGCGTGAAAAAGCTGGTCAACGAAAAAAGAACTCGGTTTCGCGATACACCATCAGGTTCACGTTGAAAAAAGGAAAAAAAAAAGCGGCAAATAGACAGCTAGAGTGCACGAGGCTGCGCTTACACGGAGGTGATCGTCGAGGTTTGATAGTGTGAAAGTTGTTAAAACCTAGCTTTTTATTGTTACAACCGTGGTCGTGATAGTTCGCAGTAGGTGAAATTTAAAACAGTTGAATTTCGTGGGTTTTTGGAAAAGCTCGTTCGAAAGTAACGAAATTTAGATGCTGAAAAGAAATGTGAGATTAATTCTCAACAATGTTTAACACTCAATGTACTATTTAATGAAAATCCCGTAACTCTGAGCAATTGAGGAAACCTAATAGCGTTTTCCTTCGCTTTGAATCTCTTACGAGTATCAAAGAAGAAACTTTGTGCTCTATTACGCACGCTATCTATAGAAAACAAACAATCCAATCACCTGTAGTATAATCATTTCTTAAGTTTTTGGCCAAATCATCGAACGCCACCATCCGTGGCGGAGAATTCCCATGAAATAAAAAACTTCCACCGAGAGAGACTAATGTCATGATTCCAAATAGAGACACGAAAAGACACAAATTGCGGAGTCTTGAAGTCAGAAATGAAGTTCTTTCAAGAACAAGCGGAGTTGTGTGCGAAAGATAGAGAGAAACGGTAGGAAAGGCAGCGAAGAGGAAAGGGAAAAAGTAAACGAGGAGTCCTAGATACGATCCTTTGCCTGGTATTTTCTATGGTGGTAGAAAAGTGATCCTCCTTTTTTCTTCTCTTCCCTTCGTTTCTTCTTCCTCTGTTCGCTCTCAAGCATTTTTCCTTAGTAGAAAGTTTCCGACGTGTAAAGGCGACAGAAGAACGATACCTCGGCGCGCGAGTAATTGCTTCAACGTAAGAATGCAATATTCCTCTGTCTACAACGATTCCGGCGTATTTTTTCCCCCCAGGCTGAGGTTCATCCCCTGGTGACGTCCGCGTGCCAGTCTGATGTCTTATTACGAGAGCTCGCGTCTCTCGCTGAATTTAATACGAACACCATGGCATACCGGCGCTGCCTTTCTATTTCATCAAAGCTTATTTCGCGGCATCGTTTAATTAATTGTCTGCAACGAACTCTGCAACTTATCTTCAATAGAGGATTTTACTTGCTTGCGAGGAACAGGAATACGACTCGTTGGTAATACAACGTAACGATTCTCTAGGAACAAGTAAATAATGTAAAATTGAAAATAATATGCCCTCGAGTCTTGTTTCTAAATATTTATTTAGAAATACGATATTTAAAAAGTTATTGCGATTAAACGTCGAAATAGTAAACTAGGAAATGCCACTTTGTTACATTTTTTCGTATTTTTCTTCGACCAGGCTGAACGTTTTATTAGAGTTCTTAATTTCGACTAATCCATTATTCGAACGAAAATAAGAAGCAGAAAAAGTCAGAAGAAACTTCTATCTCTGTTTCTGAAAAATCAATGTTTAAATTCTATCAATATTTTCATAAATATAGCCATTCTTTAAAATATATTATTTAAAAATACTCTTTCGGCAAAGGATCGTAATTTTAAGTCAATGTATCTAATCCAAATTCAGCATCAAATGTAAATGTAAAATGAGCTTACAATTAGATAACGATATCTAACCGATATAGACCACGTACTCACACACTACTACCACCAATGACTTTTTATCGAAATCTCCGCAATGAAATTACTTTACAGCATACAATTACAAATTATTGAAGGAATTATAATTACAATTTTCGGTTTCGACGTTACCACACAAATCCGGAAGAATAAAATGCCGAGGATCAATAACATGCCATTTGCATACGTCACTGTGAAAGAAATGTCCATTCTTTCATATTTGAAAAGGTATCAAAAATCGATTCGTAATGAAATAATGCTTTGTCGGGGTTCGTAGTGCGTAACGTTGAAAATCGAAAAATATATGTATGTCCTTTTACAACAGGAAAATACGCCGGCATTTGCATGTTTCGCGATTTCCATGTAGCTCGTTTGAATTGCAAGTCGAATAAAAATCAGTCCGTCCGTGGATTAGCATAACAACGTTTTTATTTTCCTCGTCGTTGTAATTCGGGGAATTAATATTCCCCGAACGGCAGAAGGTAGTATAAAAAGGCTAAAGAATAAGGCGAAAGACGCTCTTGACGACATTTCTCGGCACAATGTCGTCGGGATAACCTCCTTAGGAGCTGCGTTTATCGTCGAGCAACGCGTCGTCTTTCATATGTAGATTGTCTTGGTCGACGTTCGTCTCTAACCTCGTCGGACGAATAATATTCTTATCGGTGGCACTTCCTTAACTTGGAACGTCGAAAATTCGAATAAAGGGCAAGACTTTGGAGATCGTTCCAAGTTCCCGTCAACAATGAAGTTTTTACTTCAGATCGTTGACATAAAAATCGTTTATTAGTTACTTTATTATTATTTCTTTCAAAGGAATAAAACGAAGCCTGTATGTAGGAATTTGCAAAGGTTTCATAAAATTTGGCAAAATTTCTCACATAGTCGATGGAACAATTTTTTTGAATTTCAGAAAATATCGAACATTTGTGACGATATAAGAAAATGATACGACAAAGGGATAATTTGTATTTTTAATTAATCGCTAAATAAGATTATATGATCTTTCAGGTGTATCGAAGCAAAGATAATCACTGTTATTAAAACAATGAATGTTTAATTTCTCTACTATTCTCAGCTAGACGTGTACATCATTTCTTATTCCTCTTATAAACAGCTGTTTAATTTCAACGAAGTTTGTCTGATCGTTAAACATATATTACATCTACGAAATACTTTACATTCATAATTTTTTATTTCCTTTCAATTTTACGTATCAATTGTCTAGTTGGATTAATTTGAATTAAGTTTAAAGTTAAAGTTCCAACTTTCAAGTAACAATCGTAGATACGTTTCATTGTGTTCTACGTGTTTCGTTGAAGCTACCCGTAGAAAGTCTACCAATATGAGCGAGCTTAGATCGATAGCAGCATACAGGAACTCTGTTCGTATCGTACAGTTCCTCGTAATACGGTAGAGTCGAGCGTTTCGATCTGGCTTACCCTAACGCGACATTCGACGCGACCAAGGTTCGGCCGTCACGTAGCAGGTAATATGCAAATGACATATCGTCACGGTGAAATTTATTCATGGACGCGACTGCCCGCAGCTGCGGCTTCGAAGTTCTCCCGACCACCCTCTGTGTCCCTCAAAATTGTCGTAACGAACTTACTCGCTCGTGCAAAACACCTTATTCCCCGTGATCGCGGTCTACATTTTACAAATGAAACAAATCCGTAGTTCTCGGAACTTCCGTTTTAGACGTGGTTAAAGCGAGTAAAATGTAGTTTATCGGCGATTTTGAATGTTTGCAGTTTTCGAAAAAGATTATTGGAATTCGAGCAATTTCCAATGAATCGAGAATAAAGATTGCGTGAATTTTAATCGATCGGTGCTATTGGAACAAATTTTATGGATTTCGGTAAATTTCAGCTGGGAAAAGAGAAAAATTTGGGGAATTTAAGAATGCGATTTATTTAGATTTTACCTTGATAAGTAAACATTTGGTAAACTCGAATATATCATTATATTACATTGGTATCTTTAGAAATGCGAACATTGAAAATAGTAATAATACACAGTTACAGAATAAGCGTTATATAAAACACGATCTCATTTGCAAGTTCTCAATCTGTCAGACATAGACAGGGCTCAAGAGTATCGTATACCAAAGACCATACGACTGAGACCCGTCAAAAGCATTGAGAAAATATAGCACTACATAAAATCCAATTACAATGTTATTCAGCAGCAGCTCATAAATCATTATCCTCAAAAATGATAAATCTTTACTCTGTATTAATTAGAATCTGGTTACTGTCCAACTTCACGTTACACGTGCAAAGCGAAATACCTATTAGAATTCACAAACGTATCTCAGGTTCAATTTCCAATTTCATAAATTATTTCTGACATTTTGACTAAAACGAAACTATAATGTCTATAGGAATTTTATCGACGTGGGAAATTTACGAATTACCATGAAATAAATTCATGGAACTTTGAATATTTTGACGATGAATCCTGATGGGATTTATGGAATCTAATTGCATAAATTACTCGTGACATTGTAAAATAAAAATACAAAGTCAAATTTTTCATGTATTTTTCCATAACGAGTTATCGTTCGTGAAATCTATCAACAATCATCGATGGGTACCTCGATGATGAAATCCTGACATACTTTTCCCCGGTGAAAGCAACCCTGAAGACACGCGACGACAATTAGAATTCGTCCATGTGACGAGAAAAAACAAATCGAATCGTGGTTTGACACAGCGAACGCAAACAACGCGCTTTTGGCATCGGGCATGACACGCTCAGTTGTTGGCTCGCCGCTTGAAATCCGATAGTTTTTGGCCAGGCGGCTCGTTTGTTTTATCCCGCGCGTGAACCGCGCGTCAAAGGATGAGAGATTGCGTCATGTTACTACATTCTATCGCAATTACGAGAAGGACTGGATACTATGTATTTTTGTTTCTTGTAAACATGTCTCCTTTCGATGATTTACGTGTCTAAAGTTGCGAGTATTTATCGAAAAACAGGTTTGTCACGCTCGAATGCAAATGATTTCTTATAACGTTTCGATACACAAGTGCCTTACAAATGGCCACAAACAAACTTCAAAAGTAAATCTTCCTGTTCTTCCATTTTCTCAATCTGCTTCGTTCACTCGCGGAGAGACGCGATCGCGAAGAAGCCCGTCAATTCCCCTTACGATTAGACAATCGACGTAGCGAAATGATCGATCCTCTATTTCGGTTAGGATAATAGAAGTAATTAAATTGAATATGACACTGATATAACAAATTATAAGTTACACTTATAATTCCAACAACTTTGTAATGAATATAGTTACACTGGTGCGTATGTATCAGTTAGGTAGGTGACTGATCTAAAGGTGGAAACCCGGTCAAAGGTGATGACTGTTCGAAAGATGGAAAATCAGTGCCGTTCGGTGACGATGCTGTGGCGGAGGAAAGCTAAGGATGGGTGTGTCTAGCGCACGGAACCATCGGATTTGTTGATGACAATTTTGGCTAGCAAAGTGAGGGCAATAGACATTGCTTCTGATTGGATAATAGACAACTGGTGGACTAGGAAGGGTCTTAGCCGCCCTCGAGAGAAAGTCGCTAATGGAAGATACTGAACGCGAGAAAAATCAACTTTTCCGTATCTTCCCATGGTAGACAATAAACTATTCAGTGAAAGAATATTTAGTTTGTCCGAAGGACCTTAAACAGAAAATGCCTGGGATTTATGAAGGGTATTTGAGACTATTGAGGGTACACGGTAAGGATGTGAAGACATCTGGTTGCCATCCTGCCCGCGACGTGTGGCCCGGTCCAGACAGAGAGTGGATAAATGGATAAATTGTAAGAAAATACATTTTTATATACTGAAATGTAGATACAAATCGGAATATAATTGAACTGGTCCAGATCCGCACGCTAGCAGTGTTACCCTATGACTGAAAACCCTGAAGCCAACGTTGCCTGTGTACCGTTTATGGTTTGCCTTCGACCCAGTCTTTTGTCTATACGCTGTCAAGGGCTTCGGTGCTTGAGAAAACTAAAAGACCAGATGTAGAGTTTTCTTAGAAGCAGTGACCACTTCAACAAATTTTAAAACCGATCATTTTTACAAATATTTTAATAAATACGATATATGAAACTAGTCGATCGTTAAGTGGAACGTTATTTCATTTAAGTGAATGACGTTTTAACGAAACAACGTGTACGTCCGTACGAAATACAAACGAGCTAAGGTTTCAATCAGAACATTAAGGTGTAGCTTCCACTTCTGGAAAGGCGTGTTGATTACCGTGCACCGTGTCCCCAGGAAACAATGCGGACATTTTATAGCCGGTGTACAACTAGTACAGACCCCTTATACTTGTCGGGAACAATGGGTATTATGTAGCGTGGCGCACGCACGGAAATAGCTTCCCCCGGACTTGTTCGAACTAGTTGTAACTCACTGTTCAACTGTACCCGTTGACGAGCAGCGCAACAATTACGCTAATGCATTGTCCTCGGTTCCTTCGCCTAACGACTCTAAACGATCGACGGCCCACGCCCTTTAGACCGTTTCAATTAAAGGAAACACGGGCTTCCACTAAAACGCCGCGACGATTTCGAATCTTGATTTATTCGTCCTTATCACCAATTTCATTTGTCGAAGGTTAATCGGTTGAGTGGATGTCTAAATAGGTTTTAATGTTGTCTGACGACTAGCGTTTTTGAAATTTTAACAATGGGATAAAATGGACGAAATGAATTTCAACGAGATGAATTAGGGAGAATAGGATTACTGTTAAGATTTAAAGCTTGCTTAAAGAAGCAGAAAATTTGGGAAAATTTAGTTGGTCAAGATTTTAGTATTAATATCGTACCAAATCATTAATAATCGGAATGCAAATTATTAATAATTGAATGTTTCCTCCGAGAAATAGAAAATTTAATGGAATTCAGTTAATTGAAATTTTAGAATCAATGTTTTGGTTGTTCACTAATTTACAAATAAAATTCCTTTGTAAAAGTGCACTCTTCTAAAATGTTATGTTTAATGTATAATGACTTTAAAATGTGATATATAGAAAATACTCTTTGCTGAAATATTTGTATCACAACACAAGTGGACAAAACGAATGAAAAACGCTGCAGAAATTTTATTTACTAATTTGTAATTTTATGTAGTAAAAGAATTTTTTATGAATTTGTATACTTTAAGAGCCCCCTAATATCATTTCAATTTTATTATCGTCATAAAAGAAAAGGTTTAAGAGACGCGTTTTCGCTTATAACGTGGAGCTCAAGTAGAACAAGCACGGTAGTGGTCAGACAGCGCGCAATAAAAGTAGAATTGGAAACGACACTCACCCGTATCGTTGTCTCCTGGAACACCAAGACTATCACTATTGTCATTGATGAAGGCCTCCGCCGTCGACGTGAAGGTCTGAGGTGATAGTGTGAGGTCCGGCCCGCTCTCACTATCGAACAATTCTAAATTCCCGTGGCCTGAAACAGAAACAGATGTATCATACATTTTCTGGCAGTCAATATTCAATTGAATAATACATTTAATAAATTGAAACGAAGTTTAAAAAATACGCGACTAACGCGATAATAAAGTTTGCTAGATAATTTCGTTGTGTGTCAATCAGTTTCAGAATATTTTGCAGCTCTTCTTATTGTGATATCGCTGCTATGAACTTGAAACTTTTCATTTATTTTTCATCATATTTCCTTCGTAATTTCCACATATTCGTTATCGTTATTAATGATTAACAAAAGATTCGAATTGTACATTTTCTTTCGCTTTTATTGCTAGGTATTACATTAAAAATAATTTTCTGTTTCATAATTTATTATTTACGTTTATGAATTTACATCCTCCTGCTGGTTTATAAAATTATGTAACATAATTAACGTTAATTGCATTTCCACTACTTTGCAATTATTTATCATTGTCGATTTTGGAGTTCATAAATTCATCATAAGAAGAAAACTATCATCGATTCGATTATTTAAAATATTTTTCTCAACGTTCATCTTGCCACATTTTCTTGTAAGAAAATCATTATTATTCTGTAAATATCTCTATATATCTTTTAGCAAAAGTAATTTCTTGTATACGGTGCTTCTTACAAAAACAGTAATGAACAAAGAGAATCGCATGATGATACTAAATTTAGCAGAAATATCAAGAATAGAAGAATTCTTCGAATACTACGGGACGAAGTTAATGAACCGAGGCGAAAAATTAGTAGAAGCGTCTGCACGTGGGCGAGATGATTCTCTTGATTTCTGTGAACACGCTCGCTCCCATTCTCGGTTTTATGGCCACGCAACACGCAGAAACAAAATTTCGTTCGTTGTTGATTCTATTCGATGCCAGGTTGCTCGACATCAAAGTTGGCGAACGGCGTCGACAGATGAACAAGATTCTTCGCGTGTTACGAAGGGCACAACTCAAACGTAATTGGCTACTTTTGTTACGATATGATCCGCGGCTCATCGCCTACACTGTCATGTTTCTCAATAAGAAAATTAATTGTTTGATCGACGTACAAACTGTTTAATTTCTCCATAGAAAATAGTTCTAAGCTACGATGTATAAATTATTTTCCCACTAATGGGAATAACCATGTAATTTAGATTCAAAGAAATCCGATTTGTAACGAATGATTTCCTCGATACAAGTTCAATAGTTTCATGAATTCTTCGGTAATTTTTCTATCATCAAGAATCGAGTGATTAATCTTTATAATGGAAAGAAAAATTAATCCAAAAGATTAAGCAGAAATTTCCTAAAACTTAGAATTTCTTAGAAGAAATTTTAAGCACCCCCCCGCGTACATTTTCATCAAAGTTTCGCGTGTTTAATAAATAACAGAATATTGTTTTAAGAACAATCGATCGAACTTAGCAAACTAAAAATAAAAGCTAGCAAAACTGAAAACAAAAGTAAAATACACGTAATATGGTTCAACGAGTTGATCGATCATTTTCGTTATCAGGACGATACGTAGAAGGGATGGAAGTTGGGCAACGGTGCTGGGAGGGTTAAACGAGAAGTTCTCGGGTATGAGACGAGTGTCGCTTTCGCATATTCCTCGGCGCACTGACAACAACGCTGAAGCACTCTTACGAGAACTAGCAGCCAGTCGAGGATCTCTCGAGACCTTAGGTGGCCTTCGCGATCCGAGGACAACTGCTGCCAAGTGGTAGCAAACTTTGACTGTGGATTTTAGGTTACGAAGCTCGTCGCGCTAAGCGACCTAAACTCCGTATTCTTGCTTGTCAGACCCTCGTTACGATCGTCTCGGTTCACTCGATTATACCGCGTCGTCAACTGGGCCTCGTCAACCATAGTCGTATTGAGTAATCGCGAGATACACCCGTGTTTTCGTTACAGTTTAACCAGAAGAATTATGAGACGATAGTTGCTATCGATGATTAACAGGTTGTAAATTCCTTTGACGATTCAGTGGTTGTATTACAAGATACGAGTTTCTCAGAAACCAAACTCATCCATCCAACTTATTGCCAATTACTTAAATTTCATTGCGCAGGTATAGGATCAACGTTCAATTATCTCCGAGTAACAAGACCAGGTCTTTCGTAAACAATAACTGAAATTCGACATCAGAGAACCTACTACAAAGAAATTAATCAAAGGAACGAAATTAATCAGAAATACAATACATGTAAAAATTCTAATTTACATCGTAATAATCCAAAATCATTAAAACAAACAATGTAAAAGAAGGGAAATTTTAATACGAACGGAAGCAATGGTGGCAATATCTGGAATAATTCAACACAAAAAATATACGATATTCAGCCATTGTCACTGACACAATTATACGTTTGACGTAGGGGTACACACAAAGCATTACATGCCATATTCGTCCGCTTCGACATCGGCCGTGTACACGATTCGCGTCGTAGACGAGCGTTCGCGTTAATTCAAAGCGACGGTATGCATCTCGCGGCGGATTAACATATTCCAGATTATCCGTCCGCGTTTGCGTTAATGCTTCCGCCGTTGGGTTAGTTAAATATGTAAATATAAGCGGACCAGCCATGCTGGACGTTATCCGCGCTTACGAGAGATCGATGAATCACACGCGAACACACAGGACGCGACACAAAACGTTTGCATATAGCAAGAGATGCGCAAGCGAAAGGGGGTTGAACGGGAGGGTTGAATAAAATTCTGAAAGAAACGAGAGCAGAGTTTCGACGATGGAATAAATCATTGGAAACACGTGGTATTTTGTATATCACTGCAACTCATTCTTAATTTATTATGTACATAATACATTTAAATAGTTGATGTTCGCTTTTATGATGATACCTTATGTCTAATTTTTTATAGTAAATACAAAAATTTAAGTAATGAAGTAAACTACAATTACTTCCATTCCTATTCACGAGTTTTTCTAAAGTCTAATGATTTTTCAAATAATAAAGACTACCATATTTAATTTTCTCCAAACTTTTTTAAATAGTAATGTTCTCCTAATATATTTCCCACTACTTTGTCTCTAACTACTACTACTATCTCTCTAACAACAACCAATAAAATACGTAACCTAAAATGCAACATATACATCAGCGAATACGTTGAACCTCCATCGTAAAGACCAAAACGTTTCTCTTACTATTTCATGCACACAGTCTTCCAACTATTCACATATGTACTCTGCTAAAAGGAACCTTCAGAAACCTAAAGGTACGAGAAACGAACGCCTTTAACCCAATTACCTAACATAGCCTAGAACGTCGTGAATACGTCATCAGTGTCATCACGACTCGCGCAAAGGCACGAAAAAGAACCGAAAAGGTATAAATAGGAGATCCAAACGAAACAAGAATACCACACACGCTGCGTGATCAGGAACAGTCCGACGATCGTAATTCCAAGAAACAAAAGGAGGAACGAACAGTGGCGATCCGGAATTAAAGTCCCGCCGCGAAGTTATTAACGAACGCGACCGTTTTACGTTCGCATGGCTTGTTCAGCAATGCTTAGAGCGGAGAAAAACGAGAGCGCGAGGGTGTTCGAAGACAAGGGGTTGATCATCGTCGCCCGGAAGTAGCGAGGGAGGAAGAGAAACGAAGGAGGAAGCGACGCTGGAAGGAAGCGGCCGCGCAACCGAGTTTATTCAACGCGCGAACGAAGCCCAGATATTAATTTTCTCGATGTATATGGATGAGTTCCGACTGGGCCACGGTGCACAACCCGACGAGAGAGAAAGAGAGGGTGGAAGCAGCCGCGGTAGCCACGATGATGATGATGCTTCTGCTGGTTGCTGGAGGTGGACCTACGTCCGACGAAGGTACATAGATGTAGCGTCGGGAAGCGGTCGTACAGAATGGTGAGGGGCGGTTAAATTGCTATCGATCCCCCAAGCTTCGCAAATATCGTTTACCTTACCCTTGCAACCCTTCTAAAATCCCATCTACGCTCTGCCGACGCTCACCATCCGAGCGCCATCCTTCGCAACGAACACGATTTCGTTTCACGTATCGTTCCCCGTGCCGCTTCGGTTTTTATGGAAGGTTAATGTCGCGGAGAATTCAAGCTACTTCGGATGGATTTTTGACGAGCTCTTCGCGTGCTTTGTCTCTAAAATTGAAGTGGATATTTCTATCTTACACCGGGAAGGGGTAGTTTGATGGTGGATGGGGTTGAAATCTGCTGATATTTCTGTTTATGAAGATGGTTAGATAAATAGGATTTCGAAATGCCGGGGCAAACTTAGAAGTTATTGTTTAGGTATTTTATTCTGACTCTTAGTGGTGGTTCGGAGGTCTCAGCGAATATGTTGGAAATGAAACTAAATCTGGCAGCGCCAGTTGATACTGGCAATTGTTAGGGGATATAAGAAAAAGAGGGACGAAGAATGGGGAAATATTCTTGTAGATTATATCCTAACACGCTCGAAAGAAGCAATTATTTATACAAAGAATATTGACTACTAAAGAGTGGAAACTTGAGACGATCGAAAATACAGAAACTCAAATACGGAATCATTCAAATTCTTCATTATACATGCACGTACATCACATTCTTCGACCCTTAAAGTGAAATACATTAAACAACGCAATCTTTTTATTTATAGTGAAATGGAACTCTCGCAACATCGCAGAACAAAATTGAGCGTCCATGCGCCTCAATGAGAGTAAATCGACCACTCGACCACTGACCCAGCAATCATTATTTCCGAGCGAGACAGGATGACGTTGAAAATTTCGAACGGTGAACAAACAAAAATTTTAATCAAATTGAAATTAATGACGGTAAACGTGTTCAAACTGTTATGGGTCCAAAAACATTTTTTAAAACATGTTCTCTCTCTCTCTCTCTCTCTCTTTCTCTCTCTCCGAAACACCTATGTACGTAGGATCGATCGATTCCAATATTCCAGCATCGCAAATTTTGTTTACCTTTCGGCAGCTGCGCTGTCAGGATTCTATCCTGTCAGATATGTGTTATCAGTTGAATAGAGGTTCGAAACTCTATGTGCTGACAATTACGATCGGCGATATCCCCGTTTGATTTTTTTTCCAATTTTTTTTCTTCTTCCGCCCCTTTTTTTTTGCAATTCAGTTCGACAGTGTAAACCATTTTCAATTTCCTCGCGCGCGTTAAATTTATCTTCAACCCGCGGTACAGCGAGGTTGCACTAACAGTCAATTGTAACTCTGTTAATATTGACGATCGTCCTGTCACGAAGAATTATGGAATGCTTTATCTGACGGTGCATGCAATTCCAGTCAGTGGCTAATTCTTCTTGGTATCTGGTCGTTCGTCATTACTTTCCTCCGCCATTGTGAGAGGCCAGTGATTTACGAGGCATCGATACCTTTGAAATTTCTTGATTATCGTCAAGTTTGACACGAATGTACATCTATCGAGAGATGATATGGTAATATTTAAAATTGAACAAAAAATTGTAGGAGTACCGTTTTCCGCCAACTTGCAATTTTATGCGTTCGATATCTGCCTATGTGATTCTTTAAAATCTGAAATCAATTCTTAAAATTAATATTCCTCGACTATGGAAACAATATTGGAAATTTTACAAACGGCTGATCACCGGAACTCGTTTCAAGATCGATACTATTATTAAATGCTTAAAACAGATACAGCCGAGTCGAATAAGGTCCAGTTGGATGGAACTTGAAACTCTGTCCTTTCGTCTATGAAGTTGCGAAAATAAAAACTGGTGCGTATACAAAACTAACAAAATATGCGAGCGAGAGTACACAATTTACATAGGGGTTTTGTTTGGCCGTTACGCGGAATCGAACAGTTTCCTCTCTGTAAAAGATATTCAGAATCACGCAGCCGCGGTCGACTCCGGATTTTATGAAAAATATCGCGTTTCACCGCTCGATGAACGGAGCTTCCGGCGGTTCTCGCGATGCACGCCGACCGTAAATGAATTCGTTCGCCAAACAGTAAAGATGAAACTTCCCGTACGAGATTTCAAGTATATTAAATAAAAATCACGTATAGGATAAACATCGTCGAATTATTTTTGGGCGTATTAGCTGACAAAAATCATTCTGCGTGTTGATAAACCGTCGTTAACAAAGAGCTAATACTGTAATACGCATTCTTATTTGATCGACGATATTAACGAATTTCAATCAAATAAAACGATGCATATAGATATATATCTTTTAATAAATCACGGGAAATATAACATTGAGACCATGATACAAAAAATCACCGCCGTTTCATGATACATTATTTTGTATATTGCGCGATGATAAGCTTTTCACTAGCTAGTTTCAAACTTTCTGTAGAATATTCTCTATACACGGTATATATGAATCATTCTCTCTACAAGACGAATACAAACACTTAACCACAGTTTCCCCCAATCCCTGACCGCCACTCTACAAAACCCCCTTCCCAGTAAACAATAAAAAAGAGGCGAAAGAAAATACCCAAGCATATTCCAGACCAAAGCCATTTTCATCTGCCTGGTTCACAACCCTCGAGGGCAATGAAAACAAGCCGCACTGCTGGAACAACGGTCTTCGGCCAAAGGTCGGTTTCTTTAAGCCGAAGATATGCAAATTGCATTAAGTGTCCTCCTAACGTGTACAGTGTATCACGGCCGCTCGGCCGGTATTACGAAACTTAAGCCGTAGCGCACAAGTGTCGCGAGCTGCGGGTGCCATCCTCCCTTTGTGCAGACTAAGCCCGAGCTATTATCTGTCGGCCAGCAGCGAGAAACTTGAACCGGAGCTACTCGTCGGGCCCCGCGCCATCTTTCCACGTCCTTGCGTATTCCTCCCAAGGATTCCTTCTCACTTTCTCCCTTCTCTGTTTCGTTGATGATCCTTCCAGGGCCGAGCCTTTGTCGACGGACGTTTCCACGCGAAATATTTCTCGGCCAGCTTGCTGCGGATAATTAAACGACTTAGACGAGGCGAGGGGACCAAGACGATGGACGGGCTTGATGAACTGAGACACCAGAGTTTGGCGCGCATTGGCGGATGCTGACTTGGGCAAATTGTTCGGTCCACGGGATGGAAAGCGGTTTAGGGTGACTTTTAGGGGTGAGGAAGACTTTATGGGGTGCGCTCTTCAGTATTTGCGTATATATCGTATATGAAGTTTGGTTTCGTAAGGAGGGAGGCGGGAAAAATGTTCTTGAAGAAGAAAACGAAGGGAATTGTTTGTTCATTGTTTGACGATACGACGGATAAACTGCGGCGGAACTGCACGTTCTTAGCACTCGAGTTATATATTTAACGATCGTCGAAGTTTTGAGAATTTTCTAGATTATTCGTAACGTACAAAGACATCTGTGGGGTGCGCGTCAACGTCCAATAACGCTTCGACAAATTGATACTTGCTAGAGAATTCCTTAAAGCTTCGAGGCTTGCCCTGTTTCTCAGCGTTAAGCGCTGTGGGTGATATTAATTATACGTTTTTTCCCGTAGTGTATTTTTAACTTTCTTCTTATTACGAAGAAAACTGTCCGAGATGAACAAAGAAATTACACCACGAAGACATATATATATACACACACATTGTGAGGCTATCATTCGGGTCTGACAAGTGATCGAATGGTGGCACCCAGCCGGTGTCGACATTAGTTACTGGGTCGATCCCAGCGTGCACAAAGACGGCCTAATCGGCGCAGATGAGACGGGCAGGGGTAATCACGCTCACGGCCCAATAATCATACCATTATAATTAATGTGCCGCAATTAAGGCGGTAATATAGGACAACCGACAATCGAGCCGTGATTGTCGATTAAACGTTTTCACAGTGCGAGGCGACGCGTTTATCGGCACGATGCGCGACCCTCGTTTCGCGAGCAACCCTGCTCGTTACACGACATGCCCTGTTGGAAAATGCGATATTTTGGTCCCTGCTTTCTATGGTCGCATTAGGATAATGGAAGGTTTTAAGTGTGGTTTAAACAGAGATTCGAGTAACGTTTCATTTTCGGGCCTGACATGGCAGAATCTTATTTCATTAGTCAGTACGTGTAGAAGAACATAACTGAGTTGAGAACTATAACTTTCGTACAAATGACTTTTCGTTGTTATTAATATTACGATATATAGAAAACGATTGTGACAGGAATATTTTGTATAATGGAGGATAAATAACTTGGGCAATTTTTTGATGTTGTACGTCACGAGAAAATAAAATACAGAAATTATGGAAGGAGATGTTTTATTGAAAAAAGTGTATACTTCATATTCATTAGCAGTATGATAGATGAAATATATGTATGTTAGGTAATTTCACATGTACATTATTTCATATGTACGAAAATGTGATATAAGTTCTAAATTTTGTATTTCTCAATTCAATTAATTCCATTGTTCATCGTATAAGGAGATTTTTAGCAAATTATACAATGATGTAACTGTAAACAGCTTTAATGGTATTATTTATTACAATTTTAATAATTTGATAAATTAAATTATAATAATTTACAAACTACGTAAGATAAATTTTTCCGAAGGCAGAAGAAATTCTTGGTTAAAATTAACCTGACGTATACAAAGATAGAAGGGAGAAGTTTATTTATCGCGGAAGGCAAATTCGTTCCCTCTGTTCATTGAAGAAAATAAAAGGTCCTAGTTGGAGGACCGCGTTGCAAAAATCACAGCGTCTATTTTCGAAACCGACCGACCATGAAACGCATTCAAATTACGCGCGCAGTAAAATCGCGCAAGAATGCACAGCGTCGGAGAATTTTCCCAGCGTGAAGTTTTGCGAAATTCCTGTTTGGACGTTGTCGGTTGGTCTCGGAAAACAAAGGCAGCTCGTGCATAGTTCCTGGCGTTGCCCATTTCGGAATCTCTGTTCTCAATTTCTTTTTTCTAACTGTAGACGAAATGTAGAATTTTGTCCAAACTGTATGAGCACAGTTGAAAGAATAATCTTTCTTTTAATTAAATGAATATTCAGTAATCGATAATTTGTAGCTTTTCGTCAGAAAGAAACAAAATCTTGTATGTTTAATTCAGTTACCAAAGTGTTAACATTATCCTTTGATGTCATAGTATTTTATAAGACACACACAATATACGAAAATGTTGGACTGTCCATTGCAACGAGGAGAAAAAGTAGATATTTCATAATACAAAATTATTGAGCTATTAGGGGAAAGAGTTTAACTATTAAATATTATAAGCTTTGAGGTTCGAATAGTTTTTCACCTTTTTAATTGTAACAGATAAGTAAAAAAGTAATAGATAATAAATAAAACTTTCTTCGTTCACATAGATAAAATTGCATCTTAGACTTAACGTTGTATTTCGACCAAAATTTCTCCGAAACCTGTCAATTGCCAGTACCGTCGGCAAACTCTATCAAACATCGTTGTACGAGTCAAATCGTGTGAAACGGTAAAATCTTTGGAACGTTGATAAGTAGCGAACGAACGAAACGAAACACGGAATCAAAATGAAGGAAGGAAATGGTGGAGAGAAAGGGTAAAGACGAAGAACGGGGGAATAAATTGGATTACAACATTCTCGACAAACGGTCTGCTACAAAGAAACGTAGAAAGGAGACTGAAGGTAAATAATGGAGTTGAGAAAAGGACGGAAAGGCAAAGGGGAGGAAAGGGTGGAAAATAAAGGGAAAAAAAAGAGAGTAAGCGAAACGCGGGAGGAAGAGCGGGCTAGGGGGCGGCGTACACGTACGTTTAAACAGGAGAAACGAAATGTGCGCGTAGTGGGAACGAAACAGCGAGCGGACAGAGAAAAAGAATAACCGTAACGAACTTGGTGCAATAAGAATCGCAAGGTAACGGGCTCGCCGGTATTATTTCGGTAGCGAAGTCAATTTGCAATCAGCGGTGCAGCCGTTCTCCCCTCGTTTCCGCCGGAACGAGTATAGTCCGTATTTACTATAATGCGATAAGAGGCGAGCGGTATCGTACATTTAAATGAGACCGGCCCGCGTACTGTGTTTCCTTTCTTTATTTCCATCGTCCCGGGCTTCGCCGCCGTTCTTTCTTAATCCGACGCGAGTATCTGCTTCGTTGACTGCTACGATAAAAATGACGACGACAGCTTGCTAGATTACCAATTCCGTGGAAGTATACTAGAGACGTTCACAGACTCAATGGATTCGTTATATTGCTTCGATTTAATGTTTTATGATTTTGTTGGTACATATACATTTGGTTATTCAGGAAATTCATAGCGATAGTTAAGAAACATATAAAGGAACTGCGTGTGCTTCCATAAAATTGATATTCTATCGAATAATACATACGTCGTTTCTTTGCGTGAATTTTTCCGAAGAACTACTTACTTGTTTTGTTTTTGGTAATTAACTCCTTTCGATAGCTTTCACAGATTTCTAGAGTATTGAATTTTTTGCTTATGTCTTTCGACTTTTTATCCTTTTATTTACACTTGCCGCGAGATCGTGGCTAACACAAAGAAGGAGGCGCAAAATATCTTTCGAGTCGAGGGATGCTTAAATAAAAAAAGATGGAATCGTAAGGGGAAGAGGTAAATTGAAAGAGCCAGCGAAAATAGATCGACAATGCAGAATGCTTAGAAATGGCCGCATGCATGCCAAATATAACGTGTCCGTAAGTGTATTCGTTTAACAAGGGCAAAGGTACGAGCGTTGAATATAGAGGAAGCTATAAAGTTGCAAGAGCTGGGGAAAAAAGTCGACCATCCACCATCTCGAATATTTAAATTCATAAATGCGGGTCTGTTCTTCGATCCGAGCTGTCCCTTTCCCTCCGCAAAAAAAAAAAGAAAAAAAATTGACCTCGATTTGCTATGAATTATCGCCAGTAACACGATCGTTTAAAAATATGAAAATACGCGGTTTCGGTAACAAAAGTGTTTTACTTTTCGACAATTCGATTGCTTGTGACAATATATAGAATTCTGCATCGTGTTTTTGATAAATAGAACTAACCACGAGTGTACCATGTCAACTGTACAGGCAGTTATTAATTATGAAATTAAACAATAATCGAGCCATATCAAAGATAATTTATTTAACGAACATGACCAATCGTCTGTGAAATTGAAAAATAATTTAAAAGAGAGACTGAGAAATTTATAAAGTTTTCTGAGAATGGAACTGTTCAATTCACATATTGTTTCCTATAGAATTAATTTAAGAAAATTGATCAGGTATTTCGACACTAACACCAAGAAATGTTCAGAAAATGAGATTCAATTTGTCTTCTAAATAATTCAATCGTCGAATGAGATTTAAGATCTTATCATTTTAGATGTTTTAAATACTTCACAATCCTCTCCCTCGTAATTCCACCTAATGCTAGAATCCAGCTAGACCTTAATGCTAATAATCCTATCATAATATTTACCACACCCCTCCCAACCGCAATAATCCTACGGTAACAGTTATCAACTCTCTTTCTCTCTCTCTCTCTCTCTCTCTAATTCTAACAATTCTAATACGACTTTTACCAATTACCTAAACCCTATTAACTGCCTTATCTATTAACAGACAAATATCAGTTCATTTCATTCACCAGAAATTAAAAAAGAAACAGAGATAAAAAATTACGTATCGAAATATCCAATGTTCAAAGGTTAACAAAGCTAAAGCCTAGGCTAATTACGAATTAACAAATATCATTCCATTCCAAAATAAAATCGCAATTTTCGTTATGATTTCTTCATTAAAAATAAAAGACAAAAGAAACAGAATTTTCATATTAAAGTATTTGACGCCCGCGCACTCGTATCGTTTAACAAAGCGTCGTCCACTTTAATTGCATTCACGCTCCTTTCGTTCCCACTAACAACAGCCTCCGAAACAATTACCCAGCAAAGTATACAGAAGCTAATTAGAGTTTGAGACACGTGTACGACGTAGAAGCCTCAGAGTCACGGATCAAGTCTTTGCCTTCGTAACGAGAATAGCAAAGGGAGAACACGGTAAAGGATGCGTTCTCTTGCGGAGCTTGAGTGGTCAATTTATCTGAGGTCACTTACCCGTTTTCCCCAAATAACAACGCCGCCGGAATATCATCCCTGTGTTCAACGAATCGGACAACAGTAACGAGACACTTCAACAGGATCTCTGACAGATACTACGAAAGTGTGATGTCGGTTGGAGAATTTCCTTCGAAAAAAAAAAAGATCGACGATCCTCTCTTTTTTTTATTAATGGATTTTTCTCGTCGATAAAAGAATTAATAGATATTACTGTATAGTATTACTGTTGCGCGATGTAACATGTAGAACCTACATACCAATTTTTAATGAATTTATTCGTGATAAAGTTTTTCTCAGATTCTGTATAAAATAAACTGAAAAATAGTCGGAATACCATTTCGCCAGAAAATGAAAATTAGAATGTTAAATAATTTGAATTAGAATAGGTTCAGAAATTTATGCCGAATTCGTTATTTTACTTGGAAATCGGATAGTCTTATCTTTGTCTTTTTTTTTTGAAACGGATCTTAATGTAAAAATTGATACATTATATTGTGAAACAGAATTTGAAAAATCTATTTGAAGATACAAATAGTGGATAGTTATCAAATGGATTAATTTCCATTGCGATGGATCTACGTAACTGATTCATTTACAATAGAGTTCTGTTTTTTAAGGAAATTTTTATTTGATCTCGTCAAACGTTCTTCTTTAGGCGTCTTAAAACTTTGATTCTACTGCTTGCTAGCCGCCCTTAAGAGGTTTTGACCTCGATCCCATATAAGCACCATCTCGATCACCATTAGCCTTTGTAATTTATGTATCCTTCTTCTATGCCTTCTTATTAAAAGAACAACTATTCAAGATGCACAAAAACCTCACTAGATTATTCCTAACAATTTTTTAAACGTTGTTTTTCCACCGATCGTTCGATACGAAAGAACTAAAAGAATTAAATAATAATTGTTTTAAATTCGAAATATCTTAAAAATTACTTAAAAAACAATCACGTTGAGTAAAAAAAATCTGATCCTACTACAATAACGTTCCTCACTCGCACTACCACCTTCAACAAACGACTGCAATCTATAACCACTATTAAACCACCAACGAATAATGTAAAAAAATCCAATCGTATCTACAGCCGTCGCAGATTGCAAACAAATAATTATTCCAAATTTAAATGGTCGCTTAAAAAACAATTGCATTAATCACAAAAATACCTTTTCTTTTAAAAGAACGTTTCTTAATCGCATTACTAACAAACCAGCGCAATCTACCATCAGGTTCAATAATTGCCAGCAGAGAACATCGCTAAAAGTTCAGCTCACCGAACATCCCGAATAAACACTAACTCATTTCCCTCATTCCCTAAAAAACCTCATCGAATATGAAAATTACAGCAAGCCAGGCGCTTTTTCCGCCGCTTTTCGGAACGTATTCGCCTGGACATCCGCGTCGGGAAAAACCATCGAGCCACCGATATCTCGCGCATGGACATCTCATTATGGCATCGTAAAAACGCAATTTCCGGGTGAACGCAATTTCGTTCGTTCGGGACTTTCTCTCTGGACCAACAGCTGGGAGGGCCGAACGATGTTTCACGACGAGGGTCCCGCCATATCTACGCGGGGAACATTAATTAAATCGGCTGGCTGGCTGGCTGGAGCTGGCGGCCAAGCAAAGGGGTGGAGAACACGCTGTGCTGGAGGGGGTTGGAAGCGCGCGGCATCCCTTTGACAGCGCAGTCAGCTTCTATCGCAAATTAAAGTCCCGGCTCACACTGGCCGGCACGAAAATAATTTCGCGCGCATAAGTTTCGCGTCCCGCGCCCCCCGGCCACGATTTTCATGTTAATCCGTTCGCGGCCGGTGCTCGCATACACTGTGGCGAATTATCATTCTTTGACAGACGGATTCGAATTGCGAATCGTCGGGGGACGCCCCTTTGAAGCTCGACTGCATCCACCGAGGGGATGAAACGCGCGAACCTTCGTTTGTTTTCCGCTATGATTAGGCGATTTTGTTTCTGCTGGTAGTGGCTCTTTGGTCGTTTCGAATCGCTTTTTTTACGCTACGGAATTAAGGGCATGGTAATCTGACAATGAATTATACATTTTTTGAATTAGGGGCGAATTATAGGAGGGAGATTATTTGAAATTTCTCCCGTTTAGAATGTTTAGAATGAACGGTTTGATTTCAGTTTCTCAAGTATGGAGATTCACACATATCCATTATCGTTTACAAATTATCTTTTAATAATAATAACAGTGTTATCGACGTAGAATTTAAATTCGGATCCTATCACAGTTTAGCTAAAATATTTTATCTCGGATAAACCTTGTGAAAAAGATCGTGCAAAGTGTACACCGTGAAGCATACGCACTATGCCAAACGTACGGTATTCTACGTCGATCTAACTATTACTACAAATTAATCAAATCAAAGGAACATTCAACTTTTGAACGCCGAAAAAACCATTCTAATTTGTCCAACGACAGTCACGAAAGCTTCTCAGGAATCTGAAATAAATCTTGGGGAAAAAATCGAGCGAATGGTATTACCGCAAGATATAGGCATCGATCTAAAAACTAGACGCATCGGAGGACGTAGAAGCGAAATCGATTAGAGAGAAAGAAATGCCGGTGACATCGTCGGTTTTATCGCAGACCCGATTAATACCAAGCGCGTGCTTCTACATTCCATGGAAAAAACAGCCTCGTACCCGAAGCTGGCTCAATTTTTTCCCTCGATTCGCATTCCCGTTGCGTCCTGCACGCCCACGCAGTTTCTACTTTTTGCGTGTCGTAGCCTCCGCTCCGGCCCGCACACTTAATCAACTCTCGTTACGGTCTAATGGCTTAATACCGTGGCTAGCTTTGTCCAGAGGCTAGCAGAATCTCTCGCCTGTAGGCTAATTCGAATTTAAACCCTGCCACTTGCTTCGCCCGGACGCCGCCACTCTTCCCAGAGAGTTACGCGCTGCTGTAGTTTTCGTAAACGTTCCCGACGCTGCCAACCACTCTGCTTCTCTCTTTCTCTCTTTCTCTTACGCTTTCCTGTAACTCTTGTTACCGTGCCTTCAATTACGGTCTATAACTTTCCGTTGACCGGTGAAATCACGCTTTTAGCTGAATGCGTCCATTACGTCGTAACGCGGAACGAGTTTAGCCGCGGTACCGGCTGAAATATTTCAGTGCTCCAGAACCGGGGCCAGATGATCCCGACCGAATCTCCGTTTCCAAGCACTGCTTAGGTATCAGACGGTATCTGTGCTTTCGATACTGTGCATCGTGGATTTTCATGGAATTGAGTCACAGGATTATGGGTAAATGATTACGGTGTTTGAAAAGGCGGAGGGAAAATCGTGAAGATTTTTGTTCTACGAATTATGTACTAGATACGAGGATTCGTCTAATAAATGTACAGAAGTGAAATGTAAATTTAAAGCTTCCTTACTCAAACGAGTCCTTTCGTTTATTTCGATATGCATAGAAAATGTTTCGAAGATTCGTAATTTTCGTTGAATGGAAATTATTCTATTTGATTTGATTCGTTATAGAAAGTTTATTAGCGATTTCCAAGTTTCTTCAACGAATAAGACAACGTATGGTGTACGGACGAGATGTGACTATTTGCCAACCTCGTGGCGTGGAACAGTCACGCTGTCAGAGCTCGTAACGTACTCTATTGGATGCAGTAACTAATAGCTGTTCCCGTAGATTAAACCATTGCTACTCTAGTTAATGGTTGCTATGTTAATGGTTACCATGAGTATAGTAGAAATATCAAACATAACCGCTACGATTGACGCATCGATTCGTAGAAGTATTACAAGTACCTTTTACGCTTTTATTTCACAATAAAATAGGATTTCAACAGAATGACGATAAGTAGTATGGCAACTGAAAATGTGGCTTAATAATAGAATGAGGTGAAAAGTTAGACGAATATTTTATATTCTCTAAACGAAATGATGCAAAAATTTGTTTACATTTTATATAATGTGTTTGTTTCGTTTAATGTGGTTGATTTACAAAATTACGCGATAAATATTAATTGGAAGATTTGGAATATTTCTGAAACTTGCATGTAAGCTAGGGAAGCTCTGATTAGATGATTAATCTAATTCACGCGTTTAATCGATACATGGTACCTATCTTATATGGAAGCGCACTCCTCACGGCTGATGTTTGGAATCATCAGCTTAAGCAGATCAAGGATCACATGTAATTAACGTCCGATTAATACGATGATCTGCGCTCCGTTTCACGTCTATGAGACCGAGCAACAGGATAGCAAGGTTCGAAGCGAAAGCCTTTCATACCGTAAATGGATCCAATAATCGCAAGATTGCTATCATCTCCGGTGCCACGAACCTAAAAATCATCTTTAATGTTCTCCTTCTGGCTCTGCCAGCCTCCTCATACTTTCTAGCCTTTGATTTGCTAATTTCAAAGATTCCTCAGTACTTTATCAGCCATCAAAGACTATAATAAGAGATTTCAATTGAAGATGTCGCTTAATAATGTGGTTGAAAAGTTAGCAGGTATTTTATATTCATTAAGCAGAACGGCGAAGAAAATTGTTTTACAACAGGAACATTTTTCTTCTTATAGAAGATCTAGAAGATACATTATAACAGTTAAATAAATTATTATCATTGAGGTAAAGAGAGAGAAGTAAAAGAATCATATAAGATATCTCCTCAGGAGCAAAGAATAGGAAAATGAATTTATTA
Organism: Bombus fervidus; assembly: GCF_041682495.2. Lineage (NCBI taxonomy): Eukaryota > Metazoa > Arthropoda > Insecta > Hymenoptera > Apidae > Bombus > Bombus fervidus. The sequence goes on along the minus strand of NC_091527.1, from coordinate 10,200,917 downwards.
TTCTATAGTTTTATGCTACATAATCTGACAATTTCGAAACACCGTATACACTATCTCAAAAGTCACATTTCCAATATTTACTGCCACAAAACTTCCACCATAATGTAGCCGCAATTAAAAATACACCGCGATAAAGCGCACAAAAACCCACTAAAGTACACGACGAACTTTCATCAACGCTGATTCTCTTTCTCAAACACACGGAAAAAGATAGTTCGATTATCTTTCTACAATTCCACGTCACATAACTCACCCATAGCAAAATTATTTCCCGTACAATAAATTTATTTCCTATAAAAAGTTCTATCTGTCCAGCGCGATATTCAGGAAAATTCCAGCGCATCATCGTCGCAATAAGACACAGTTCTATTACACAGAGACACGCACAACTCGTTAACCGACGTTATAAGCAGCACGAAACGCAACCTCGTAAGCGATCCCGCTTCGAGATCGATCGAGGGCAATTCCCCATTATCCGGTATCGCGTCGATCCTGCGATCGCGGCTGTATGGACAGGTACAGGCGTCCCAAAGGTGAACGAAGGTATCCTCCGTGGCGCGGCAATATCGCGGTAAACCCGGTGAAAATATGTATCGCGCGCGGCTCATCTGTTTTAGCCGGTAGGCATGCGGCCGGCATGTGCGGCCGCGGTCGACTCACGCCTACGCGGCTCGCTGCCGATTACACCAGCACGCCCCGGGTTATAACCGGTCTCGAAACCGGTCCCGAGGGATACAACCGTGCACGGTAAATACGGAACGTTGGAATGGCGTTGCATCCCTTTCCTATCTTCAATCGTTCGCGCGTCTTTACCCTGTGTGCGTAGCCTGTTGTTCGAAGTTGTTTGTAGTAGTTTGAGAGTAACGGGTGGGTAGCGAGTTGTTTTTCGAAAGTGTGTGGTGGAAAACGTTTTTTTTATGTGTCCAACGTTTTACATCTGCAACGTGATTGGGAGAAATGGTTTTTTTGAATGGGGATAATTCGTTTGCGAGAGGCTTGTAGTTTGTAACATGAGTATTTAGGATGGCAAGATTGGAACGAGGCTTGACGATAAAACAGCTTATTTTCTTGTCAGCTGGCTAGTAGGTTATAGAAGTTTAACACATTTTTGCGTGTGTTTGCTTGGGAAATATAGCAACGATGTAGTTGCTAGAGTCGAAATTGTGAACGAGATAGGCTGGAGAGTTGTAGCGATGTCGTAGTGATTTGGATACTATTGTGCGCCAGTGTGTTGACATTTTGTGACATATGGAAATCAGTATCGGAAGCCTGATGGAAACTATGTAGTTACACTGTAACGTGGTATATGACTGAAATGACGTATGAAGTCCGAGGGCGAGTTTCGTGGTAATTTCGATGTTTGTATATGTTAATTTACCATAATTTAGATACGGACCAATTTGTAACAATATTGTGAAAATTTTCTAACATATAGAACGAGTAATGTAATAGAAATTTTATGTTTAGTCTTGAAAAATTATCTTGTAACATTGTAACAAATGCAAGTTCTATTTAAAAATAGTTTATTTTATATTAGATAAGAAATAATTCATTTCGTTATAAAATACAACAGTATGAGAATATTAGATGTAATTGTGGGAGAAATTTGATGTTATTGCACTCTACGTGTAAAATCAATTTAACCCCGCAGGCTATCAGGCTAATTTTAAATGACGTCACATGTGACCCCTTATTTTACAATCTCAACACACACGCTGACCTCGTATATTTCCGACAGAGAGAAAGAGAGAGCGCTTACACGTTGTATACTCACAGACTTACGTTCTCTGCGTTTTAAACCAGCTAGACTGGGCGAGGCAAACAGAAAAAGGAGACAAACGAGCAAAGGTACGGTCACTCTGTGACTACCAATCGCTACAAACTACCACTACTTTATACCGATTCAACCCACTCGAACCCATTCAAAGCTACCACTCTAAAAATCTGTTCCCAACTCTTTCACGTACAAACGTTTGCATCGTAAAACATTTCAAGCAAACAACTATCCAAAGGAAACACGAACAAACAACTCAAATCTATAAACCACGAATAGGTTTATACGTGAATAGAATTTTGAAAAATGTAGAGTAAATGGAACGCAAGGTGTCGTATATTCTTTACGCATTACACGTAGAAATCTAGCGTTGTGCGGTTAGTAGATTAAAGATGTATACGAATTTATTTAAAGAAATAAAATATAAGATGGAAAGTATAGAATATCAAAAGTATAATATTTATTAGAACATCTAATGGCTGGAATATACGTTTCCGTTCGTTCTATTTTCTTAGTTACGTTCATGAAAAATGAACTTTGCACAAACATTCGCGATCTAGCCACGTAATATTTACTTTACAGATGTTTAAGTCTGGTTATCGAAATTTCTAACCAATGAGGTAACGCTGATGTTATAACAACTGACCAAATTCCTCCATGGAACAACGAAGAAATCAATGATTCACGAACCCACGCACATTTTCTTTCACGCATTTACATTCGCCTAACTCTAACTTGCTCCGCTCTCACTCTGCTTTGATTCTTTCGATCGAGTGACCGACACACGACTTGACACGCGGTCTGCACCGCGCACAGATTGAAGAAAACAGAGCAAAGTTCGTGGCTAAGGAAACACTTTTCGCGCAGCTCGATATTTTTGGATTAATCTGCCGGATGACCGATGGAATTCGCCGAGACAAAAAGAGAAAAAATTCACCTGGGCGCGACATGAAACAGTTCGAAATAAGCGCTTAACAGGATGACGGAGAAGACGAGAAGAAAAACACGAGTCCAGTCGTGCGTATAAACTTTAATTTATGGCGTAACGCCCGGAGAAAGGTTTCGAGCTAATTTCGCGTCAGCTTCTATGCGGTGGTCTGTTCTTTACAGGTTCAATCTACTTTGTGCAGGTTATACGCGTTTCTAGCTTTATGGTGCTTTTCTCTGATATGGCGGTTTGAATTGGTTGGTTAAATGAAAGGATTAATACTTTTGCAGTATCGTGCAAGTAGTTTGGAAAAAGAAAATCTAAATATTGCTATTAAATATTCGTTGTTGCTTGTTAAGTGGAGAGAGCTTAGGGGTTAATGAGTAAGAACGGCGTGAGGGAACTTGAACAATTTAAGTAAAATCGTTTTATCATCTCGTGATTAACTCGCTATTATAACACTTTGACGGCGCGTTCTTAATTAATGACATATTATAATAAAATCCCATATTTCAGAAATAAACAGTTTCGAAACGATAATACGGACTTTTAATGAATATTACAAGCATGATAATTAAATTTAAAGCGGAGTACTTAATCGAGTCAATATCAGGACAGAATCATATTTCATTGAAATCAGGCCAGTGGGACATGAAAATCACGTTTTAACGTTTAAAAGCTATTAATTCATTCGCAAATGACGATTTCCTATCTTTGTTCCATAGCCTGCTTATTCTCAATCGCGTCTAAACGCTTACACGTGTATGAAAACTCGCGAGTGAAACGAACCATTTCTTTTTCGTACATTCAACAATAACTCTTCGAGATTATCGATCTTCGTCGTGTCAGTTTCATCGAGAACATTAAAACTAAGATTTTCCCGTTCAACACGAGTAATTTACACAGATTCAAGAAATAAACAATCCGTACACTCGTTAACAGTTTATTGAATATATCGACTTCTATCGGATTCACAAGTGACTCACGCGAGGACTCGCGTTCAAGTGGTTATTTTTTCGCGCGATCTTACAGACTGAGATCGCGCGAAGAAACGCGTCGAGACGACGCGTTTAAACCGAGTCAGTGGGCGTATCTTTACGTCAACTAGCAGAAGAATGCTGTTACTTCTAACATCGGATTGACGTCATTGGAATAGGAAGAGGCTTATCGTCCAGTTGACATATCTATTTGTTTAAGACTTAAAAACTGACAGTGTATAATTCTTCTTGGGTAAAATTGATCGGTTCAACGAGGATACAAGTGAGAGATTTTTCTGCTCTCGGCGAGTTATACGTATTTATGAGATGATAAATAAAAATAAATAATTTTCTAGCTAGTTTCGAGAAATGATGACGAGTCGATAGTATGTACGTATTTTTGAAACAAGTATCATTTAAAATACGTATTATGTGCATTTTGTGTAATTTTCTGTCTATCTTTACACTTTCAAATTTCTCATAAATTGCATAAAAATCGACAGTCTGATAACACACGATGATTCAGAAATATTTATCTGAATTTAATTTGTCATAAAAAGAAGTAGCTTTCTAAACGCAAACTTGCAACGACCACGTGCCAGCTGTTCGCGACTGTTCACGCGTTATAACAATAGCTGGACAATAGGCATTCTACTGAACTGTAATATCATGCAAAATCATTAACAGCGTGGTGCGCGATTTATCGAGCGATAAATCTTGAACGAGCAGGACAAAACGCGGTGTCTTTTCGAGCTGCGTGGAATTAGAAACAGAAGTGCGGCGCATTGTTTGCCAGTAAACGTTTATGGTCGACAGATTTCGTAATTTGTCGTATAAACAGATATTTGAGATAAAGAGTGGGTGATTTAGTCCTTTTGCTATTGTAAAGATATAAATTAGCGTGTTTGTGATCGTGCTGACGCGTATGGAAAGTTGTTAAAAAAATCATATTTCTTCTAAGAAATGTTCGTATAATGAAAGATTTATGTCAGAGAAAAAACTAACGGTCAATTAATTAGATATTTTTAACGGATGGGTGATGACAAAGGTAGACTTTATTTTTAGAGAGAAATATCAAATGTTCTTTTTATTTGCTTGCCGATTTCGTTGTTTTGTCATTCTTCGCGTTTTGGCATCGATTCTGGCAAATTTTCAACAACCCACGACACGGTTCGATGATTTAATTACAACTCTATTTTATACCACGCCTAAGCGCCCTAATAGAATTACTCGCAATGAATGCTAAAATGTACAGTTGAATGGCAGAATCAGGAAATCGGTGGTATTAAACAAGCTCGAGCTTTCATTGCTCCATTACACAGATTATAAACTTCCGAACTACCAAATCTCGAGCACCGGCCAACAGTTACAAACAATTATAACATTTGTTATTACAATCCGTGTAATTATTCGAATAAAATTCTTATTTGTTTGTCTATTCTTTCGTATAGAAATACTTTTATTTATAGAAATTACATTTTTCGCGCTTACTTTTCTTAAAACGATATACGATCAGCTAAACGTCAAACAGTTTGAGTAAAGAAAAATTCAAATTGAAAATTAGAACATAGGCCTTCTATTTGATGATCGTAATGAGATCCGAGAAACAAGGAATCTTCAAATTCTTACAATCGGTCTATCCGTTAAATTACCCTTCTACGGTATCAAAGAATGTACATCCGAGTCTCCATTCAAGAAACAAAGAAGCATCGAATCCTTACAATCAAGCTGTGCATTCAACCATAATTTTACAATATCAAAATTCTGCCTCCGACTCAAAGAAACCGAACTGAAGCTCCATCGAACAAACATCTACTCCGGCAGCAACAGAAAATGTAACGCCCAGGACGAACGTGATCCAGGATGAACGTGAAAGAAAGCAGAAAGCCCTGTCCAAGTCATACACAACACGTTACAAAAACATGTAACGAAAGGTTCGGGGCGACGCTTTCGAGAATTTATTTGGAATCAATGGCGACAAGATCACGCGACAGCTGAATGAATAGCTTTAACGAGGCGAAGGGTGTGTTTTCTCGCGCTGGTTCACAGTTAAATCTTCTCCGGACTCGTTCGTTGGTTTGCTACCCTCGATAACCAAGGAACACGTGCGATCTACACGAACACAGGTCATGAAATTTCGTTTCGTGCGCGAAGCTGTGTATCCCTCGGCTCCCTCTTAAATACGTGATGCCAGGATAACGGAACCTGTCCTCCCGAAGCGTCTCTAGAAACAGTGCTGGGACTCATACGAACTCACACACGCATAGACACACACAGCACACGCGTACACCAACCGTATACGGGATTAAGATTCGATCGGTGATTGCAGTTCGAAGAAAAAGCGCGCGGTTCCCAGCGGCCGACCTATTAATGACCGGAGATAAGGGAGAACGAGAGATACGATAGCGGGACCGGGTTCGAAATTTCAGATAAGCCGGCTGGGAATAACGACGATCGAGTTCTAGGTCTTTTAATACCGCCTCCATAGCCGCTGCGTTCTATGTATTCGGTTGTTTTATCAACCACGCGGTTTCTTTGCGAGGGAGTGTACCGATTTAGAAACTTTATCGAGTTCTTTTTTTTTTTTTTTTTTCTTGTAGGAAGACAGAAATCTTTTAGAAGTTTTATTAGGGGTGTGGTTTGGCGGAGGAAAAGCACAGCGGGAAGATCTTCTTACAATGATAGGAAATAGAGAATGAACGAGTGACGTAGGTTAGAAGGATCTTTTGCATTTGTGTGTGATCTTTCTTATAGAGTATAAGTGTTTTAATTAGTTTCAGGAAAAACGTGTAGTTTCTTGTATTAAAAAGATTATTACAAATTGCAATAAAGCATCTGCCATCAGTGGATCTTAAATTACAAGGTTATACGCACAGATGTTTAAAAATAATTAGGTTAAGATTATATTAAGGATAAGCTTACGTTTTATCGTTGCGAAGTGAAAATGAGTGATAATCACAATCACACGTATAAATTTCTCATAATTCCAAATACGGAACGTTCACGATTGAAAATCAACAAAATAATTCACAAGCTCGTACCACGTCTTTCCTTGTACCTCTTTAAACCAGAGTTTCGCGACAACGTATGGAAAGACCAGTTCGAGCCGTACGAAGAGAAAACGAGAAAATGGGAAGGAAGCCAAGAGAAAAAGACGAGCGCAGAGGGATCGTTCTCTCGCCTGCGTGCTATCCAACCGAAAGGACAGGCAGCAGAAGCGGGACGATTGTCCCGAGCAGGAAAACGGCGGAAAGTTCCGCGTGTTCGGCCGGCAGCAGTTTAAGTTTCCGCAGAGCCGAAGTTATAACGAGAATTGCTCTGCCCGCAAACTTTTCCGGCCGAGTCTCGCATGTACACAACCCCCTACCTACCATTTTTCTCCACCGACACGGTGTTCCTTCGCATACGTGCATGCAACCCATTCCCATCGCGTCTCGCTACCCTCTTGCACAGTCTCACGCTCGTATTTACGCGGCGCATGCTCCACGCGAATTGTTTGCGTCCACGTTCCCTCCCTGCCCACATCTCGTGTTCGCCATGTAAACCGCGCGTACCGCAGACATTTTTTCCTCGACGCGAAATCCACGCCCGCACCCCCGTCCACCCTACAGTTTCACAGGTCGCGGCGCACCGATCTTTTTCTCGGCCGCGACCCGCTCTTTCTCGTAGGTATTCGCGCGGCGAGAATAAAACGCTGGCATATTTCAGACTTATTGCCACGCGCGACGAGTATTCCGCCAAGAGTATTCCTTTATTTCGCCTGTTTCCATTCCTACGCGGTTTATGGCCGCGCGGAAACGTTACACGAGCTTCGAAGCTCTACTCGTAAGATTCGTAGATTTTTGCTTTTGCTGGTTGTTGGAAATGATCGTTGGCAGCATGGTAAATTTATTTCGAGAATTTGTAGAACGGTTTGTTTCACAGGAGTTTAATTCTGGGTTCAAGAGAGATGGATTAGTTGGCGAGAATAAAATTCTTCAAGATCATCGTTTCATCCCCTTTCATACAAATGCATCGTTATACGATCGTAATCAAGAAGATTGTAAGAAAGCTGAACGTTTGAAAATGAAAGGAATATCGAGAATAATAAAATTTCGTTGGAGGTTTCATTTTCGAGGAAGAACGCAGCTATAGAAACTATGGAAACTCGTAAAAAGCAATACCAAAATTAGAAAACATTTTTGATTGGAGAAATATGACCAACGTGGATGTATCAGGAAATTATTACAGATTGATAATCATGAAATCATGATCGCACACCGAATAACAACGTTCGATCAAACTGGTGCATAATAATTGTTGCAGAATATCCATCAATTATTTTCCAGTTTGTTATAAATGTTTAAAATAATACACGACCAATGAATTCACGTAATTACAGTCTGTAGGATTGTAATATATTTGAGTATTTACCTTGTTGTCCCAACGTTAATGAAATTAATTTTGGGAAATGTAATCGACGTAACCGCAACGCATTCGTATATATAGCTACGTTTTCGTTCTACTTCCGATAGATTTATAGAAACGTACGATTATTCTTGTTGGTAACCGAACGATTATCGATTCCTAGACACGCGTCGAAAATTCGATTGAGATTTTTCTCGCAAACCTACAGCACAACGTGTGGTTTGAAGGTGTCACTTTTTCCAAGCTAATGTCCATAATATTGCCTGTCCTGTTTCGAATTTCCAGTTTAGAAGAGGAAACGCGCGGCAATGTTGATTTTAGCAAAACGGTAGTTTTCTTACTGCAACTTTGTTTCTGGTTCTTCTTTTACGTCGTGTTGGCTGGCCATAAACGAGCATCGTTTACCGTCGCGTGGCGTCTGTCTAAGTCTGGTTAATACCACTGCGCTGTTGCTTTTATCCGAGAAGATTGACTTTTGGAAATTGAAACTTGACAAAAACCAAACATTTCACGTGTTTTATTAATAAAATGCTGTTCGACGAAATTTTTAATTCGTTTAATATATTATAGTGTGGTTAATTACATATTTGTTAAAAAGGTACAAATTTGTTCGATTCTTATTAACATTTCTTTATAAGGTTTCGAATTTTAGTTTCTTAAATAATCATATTAAATTTATATTACTGCCGCGCGTAAAGTTTCAATTTCTAAAAGGCACCTAATAAATTACAAGTAATAAATTCGAAATATATTCTACATGTGAGTGGCTGTTTACTCAAGTGAGTGGCAAGTCCTCAAATTCCAACCTACATTTTGTTACCGCTGCGCGTGCACGCAAATAAAATCAGTTTCGAATCCAGGAGAACAACGAGGTAAAACGTACCAGATTACCGGCGTAAAATCTCCGAATTCCCGGCGAGGTTGTCGGATTACCGCGAAAGTTTTGACGCGAAACGAGGTGGAACAAAAGAATCCGAGTGGTGTGACACAGAAGAGGCCTGAAAAGCGGCTAAGATCGGGCGGGGGTCGCGTTTGAAGTAGCATTTCCTTGGCGCAAACGACCCTCTTAATCAATTGCTAGCACCTTTATCGCGGCTCTCGAGCGACGTAAAGCCTCGATAACAAGCCGCAACTTCGATAAATCTCCTTCTTTCTCTCGCTATTTCCTTTCTCGGCTACGTCTTGTCGAGAAAAGGAAAGAAAGGAAAAAAAAAGAGAAACGGTGGACATATATCTTGATTCGATCGTTGCGTCGTGGCTAAAACGCTTAGAATACGAGGCAGAAGAAAGAGAAGGGGGGAAAACTCGTGGCCCACGAGACAGGCGAAAAAGCTTTCGATGGCTCGACCTTCTCGCGACCGAATAAGGACCATAGGGAGAGAGGAAACTTATGAAAATCCGGGATTTATCGCGGCATACGCGAGAGGCAGCCGCCACCACCGTGGGAGGCTCAGACAAATCGTCCGGAAGTTAACGTTCGATCGTTCCACGAATCCTCTTTTCGGCAGAGCCACGGGGCACCCTCTGTCCCGTGGACCAGCTGCCTTTGAAAGCCCTGATAAAAGTTTTAATCCGTTTCTACTGGCTCTCTACCGATGTGGTTCCTCTGTTGCTCTCGGCCAGAGCGAAAGCCCCGGGATTCTCCGCTTTTGTCTGCTGTTTCCCCCAGAAAAATACGGGAAACGAATGTCTGCTTTTAATGAGACCTTCGAGGTGGATACAACCAGATGGCTTTAAGAGCTGTTTAGAGAAATATGAATGGAGGTTATTCGAGTTAACTGCGAGAATTCGAGAGCTGCGTGAATTTTTGTTCGTGTTGTTTTGTTCTCGTATCGTTAAGTTTTGAATATTCGTGACAAAGTATTTAGATTAATTGCTTACTTCCTCTGTGGTCAAGGTAACTGAGACTACCATATCTTGGAGATGGTTAAACCATTTTCGAAACAAAGAAGTTTTAATATATATTTTTTCATTTCTATAGTTTCACGCTACAAACACAGCGTCTAGAATAAATTCAAAATAAAAAACGAAATTCGTTGGCTAAAATCTCATTTTCAAGAACGTCAATATTAAAAATCTATTCACATTCTATCATTGTAATCGATAAATATAATACATAATACTTGTTTCGATGATACGATCCGCTGCAACGTAGCCGTCAATGTAAAGCTATTACATTTGTATGTATATTGAAAAACAAGTTAAACGGAAAGACGAAGAAGCGGGAGACTTAAAATGCTGGAACGAAGATGCGAGAAATATCGAACAGTTGGCCATTTGAAAGACCATCTCAATCGAAAAGTTTCTTCAAATAAACAGATCGAACGCCGTGTTCGCAATAAGAAAACTTTTATTTTCCGGCTGATGTTTTCGAAACGCGATCTTCCGTCTCGGCTGCAATGGCGATGCTTAAAGCGATTTATCGAGATCAAGCTGCGCGCTGCGACCGTTTCCATTGGGCCAACAAAGCTAGACGTTTAGTTTCAATGGAAATACGCGAAACTGAAGCAATCTGGAAGTTCCGTCTTTCGAGAAAGCAGACTCGATCGAGGTTACGCCTCCATCTCCTTCGAGGTTAATCGTTAATGCAATCGATTCCGACGATTGCGGCAAGGGGAAACGTCGAGTACGACGTTCATTTAGATTTCTAGAGCCGTCACTGTGTTCTCGTGTATTTTTAGAGCGAACGGCTCCGGTTTCATGAAATAGCTTCGCTGATTCTACAAAGATGTTTCTTGCTACATTTTCAGACGTTCGCAAGCGTAATCCGTTTTAATGGAGATTTCCATCGTGGAAATTGGTTTATTTTTGGTTTATTTATTAGTTGGTGGATCGTGTGTTTGCGAGCTTTCAGCTCCATGTTAATATTTTATCGATCTATATATAAATCTATGAAAAACATAACATTCTTCTTGAAGATTCTATAAAATTAATCTTTTCGCTATTTTCACCCTTAATTATAACATAAGCAATTAAACCTATGTATAAACGTCACACGTACAACAGAAACACGCTTCAACCTCTCATCTACTTCAGAATCAGTTACAACGACCAATAAATAACCTGTTTTAATCCAACTATCGCATCCCTGGCTTTCTATTTAAAGCAGAATTAAGATTTCCTCGTAGGATAACATTTTATAACTGAATATTTAATACGTGATAAAGCGTACTTATACGAGCAAGCAGCACGATCGTTCACCAACTAATCGAGCTCACAAATTTCACGACAGGCTAGCGGCAGCATCGAGCGCCGATAAAACGAAACGAATGGCCAGCTTATCAACGAAAAATGCATCGCACAAAAGTAGTATCGGCGATAATGCGTGCCAGGGATCGGCGTATTTCAGTAAAATAATTCTGCATTAGGCTGTGCACACGCGTGCAAACGCGCTGGCTAATCTGCCCGAGGCCGCATACGCGCGCGCTTCGAAAACGAGAAAATTAATTGCGATCCCAAAAATACGAGGGGGCGATTCCCATTATAATAAATTCTAGAGTAAGTTTCACGAAGGCTGCGACCCCGCCGGAATTTATGCACCGTATAAGCCAATTATTTATCGTCCAGCCGCTCGTCCCTCGACTTTGACCACCGTAACACTTTTCAATTTGACCTCGATTAATCGTCCAGCCGAGTGGAGAACGTTCATTCGATTATAGTTCGACATTCCGATTATGCTTTTATCGAAGAATACCGACGTTTCTGCAACCATTTTATATTTCTATTCTCGTTTCGTGTTAAAATTCTATCAATCGGAGTTTCTTAGGGTGATATTATAAAGTTAAAAAGAATATCGGTTTTATATGCAAATTCGGAGGGGAATTGAATTTCTATACGGAATGCACATTTTGAATTAATAATATTACGTGATAATGTTTCCACGTGGATTTATACGTGCATAATAAAAGCGTATCTTTACAAAATAAATCTTATTTTAAACATATTTCAACATTATTAAAGTTAGTCTGACCGAATTAAAACACTTTAATTTAAACCCATTCAAACGTCCTTTCCACTTTCTTCTTATTCCTATAAACTAACGACTAATAATTTTGTGTTCGGCTTTGTTAATAAAAGAAACGAATCTACCAGTTATTCAAGCTATCGCTAATCTCAATACAGAATTTGCATCCTCGTTAACATTTACAATGATTTTTTATTCCGTCAATCCTCACTGCCCAAATAAAACAAGTTTATAACGATGAAAATGCACGTATCTTCGCTCGAATGTCTTAACACTCTCGCTACTAACCTACATATATTTTGTATAAATCACAAGAACTTTGCTTTTCTACGTCTCTTAATTATGACCTAACTTTACCTGGCATTCGAATGAATATAAAACTTTTCAGCAGTGATCTACATGAAACGTGCTACAATAACAACAGATACGACAAATTGAACGAATTGATTTCTCGAAAATCACGATGAAGCTTTATCCTGTTAAAATATTTACTGCTCTTTATCCAACACAGCGAAAGAACAGGTGACCAGAAAGAGATAAAAATGGGACTTACCCGTGCCAGCCGCCCCCAGCCTCAGCACTGCGTCGCCTTGAAGGGAGATGGAGAGGGTGGCTGTGTCCTCAAGGCGTGCAAGAACTTCTTCGGGAATGTCCTCGGGTTCGCGGAGGCGGAGGGTTACTTCGCCTCCGCCTCCGCCACCCTGACCACTTCCACCCCCGGGACTCGTCGACGCCGAGTACATGAACACAGATCCGTACCCATGTAATGAATGCAACGGCAGCCTGACGCCGCCCACTTCCCCGACCGGACCCTGAAAATATTACCAGATAGCGTTGAGAATCAGATTTTTCGAAGGCTAGAGATACTTTTAGACGAATTAAAGTTGATATCTCGCAGTGGGATGATCAATTTAATGTTCGCGAAGAAGTAGATTTAAGAGGAATTGGTGTGATTGTGAACTGCTGTCTGAAATCAGACTTTTCGTTGTCTTTTACAAAATTTCAATGATTCATTAATTTTTATAGCGCTCTAAATTACGAAACCTTGAAGGGTTAGCTTCCATTAAATCCTAGTAAATATATCTTATAAATTGATTGTTTCAATGTTTGTTGATAAAAAATGATTCGCCCTACGTAGTTGATAGGCGTCTGTCGTGATGTTATTAGGAAACAATTGGAGGATGAGAAGGTTCAAATTTTCTTTCCGATAAACGTACACTTTGTGAATGTGGAATAATTTATGAAAATTGATCACAGAAGTGAATTACGTTAATTATATCGATTCAACGCTGATTGTAGACAGCTTCGTTACAAGTATCTTGGTATAGACAGTACTGAAGTTATTTATATAACAAAAATTACAATAAACAATGGAACACTAGAAACGAGCTTAATCAAGTACGATACAAACGAGTGAAATTTTCTTTTTGGACAGTAACTCGATCGAAGAAAGAAGGCGGACAAAGATGTTTTCGGGGCGATCGGACGCGTGATATTAAATTTAAGGGTTCAGTTTTACGTCAGGCAACGAGTGATATTCCCTAGAGGCAAACACCGTTGACGTCGTCGCTTCTCGACATAGCTGGGTTTCCATTTCTCGCTATACGGGCCACGCAGCGCGTCGCCGAACGTTCTTTTACGAGCAGAAATATTTTGCCAATTTCGCCGTCCATGCAAATTTCAATTTGCGAGCGTCAATATTTGCTGAATCGCGTCGAAAAAGGATTTCGATGTACCGCCACTCGATTCGCCGTCAAACGCTCTGGCCACGGTTCGCTCCTCTAAAAACGGTAATATCGAGCGTTAAAATAAAGGGGTCGACGAGGAAATAGCAGGAAGAAGAAAAATACCTCTACAAACGTCCATATTCTTTTCCCTTTCTTTATCTCTCTCTCTCTCTCTCTCTCTCTCTCTCTCTCTCTCTCTGTTTATCCATAAGTAGAAATTATCCTTTTGGTGTAGATACAAGTAATGGATTTTATATGAAATAACAATATTTCAAAAGAAATTTATCATTTTCATCGTTCGATTCAATTAATTCTAAGTGACTTTTTATAGAAGAAAGATACGAGTATTATATTTATTTTCTAATGTAACCTTCGCCCTTGTTCTCGCAAAGGTATACCCTCTTTATTTTATCTCCTCATCTTTCTAAGAGATATCATTCTATATCTGTCCTTTTATATTGCCTTTGTCTTTCTACATGTGTGTCCCCTCCGCTTTTCTTACCTAATCTACAATATCCCTGCTATCCTCTTTTTCCTATAACAAGAATGAAACAGAAGGAAAATGGCCAATTCAGTCGGTGTCTACTTTAGTTTCATATAGCTTTCAAAATTGATATTACGCTATTTATAAAACTATGCCGTGGTTAAAAATAGCGTATCGAGAATCGCACAGTGGTGTGTAAAGATGAAGATTTACAAAATTCTAATCTATGTATTTTAACGATTAAAAGTACAATCTCATTTTTTTCATAATTAATTCAGCGTTAACTTCATTCTCCACCGCGATGGATTTTCGTGACTTCGAAAAACGTGATGAATTTTCGTAACAACGAACACACGGCATTATTTTACGCGAACGCGCTAAACTAGTTACAGCTAAAAACATTTGTAATTCATTCTACGTCCGAAAAGACCTTTATACTTCGGACAAGCGATGGAATAACCAAACACCAGAAAAAGATTTCCAGTAATAACTTCGCCACCGCCATTCATTTCAAATCTGACTGCTCAATAATCCATTCGAAATTCCTTGAAATATGGCTTCGGCCACCTGCAGCCCGAAATAACTGTAACGGGATGGACGATTTCTAGAACTCGTATTCATCACGAAATTTCAGTTGCTATCGTGGCGTGTGACCAAAATCCAACGGAGGATGAACATTTTCCTGTGCACAAAGGTGTTCGGTTCGATGGTCCACTGTTTCTGCCGGTGAAAATTTCGCCCGGCGGCCCTGCGCCCTGTTCCCGGTGCCATTATTTGCGTAAATTGATTCGTACGCGGCGAACTATTTCCGGGCCACGTATTCCAAGGTATTGGCGAGCGTTGCCGAGCGTTACGTTGCTCGCGATGAGAGTAATTTATTTTAATGGTCATTTTCGTAATGGCTCTTTGAACATGGTGCATGGCCACTTCTGAATAGGCTGTGCGTAACCCTGACATAACCTGGAACCGGAGAATGCGCGATAACGCTGCCATTCGCCGAATGGCACCTGCTGCTCTCCACAATGGCAACGCGTCTGCGTTCACGTCCTTGCCACCGCGATTTTATCGCGATCGCTGTTAAGAGTTTCTGGCAGTCAAGCTTTTATCGTTATAGCCCTATCCACGATCGTTCTGTTATGTATTTTATGGCTTCGATTTGATAATTTTACCAAGTTCTTTTGATTTGTATCGTACGCAGTATTTGGCGTATGAAATACTTCAATTTCTTCGATCAATCGATATTCGAAGATTTAACTCCTAACGTATCAGTATTCTTAGACTTTACGTATCCTAACATCGGCTCATATCGCCGATTCTTTACGATTTTTCCGATCGTTAACGATCTTCCTTTCCTCGATACGTCCGATGCGTGTCGCGTTGTCGGCGCGATAAGACTGCTTTACGATCTTCGAGGAAGGCGTACCGAAGTCGAATAGGGAAACGCAATGCACAACTGACGAGGAGATTTCAGAATGTCTCCTCGTAGAACAAACGACCGGAAACGTGGCCATAACAATGCGGATACGCAGACTGAGAGCATCTCTATGTAGCCGTTTCCGGTACACCTTCGGTGTATCGCTATAACACAGGACGCAGATTTCCTCGACTATAACGCAAATACGGGGCAGAATCGTAAAAGACCCGGTTCCCTGTTTCGTCCTCCGTGCAATCGATTTCGTGAATTATCGAGACGACTCGAAACACGCCCATGTCGTGCGTGGCTTTCATACTTGAAGGCTTCGTCGTAAGTTTCGCCGGAACGCCAGGAATCTACGGCCATTTATCGAGACGTGACAGAGTTCGTGATGCTCGGGCATAATCGATTAGGAGTGGCTCGTGTTGCGTGATTCGCCTGATTCTTTAATGGTCGTTCATTTTAGAATAGGATTTTCGAGAATTTGGAAAATTTGGAAACTTTAAGAGGACTGGTAACATTCTCATCGTTGAATTAAAAGAATTTAAGCGGAAGAAAGATATCAATAAAATAATATACTCTCATTTTCATTCTCATTTGATCATCACTAGCAG
The DNA here is from genome assembly GCF_041682495.2 of Bombus fervidus. NCBI lineage: Eukaryota > Metazoa > Arthropoda > Insecta > Hymenoptera > Apidae > Bombus > Bombus fervidus. Next base: position 10,184,628 of record NC_091527.1, on the reverse strand, counting down.
ATACACGTACAAATACCAACATCTCTCACGCCACGTTGTCACATGCAACTAGTCAGCTGATAATTAAATCGAAGCATAAACGCACAAACCAACCAATAGTCAGGTATAAATAAGCGTCGATCTGCGAGAAAAACAGGGAACACGCTTGAAATCAACGGATCCACCTGCGCAACAAACAAAGCTACCGAAAGAAGTTGGCGCGGGTCTCGGGGAGAAAGCTCGTTCAGGTCGTAATCAAACTCGCCTCCCGGTGGAGGCCGCCGCTGATAATTTTCCATGCATAATAATACGCGAGGCGAAGAATTTGAATAATCCACTTTCACGCTATTTTCCCGTCTGATAAGTCATTAAGCCGCCACCGTCGCCGCCGCGAGGAAACTTAACGCCGGCCGGAGAGCAATCTGCTTTGTTCCGGCGTTCCTACCCCACAACGAACGAACGAAACGTGTCTGGTGAGAAAGAAAGAGCACAGGACTGTACAGACACAGAAGAGAAGCCAGAAGAGTAACAGAGATGGTTGAGCCGTTGTTGCGCGATCTCGCTTTGTGTATTCGACGCCAGGCAATCGCTCGTCCCTGGAAAATTCACGGTCTAGCTCGCGGCGAACAAATGCCACCACCTAGTCGTCCCTTTCGCTGGTTTCTCTTCGTTCGTTCGGTCGGCCACAATTTCTCCGTATTACCGTAATATTCGCTTTAACGACTGCCGGCCGAACGACACAGCCTAACAATGCGCACACCCCTTCGCTAGGACGTAACGCGCGATTTTCCGCCGAGGAATCTTTTTTCCGCTCTTCTGAGCCGTCTCGAACTCGCTTCCGACGTTAATTCGAACAACGTATATCTCTATTCAACGTCGTTCAGCGTTCTTCGATGTATGATAGCTCGCGAAAGTGTCCGAACACTTGTGATACATTTTACGAGTATACTATACCAGTAAACGTATTGGCACAGATCGATATCCTTTATCAAGTTCTTTTATAAAATACAAGTTTTTAACCTGGAGTTTACGTACATTATGATAACATGGACGTAGAACTTTTCGTGAGCCACTGAACACAGTGGAGGACTTTAGCGCGTAGGTTCAGAGAGTCGGAAGGATGAGGGGACGCATAGAGATGGATTATAGCGGTCTAAAATTTCGATTGAATCAATGTCATAGAAGATGGTGTTCGGGATTTAGCGAAATTGTAGTGATTTGCTTTTGCTACAGGTAGCAAGTATTATAGTTGATGTGTATGTCCTTTTAAAATTGGAGATTACTATTATATTTAAAAATGGAAAATTATATCTACCACGTTATCGATGTCAACCGATTTTATTGGCAATCGTTAAAGAAGGTAACCGTCCAAATTATCCTTTTTAACTTTCAGATAGAAATCTCAAACGACCCAAAAAGCGACGCCAACTTCTCCTCTTCCAACCTTATGAATAAACCTGTGAAATCTAGAAAGCTCGCTGAAAATAACGAGGACTCAAAGCCAAAAAAAAAAAAAAAAAGTAACATAGAAACGGAGAAAAAGGCAGGAAGATCGTTTCTCATTGATAGCGAGGGAAATCGAGAGTGCGAGAAAGATCGGCGCGATAAAATATTTTTCAAAGCGTGTAAAGCACGGACTGGCTCTCGTACATGCGACGCGAAAAAAGTCATAGAGGGGACGCGCACCAGCGCGCATAAATGTTCACCGCCGATGAATTATTGCCGCGAAATGGTCGTATCCAGTTTGTAACCCGTTGGACGAGGGGTAGCGCGTGCTGAACACATTGTTTACGAAGCATCTGACCACCGTGATGGCGCGATACGCACGGCCTGTTCCCTCATTTTTCTGGCGCGCGTAAAGTGCGTTTTGCTGCAGTGCATTAAGCTGCAAGGCGGTTGCTCGAAAAAGAGATACACGCGATTTCACTCCCTCCGCTGCGCCCATTTCACCCTTCGCTGCTGCAACGACATTTATATTTTTGCGGTGACCATCGTGTCGTTTGTCAGACGACCGGTGCCAGCTTCGAAGAGTAACGCTCGTAAACGCTTGTAACGAACGTCGCGGAACGATTCGTGTGCCACGACAAGGAGGATTTTTGGTTATCGTGTTGCAGTTCTCGCGTGTGCGTGGCTCGGTAATTTTGAAACGAGTGAATCGTCGGTTTATGAAACGTGACAATGGTGGACCGGGGATTTTTGGATGGAGTTCATGCGCTGTTTCGTAGTGGTTTTAGTATCGGTTTCATTGAATTTTGATGGTCGTTAACCGGTGCACGCAATTTCAGCTGAAGTCGAAAATCTGTCTGATGTATGCAATATGGACGTGACTTTGCAAGCTGTCGTAGCGTGATTTAATCAGCTAGCTGTGCGAAACTGGATGATTATAAATGATTGTCCGATTATGGCTATTGTTAAACTCTTGCCTTATCTTTGCCATAAGCAATTACAAAAGTTAAAAGCTTCTCGGATAATATCGTGGATGATATTTCAGATATTTGCAAAATGGTATCAAAGGTATTACGAGACAATATTCGCAAGATTACACGCATCTAGAATCTCAAATAAAAGTACCTAGAAATACAATGTTCTATTTACGATTATATCATAATTCTGGCCTAATGGCAAACTCTAACGCGATCTCTATCAGAGAAACTTCATCAGCCGTTGTATCGTCTTTTTCGATTCGACTCGCGGAATATTCGATCGTTGTGTTTCCTCGTGTCGAGATTGAAATTCTTACAAATGCAGGCCAATTAATCGACTGAAAACCGACGATACACTTCGATACCACGTCGGGAAGCCGTTAATTTACGCGGAACACGAGCCACGGCTAACCGAGTGAATGTCGGTGTTTCCACGTTAAATGAAAAGCAACATGATATTTTCGTGAGAATGGCTACCGCGTTCGCCGTGGCGGGAAAAAAATATGTTGTTAAAGTGGTGAAATTATTCGAAAACGACGAATACGCTGCCGCGATGTTTGTGTTATATCGTGTTTCGTGAAAGCATTTCTGAACGGTATGCTGAATTTTGTATCGCTCGTTTTCGCCGGCGATTGTCAGATTCCTTGAATTTAAACGCAAAATATCGTATCGATTATTCGGGTCAAAGAAACGGGGTTTCTCCATAGCGGGTTTCTGGCAGATTTTTATATATCTTGTCCGAATTATCGAATTTGAGACTTTGAATCTTACGTTGTTGCGCTGTCTTGTTGTCATGTCCTGCAGTGCACATTTAAAGTTTGAAGCGACAAGTATATTAATTGTTCTGTTCTATCAAGAAAGGTAAATGAAGTCTTCACAAGCAAATTCTTCAAATAGTAATACAATCAGTGATTGTTGTTTTCTATCGATAATCTTCTTCTGGCGAATTTAGATTGATAGGTTTTTCTGTTCAAACTTTTATATTTTTACTCTCTTTCTCACTCTATGCACTCGTAACGAAACAAAGTAGCAAAGAAGGTTCCGCTAAAATTTCTGCTAAAATCTACACTGATGCAAAGCATAAAGTTCTTCAACAACATTCGTTTAACAACTACGTAACAGCATTCGTGATTTCTTCACGATTCCAGGTCTGTCAACTACACTGATTCTTCGAATGGCCAAGAGAGAAAAAAAAAAATGGTAGCAACGCGCGAAACCAGCGAAGGAAAAAATTGTGAATATTCAGAAATGATAAGCGATCTTAGCATATTATACAGATTTGTTTGCGAGAATGCAATTGGCAAAGAGTAAAAAAGGAGTAAAAAGGAGAAACAAGTAAAAGAGATATAGGATGCAGACGCGACACGTTCAAGGGATGAATTATTGTTGCAAAACAGTCGCGCTCGAATCGCTGTGGCAACAAAACGCGAGCGACGTGCATACGTACAACAGATAGAACACACTTTGTAGGGGTTGGTTTTTCGCGCACAGGACACCTGTGAACACCGTCCCAACTCTTTTTTCCATCAATGCACGCGGAGACTCTCCTCTGTCGGGTGCACTCCGGCTGTTTGCGCTGTCACAGGCAAACAGAATGTGATTTGGATCGAGTCTATGGGCGTGCAAACATTTCTGACAAATGGGGAGCAATTTCTAAGCGGTAATTTTTAAATCGTCCGTTCGCCGATGTATACGTATTTTATCAATCGGCTTTTTTGAATCGTCGCTATCGATTCTATGCTTTAAACAAAACGTCCGAGAGAGTTTAGTTCCTGTTGCTTTAGTAATCGCTTGAATAGAATTTTTCGGGATCGAGAATAATTTTACCTCGTTGAACAAAAAATTTCACCGCAAAAACCTGCCTGTGTATAAGCGAATCGTTTATTACAAAGGTACTCTTGATATTATTAAAATAAATCATACACTTTCATAGGAATATTTTTCACGTGTTTCGAATTTTTGTTTCTTTCCTTCATATTTATTTCATAATCCTGAGAATTAAATGTTTCGTGAAATAGCCTGCGTACATATTATATATGTACAATGACTAGATCGAAAGATTCTTTTCTTTCTACTCTTCTTTTCATTTTTTCCCTCGAATCATCGTCTCTGCCTGTCGTTTCTATCTTATCCCAGTCACGAAGATCGCGTAATTACAACCCTTCCTGCCCCTTTTACTGGTCTGCAACCCCCCAGCGATTTTAGTCATTACAGTTTCTAATGTTTCTCTTCCACCCTTTCTTTCGATTATCTTGCCTCTGTCCACCACGATGTTGTATCGCTATTTATGTTACAAATCTCTACGTATTTGTGAAATGTAATTTATTCTACTTTTAATTCAACAAAATTAACCCTTTGATCAATCCATTCTTATATGCTCTCTTATATTTCGAACATAACTCAGTGCTCGATACTAAGAGATTAAACGTTATAAATGTTTCTACAGGCACAAATCAACTTAACTACGAAGAAGATATAGGATTATAAACAACATAACCATATTGTTTGTGTAATTCATCGACAGAGCACCATATTTTAGTGATCCTTGGTCGTGAACAGCAGTCCGCTGATCGAAGAGCATCGATTTCGCAGCGAATTTCTCTGGTTGGCTGTGCGTTTCAACGTGGATACCGGCGCGTGTGCGACAAAACAGAAGCGGAGTCCGGCGCGGTGGCCGTTTGTTTTCATTAAAAGTTATTATCCACCGTGTAAAAACTTCAATGCGCGCGGCCAGGCTAACATTTTTAAACCGCCATTGTGCACGAAGCGCTTTTCTTTCGCTTTCTCTCTCTCTCTTGCTCTCTCTCTTCCACTTTTATCTTTTTGTCCGTTGCGTTGCCGCCACTGGCCGCGGAGCACAATTACCGGGAATGACTCTGCGAATTGGTTGTTTCGACGGAATAACGTATCCGCATGAAATTACGATTCGCCATTTCGCCAGGACCCGATCCAGCGTAATACCGTTTGCACGCTGTTTGTTCGCGCGAAAAATGGTTAAAAACTGGGCGCGCAAGGTTTACTTGCTTTTTCTTCTTGCTTTTGGTTTTTCTGCTCGAGCGGAATTTTACTCGATTATAAATAAAGCGACTGCGGTTCGTGCAAAGAGGCTGATTATATTTTCTTTCTGTCTCTTTTTTTTTTTTTTGGTTTTTTCTAAAGAGGTATTTTCTGCTATAATTAAATGAAAGTTACGACGATTTATCCTAACGTTTATGCGACGGTAAAGCGACAAATTAAAATGGTAGTCTAATGCGAGATTATTACAGTTTCTTGCGCCAATATCTTTACATTTATATAGAGACAGCAAATAAGGAAAAAAGGAATTGGACAATATACATAGATATCGGAAAATGTTTGGGAAAAAACGAAGAATAAAATAGGAAATGAAAATATGTAATTGCGTGGAACGAAGGAAGCAAGCGGCAAACTAGAAGGTGCACGTGAACTTGGTCGCTTTGCCTACAACTTCGCCTCGATTGTACGATCAATACGACGTCAAATCTTATAAAAGAACAATATTACACGTTCACGATAATTCCGTCACGTCACGATCGAGAACCGAAGCAATAACTGAAAACAAAACGCGAATAAGAGCGCGCTACGCGGCCATCGGCGAAATATTTCGCGAGATATAACTCGCCTCTCTCCGTCAAACTCGTTCCGCGAATGAAGATTGATGAAAAACGTAATTACTGAACTTACTGTCGGACTTGTCGTTTCTACCAGCGAAATCTGCATTTAATGTCGCTGCTATTGACAAACGGAACGCTTACTTCGTAAAATTACTTGTCCTTGTTTCTGTTGCTCTTGCTGCAACGGATTATTGCAGTTTAACGATGACGTCTCCTTCTTTAAAGTCGCGTTACCTACTTTTCAAAATAGGAATAAACAACTGTGCCTCGTTTGCCTGTTAAAGAGCGATTTCATACAGTCATGAAAAATAACGAAAAATACAGGCTAAAAATAAAACTAAGATTATTAGGATATCAGGCAATTAGAGAAATGGTTCCGTTTTATTATCGATTAAAATTAGTGCAAGTTATTGTTCTGTTATTTGAAGGTATTTGTGTATTTAATTTCTTTCCTGTAACGTACTTGTAATCGAAATATATCTATATTATTCTATCTTTATATTTTTGTATCTTTGAATATCGAATATTAAATTAATATTACAAATCCAACTAAGAATGATTGTATTATTTGCATTTCAGTATAATTAATTATGGCATAACATATGCAATATACGAACAGAAAAATGATTGTGCGTTATAAACAATGCCTACATACGTCTTTTTCTTAACATACTACTCGATGTGTGTATAACAGTAAATACACCCTATATAACGGTTAATTAATCAAACTACAGTTGTTAAGCTTGCGGTTGCCAAAAGACGTACCAACCTTTGTACAACAGATATTAATATACCGAAGATACTTCCTTGCCAAAAATTGGAACATTTCTCGACGATTACAAGTACAACAGATTCGGTTTGATAAATTCAGAACACGCAACAGAGACCATTCTTCAAACGATGTAATGTGCAACACGCGAAGGTTCAATATTCGTGAAACTATTTATAGAATTCTACAATTAACACAAATTATTACTGTGTGCCAAAGAATTGGACCAAAATAATAGACCAAGGAAACACGGCCTTCTTTTACGAACATCACAAATCTATATATGTATCGTAAAAATTCTAATTAAAATAACAGATCGAAGCGTCGCGACCGCTATATTAGCGTAGGTCGTTACGCATTTATAATTATCAACAGGATGAAAGTGATCATCATTAAAATCTAAATTAAACGCCGTTATCAAGCTCCGTATATGCTTTCCGATCATGCTGATCCATTCATGACTATGATTACGGCAAACGAATCGACGTTCTGACGAATTCGATACATCAATGTAACCAAATACGTATTGCGTATATTTTTATGAATTTATGCGTTCCAATTTTCGAATCAGATTCAGTTTCACACGTCGAAACATCGTTTCGTTCGACTACGTACTCGCTGTAACTATCGCCTTATTACGATACAATAAATCAGTCACAAATTCCTCTAGAAGAGTTCCTGAAACGCTTTTGAAACGGTGAACGAAGGATGACGACGCGAGATATAACGACACCGTGATATAATTTAGCGAAGCCTCTCGGCGAAAGACGGAGCCACGTCAGGAACAGCGACGGAACTTTAACCGCGAATTATAGACGCGACTTTTCCCTCTGACCCTCGTCCTCCTCTGCCGCCCTGGTCCGCAGCGACTCCCTATGAAAGTGGAGAAAAACGAGCTGGCCTGTCTTTCGCGGCTGCTCCGGGTAAAAAGTTGTCTGGCTTCTATCGGGGTAACGTCCTAGCCGCATATAATAAAACGGGTCGCCTTTCACGGAAACGCTCTTGCCCCCGGGGCGCTTTTCTTTCATTTCTGACGTAATTACGCGAAGCGGCGCAAGAAAAGGAAGGGAACTGCGAAAGGGCAGCCGCGAAGAATGGGACGCGGAGAGAAAGCCTCGACGGGCCGGGAATATTTCGCGACCGAGACAGTTGTATATAGCCACCTTTTCTACCAACGACTCGAGTCGCGACCTACTACCTTCGTTTTCTCGATAAACCCTCATGGACCAACTTCGACGCCGACCAACCTTCCCTTTCTCGTCGCCTCGCTTCCCTTAGGATCGATCCTTTCGCTTTGTGCTCTCGCGATGGCTCCACGCTGACTTTAAGTGGTTCTGCGTTTATTTTTCTCCTTTCTGTTCTATCATTTGTTCTTGCCAGAGGAAGCAGGGTGAATGTTGTTATGTTTGTGAGATGTTACAAGAGGAGGGGTTGGCGTAGACGTTGAGTCTTGAGATTTGGGAAAGATCGAGGATGTTGTGAAAGAGGTAAAGAAAGAATTACGAGATGTTTTAGCGTGTTTCCTTTGTCCTGACAAAAATGTAAAGAATCGATTCGTTAAGAACCGAGACACGTTAGAAATACTGCAGTTTTTTTAAGTTTCATAAAATTCTAGAATCTAAATGGAAGAAAGAAATGCCAAGCAAATCTTTCCAATTCCCTTCCGTGCGACGTTCGCGTCGATAGAATATTATGTAAGAATATTTTCGCGTTACACGCGAATGATCGTTTCTTAAAAAACAAGCAACTTGAAAAATTCCAACGGTAACAATTTCTTTTCGTAATTTTCTCGCTCCGGTGTATAATATATACCTATAAACTTTATTCCGCGTAAAACTAATTATTTCAAGCTGCACGTAACGTTATACTTTGATAAAAATTCGTTTATTTCGTATGTAAAAGTTTCATTAAAATGAAAGAACGTATCACTAGCACGGTCCATTATAAATATTTTCTTGCTTCGTGTTTTCGCTTGAAACATACTAATTATCGCAACGCACACGCGTGCAACGTCAGTTTCGAAATTATTAAATTATTCCTGATGAATTTCTACTGGCCGGTCTTTAAATTTCTATAATGCATTCCGAGAGGAACGTAATGAATTGTAAATTGCGAGAAAAAGCATGCGCAAACGATAACAAGAATGCTATACCTAGCAACGAAGCTGCCGCTAATTAACGCCCACGCAAAAACAACCGTTATATTATTGAAACTTTATTCCATTCGAGGAATTTACATTGTGCCGGCGCGGCGTCGGGTGGCCACGAATGGAAACCCGTGTTATTTCATAAATCCCGTGTCCGTATCTATCGCGAAACGAGCTCGTTGAAAACTTTCAATAACTGAATATTAAAAACCAACCTCGATGATATCCGCAAACACGATAACCGCCGCATGTGACCGCATCCACAAAGGAAATCCGCATAAATCGCGCGCGCATCTTGTTTACATTTATCCGAAAAATTGAGTAAACATCGAACGAACATACGTGAAAAATGAGAAACATTCCGAATATTCTATTGATCCTTTTCAAAACGATATGGTTTTCATCATTCGAAGATACCGTGATTACATTTGTTTTTTATATTTGTAATATCGGAATATTTATTTTAGCGTTCAAGTTATGAAATACGAAGAGAGCGTTTTTTCAATCATTATATCGTCTTTCTGAGAAATATTTTACTGGCGTAAATAACGCATGTATAATATGAATTGCAGTGCGTTCAAAATATAATCAACCAAAAAAAAATTGAATAAAAAGATATTTTGATAATACGTGATTAGTTGACAGTTGATTTAAAACTGTTCTCATACGAAGAACGAAAGGTGTCTTCCCTGCGTAGTGTTCGTATAATAGCATCAAGCCTCACTTTATGAATTCAACATGTTGTAATTACAAAATCAATATCAGAATTACAGTCGTAAATTTGCTTTCACGTGCTTCGCCATTTATCTTAATATACCGTAATATAAATACACGAAAGAATATAACGAGTAACGTATAATGCAATATACTTCCAAAAATACTATAATCTAGCTTTATATATTACTCGTATATGCTCTTGTCAGATGTTAATAACGTATTTTCAAAAATACTATCGTACACCTTTAAAATTATTGTACGAATCAAACCCTAGCATTATATCACTTTCCATCTGCCAAATCCCAACAACCACTAAATCACGTTGCATCCCGAATACCTCGCGAAACGAGATCAAACGTGTCTCATCATACCGAAATCCGTGTCCAATGAACGCAATAAATTTCACGGAACTGCGAATCCCGCTATTACGGAAATCCGTCGGGTACGAACGCGCGCTCGAAGGAGGGAAATAAAAGCGCGAATCAATCTTGCGGAATCCCGTTTTATACGCGCATTATGCACGTATGTGCGCGACTGGTCGCGCGTACACGCGCACAGGTCCAGACACTTTAACGACGAAAAATGCAATTCCCCGCGGTGGCAAAATTTTCCAACCGCCATATTTCCGCTGCTATCTACGGATGGACGTGTTTCCCTGCGCTTGATAAACGCGTCGCCGCGAAGCGAGTTCGCGTCCAGGTGCGCCTCCACGCCGCACCCGATTGCTGTCTTCGCGTTTCATGATTAAACAGCGTCCTGGGAACGCTTCTTGCCTGCTTAAGAAGGAAAAATTGCTGCGAGAACCGCATACTCCGAGATGTGTAATCGCAGGTTCGTTCCTGTAATAATCGCTTTAGTTTACGACGTTTTAGATGCATTTTTAAGAGAAATATAGATATTGAAATGTTCTCGAGTCTCCGGCGAACGAGTTTAACGGTATCACGATGGTTGTAGACGTGGTAAGGATGGAAAGGAAGAGAATTTTCAAAAATCAGTCATCGCTTAACCAGTCTCTACAAATACAAATTGTCTTTTACACTTATTTCTCTACAGACGCATTCTTTTTATTTTTCTCCTTTTATCGTAACATGCACGCAGAGCAGATGTGTTTTATCATGGATTTGCCTGAAATGTCCATCATGCTCGTGGATGCTCTAACGCGAATATTTGAGTGGTGCAACGATGACCTTTGCGATATCGTCATAAACTTTCCTTACGGTGATGCAGTTTCGAATATTGTAAAAGAAGGTATCGGTTTGTTCAAGTGTAAATGTTTACGTGTCCAAACGAAGAAGCTAGAATTATCGAGTGTTCGTTGTTTTTCTCGCCAGAGAAAATCGTTTGAATAGAGTTGAAATTCTATGAAGGTAGTTTTGGAAATCTGGTTTCCATAGCATGATACCGATTGGCTTCTAATCCTATCCTGAAGATGGTAGAAGCATGTATACAAGGACAATCATGATGAAGTTTGAGATTAGTCTGTTGGTGTTTCTGCTTATGTCTTACACTGTCAAAGATCGCCATCCAGAGAATATAAGATTAACCTACTTATAAAGTTTAAATTGGAAATATCGATTAGATTTTCGTCTTAAACAATCACGCCACGGTGATGTATCTTTAATCGTATTAAACTCGATACCACAAACTTCTCTGAAATTTTCAAGTAAATCTTTCACAGATAATAATGCGATTCTTAGTCATTAGCTGCGACTCTTCTGTATACTGTATGTTCAAGAAAACTGTACAACGCTAGACATTCAGCTCGATTTACAGAATATTTATAGACGTATTATCGTTAAAAGCAATCGTCGCAATAACTTTTTTAATACGTCCATGCTATATAATACTTTTCTTTAAATTACGTGTTCTACTTTCTTATTTTTTGTTATTAAATATTTAAAACCTTAATGAAGATTTATTTGACTAAACATGAACATGTACAGAGTGTTCGTCGTAACGATCGCTACTATTTTTCAATACTTTCTAACAAATTAAAAAATACATCGAGTGATGTATAAAAAGATATAAAAAACAAAAAAAAAAAAAAACAAAATAACAGAGGTGACCCGAATTTTTCATCGAAGTAAAGCTTTTTTAAGAATCCTTAATATTGCAATTTGTAGTCGTTTCTCTCCGACTACCGGCAGTCCCTGAAATATCGTGGCGACAGTTACGATGAACATTCTGTACACGCGTATTTCCATACAAAATATGCGTTTGTTAACTTTTACATAAATAATTGGCACTCTCACAAATAAACGAATAGACAATTTACTGTCGCGATATATAAAACGAATTTGTTCTGATTATTACAACTTGACTGCCTGCTGCGTTCGCGTTAATATTATAAATATTTCTGTTGAAAATGACAACGCGAGTTACAGTAAATAGTAACTAGAAGATAGTTCTGGACATAATCGATAGATGTAATCGATAGATTTAAGATATTCTTTTGTTTTCATCCCTAGTCTGTGTAAGAAAGTGCGATAAAGGTTTTTCGGCTTAGAACGGTGTGGCAGATTTATCCAAAGAATAAAATAATAGCCATTGTGATCCTACCTCTAAATACAGAAATAACAGCAACTTCAAAACATAAGTATAATTTTAGAATAATAAACGCCTGGAAAACCAACTAAAATCGTCAAATTCTTTTCAATTGAAATACAATTGTTTCTTTTAATCTACGCCACCAAATAGCAAAACGCTATAAGACTGAACACTAATACACGATCTCGGGATGGAAACTCTATTGGTTATTACTGTCAGGTCATGACGTCTTGCGTCGCGGCGCCACAGGCTTTACGAATGATACCCTTATACAAGATGTAACACGTGCCTCGATAATATAGAAACCAGCAAACCCAACGGGACGTATTCAAGGAAGGGCGATGAAAATCGCGATGCGACCGTGCTGCGGCTGATTTCTTGGGTGAAAATAATGCGAGATCGTGCAATGAATTTTCCTTGGCGACGCGCCGTTTCCGAGGAAACCGCGTCGAAAGTTATCGGATCGCGCTTGACCGATTTGGCTCGACTTCGTTGCTCCAGTTTGACTCTCTGTATCATTCTCTGATTATGACGACGTTGAATTACGAATCGTCCGAGTTATCTAAATAATTGATATCGCATTAAAGATTGAAATGTGTGTTATTCCAACGAAAATAACGATATACTAGCTGTCCTAAATAATATTCTTAGGAGATGTCGGATAACATTCTTTAACATTGAAAATAGAAAATTGTAATACCTAATATCTATTTCTCTAAATATTGCATCTTTCATTATTTTCTATGAAAAATAATAGATCGAAATTTCTTATTTTCTACGTAAATGACAATTATATGCGTTACGATTTTTTAAACGATATATTATTTTGCCATACTTCTAGGAATAGCGAAGATGCGATAATTTTTATACTGCAATTGCTCGACTCTTTACTATGATCCTTTTAATGTCTTTTTATAATTCTATAGATAACAAAGTCTACATTAGAATTCAAGAATTTTTCGCTATTCTATCTGAAACGTTCAATATGTTGGAGGATTTCCTCGCTGTTACACATCGCGTCGTTCCACTCTCTTAATCAAACCGAAAGTTTGTTCCATCGTTTTGGAAGCTTGCCCTGCGCCACCAAGGGATCACGCGCTTTTAACGGTCCATAAATGTATGGTGAAAAAGGATTCGGATGCCTTGTCACACTTCTCGGGATTACACGAATTTAGAACTTTGTTTACCTACACCGCGTGTGAACATGATGGAGGACTGTGGCAAATTTCGTCCAAGTTGGTCGTTAATTTAACGCATACGTAGCCGGCTAATTTGCAGCCTCGTTTTTCTCTAGGAACAGGCATCGCGCGAATAAAATTCCCCTTTAATAGAGATGGATTCGTGTATGGTAAAAAATCAGGTTACGCTAGAGACGTTTTTACGATATATGTGTCTTGTTGTCAAGGGACGAAGGGACAAAACTTTGTTCCATGTAAATACGTTAGCACAACGCGGCGATTCGATAATTTCTACGTGATATTAGTCATCGTTTCTATCGTCTATTTTACTTTATTTATACGATAATAATATTTTATGTACATACAAAATTACGAAAAACCAAATACAATATTTCAGTACTTTTTTGGGGGGCCATGTATGCTAATGGAAATAATTTGAATAATAAAATATTCGAAAAATAAGAATGTAGATAGCGAACGATGGCGTAGACAAAGTTGCATTTGGTCGAAGATTCTCATTGAGGGTATTAAATCAAGACGATAACGCTGGGAATTTCGAAGATAGCCAGCAGTAAGACGATCTCTTTATGCGCGAACACGCTTTCGATTAGTCTACGTCGAGAAAATCTGTGGCGTCTTAAACGGATCAGAAGGGTTCTAACTCTTGCTTTCAAGAATTCTCCGCTTGGCTTTGTGCAATTATTATTCAACGTTCCAGCGATTAGACGCTGTCTCTTCAAATGATTGTCTTTACCACTGCCACCTGTGAAATTCCCCTTGAATAAAATCCTATTTCTCAAGCGACGCTGTAACTACGTTCCCTGCGCTAAGGAAATCTACAAAATGCGTAAAATAATTTTCCTTCTGTCAAACGGACTTAAAAATTCCATCTAAGGAAGCATTTCTCAGACTTATCTCTATGGAAACGGAAAAATGAGTAACAATTATTACCGAGGGATGAGAAAGAATAGAAATGTAAAGTAGAGGAGGATAGTAGAACCGTAGAAATATGAAAATGCGCAACGATATTCTCAGAAGGATGAAAGAAGAATTAAAAAATTGATGGAACGTAATTAAGAAAATAATTTCAGATAAAATATTATTTATATATTTATTGAAATATTTCTCTAACGCACTACGTACGAAAAGAGATGGAAATGTGGACAAAATGAAGGAGGCAGAATAGAAGGAATGGAGCAGAAAATAGAAAGTAGGAGGCAGGATGTCGAGCAACATTAGACGTAGACCGTGCGCTGGAAAATTGGGCCCCGAAGAAGCAATCTATCATAGCCATACGTTCCTCCTGTTTGGAGGCAAAGGGAAATGGATGGGCGTGAACACGCGCGAACGAAGAAACACGTGAAAATTGAGTTACATCGTTCAACGCGAGACGCGAAAATTCTTTTTTAATGGAACAGCCCTGTCGGCTACATCACGTCTTGCAGTCCGGGAACAAGACTTCGGTTGTTCTGCTTACGTCTGCTGAGTGAAGAAGAGGAAATGAGTAGAAAATTTCTACGAACATTACTTCGTACCTTTTATCCAACTTCATTTTATGTTCCTGTAGTAATTTCTCCCGTAAATACATTTTAAAATTTCTTTCACGAATTATTTGTTTCATGATCGCGCGATAAATCGTATGCATCAGTTTTGTTCATTAAATTGCAGCTAAATTTAGTCGAAGATACTATTGTATAGGAATATCTTTTAAGACACATTTTTACTGAAGTTTCAGGAAATAATATCCCTTTAAATTCTTCTTTGCGTTGACGTTATTGCTTTTCCACTGTCTTTACCGTCTTTATCGTGTCCTTGTTACATTCTATGAATAATTTTCGATAATACGTGATCCGATAAGTTCCAATACATTTCGACAAGAACTTTCAATTACTTGGCAATCGCTTCGACGTGTTAATCGTCCAGTACACCGACTCGACTGCGATGTAAAAACAATGGTCGCTGACACGCAATCGTAATTAATAATTGCAGGTTTCGTACAAGCGATTAGAAGCTTTGATCATCCGATGGACTCTAATTACTGGAGCTGGAGCTAGTGCTCGTGTCGGAAGCGGAACGAACGACGCAGTAGCTTTGTCAGCTACAAAATTTACAAGCATTCCCAAGGGCGAGGATGTCCCCGGAACTAACGTTATCGAGGCACCTGAATTAGCCCCTCCATTCGCAAAATTATGCCTCTCCGACGCTCTTCATTTCCCCCTCGTTAAATCGATGTTGTCCAGATACAGGATAATTTAACAACTCTTGCCATTGTGCAGGTCCACCGGTGATTTGCTATTTAACCCTTTTGAGCGACACGCAGGTGTTGGAAATGTAACGATTGAAGTGTAAACTTCGTTTAATGAGACGAGAATTTTGTTTATTACATTTATGTATTTAATTAGATAACACGTACGTTTCTCTGTTATTAAACTGCATCGAGTAACGTAATAATAATTTATCCATCGATGAAACTGCAACTTGCAGTTTATTGAGATTATGTAACGTACTTTCGAATGCCATTGATAACGTCACTCTCGTTCACTGCCACCTCCGCTCTTAACAATTCGTATACCCTGCCAAACAAGTGCGAAACAGCATCCAATATACGTAACTTGGAGTGCAAAGAGTACAAAGAAGTCCTCTTTCTAAATCAAAATCGATCGAATCTCGTGAAAGACCACGTGCATATCTCACAGCAGTCAAACAAGCTTTTAACAAACGTACCAACAATTACGAGTGTTCAATTTCCAGGAGAAAGTGCCGCAGTCCCATAACACTGAGAAAATCGGGGAAATTCAGTGGCGGCGACTCGATTGAGATCGAGTGTCAACAGAACGAAGAAGACGCACACGAAAAGGATTTAACTGGTTGGCGTTTCACGTGTTCTCGCGACAGGGAATTGAACAAAAAGCGAGAAAGAGGCTGGATAGGAAGAGGAAGAGGAATAGAAGGAAGGTGAGCATGGCGGACCAGGCTCGTTCGATTGAATATCGACTAAAACGTTATTGCGGTTCGTTGCGTTCGCCTATGCGAGAAAACAGGACCACGGTGGGACAGCTGTCGGTATTTTCCCTCCATTTCTGTTCGATTCTCCCTCTGTCTCTCCTCTTTTTTTTTTTTTTTCCTATTTCAAAGAGGAATCGCTAGCTCCTCTCTGTGTACCACACCATTGTTGGCACGACAAGAGCGCGGAAATTACACGGATTTCCTTTCCTTCGTCGGGGAAACGATTGCCGGCGAGCCTTGTAATTAGCTGTCGATTAGCGATTGCCAGGTTCCGAAGTCTGTCGACGGGATCGTTAGGCGTCATTAGCGGCGAATTATTCTACGGGTCTTCTTGATGAACGCTTGGTTAGACACCGTTCGTAACTTCCGCGTCGGGGCTGTTTTCTTATCCTTTCGTCGTGATATTCGTATTGTCGTTCGTCAAAGTCGTCGCTTTTCGTTACTGTGAATCTGTGAACGGTACATCCTTTTATCTCCAACGTGATTCTTTCTCCAGTTAGGTCGAACTGCGTGCTTTATTTGTAGATTACCAGGTATGTGACAGGATACACGTAATTTGATATACGACAATTGTTTACGATACTGGATGATATCATAATATTAGAGTCTTTCATCGTTTATCCGAACAAGAATTTTTGTTAGAAGGAAAGATATAGCGGATATTTACAGTAGAATACAATATAGTTTTTCATTGCGCGTATATAATACGATAGTTATACTTGACAAGTGGTACGTCTTAATATATCTCTGCCAAAGTTATGAGCCATATGCAAAGCATCGAAAAGCATTTCTTCTAGAAACCTATCAATCACGTAGAATTAATAATGGAAAGAGTGTCTAAAACATTTGTTTCGGATTATATTCGCTGAGACAATACTATAAATTTACGTTGTTTCTGAAATTTTAAAGAAAAGATGGAAAATAGCAAAAGACCACCTACAGCAAACTTACTTTCTTTTTTAAATAACATCTAAAAATAATTCATCCAACTAAAAAATATATAAATATATTTCTAAATAACAAACCACTTATTAAATCAACTATCATAAAATATACTTTCACAAGATGTACAAACGACTAGAACAAACGTAGCTATTCAACGAGTAGCTGAATCTTCGCCCAGTAACAGTCTCTTTTGCTCTTTTACTGCAAGCAAAGATCAGAAAATCGTGCACGCGTTTAATTCAGTGGCATTTTCGAACCCCAGCGAAATTGACGTCACAGCGCAAGGCAACAAGAAACCTTACCAGAGGAAACATCGCGAGGATTGGAAAACCGAAACTCTCGAGAGAAGAGTTTGGTTATAGCGAGCGTAACCAGTCGTTACACATAGCCTTTGTAGACTTTTAGTTATACCACGTTCTTGTGTAGGCGTACTGTCACACACGTACACAGGTTCACAGAGAATTCGTTCGCCTCGTCGTGGTAATATTCGCCCTCTTAATTAGCGTTAGTACTCGGAATAACTCAAGCGCTATGCTTTAACAAACCTTAAAAGGAATTTTCCTTCGACAAGAACGTTCGTTTCTAGATTGTAATAATCGCGGTGGATTCGAACAATCCACGTGATTTAATCTTGATTAATGGTTTAAAGTTTAGAGTATGTTTCTACAGGATGATAGTTTGGCTCGTGATGTAACGTGTTTTTGTTTTCTATGCTGCGATTCTTTGATTCGGAAATATCAGATTTAAAAATATTAGGCTTCGTTAAATGAGAAATTGATCAAAGTATATGTTATGGATTTAAATGTTCTGTAATTAATTTGAATTTTGATAAAATTGCGGTAGAATATTTTGTAAGCAACGGACAACGTTAGATTAACATTGTACGAAATTAAAAGTGGGAACTTTTATCGTAGAATTGTTGTAATTTCTGGCTTCAATTTTCTGTAGCACAATAAGCAGACGTATATTTTCATCATATTCAGCAACTCATCTTCCGGCTTCTACAATTTTATTTTCTGCCTCGCCTCGTTCGGAAGCTCGGTTTAGAGAGAGAAAAAAAAAGAACATATTCATATTCCATAAACATCAACAATTTCGCTCCTACCTCTGTCCTTTACTTCCTCGAAGTTTCTCAATTTTCAATATCGCAATAAGAAAATAAAAATATAAAGAGAATAAAGAACTATTTATTACGCGGTTTCTACGTTTTCGTTCCTTCTTTTTTCCAATTTCGTTTCTTTCGAGCTTATTCGATCGCAAACGCATGTTTGTGTTTTATAATAAACAAAGAAACATCCATTCGTTCTTCGGTTAACGGCGAAACAAATTTTTCACGCAAATATTCTTTATCTTTACAGCGTTGTACACGTGCAATCTTCGAAGATTGATTTCGAAGTTTATCTACTTCTCGCGTGGATGGTTAAAACGACGTAAAAAGTATGTAAAGATTTCATGGAAGCAACAGTGAACTGCTTATGAGATTAAGCTCGAGGTGATTTGCATGGTAATTTTCTGCTTGACATTTCACATCTTCCCAGGCTTTTTTAGTGAAAATTTTTCAACTTCTCGATACTGAAGTATTATAAAATGTCTGTCACTTGAATGTTAGAAATTTCCCGTTTTTTATGATTCCATTTTTATGTCTCAACACAGACGAAAAATTCACATTTACATTTCAATGTTGTTCCCATATAATACAAATAACTTTTATTCCCACTTTTCTTCTTTTTACCCTTTCTACGATTCTTCAAAACTAACTGAAAATTCTTCTCCGTTTCACTTAAATCCTTCGACACTCGTAAATTGCGATAGAACGTAATTCTTGCTTCGTATCCAGGTTTTAAACAAAATAAGCCTGCAATAAACTTCTAACAATCGAAACTCGATGAAAACACACATAGATATACATTCGCAAGAAATGTCTTCCTCTTACTGATAACCATTCAACGTACAATAAAGGCGTATTACTATTATTATCGATATTATTACAAATACCAATTTCATTCTTTCTGCTTTCTATTATTCTCATCGTTACCATAAAGCCATACAAGAATCGTCGTTTCATATCCATCGAAGTCGAACACGAAATCACGAGCGTGCTTTGCTGTCTGCTAAACTAACACACGTTCAGAAGGAAAACTCGACGAGAGGGAAACATTATGAACGCGCGAGTTCTCTCGGAGGAAGACCCACTCGAACGAGCCGCGAATCGGAAAGCCGGCTAATAATGGTCGAACGGCAAACAAGGCGCATTATATTGCCGCTATAAATTGCAGCGCTATACTTAATTTACGCGGCGCACGAAGAGCGAGAGAAAGCGAGAAGGGAAAAGAGAGAGAGAGAGAGAGAGAGAGAGAGAGGAAGTCAGAATGGGATGGCGCGTTCGCCTTCCCTTCTCGAAACTTTACCAGTTAGCAGTTACCGATAATTATCCGTGCCGCTTTCCTTTCACGGGGCGCGAAATTATAACGCTCCGCTGGTCCCGGCGAAAAGCTCGCGGCCTCGAAACTTTTCATCGCCGATCGCCTCGCCGATTCTCGCTTCCTCGCCCCGTAAAAAAAAAAATCAAATTTCTCTTTAACGTTAGAATTATCGTTGATCGTAGTGCAGAAGCGATAGCGAAGAAACTATAACGAAGGGCATACGGAAAAATATAGGATGCAAAAGGAATGCAATGTTTGAATTTACAAGCTTAGATGCAAGTTTGGCAAAAACTGAACGAGTGATTTCACTAGAAATTGATCGATTAATTACGTGGTTCCTAGAACGTGCTAATGAAACTTGTTAAGAATGTAATAGCATTAAGGGTATTGTTCAAATCCTATATAATACCACGGTATAAGTAGAAAAGTAGGTAGAAACTCAGTTACAGAGCACGTTGTAACATATTAATAACGATGCGATAAATTCCGACAATCCAACTTCTCGAGACGATTTTACTTCAATTTTCGATTTTATTTCGTATCGACACAAAGCCACATGCACGTACGTCAATCGTTCACAAACATTACGAGTTTGGCGTGGTGCGAAACAAGCGCGAAGAGGCGAAATTTCAATTTCGAGTAGAATTTACGGAACGAATCCGACGAAATGGATTCCCCGGGCTGGTGATCGATGCCTCTATTGCGCCACATCCAATTGACCTGGAGAAATCCGGTAATATATTTATAGAGGAGAGACGTAAAAGCCATATATCAACAAAAGCCATGCATTGGCAGAATCTGCCGCGTTTACAACAATCGTTGTTTCCTAAAAGTAGGAAAAAGGAAAATAGACGAGGATCGGTGTGTTAAAACGATGGAATTCGCGAAGTAAATGCTATTCTATCACTTCGGATATTTACCATATTAAATTTCGAGCACTTAAGTTTTGATCAGTTTCGTTACTGTTACAAGTGAAATCGTTCGTCTGATATTTAGAGCCATAGTAATGGAAGATTAAATCCCGCCAGAGTAATTTACATATTCTGATTATATTTGTATTATAATCTGAACACAGCAAACAGGACTTTATTCAGGAATTCATCACTCTGATAGACAGTACATCACGTGCGAGAAATCTCATAGAATATCCTGTCTTAATGACAGTACTATGGACGACTGAAGCATAGAATTTGAAAAAAAAAAAAAAAAAAAAGAAAGGAAAAACGAACGTGTCTATATATTTTACAAAAAATCACAAACATTACGAATTGATCGTTTACACTACTCTGATAATTCTAACGTTAACGACTACTTTCAGTGGACAAAGGCTGGCGCGATGGTCTTCCTTTTTCTAGATGGGGTCATGTCCTCAACGAAATCTACCGTGTAAGTTCGCTAAGAATGTAGCGTGTGCTCGCAACAACATTACCATTATTCATAACTACTTTCAGAATGTAGAATACCTAAGTACGCTAAGATGCAGGGTCGTGTCTGATTCTGCTTCTGAATTGCATCTGAATAATCTACTTAAAGTCTGGCTTGAATATTTCATCGCCTACTACATCAGACTTTACTAAAATCTTTCTTATTATACACAATAAGCAACGTACGTAGGTATTCATTGATACACTCTATTTTCATAACTTCAAATTATATCTCGTAAAAAGAAAAAAATGGGCAAAGTTAACGTCGATCTATACAGTTAAACCGAATAAGTTAAACAAATTATTCGAACATAATAAATCGGTCTAATGTAAGCTTGCGACTCTCAACGCAATAATCATTGCTTTATAAATCGATCAGATACTTTCAGTTCATTTTTACCATCGTTGTTCTCTTCTCTGGTTTTCGTCACATCTCTAAAAGTTTACAGAGCTCTTTCGTATCATCTTCCCTTTCTTACAAATTTTGATTAGTATACAATCTCTCAACCAGACTTTCTACATTCAATAACCGATACGTAGCGCAAATTATACGTGTCCGATCTAAATGGGAACAGTTCTAAGTATCTGAGAAAAATATGAAAGGCAGGGAGAAATATTTCAAATGAAAATTGCGAAACATCAAAGAGGAAGAACCATGTATGTCATACATTCGTAACTCAAATACAGACAGTTTATTTTGGAACACACCATACTGATTAAAACGTATCTATTCAATATACCTATACTGTTCATCAATCATCACCACGCTATATTCTGTAATAAAAGCCTAGCTCTCGCCCCATTTAGATCACGGCAACATCGAAAATCGTTCAACATAAAACCACGCGACGACGCGACTTATTGAACCCAGAATTTAGCACAAACCTATATTCACATACTAAAAGAAATAAAAATGAGAAGAAAAGAAACCACAAAGGAGAAAGTACTTAAATCGACGAAAAAGCTGAAAGGAGGTGGTGGACTGAGGGTGGTAACAGGGCGTAAACCTTCGGAAATAAGCTAAATTCTTCCTACTTACAGCTGGTTAAATATGCAGCGAAATATCAGAGTGTGGCCAGCGATGACCATATCCTCGATAATATAGTGCGATACTTGGGAGGTATCCTGCATAACTCGAAGCAGGCAACGGAAGGAGGGTGAACAGCGTGCACGGCGAAATAATATTCCTCGACCATAATTTCGTACCGCCTCGCTCTCTCGCACGGCTCTCTCCGTGTATTTTACCTTGGATATGGTATCCATAATGCATCCAGAAGATGTAACTCTAGCCGGCGAACGGCCAATATAAACGCGAACGTTGATGCTTGAAGGAGAACCGGACGTTTTCGATCGAATCGTCGTTAACGTTTCACGAGACGTCGCCGTACGATAAAAAGCGTATTGCTACCCTCGATGACAATGGAGAAGGGAACGTTGAAATGTTGCTGCTTAAACTTTCACGTATGTGCATTTGTAAAGCGACATTCGATGCTGAATTTTATTTTATCCGCAGTACAGGTAGAAAGGTGTGGTGGCTGGAGTGTAGGAATTTCGAGAGACGTTGCTTTGTCTATGAATACTTGTAAATTGTCGATAGGATGAGGATACATTTATTTTGTAAGAAAATTTCAAAACTATCATACATAATCTTAAATATATTAACAGATGTTACATCTAGTCGAATAAATTTCAAACATTTCGCGCTTTATTTTTGTATTGTATTTAACGCAGTAGAAGTTAATTTGAAAATTCGAAAACATTCAGAAAACAATTGCGTCTCTTAAAAGAAGCGTCGCACGAAACCCAGCAAATTCTATTTGAAATGCCTCCAACAATAAGTTCTACTCTTTTCGAATAGGGAACAGTTTATGAGATAATCGCATGCGAATGCAAACTATATGTGCGAGAGTAACTTTTCAATAATAGAGCACTGACTATATTACTCGATGAATAATGGACGATGTATTAATAATAGCAACTTTGTGCCTACTCTCTTAAGTATCGCGCGAATATACGGTGACACGAATCCATCAACAAGGTTCGGACGAACAGAACTAATGCACCCTCGGAAGTACTATTTTAAAGAGTCACAGAAGTTGTATTCGCGAATGGCATTTCTCCAAAGTAAACCTTCGCAGGAAATACGTCGCACAGTGGAACAAGTCTTGCAAAAATAAAAGCAATAAGCTTAAACAGATTCAGCTTACAAATAAAAACTAACTAAACTGAGAATGCGACGAAAATAAAATTTGTTTCTTCAAATATTTCTTTTATTTATATTATGGGCCTGCGTTGTGCCATTGGCGGCTTCAAATGTTGTATAAAAAAGAAACAAATATAAGTCAAATTATTTTCTTTTATCAAGGCGTTAATAAGAAAAAGAAACGGATCGAAAGATGGACCAAAAAAATGTTTAACGTGGAATTTGACGATAGTCACGATTAATTTTTTCTCAACAAGGTTTCCCGTCTCGTAGTTTATGGCGTGACAATCGGGTTACGCAAACAATATTACGCAACGGCAATTTATTCGCATAAACAACCGAATTCCCCGGGTTTGGCACGATGAACCACGTTGCAGCGAAGCAAAATATTTTCGAGCATCCTCCATGTGCGGTATTTAAGTCTCGAGCCAGTGAAGTTACGAGGAAATTATGAATCAGTAGCTTTGGATCGTCTAGCGAGCGCATTTCCAAAAATAGGAAACTTTTACTATTTCGTAATTCGTTTCTTGCAATTAATTCAACCGAAAATTTTACAATTTTATTTATATTGTAATTATACGCGTGAAAGTTTATAAAATAAGGAAGTATAGGAAAGAGATGTATGTACCTAATAAGCAAACGCGTCGAAGAAACGATGTTTCTGGATTCGAGTGGATTTCAGGTGCTCGAATGTATTCTGGAAACTCATTACTGAAAGTCAATCTCTCGAAGCTTACGCGCTTTTTCAAACTAGTCGTCTGCATTTGTCACTGTCACGTGTTCATGTCATGTTTCATTCCTACCTTCAATTTTAGTTTGCTGTTATAGCCTGATCGTCTTTCGTACGTTTTCAAATATGCCATGCCAGAGCCAAATTCGAAATCGATTCGAGTCGTAAGCGCTAAAAAGTGAAATGTTAGAACGCTTTTGTAATTTTGAAAAATAACTATTTCTGTCTTCGAAGATTTTCGCAAAGTGGCTGGTAGAGTGTTTACAAACATTTGACATTCAGAGAGTAGCATTTCTCGTAAAAATTAATTGTGACTTAATAGAGAAGATTCAAGATAAATATAGACAATTGCACGTAAGATCGAATTTCATGAATTATTCTACTAACGCATTCTTCGTAATTTATTCTTGGACACGAAAAGTCGGCTCTTTTATATTTCTCTAAAAGATATCTAGATACTCTCATCCAAAATACTCGGTTTTTACATCTTTACAATCTTTTTGAACTCTTTAGACATCATTGTATCGTCTCGGGCAACAAAATCGAATTTTAAACAATTTTAGTTTTATATTCGGCTCTTCACACTATAATTAATTGTACATAAAATGTTGATAAAATTCTATCGCACCAACGGAACAATATCTTCCGTGTACCAGTCTGAAGATTCTAAATCTCACGCTGCGACAAACCACACATTAAATTACTATCCAGGGAAACACAAATCCTAGGAAATCTCAGTCGCCGAAGGAATCCAAGAAACTGGAAGTGGAGCAAGAACCAGTTACAAACTCGCATCAGTTTACGTGTCGTGAGGTGGTACAGCAGTTCTACCACGTTGATCGCCGCTAAATTTCTCAAGATACGGACCAGGTTCATGACACGAGAACGAATGATTGCAGCCGGCTACGTGTTCAGGTACGTACGGAAATAATTGTTGCATATTTAATGAGGCGTGAGGTAACAGAGTCACGCTAGGCGAGCGTCAATTTCCTCGCGGAAAATTTACTATTTTCACGGTCCGAACCTGCTGGTGTCCAAAGAAGACTCGAGGCGTCACGGAACGTGCCTGCCTACGTACGGAAATAATTGTTGCATATTTAATGAGACGGAAGGTGACAGGATTGCCGGATCCTGCTTTATTCTTGCTTCCAACTGCATCTCAGTCGATCTTCTGCTGGAAATGGATCAATTTCGAGGATCCTGCAACGAGGACCTTGGAAAGATAGCAACGCGTGATTCGGAGGAAATCTTGAATCATGACGCTATTTTGAATGATTTAATGGTTAGCGAGAATATTGAAATAGTTGAAAATTTTGTTGTTTTGTGACATCATAGTTTTTTCAAGAAAATTTTACTAATTAGAATTTAGTCAGAATTAAATACTGGGAAGCTTCTGTATAATCTTCATTTTTCAATAAGAATTGCCCATAAAAGAATTACCATTCTTGGAATAATAAATTTGTTTCGTCTAATATGGACGATATCCTAAATATAACAGGTCCTTGAATACTCATTCAAAAACAAAATCTAGTACATTTAACTTTATGAATTTAAGTAGCATATAATATTAATAAGAGAAAGAATATCTTCATCGTTCTAACCGCATACATTATAAAATTCATTAATTTAAAAGAGAACCTTACACGTACGAATCGTAAAACGAGGACCTACGTACACGTATTAAGATTGTTTTCTTCCGAAAATGTTTCCTATATAAATAGTATTGTTAGGGAAGTGTAAATAGAACAGGAATAAAAGTGTTCTGTCGGTGTTACAATTTTTGAGAAATGTTTTTAAACGACAGCGAAGAAGACCGATAATATCACTACGTCATGTATATAACTTAGAGACGATATTAGCATTGTTTTGCAAATTGTCTACGCGAATTTATATTTTCATAAACACAATTAAAGAACTTAAACAGAGATTTCTTTCTTCGATAAAATATTATAACCATTAAAATAAAATAAAATAACCAAAACGTAGCTCGAGTAAACGCAATACCTGGCCCTCGCTACAACGAAACATTAAAAAGAATAAAAATTTAAGTTAAACGAGTGATTGTTTCGAATGGTTAGTTAACAGTTTCGAATGGCCAACGCGAGGAAACAATGTCAGTCACCCCCTTCGTCCGTGAATTAAAAGTAACAACAATTCCGTAAGGTACTCACTAATCGCAAAATAGTGGAAACGATCGGTGCCAGGCGTGGTCGTTGAATTTTCAGTAAACTTAATTGTGAAAATAATTGCTGTACATTTAATGAGCCGGACGGGTAAATAGGGTCACCCTGCTGCCACGCTAAACTACCCTCCGTGTATTGTATAAGCACCTTCAGTTCAACTTCTTCTTTTTCTTCTTCCTCTTCTTCCTCTTCTTCTTCTCCATTCGCCTCTTCTTCTGCTCCGCTTTTATTAGCCCCGTTTTCTCTCGTACAACTCGCGCGCGACTTCACGGATAATTAATTTAGTTTTGCAATTTCTCCCGCCGAAGGAACGCCAGCGTACTGCGATTTACGTTCGTTCCAACCGTCTTCCTTCCTATTCTCCTTCTCCCCTCTCTCGTGCCATTTCGCTTTGTGCGCCGAGAAATCGTCCTCGGCTTGTTTACCTGCGTGCTTTCGTGGAATTCATCGATCGTTACACGCGGTAAATATGACGTCGACTCGTTCGGAAACACAACAGAAACACACGGAACGCTATTTGGTCGACCTCTGTGCATAACAAGGAATACACCGATCTCTGCGAAAGTAGTTACGCATTTACCACAGCAAACTTTTATAAACTGTAACTAACGCGGCTATCGTAATTATATACATAAGTAGAAATTGGATCTAAAAATGTACGAGTAATTCTAGACAGATTTGGAAATAAACAAATACTATTCGTTCTATTACTTATTCCACTTGAACAGGTACGAGAATAACGAATGGATGCTATATAGCTAAATTTATGGACTTCGTGGTGTTACTAAACCATGAATAATAACTTCGAAGGCGTTCGCAAGTTTGTCCAATAGATTACAGTTCGATACATTCGTTGCAAATCGATAACAAATCGATCATAAATATTTCCAGAGCATTAAAGTTACTAATTCGCTACGTTGAAAAACCAGCGAACAAAAATAGAAAAGAAGGACAAGAGAAAAACAAAAGCAGAAAAAAAAGGAGCTCAGAACGTTGATTCGACTTTAAACGTTAATCTTCTCTGGCCTAATCACCAGCGACGAGGCCAGGCCTCGTGTTCTTCGGTTGGGTTCATCTGGCTCCGCAGCCATTCTAAAAAGAACACTCGAAATATCGCATGTTGCAGTGGTCGTAGCCTCAAAATTTCATTCGTGTACAGATGTGTATAGCCTGTGTATTTGTGCGGGGAAGGGACGCAAGCTCGACGAAGAAGAGAAGAGAAGGAGATGGCAGAGCGAGCGGACGTCGCATGGGCTGTGTGCAGCCTGAAACCTGGAAGCCTGGATGGGTGGGGGTCAAGTGGCAAATATTAGTAGGAAAACTGGCGTTGCCGAGCATGCGAGAGCTTCGCGACGAAAGCTGCTTAAACGTTCCCTTCCCTCGCTACCGTTCAACCAGCTCCACCTCCCCAAAAACCTCTCGTTTCTCCGCCACCCACGTCGAGGAAACCAGCCATCCCTGTAGCCCTCCGAGGTTTCTCTCTCCAACACAATTCCGCCTCGGCGAAGTTCCCCTGCCTTCCACTCGGTGGTTAAAGTTCCAAACGGATCCGTTGTGTGTGCGTGAGAGCGAGCAAGCCAGGATGAACGAGAAGAAGAAAGAGAGACGAAGAGAGAATCGCAGTAGCGATGCTAGAGGAGTAGCAGCTTCCAACTGGTAGGATGCAGTACCGGCCTAGCGATAATAATAGTGCCGGTATATTCCTTTGAGGGGTGAGAGTATACAGGGAAGACTTTTCGCGAATCGTGTACGTATCTGCTTCGTTTATGTTCGCGTATTTACTGGCATAGTTGGTATCGTGCTTCGACCAGGGACTTCCGATGCCGATAAAGGGAACGTTAGCATATGAGGATTTGTGGTATGATCGGTCAGGAACAGAGAGGTTATTTTATACAGTTATATTTGAAGTATAACGATAGGTTTCCAAATCTGTAGACTGTGCTCGATCGATCATTTCTAGTTCTTCGTAAAGGTAACGGAAACACGAAAGATAAACTTTGCTTTAAATTGGTGTTCAGAGCAGAGTGAATTTGTTCGGTACAATTATATTTGAAGAAACAGACGGTATAACGATAAGTTTTAAAAGCTATGCCTTGTATTTGACTACCGATTTTCTAGATTTTGACGAGGATAAAGAAAATAGAACATCGTTCGATATTCGAGATACAATCGATCAGTTCAATTCGACTTCCAAGTGGTTCGTTTAGCCATATTTATATTACTGAAACGAATTAATCAGAGATATTGAATAATATCGAGGTGGATATTAAACGTATTGATTCGCTTAATAAAGAGACGAGTGATAAAATTGTAATAGTCGATTATATTAAAATCACTGTAAGTACAAGTACAGAAATAGTGTACACTGGTCGTACTCGTCGCTCGCTCGAAACAATTCAACTCCTCTACTCGCTAATTACTCTATTATTGAACTGTCCTAGTATCGTCTAACTGTCCTACTATTTATAACTACAGTTGTTGTAAATTCGTTCAGTCGCGGGGAGATGCGATCCCGTTGAAGCGCGTCAACGGGAGTCGTAAATTCCCGTTACGATTATAATAATCGACACCACGAGCAGGTCGATCCCCTTATTTCTTGTGGGATAATAGAGGTGTTTGTTTTGTAATAAAACTGTAGTCTACAGTTCTATAATATATATATTTACAATAACTTGCAACACTTGTTGCGTAGACAGGAGTTGATCGACTTCGTCGTGACGGAAAGTACAGTAGTTGATTACTCGAATGTTTAGTTGATTTGACTGCCCGATCAATGTTCGACTAGATTTGATATGTTGAAGAACAAGGTTTGACTTGATTGCTCGATGTGGATGTGCCCCTTTTGAACTAAGAACGCGGATTCGTTGTTCACACTTTTCGGTAGAAAAGCGAGGGTAACGATCCGCGATGCCCATTGTTTATAGCCAATGTTAATAAATAAAATACGAGGAGAATGTCTCCTGCAGATGTGGCTCATAGGTGTCCTTGTTCATGAGAAGAACCTGCTATTTCGCTGGACAAACATCCGCTTTCTCCGTAATTAGTAAGAGCGTGCAATAAACCTAAGGACTGTTTTAAGGATCGTCTATAAACCGAACATACTTATATGAATAGAGATTATACTAAAAAGATTCGGTTTATGGTGGTTCCTTGGGTTTATCGCGGGTCAGTGTAACGAGGTGTAGGCCTTGGCGGCCAGACCGTGAGGGACGTCGCACGGACCATCTCGCGCGACGTAACAGTTGTTATAAAAAGTTCCGACGATAATATTTTATCTGGAATTCGTTTACCTTTGAACCTAGCAAACCAAAACAACGTTGGTCCATTTCAAGGCACAATAATATGGGTCTTTTCCATTCAAATCTTCCATTGACTCGTGCGCCGCTACAATATCACCAAGAACCAGCCTATGCTATTTCGTCCTTAACTGTCTAACACAACTCTTCGATCAAACACCGTCATAAACAACCACATTCTGAAACATCTCGATGGCGGAATTATCTGACCGTTGACCATAATAAATTATCAAAGAAAACTGACCACACGGTGTCTTTTCCTCAACTGCAGCCCTTATTTGGTCGTCGTGTTTGCGTATGGTACGGACACGTTTGAATTCATTAAACAGACCACGATGGAGCCCTTTTCCACGGATACGTGCGCCAGGCGTTCTCATTATATCCGATTACATAGAGGCCCGCGCGTACGCTTTGCCACGGGCGATTCACGGTTAATGCGAACTAATTACCGGTCGACCGGAAGTTAAAAAGTGTGGTCAAGCTACCGCCAGCATCCGCTTATACCCTCCCATTTTCTGACCCCGGCTGGACAATTCCCAGGGAACGAAAGTTTCCTGGCCGTGGTTCCGAGGTTCCTCCACTTTCCTCAATCTATTGACCGCTTTGCGCTGGTGTAACACACGCGTTACATCCTTTCTGCTTATTTCGATAAGTTACGATCGCAAAAATATCGTGTATCATCAGCGGGAAGAATTCTGTGCGATCAGCGATGAAATTGTTCGATGATACGCGATGCAGTATTTTTAATTAGATCATCCGTTGGTTAAGTTCTGTGTTTTAATTCTATGTCGCAGATTGTATTATAATACGACAAAAGTAAACAAGTAAATAAAAGGGGACCAAAAAATTTGTACATACGGAAAATTTGAGTCGAGTTTTAAGTTGAGTTTAATATGAAATTTCATACGTGTTGAACGAACTGATTGATACACCGAGTTTAACATAGAACTGCGGAGTATTTTTAAATGTGAAAAATTTGATACTTTTGGAAATAATAAATAGATATCGAGTTTAATATAAACTAGAAAATTTGTAAGTGTAAACAAATTTGATACGTTTGAAGCTGTGTGAGCGTAAGAATCGAGGGGACAAATTGCAGAAGTTACGATATTTTTCATACACTCTGCTTGTTAAATTAATTGATCTTCGTTCAATGGATTTGTATTGTTATTATCGTTTTTAGTATTTTCGTTGTAATTTTTAAACGTCATAAAATCGGATGTTACTTTTAGTTCTCAACCAGGGTGCGAATAAAATATTTATATTATACTATAGTTTACAGGGAAGTATGTAATTTTTTTCTTTTTATCTAATTCTACTATCTGATTAGTCCTAATGAGTAATAATTTGTCCTACGGTCCAATAAAAAGATCTAACGAAACAAATACGTAGAAAGAATCAAAATGGTTGAACTAGTGAGCAATGAAAAATTAAAAAATTCACATTTCGAATTTTAAAGTACAGTCGAAATTATTTTCGGCTACGCCGATTGATTCGTCCGACATCTTTCACCGCTATCCGAACTTTTACAGCTAATATGAAATAATTACTGGGCGCCAGTAAAACAAGCGAAGTACGAACAAACCTCCTGCGGGATCCGCTTATTTCGTTTCCAACTAGCTTGGCCGGGATGGCTCGCTACGCGTACAAATCCCGTGGAATAAAAGTTTACCATCGCAGATGGACTGGATCTCTCCGCTTCCATCGCTATTTTAATACCATCTCCTCTGTACACCTACGCATTTTAATCCCCCGTATAATATTTACAAAGCATACGACTAAATACACGATCCGCTGGTCCGAAATGCTGCTCCCGTCATAGTGTTCACGAGTTATCAGATTAGTTTAGTTTCCAAGAATGAACCTCTGTATAATCGTGAGATAGAATTTGAAAGCTTTTTGGAAATTGCTTGGGGAAAAATTTTGAAGTATTTCGGATCGTTTATCTTGTAGAATTAACGATGTGAAACGGAAAGCGATTGATGTTGGAATTGATAGAAATGTTGGAAAATAGTCGATAGATGTTTGGATTTTCTCTTAAATGCCTAAATGATGATATTTGAAAAAAGACATTGTACTCTGTTTTCTTTAAAACAGAGAGTGTTAGCAATTTCTTTGACTATTTCATCATTTTCTGCCTACAATTGTTGTAAATTAATCGGATTAAGTTTATTTTCCTTTACTAGGAAGAAAATTATTGTACACGCGACATTTGATTAAAAGCATTGAACGGAAAAATGTTCAAAGTTGTCTGAATATAAAATACGATTAAACTACTTTTCATAATTGTAGCGTAATAAGTACCTTTCTCCTCAGAAAAGAGCTTTAAATAAAAAAAAAAAAAACACACAAGTCACATTTTTCCTGTACATCACATCCATTTCACTTTGTACTTTCCGCTTTTTCGCAATTAAAATATCGTTTCTTTAACATCAAAATTACCAGTATAGCAAAAAGGAAAGATTCGTAGGATATAAAAATTGTACAAACCGAGAAGGATGTGTATTATGAGATTTCGATGATATCTCTTTAATATCTACGGATGAAAGCTCGATTTCTCCTTTTGTTCTGATTTCTTTAATACAAATTTCATGCTCTGGCCTTCGGTACTTCTGATTCTAAGAAAATTTTGGTGCTTACGAAAGTTTAAACGCGAGTTCGCAATATTCAGAAAACGGGAGTCGTTAAACGAAGTCTGAGACTTCATCGCGACTTCTTTTTGGTGCTACTTCCGGTCGCCAGGGGACAGCGTTAAAAATGCAGCTTAATGACCCGTTGTCTCGAAGAAAGCATCGTTGTTCTTTCGCTTTTGCGTTGCCACATCCGTGTTCCGTTAATGCGAACTGATACAAGGCAGCGATATCAAATTAACGAGCATCGTTACGGCCTTTAACACGATATTTCGACTCGTTGCGCGCCGGAATTGCACGTGAGAGGATTATCGAAAGAGCTGGAGACTGAGCTCTCTTAAAAGTTGCACGAGCTGCTTGAAGATTTCCGACCAAGACGCGAACTGCAAGATATAATAGCTAAAGAAAGGTACGGTTTTTACCGTAACCGAAGTAAATTTTTAAAAATTCCTTCCTTTTCCTGTACGTTCTTAAATGTTAAGCACCTTGAGATTTGCACGAAAAATATAAAGCGTTTCTTATTGAATATATTGCACATTATACATTATACGTGGCAATCAATAAACAATTTAGAAAGTACTTCTAAAGAAATATTCTACGAAATAAACACTTCTAAAGGGTATTTAAAGAAATTGAGTTTTGAATCTTCCAATGAGAAAGTTCCAAGTTGTAAAACAGCCGCTGAATTATTCAGTTCAAATTGTCATAAGGTAAACGTTAAAAAAAGAGTTCGTTTTAATATAGGAATGACACAGAAATATTCTTATTTCGATTTTCTCCCGTATCCTCTTCCCTTACCACCGTAACCGAACTAAGCCAAACGTCACCTTAAATCTCACTCGCAGAGAAAGACACGTTAAAGAAACATCCTCTGTTCCCATCTACAAACTCAGTTCTCTTTAACACCACTAACATACATTCCATCACTATTCGAGTCTCACGTTTTCTACGAAAATTCTATCTGAAATCTCCCTCGACTGTAGAACCACGAAACACACGAGGGCGCATTATTCGTGCCCCCTTCCTCTTACGAAAATCCGTAAGTTTCGTGGCGGCTCGAAGAGAAAAGGCGGAAGCACGCGGCGAAGTTGCAGGTCGAAGCATAACTTTTTCATTTCCTAGAGTCTTCCGGTTCCGCGACGGACTTCCTCCCAGCGGTACCCGTTGGAAAACTCGATGGCTGAGGGGTTGGTGGCTGTGTCACGTCCTTCTCGCGCGGAATATCTTTTGTACGTGAGCCTCTTGAATAAACATGCAGGGATGCAGCGCGCAGAAGCGAAGGGTGAGCGCGAAAGAAGCAGAAAGGAAATAGAGCCGGCGTTAAGGGCGAAGGCCTGTTACGGGCAAACGATGAAAAATGTCTGCGCGCCGCTCTCGCGCCAGCACCGCAAGAGACAAAAGAACAGCGGCGCGATAAGGAGGCCGCAAATATTTTCAACTTAATTAACCGCGCCCGCTTCTTAACGGACGATTCTGCCGCTTTGAAAGCACACGCCGCGCGAGAAGATATCTACGTGTACGCGCGCCTACGTGTGTCGCGTCACTGCAGCGAAGGGATGGGAAAGCTAACCAAAGAGACGACGCCTCCCTTTGGCGACAAAGGGATCCTATTTTTGCGGCGGCGATGCGATACGTGTTCGCGGCGTGGAAACGAGATTACTCCATAGCCACCGGCCAAACTGACGCGACTCCGAGTGAAAAAAACGAAATTCCCCGAGCCTTTTGCTATTTACGAAATAATCTTTCACCGCGGGCATGGATTTTCGATGTTATCGGAGATCTTTTGGCGAATGAGCTGGGACGCGTTGTGTGATTACGAGCGATAAAAACGACGAACATGCATTCTTCTAGAATATCAATCAAATGCTTAAAAAAGAAAAGAAGCTCCATCTACAAAATCACGTTAAACGTTCAACCTCTCCGAATCGCAGCTCAGAATGTACAATTACAGCACACTTGCGCTTTAGCAAAGTTCAAAACCACGGAAACATCGTGGGAACCAAGTTTCCCGATAACGACAACCTAGCAACGAAGCCGGACTCTCTGGTCGCAGCAAACGAATCCAGACGAGCGCGTAGCCGCGCATTAGAGCTCCCTTTGCCGGGATTTCGTTAATTCATCGCGTTAGGGGCACGAAGACACGGCCGATGCAAAGCCGTTGGTCCACGTTGGTTGCTCGCTCGTAGCCGCGCAATCATTCATATTTAACGGACCATTTGATGGATTGTACCAAGAGACGATGGGGTAAGGGATGAGAGAAAGGGCGAACAGAGAGAGAGAGAGAGAGAGAGAAATGGCAAGCAACGGAGGTTATATGGAACAGGACGTAAACGGAGGTTTAAAGCGTAGGTTGGCAGCAGGTCGAAGTCTCGTAGGTGGGTTAGGTCGTAGTCCTCGGGGACGCTGCATTAGTCACACTCTCGCATCACTCAGCTCACCCTCTCTTCCTACGTCTACTTTCCTTTCCCCCTTTCTTCGTGTATCCTCGCTCTACGTAGAAAACGGGCAACGGCCTTCTCTTTGCACAGCACGGGAACATTTTCACGTGGGAATATTTAACTCCACGGCGGCAAATTACTCTGCGGCCCTCCGGTCACCATTGCGCGCCTGCTGCAAGCTAACCCGATGCTGGCAGGTTGCGCGCCACCGCACCGGGAACCGTCCAACACGAGACGGGACTTTACGAGCTACGCCTCCCTCGGGAACTGATAAGGCAACGTCGTGCTCGGCTGACATGCCCGCCCGCCACCCGTCTTCCCGACAACTTGATATAAGTGCGCGAATATGCTCTGTGTTTACGCGAGAGCTAGACTTCCTGCTACTTCTTCTACTTTTTCCCACGTTCCGCGTGTCTGCCCCCCAGCCAACTTTTGGAAATCGCGCTACGCGACCACTTTACCAATAGGTTTTACGCTTTGCACCAGCGTTCAGATTCTACGCGTTTTCGAAGGACTTCGTGAATAGTTTTGGTATATTTTTAGTAGTAGGTACGCTTCTTTTGCAGCATTGCTCGTGGCCCGAGAATTGTATAGCACGGGAGATGCAGGTCTGATCGATGCATATTGTAATTACCGTTGCTAGTCATTTTCTTTCCACACGCGTGTTTAGAAATAAGACGCACGTTATTTGTTATAAATCGAAATAATTATATCTCGTTCCGATCTGAATTGAACTGAAGATTAACCGCACGATTAATAACTGAGAGATTGTAACATAAAAGAGCGAATAAACTGCTCGTCTTCGACACATCGAGAAAAGAACCGCGAACGTTTCTGGTAAGAAATAGCGAAGCTGCTCGATAGATGGGCGGTTCCTCGCGCGATTGGAACCGATTCAAGCTTCGGAAACCATGAGCCAATTTCGACCATGGTCGTTCGAAACGGAGTAACGTGGCGAAGGTCGTCAACCTCTGCCGCGAATCGCACGAAAATTCGTTTTCGGTAGACGAACGAGCTATCAGCGAACCGCGGTTTTTAAACACGCCATTACGCAAATTAACTTTTGTAGCGCCGACGGCGTTCGCGTGCGACCCACCGACGAAGAGGGACACAGGACATCCCCTTTGGCCGTGAGCCAGCCGTTCGTTCGAGATGTTTTGCCACGAGAAAATTCGCGCATATTTTCCACGTGGCGTCGAAAACGTCGAAATCGCGATTCGATGGTAAGCTGAGCTGCCGCTGGCACCTAAGACGTTCGATCATAATGAGAAAGAGAGAAACATCGTTCTCGTGGTATTACGTAGTTTGTCGAGAATTTACGAAGCAGAATTCGCCGGCTGACACAAGAAATAGCGTTATGACGATGTGATGTCGTAAGAGTAGAATCGATGGATGATGCAATATCATAACAATGTACATTTATTATTTTGTCGTGCAATTTTAAGGCGTGTGACAACAGGAGTATTGCAGAAGAAAAAATAAGGGTAGATAAGAATAGAAACAAAAACTATCGTTGCGATGTGTCGATCATGGTCCAACTATAGAGATTAAAAAATGAGGCGCGAATACATATGCAAGTACGTGACAGATAGACTTAAAAAATTCCAAAGTATATTTTTTCAGAGATACACAACCGTTCGACATCTTGCGTTTCGTCGGACACATCGTTTCTACTACGACGGAATAACACAGATCAATACTGCACGGGGGAATAAATAATTCACGTTTCAGCGACATTCTATTTTTTGAAACACAAACGTTGTCACTGTGACACAGTCCATTCGCTTTATACTTTGCGACGAAGCAAACGAGAATAATATGCATAGCCTTGGAGCTTGAAGGAAGATCAGAAAGTAACGTTCGAAGGTGAAGAGCTTTGAACGAAGTCGAAAGTACGACTGAAGATTTCTTCTTTCACAGAAGCACCTTCAAAGAAGGATTCGACCTACATAGCGTGAAAGAGGCGCACACTGTTGGCTTCCGAAAAGTTGATTGATCTTTTTCTTTTGTGTTACGTATGTTACATTCGTCTCTGTCCAGAAGCGGCCAACGAAATGGATTTTGCTTCTTTGAACGAACATAGGTATCTACTTGCTCGAACGAACCATGCCAAGACTCTTTATAATTCTTTTACTTACTTTACTCGAAATCGTTTTATTTCATAGTCCAGATGCTACGATTGACTGAAAACGAAATTGAGATTTATGGAGAACTCGTTAGTTTACAACCTCAGCGATGGTCATTTAATTAGTACAAATGAAAGTGGATAACGCGCGATGCGTCTGATTATTTTGGTAAAGATGCGATCTTTGTAATTTACTCGTGATACACGACAAACATGCAGAGATATACGAGTTATTTCGATGGACGAACAGTTGGTGTTGAAATGCACCGTGATAACAATTTTCGTATAATGCGACAGTGTGATATATCTACCGGCTGATATACCGGTACAATATACTTCGATTATATACGATCATTGATGATGTTACAGAATTGTTGACGCGCAACGGTGGGTTAAATTTAATCTATTCACGGTAGGACGCCGTTGTTTTGCATTATGCCCACGACCCCTTGCAAATCTAGAATGACCCAAATAACGATCGAGCGAATTCCATTCTACTACTATTTCTTCTGCTATAAAAACGATGCAATCTCGATATCGCGATACGATAAAATGGCCACGTTCTCTACGAAATAGATGTTCCATATGAATAAACGAATGCTTTCAATTTTTCTTTATCTCACTAGTATTTCTTTAACAAAAAAACAATGCAGCCCGAGTATCACATTTTATTATCAACGTCAAATTCTTTCACAGAAGTATCACCAGTTATCAGTTTATTACTGACACCTATCACAAAGTAATTTCACATACGTAAAACTTTGCAAACTTAATTTTCAAAAAATCCCAAATACGTAGTCCATTGTTAATCCGCTTCCATCTACGAGATTGCAAGGATCGATTAAAAACTAGCTTATTTGCCTCGCAGAGTCAGCGGAAGGGCATGAAGATACAAAAAGCTGAGAGAAACCACGAGATCACCTCCGTCTTCGAGGAAAAGTTAAAGGACAGTGATTCGACGGTCTACCATTGAAGCTGCCACACGTGTCGCTTTGCAATTCAACGCGGTCGGGACATGGTGGCACGCAAATATGCGTTTTTGAGTGTGCATAGCCCGGTTAGGTTCGGTGGCGAGATGCTTCGAGAATCACTATAAATGGTAATGGAGAACGGTGTTCACCTCAAGCCGGGACAAAAGGTGTGGAAACAAGGCCAAGAAAAGAGAAGGACAAGAAAACGGTCGAGGAGAGAAGTCGATGGGGAAAGAAGACAAGGAACGGGTGGCCTCAGGGGGTGGTTTGAAAATGTAATATTTCTTCTGGCTGCGGAATAAATAATAGTATCGTACTATTATACAATGGTAATAATACACGTTCAATTCAATGGTACGCTTCACCACGACCTTCGTTTTCAACTCCGCTAAAGCGGTTCCCGATGCTCCATTGCATTTCCATAAATTTCAGTTGTGCCACTGGCCGCCCCCGCGGTTCGCTTACACTCGACGAACCTGGGCAAGGTTTCAGGGTTTAGCGTTGGTTTCGTTGGCAATTAAGTCGCTCGTATAATTTCAGCTAGTTGACTGTACGAGTTTCGAGAGATGATACCGCGTCCATTAATAGTCATATCGATTAGGGATAGAGGGAAGTTGGATGGATCAGGAGAACACTGACTTGGATTGAATTTGTTGGGAAATATATGTGAAGATACCAAGCTTTTGGTTTTTTTATAATCTCAAAGAATTGTTCATATCATGGATTATAAATAAGAAGTTATAAAATCATTCGTCATTCGTTGTAAAGTAAAATTGACTCTAATATTTACGATCCTTACTTTTACGAAAAATAAACTTGACGAGGTTTCTCTGTACTAATTTACGGAATAAATTCGTTTGATCGAGCGAAACGTTAATTAGTTCTCCATCAAACGAATTCCTTGTATGCTCGAATTCATTTATCCAAACCCGAGGTCCTCTTATATGAGAGGAAGATCATCGGAATAAAAATTTTCGTTATGCCGAGCTCCAATTATACAAACTATTTATCTCTTAGCATGTATAAACAGGTTTCCATTGGCTTATAAAAAAGGAAAACGAAGTCGAACGATTTACGCAGGCATAAAAATTTGCAGTGAATAGGATTTGTAAAATAATGTATTACTTAAAGCATCACGTATAAAATAAAAACACTGATAACTATACCACGGAAACGCTATTAATATTCCTGACATAAATTGATATTCGTGCATGATCTTGATGCGATCAAACGACGTCGCTAATAATTCTTTTACCTCCGAAGTGCGAACCAAGTCTCAGCCAATTTATACTCTCTGGCCCACTCCCGTTTTCTTCCTCGTTCCATAGCTATAGAAACGGGGGAAAAGTCACGCTTAACTCGCGGGTTTTCCATTTATCTAAGCCCTGTCGAACAACGTGGCGTGCTCTCGCGTTAAAACGATTTTCTCTGGCGTCCCCAGCTATCACGTTCCCCCCATGATTTTCCACCAATAACGCGCTGCAGCCCCCGCGTTCTTGTCGCCTCAACCCCATTTCTTCGAAGACCCATCGTCTCTCGTGTCGTCGGGACGCATAGGCGTCAAACGTTCCGCGACAGATGCGATCCTTCGCAGAAATTACCCTCTGAGATTTCAGTACAGCCGAGACATCTAGCAATGCGCGAGAAACCGGAGACAAGCGATGTTACAGGCGCGAGACGTTTCGAATAATTCTCGACCTGCAACGAGATTTCAGATTGCTCGGGTAATCTCGTTGTTTGCTCTTGGAAATCTCGCCAAGATTCAGAAAGAATAACAGGAAGAAGGTGGAAGAAATTCAGTCAACAAAGAGCGAAGTTTTTCTATTTAAATTTACAACGATAATTGCAACGGTATATTGTTGTGTACAATACTTGCAAAGAGGATTGTTGGCACTAGAATTTTCGTTTATCATGCAAGATTGTTATTAATTAAGTAACTGAACTTGTTTTCTTTATTATCGATCTTAACCTGTTCGTAGAAGAAACAACTGCAGCCATCGACAAAGAAGAGTCGCTGTCGGACAAGACGGCTATAAAGCGAGTCGATTAAAAAGGATGAGAAATTGATCGACGATCTTCCGAAAGAAAACGCATCATCCTGATTTCTCAGATAATCGCATCCTCAACTAATATCGTTAGAATCAACGTTATACCTCTGTTTAAGATATAAACTCGCATAACA
This sequence comes from Bombus fervidus, assembly GCF_041682495.2. Classification (NCBI taxonomy): domain Eukaryota; kingdom Metazoa; phylum Arthropoda; class Insecta; order Hymenoptera; family Apidae; genus Bombus; species Bombus fervidus. Next base: position 10,144,681 of record NC_091527.1, on the reverse strand, counting down.
ATTGGCACGAATAAACCAGACCGATATCCTATCATAAAAAACTTTGAGCAACGCGTCGATTCTAAAGACGACGAGATTGCCGACCTTAAAATCCGCAAAAATTCATAAATCGTGCGAAACATCCGCTTATCGATTGAAATACTTTTCACATCCCATGAAAACTATGTATTGCATGATGAACGAAGCTGGCACGGCAGATCGACAAATCCTACATATTCTTCAAGACGCGGAGGAGCCGCGAGACTCCACGGGGAGATGCGCGGTATGCTTCTCGAGTCGCGAGAGAGTTTCGAAGGCTCGAATTGCAAAGGGAAATAACTTGGTATTCTATTAAAGAAACAGCCGGTGGGAACAGAGATCGCGAAGGGAGTTGGTTTTGCTCGCGATGCTGCAACATTGGAGGAGGGTGGGCGCGCGTTATCCTGCTCGCGTGCGCCGCCATTGGGAATTAGTTGCGTAGAACTGTTTCCGTGAGAAGCTGTAAAACTCGGCTGGGGGTTGAAGCAGCCGCGCGCCATGTCGACGAGGAGAGGGGTTGGAGGCGGAAGTTTCGCCGCAACGAAAGGAGTTCTCGGGGATTCGGAACTCGCGCTGCTCTCGTTAATATCGGCGCTTGTTGCCGCGTACAGCGCGAACCAGCGCGATGATGAATGCGAAATGCACGTTACACGGATATGCAAGCGGAAGTAGATGGAAGACGAGTTTCGCCAGGTTGGAGAAGAAACGGAGGGAGGATACGGTTCTTACGCGCCGCATCCACGAGAGAAGAATTACGCTGTTTCGTTCCAATTTTCTTCGAACTCGCTGCAGATTAAATACCGGTCTAAGAGGATTTGTGACTCGTAAGATGATTAAGTGGAAGACGTTGCGTTTTCTCTAAATTAGAAGAAGCAGGATGATGAATATTTTGTTACGTATCGAGGCATGCCATGTTTCCCCCGTTGCTTTTCTCAGTTATCGATTTTATATTGCATCCATTGCTGTGTCATTAGCGATGAAATTGTCTTGATTTTCTTTTATATCGATGCAATACAATTTTATGGTGGACGTTGGTGTCTCTCAGATTGTTGGACGCAGTCTGTTCTCTACCGTAATACGAGGTCGTGTGCGCGGCAGAGGAGCTCAATTTACATTTTCACCTTTAAAATTGAACTTTCCAGGCTTGTGTTTTTAATTCTGAATATAAGAAGGACTCTTATAGAGTTTTAAATAAGATACATAAGACAGAAGTTAAAGTCCAAAAATATGAGATTTAAAAGCGAATAATATGACATTGGAAGCATGGAATTAACGAGACCAATTAGCCGTAATCCATTTCTATCGCAAAAATGATTCGTGCTCGTGCCCGAGTTATCAATTAAATGTGTATTGCTTTTATTTTCTAGATAGAATCGATTTCAACTAACGAGGATAATTCTCATCGAATTAACAAGTCCGTTTAATATGTAATCAACCAAACTCTACTATATTCGATATGGTTTTATTACAGAATTCCAACTAAAATACACGATCCGCTTACACTCAGAGCGAAAAAATACAAAAATGAAAAAGGTATTAATCTCAAATACACATACTTTTCATTAAATGAAAATCGAACTACGCTCCGCGCGAATTTCGTCTTCGATCGAACGTAAATATCGTCAGAATTATAGGAAGCTCATCAAACGGATACAGATTCGAGATTTACCGTAACTTCAACAAACATTCTATGATACATATTAGAAACAAAATAACATTTCGAGATATCAGCAGATAACAAGAAAATCATGAATCGCAAGAAACAGATCTCTGCTTAGATTCTATCCCTTTAATTGTGCTCGTAAAGATATTGTATGTATTCGCGTAAACCTCTGCAATCTACCTTCTAAACACTCGTTAATCGTAGATAATTAATATCACGAAGAGCGTGGATTCGTTAATTGAAGGAAAGCAAACGAATTTCTTATGACACAGGTATTACGCTATAAATCACGATACGACATTACGCGAAAGAGATGATAATGGAAAAGAACCACAATGGAAGCGTAGTATCCTCGAAACGAAACGGTTTCACAGAGTAGATTCTATGCAAGATGAAACGTCGTGGCATCGTTACTCACTCTTCACGGTCGGCGAAGGGTGAGTTGATGGAGCGAATCTCGTTGCCGCTTTAAGATGCTTCTCGCTTTATCTTTTCGCACGATTTGACAAAAAGCATTTGCTACAGTGTATACTCGGTAAAATAAAGCCAACTAGACACGGGCTGCAGCGCATCCTGACGCCGTTTTGTTATCTAATGATGCGAAAACCTATTCTTCACTGCCTTCGCGTCATTTCATCGAATAATGCGCAGATTATTATTTCCAACGTTTAGACGAAGAAATTGAATTTTCTCTGTTGTACAAAAGTGAAGTCGATTTACACGTAAACATAGAAATATTTATTTTAAAGACTGTTCTCCTTCTGATTTTTAAATTCAGCTGGATTATTATACGTGTTGATTTATTAAACAGACGAATGATAAAATTGTGATAGTCGATTATATTAAAATCACTTTAAATACAGGTACAGAGATAGCGTGTGCCGGTCGTTATCGTCGCTCGCTCAATGCTACTGTTCAACTCTGCGCTCGCTATTCGACTGTATGACTCGTTATAATGATTGTCCTAGAGAACACGTTCTTCTATTTGTATTTACCGGTGGTATTGGAAAAAGTTCCAATGTAACTCCGGTTGACGATTACAAATAATAATATTTTGTCGTTCGTTTTTACCTTTGAACCTAGCAAACTAAAACCGTTGATACCCCAAGGCACAACGATATGAGTCTCTCCCGATTCGAATCTTTCGTTGACTCGTGTTTTTGACGTGTTTTGACGTGACTCGAATCTTTCGTTGACAAAATTACAAAGTTTTGGTCTGGAAGGGAAGCAAACTTCAAAACGCAAAAATATAAGCGCGGGAGCTATCTTGGATCGACAAGCGCCTTCGATATTTTAGAATTTTAATTTAGCAGTGGCCGAAGAAGGTTCGATATGATTACAGGAAATTCTCATAATTGAGAAGAAATCATTACGATAATACATGCGTCTAGAAATATATTAGTCTTCGATCTCGAAAAATTTGGAACTGCGATCGATTTCATCATTTATTTAATTAATCTAAATAATCATCGCAACAAAAGATCTAACAACTAAAACTATCCTACCCGTGACAGACAAATACCAAAGAGTTCCCAATGTAACTAATATGGACATGTGAAAGGAAAATGCACGTATAATGTCGAAAAACAGCGTAAGTGTTTGTTGGAAAAATTGACATTAGCATATATTTACGTAGAGACAGCCATAATCCTTGATGCTCACTGGTAAATTACGAAACCTATTTACCGCTGTGATAAAATATCGTACGTTCGAGTGTCACTGCGCATTTACGTTTCAATTGTTCATTTGTTCGATGTATATGGGGTAGAAGGGGCACTGGGAATTGTTATACATTAATAATGAAATGCTGCGTTTTGCCGTCGGTTATTATCGGACACGGGAACGCTTCAAAGTGTTTTGAAGAAGCAGCTATTGTTGAAATGCTAGTACCAACAATAACCGGGTGTACCGAGAATAAAAGAATTTACGATATATTTACTGAATATTCACAATCAGCTTTTGCAATTACAATGAAAATGAAAATAAAAAAGAATTGTTCTTGGTATTAAAAAATCGCTTCGCTGAAATATGTGCTACATGGTATTTATGGACTAAAATCGGAATGGTGGATAGCAGAGCATGAATAAAAGGATTTGTTACGATTATTTAAAAAATTTTCAACGAGGTGAACTTTTCTCGATTTAAAAATTTCAAAGATAATAAAATGGTAATAATACCATTCTAGGGAATATGTTAACTAAAATGCTTCGTTAAAATTGTTATATTACAAAAGAACGTAGATTACTTGCTCTATAGATTACTCCATAATTATTCCTTAACAGGAATCAATCGCTCTAGACTCCAATTTAAAAAAAAAAAAACTGTAAAATTATAGTTGAAAAAAGAACGAGAAGGAAAATCAAAAGAGCGAATAAAAAAAATAGACGACGGGGCAAACGTTTCGAAAGTTTCGATCAGTTAAAAAGGTCTATTAAGTACACAGCTTTCAGAGGGTTAACAAGCCACCGCAAGTTCAGCGGAGTGTAATTAAATCTAGAGGAGACTGCGTTTAGCTACAGCGAAAGGTTGCAGAAATTTATCGAGTTCTCGAAAAGTTATACAAGTTTCGAGTCGCTCGAGAACTTGCCGGACACTCCGCCGTAGACATCACACGAAAATTAAACTCCGCTAGACTTGGGCAAAAATTTTAAAAGCGACCAAGCTTTGCCTCGCTAAGACGATTCTATTTCCTCTTTTCCGCTGCTTCTATGATATCGTGTCATAGCAGTCGCGACTTCACATTATTCAAACAAGTACAGAACTGTTGTACACTTTTGTCATGAATTTTATTTGTTAATTATTCTAATTTAAAGCGACCAATTTAATGTGAAATTATACGAAATATTTAGATCGTCGAAAGAGTATGACAGTGTGTTCTAACATGAATAATAATAGAAAATAATAATTAGAAATAATAATAATTAGAAAACGATCTTAACAACCCTTTCCCTCTCCGTCTCTATCTTTTTTAATTTAAGCGAGCTTCGTAAAAATTCGCGAAAGCATTGATTCGCCCGCACTCGAGGCCTTAAACAGTTTTCCATCTCACGCGTTTCCATTTCAACTTCAAAGACTTTCCAACCAATTTTTCGCGCCTTATATGCCGAAAAGCGTATCATTCCCTATAAACTTTCATTCGAACTATCGTTCCAATCGTATCTGACATAATTCGAGTTCCCCATTGACTAGTTTGGAGAACTAGCGGAAGTCGAAGTAAAAGTCGAGCGTGGCGTATCGCGCACCGGTAAAACTGCTCCGGAAACTCAGACGGAGATGAGCACGCCGGGCCGCATACGCGACCTGCCTTTCCGCGAATAAATTCCCCGTACGTGTCTCGAATCGTAGCGAACGAGATCTCTCTGCCTGGTTTCCGGTCCCCGCGGATGACGAGGGAACCGGCCGACGATCCTCCGCTGGAACGAATTTCGGGTCAGAAAAGACTGCCACGAGCTCTCGTCTCGTAGCGATACCTTCGTACGTTCGCACGTTCCCTCGTCGCGCCACCTGACAAGAATATTATAATCGTGGATCACGAGAGACAAAAGTTTTCTGGCCGGGCTGTAAAATTCTTTCGCTCGTATTTTTCAAGAAACGACCGAAGGTGAGAAAATCGAGAAAACAATTGCTGGAAGACGTTCGAAGGAGATTTACGGTAGCGACGATTCTTTCCTTTCCTTTCGTCGCTTGAAAGTAAGGTACAGAGTGCGCACCTCCAACTGGAATATTAGCCGAGAAGCCATATGACAAAGTTGATCGAGAGATTCTGGTTTGTCGAGTTGAAGTTTCGCATCGATGAAAAGTAGGGTAGCTGGTGAAATTGTAGGGCTATCGATGGAAACCAGTTTCCGATGAAATATATTCAGTTATTATGCTTTCGAATTTAATTTCCAGTTTGTAGGATATATAATTTGGAAATGAAACTTGCATTTGGAAATGAAAATTTGGAAGTTTGGTATCTATACTTGATAGTCTGTCTCTCTGACAACAGTAGTTTAACATGTAAATTTTATACGCAAAGAGTTGGATTGTCAGATCAAAATTCAATGTGCGTTATAAATCGTAACTAAAAAAAATAACCAGCTTCACGAGATACTAATACGTAATCAATAGAATTAAATCTAGAACATTGATCGCAGTTTGTAACTGACTAAACGAACGGATAGTCTGAAATGAAAAGAAAGTTACTGCAAGATGGAACAAACGATAAACTACCAATTGATAAGTACATTTTTTACTGTTGTTATATTTTTTCTGTTACCATAAACAATAGCATATTTTTCTACCAAAAGCCGATCCTAAAACCAGTGTTCCTAAATGCAATTTCCTGTACGAAACTCGGCCGAAAACGCGAGAGCCTGCAGCTGGTGCGCCCGATTGCAGGCTGCACGGCCACCAATATCCAAGAAAATCTGAATATCACATCCTTTTCCCGCAAACGCACCCCTCGTTTTCACACGGTTGATCATACGTACGCGTTAACGCCCCCTTCACCCCTGTTTTTCCACCCTCTCCTTTCCATGACCTCCTTCGTTGCTCCCTGCTGTTTCACTTCTCGCTCTCTTTCTGTGTCTGTCTGTCTGTCTGTCTCTCTCTCTCTATCTCTCTATCTCTCTCTCTCTCGTCGCGAGGATTATTGAATTTCCTGTCATTTCCAGAAGAAATACGCTCTATTTACTCTGCCGTGCTATGAGCACGCTTGCAGCCGGCCTGGATGTGGACGAGAAATAAGAAATATAAGGAGAAGCAGCAACGAATCGAGTCGTTGGCTCGCCTATACCGCGGCCAAATCAACAACAGAGTATTTCACGTTGCGACCACGATCTGGAATCGCGCGAGAAACCGTTCGAAGACGTCGTGTCCAAACATCCACTCAGCCCCGATCATCCAATCGATCTGTTTGTTGAGACTCGCGATGCTGTACCGGCGAAACATCGTATTATTTTTGTTAAAACGTTTGAATTGAGAAAGAAGGGAGTAGAGGCTGTTATATCGGGCGCCAAAGCTGATGTTTCTGTCAACAACCCGATAAAAACTGACATGATGCTGCTATGTTGTCTTTAGGCGGGGCTTAAAGTAGGGCAAGTTGTAGACATTCGCGTGAAAAAGAGAATTTAACGCTAGGACTGCCAGAGCAGTAAAACTGACGAATGTATACTTTTTTCATGATAATTTTATAGACTTGCAACGTAAAGTAAAATATAAAACGAAACGTTTGCTATATGCGATATATATATAGACGAGAATCATCGCATATTCGACTATAATTCAACAACGCAGATTTGTAATTATCGATTCCAGCAAATTTTTTAATGTCTTCGAACTACGTATACTTCTATCTGCAAATTATCTATAACACTTGTTGCACGGATTATCGTTAAGATTGAACAAAGCAAATCGTATTTACAAGAAACTTCAATTTCAATTCTAGCTTTAATCTCGATTCTCCGATCTGAAAATCTGCAAGCATAACGGTGAATAAGTAACGACCATGTAAGTAGCTACTAGAAAAATACTGGAAGACCAGGGATTAAGGACCGAAATCCTGAATTCCATCGAACCATTCCGTATATCGCATTACCTTTATTATCCTGTGAGAGCGATCAGCCATGCAAAAATTTCGTTTAAAATCTGGGATAATCGGCTGGTATCGGTCACAGGTACTCGAAAACGTACTCCATCGCCAGGAATTCGCGTTGTCGTGAAACCCCTCGGGCGATCCCATCGTCGAGTAGGTAAAAGGAGACGAAAGAAAAGAAAAAAAAAAAAAACAACACACATACAGGGTAACGCGAAATGGCCTCAAAGTCTCGACGATCGAGGCGTAAATCGACGAAGGTTTTAGCTTGCGGGCATAGTCTGGCCCCCATCCTACGATGAAAGCATCCAGGGGCGCTAGTTCGTACCTCTTTTCTCGCCTTATCTCGTCGCGAACGCGAGAAGAAGAGAAAAAATAAAAAAGAAAGAAGAGACAAAGGATGAAAAGCGCGCAACGGCCAATCGCATCTCGGGAATAAAAATCTCATACATGTAAAAATATTCAATCGGGGGTTGTCCTCCTCGTGCTTGGTGGGTCACGCCTCCGATATTTCCTACTCTTTCCGGGCCGCTCTATCTGGGATTGCCTGGAGAAAAAGGGAAATCCTTTTTCTCCGCGCCACCCTCTGTCTGAAACCCCTTCTCACGCCTCGATCCGTCCAACGAGAAAGAAGAACGTGCGATTTCCTGCCTTTGCAGCGCCGGTTTATTAGCGATCGCTGTCGAACACGACGAACCAAAGCTCGCGACGTAAGGACCAAAGAGAAAGGAAGAGATCGATCCGAGAAAGTACTAGGCAATTCGTCGTGACACGCTTCGCTCTGGTGTGCTGGTGCTGTGGTGTGCTGTTCCGATCGAAGAACAAGGGAAGAAAAGATGCGAGATTGAGATATCGATTAGCGTGCCTGTCGGTGACTTTGATGTAACTACGGAGGAATCTTGGTAGTTTGAATCGAGCTTTGGTACTCATTGTTGGAAATCATTGTTTAATGCTTGTGGCTGTAATGTATTTTTAATTATAAAAATAAAGAATTTCGCGTGACTAACCGTTTTTGATCCGAACAACCGTTAAACGTTTTATCGTGATTAGCTCGTACACTGGATTGTGTTTATGGGGCATAGCACGATTTATTTATCTCATTCGTTTCTTGAGTTGTTACCTTAAAATGAGGGAGGTGGTATTGAAGCTTTTTAGATTTCACTTACAAGTTATCGTTTTTCTATTAAACGTAAGGTTACTATTACGGAGCTTGGTGAACATCATGCGACTAAATTTAAAGATCGTTTATATAATTTGGCTACGTTTTGTCTATATTTGATATATTTGCACTGCAACGAGTTTTGATAGAAGCAATCTATTTTATATCATTTTATTATTTATTGTATAGTAACAATAAGAGGAGCAGAGTACAATGTGAATTACAGGTAGAAAGATTGTGGAAGATGAAAAGGCCGTTTAAAGTTACAGGTTTGTTAACATTTTATTTCAAAAGAGTATTTATAAATTTATATTTCTACAATGACGTTTCTCCTTCTCGAACTTTTTATCGCTGAAAACGAAGTTAAATTAAGACGCGTATAACGGTACCAACAAATTACGAAGAATTAAATATTTCATAATACAAAGTGTGCTGTGAACATGACATTTTTTAAAGGTTTCTTGCTTCCTTCGATGTTGCGTGGCTACCGTTCTTCCTTCTTTACGAAGATGTGAGATATTTACGATGATATAAATCAGACTCCAAATTGATACTTCGAATGCGATAAATTGAACTTGATGACACGAGAAATCGATAAAAGTGGTATATGCAGAACTTAATAACAACGAGCTTAGTAGTTTCCACGACAGCTTAATTATACGAAATACTATTTTAACTCGGTCACGGAACGATATTTATATCTTCTCCGGTAAATATAAAAATAAGAGAAATTCTCTTGTGCCATATCAACGTGGAATTCTAAGATGGTATTTGTCTGAAAGAGAGCCAAACCGTAGGACAAACGTACCACGCGCCAGTATAAAACTTTAACCTTTGAAAGGCATTCTGAACGTTGAAAACAACAGACGGTGGCAACGACATTAGGTAAACAGGTCTGATGAATGCAAACTGTTCCCGGGTCAAAAGTTACCATGTCGTGAACGAACGCGACAAATCTCGAAGACGTAACGAAGGAAAAGCTTCGGGCGGCATTTCCAACAATCGCGACTTCGCTAGTTTACGTGCACCGAAAATAGAATCTGACCTACAATTGTCGTCTGCGAGAACGGCACTCCGCGAAGCCAAGCTAAACACACGCATTCCGATTTATCGATCTCGATCATTCTACAATTTGCTATTTCGTTCGAAGGCGATCGAACGATTCTTCGATACGAAATTTTATTTTTATATCGTTTTACACACAACGTAATTGGTAGATAGAAATTTTTACATCAAAGTACGCATATATATGTTGAACAATGAGAACATATTTTACGAGCATTTAAAAAAATTATTTCTGAAATTACACTTTCATAACCTCTACGTATATAAATATGTCTGTGATTAGGAAAGTGGCCTAAATCAAGAATCTAAAAAAAGAAAACAGTTTATCGCTTAATTATCGTTGCGTATATTTACATTAATTAGATAAAACGAATTCATCACGCGCTGTATTAATATCTAGAAGTATAAAGTAAATTATTGTTTGACCACGTCATGGCACGCGTTCTTTTCGAGAAAATAGCACCAACAACTCAATATGTCTTTCAATTTTAACTAATGTTAATCGGCGAAGAAGAACAGGAACCACAAAATCAAAAACAATTCTATCAACAAAAAGAAGGCCATTACCAATATCCGCGTATCTTCGTTCGAATCAGAAAGCAATTTCAAAAATGCAAACAAAAACGTGACTAAAAATTCCCCACGAAGACAAAGTATTAAACCAGATGTCCCATTTTATTCTAAGAAAATAAAATCGATGCTTGCCAGCATTCGTATGGAATCTGTACATAACCCGTGGTTGGGTACAACTGTGCAACAAAAGCGGAAGAGGGTGGACCGATGGGTGCAGGGGTGCGAGCAAAACGTGAGGACGACGTGTCGCCCATGGCACGGATTGCGTACACGTTCCAGCCATAAGAACGGATTTTCGTTGCGCAAGTGGAACGAGCGAACAGTCGTCGGCCCTTCCGTGTCCCTCTTTTAGTCGTGACTTTATTGCAGCAAGCGGCCATTTGTCCACGTCGACGACGCGACGTTCGGACGGCGACTGGATCTTTTCAGAAATTGTGCATGCACACCGGAACGAGCAAACCGCAAGCATGTGCTCTAGACGCGCTTTTTACCAATCCAACGACGACTCTTTCTCTTCTTCTATCGTTGTTAGACGTTGTCTAACCGAATAAATTACAGGCTTCTTTGGGTTCGTTTCACTCGATATTCGCGTTCGATGAAGGCTGACGAGTTTGACGTTTTAACGCGACGCTAATTGCGCGGAGCTAACACAGTTTTTGATTTGAGACGTGGACACTTATTAGAAACTTTGTGGACCTTGGTGTGTTTTTCATAGAATGTAATTTGAATGTAATTGTTTTAGAATGAGAAAGACTCGTGAAAATGTTGTTTTTTTTTTATTGAAACTGTTGCAAAATATTATAGCACGATAGAATTTATAAATATGTATATCTGATCGATCGATTGTCTCCTGGAAAATTTGGATTCATTGTCATATTTTATCTGAAATTAGCATGTACCTTGATATTATGCTTAGCAACACAGGTATGCGTTACGCCAATGTCTATGGACAATAAGTGTCCTGTGACTTATAGACGATAGTATACACATGTACGTTATGTGATTTCCTATGACATATGGAAGATAGTGAATGTACAACGTACATAGATTCGAGTGTGTAGAGCGAGCTATTTTTTGGGCTGTTTGTTATATAAAGGATGATTTGATTTAGAACGGACAAGGATTACGTGGTTTTGATGAAGTGTTGGAAGAAGCGAGGAACGTAGGTATTGTTTCAGGTTCTTCCAAGATTTATGTTCCGATATTTTAAATTTGAAACCCGAAGAACACGTTTGTCCGCTTGGTTAGTAAAGGCATTTCGACTCGAACTTCGCGCATGCAATGTGTTAAACCTCACGCGTTCGGTATTTTTATCGTAAATTAATGTTTTCTGATAGTAGCATATGTATTTTCATCGTAAATTAATAACTTCTGATAGTGGCATATCTCGAAAGTTTCTGAAAGGAAAAGGAAGAAAGTTGCAAAGAAGAAACTTTCGCCAATTTCTCACTAAGTTTGTAGTGTCTTTTTCGTGATCGGATATTTTCTGCCTGCTGGAACCCTCGACTCGGCCCTCTCAATTTTCTATCGCGTTTATCCCGCAACACCTTCGATAGAATTAAGACCCGGTATCTACGGCATCTACACCATATTTCTCGATACTTTGCCCAATCTCCCCTCGCGAAACTTCGACGAAACCTCCTATAAAATACAACGAGGAAGGACGTCTCTCTGGCACGGCAAAATGTTCGGGATAAAATAAGATTTTAGTCGCAGACTCGCGAAATCCCATTGAACACGTTCGCTAAGCATCTTATTCTTATTTCTCACACCGTTACATGCTAACGAGTAAATTTATCTCAACTTTTGTACAAGCCAAAGGTGTAACTATTAAGACGAACGATATATAAATATTTTCAATATTTTGATACTATGAGAAGTAATATTTGAAAATTATAAAGAGGATGGAAAAATATATCTTTGACCATAGAATAAAATAAAATAGCAATGTTCGTAACATAGGATCAATGAGATTAATTTTAAACTGCATTCTGCGTATCTTGGAATTTTCAAATTTCCCATAAATACACAAAAGTTCTTCGTACGATCTAAAAGCGTCGATACGAATGTCGTTGGAACCTGTGTAAATGGAACCGTACGAGTCTGCCAGGAGTGACAGGAAGATAATATTTCATGTTTCAAAAAGACATCGGCTGATCTACTCGAAGAATCATTTTTTTCTTCCGTTCCGCTTTCGCGTAGAGTACCAAGTCGTAGTCGATTCGCGTCAGCGGAAATTCCTCGAAATTAACAAGAGCTGCCAATTTATCTCTCGAGTGTGTACGCGCATTTACGCACACACGTTGGCGCGAAATAGGGGGAAGGTGTACGGCTGTGGAAGCGAGAAGAGGATAACCGAGGGTGAAGCGAGGCAAGGAAACGCTCGAGCATGACTCAATTCTTGGCACGGTGATTCGCAACGACCACGTAACTCTCTACATCCTTGCACCGGTGTCACCCGCACCGCAGACGTTCCACTCCCTTCGATTACTATATTCGATGGTTAAAAGCAAGAAAGGAAAAGAGGAAACGCCGATTGATAGATTCCTGGCAAACATTTTGAAAGAACGCAACTAAGACAGTGTATTGGGATAATTATTTATAGGGTTTGCGAATCGAGATGGATTTTTTTTTTTATTTAAAGCGCGGATAAAGATTTAACTAAAACGAGATTATGTGAAGTTAGAAAATTATGCAGCACGAAGTTGGAAGTTGAATGTGTGCCAACTTTTCCAAAGGGCAGAGAGTAAACTCGAAGACCGATTTTAAAGAAACAGAGGATCCTCTGTAAAATATAAATAAAATTAAAAAAAAAAGACCATTTTAATCGTTCTGAAAACACGTTCTTCTGTCTACGTTAAATCTCACATCTCTAACGCTTTCAAGCTTCTCTAAAAAATTCACCTACTCTTATCGTCATTTCGTATTCACACAGCCCGAATTTGCTCAAACAACCGCCTCCGCTCGATCGAGCCACTTGCACAACGTTGATTCGTTGGGAGCGCATCGAGTAATACAGCAGCTCCTAACATCAATGTAATGGAGATTCACGAGCTCGTGAAGTTCTCTCAACTCGTTGAGTTTCTAACGAAAGACTCGACCACGGGCTGCGTTTGTTTTTTCACCGCGGAGGAAAGCAAACTTACGCCGGCCAGTTTCGCGGCGACTTCGAAAGCGAATCGATCAACGTACACCGGAACGTGGTTTCCTCTGTCGGCAACCGTCTGATCCAACAGAAACGCCATCCACGACGGATAAATTGATTTAGCGCCGTTGTCTGAAATACCTGACAACGCTTTGCTCGCAACTAGACAAGTTAGACTACAAGGAATTGTACTCTCGGCTCGTTTGGAAGACACAGCCTTGCCAAATTTATACCAGAGAAGGATCCTTTGATTTCAACGACGTGGTTCGCGCTAAAACGACAAGATTTTCATCCTGTTCGGAGGCCCCGCGCCGTGTCCTTTGTTAAAATCGGACAAAGGTACTCGCGCGAATCGTAAAACGCGACTTTATCGCGCTATTGAAAAGACTGGCGCGACCAATTCGCAGAAATGATGGAAGAACCAGCTTCGTGTAAGCGTTAATGACAGCTAAATTGGATCGCAACGCCGCTGCTGAAGCATTGCTAATGAAATTAGTTGCATTGCACATTCGATATTTTTAGGGCAATTTAATTCTCGATGGAAATTTTGCAAGGAATTTTGCTCAAAGAAGTTTAAGGTGTTATAACGCGAATCCAACTGGTTAGTATATTACGTAATTTCATTGGCACACTCTGATGCAGTATTTTAATTGCTCCGACATTCGAACACTTTCTTTTAATCGTAAAATGTCTTCACAAACAGATATGTATCGTTGAAGAAGGTTTTTACATTACGTTTAATTGCATTTTTCTATAACGTTATCTATGTCGAGAACGAGAATACGAATATTCGCAGCTGAAGATCAATTCATCTTCGAACCACGAGTTCGCCTATGATAATTACCCGAAACAAGATATTTAACCTAAATCGGCACCGAAAACAATGCTTCCTTTTGTCTTCCGATCGAATTCCAACGAGGCGTTATAAAAGACCAACTAACAGTAAGCGAAAGAAAGGAAACACGGCGAAAATTTTGATAGTGAAATATGGAGGAACAAGCCAGCCGTGCCACGAAATTCCTTTCGAATGGATCAAATTCGAGCACGAAGGTTTTATTAATAGGCGCAAGATGAAGCCACTCGATCGCTGGCGAAATGGCTCCGGCTAGCGTTTTACCGCGAACCAATCGCAATTTGTCACCAGCCACGCTTCGCGATACAAACGACACGCTTCGAGGACGCGGCTCTCTCTTTCTCTCTCTCTCTCTCTCTCTCTCTCTCTCTTTTCATATTTCACCTTTTCGTAATTAAACTGCAATCGATACGCCTTTCACCGTGAACGCGAAATCGAGAAAAACAATGCACCATGCTCGCGCGCTCCACTTCGCACACCCTCCCTTGTATTCCACGTCAAAGGTAATTACATTTTTATTACGTCCTCCGGGAAACAGTTTTGCGGACGTTCTACAGCGGACCGGTCAATTTACGCGCTATTAGCGCGCGTTCAACATCGCACGCTGTCTATTTTCCAGCGTACGAGACTCGTCGAACTTTCGATCCTTCGTTTCCTACCGATTTTTGTGCGTGTGTGTGTGTTCATCATACGCGATAAAAACCGGTTTTTATCACATGCGTGATATTATAAGTATGTCTGGTCTTTGGAATCGATTTTCGATTTGGTGTTCACGCAGTTCCTGACAAAATAGATATATATTTTAATACACGTACGATGGCTCTTTTCTGTATTATCGTTAAATATAGTACTGTGCATTTTGTATTACACGTATCCTCTGTATTTGATACTAGAAATGCAGAAAATATGGGCGATAAAGAAACAATTGTCTTCTAAATTGTTCAGCTTGAATTATTTGTTTCTACAGCGCTAAAGGGTTAAGTCCACGCTGATAATTCTTAATCACAGTTGTACTATTTAAACCTTTTTAGCATCCGTGAATATATCTTCGCGCGACATTTATCGTTGCACCCGCACATTCTTTGTCCCCCTGGTCAACAGCTCTCTCGTTAAGTTCAAGCAAACATTTCCAAAAAGTGCTCACTCGCAACGTGCAAAAACCTTCTGCAGCTTATATAATTCTAAAACGACGATCTGGTTTTAAAGAAAATATTAGAAATGCAAAAAACGTTCACAGTCTATCTCATCGTTGGTAGCTCTTCCGAATATATTCGCCATAAAAATAACTTAGATACGAGATAGAAATTATTAGTATTTTCAAGGAATCAATTTGGCGATTCGTCCGTGCCGCTCAACCGCAATTTCAGCCTTGAAACGCCATCGATACGGCGTAGCTCGTACGGACGCAAGATCGTGAAATATCGATATCTATACTACACGGTGGTGCAGAAATGGCTCGCGGGCAATTTCAATCGCGTGAAACTTGAAGAGACCACAAGCCGTGGAATTCGTTTCGAGGCTGCATGCAATCGATATCCAATTAACGATGATGCTCGCGAGAACAACAATAACAACACCGAGCAACGGCCAACATTCGCAAGAATCACCGGCAAATACTTTCTATCTAGCTGATTAGCCGCTGATTGCGAGCGACTTGAAAACGAGAATTACGCGCTGTTTTGCCTGCTTCGATTCACGGTTCGTGCGAACAATAACGAAACGACAAATCCAACAGAAATATATGTGTATGTATGTATGTATGTATGTAGGTAGGTGCGATTCTCGATATCTCGCTGAACGGAAGAAGAGGATGGGGATGAAAGGTAGAGAGGAAGAGGATGTTTCCCCAACCCTCTCTGCTCGATGACCGATCGAAGCGGACGGTGAACGTAACTTAATAATCTTCGAACAAACACGGCTTCATCATTAATTGTCGCTGGGAATCCGGGTTTAAAACTGTTGGGAAGCTACGCGATATCGGCCGATACTGTGTGCCCTGCAAATACACTCGGCAAATATGGGATATGCGCGATTCGAACGACGATGATGGCGGCACCGTTTCCATACGCTCCATCCCGAAATCATAGATAAAGCTGTCTACGTTCAATTAAACGTAATTTACCTGGCCGCCTGTATCGAGTCCCTGGCAGATTGATTCGTTCGACGGAATGGCAAATAACACGCTAGGGATTAAAATTTATTTTAGCTTTCTCTCTTTTTCTGTCAGTCGTTCTCTCTTAATGGTTGATATAATTCGTGGAAAAATTCTTTCTCGGTATCGGCCCGCTGTTCGTGAAGTCGAGTCTAATTGAGACTTGAGAACAGTGGCGGGACAAAGTATCTACATTGGAAATAGAAATATTTTTCAAAAGAAAATACTATTTTTAAGAATAGAACTCCACCATCAAACTGGTAGGTTCTGGATCTTTTGCTTTTGCCATTACTAAAAACATGTAGGAGTTGTTGGAAAAATTAAAGTTGACTTTTATCGAATTAAGTTATTATTTGAACATTGATTAAATAGATTTGAGTTGTGTGAAAAAGTGTAAATTTGTAAGTACATATAATCAGACCTTAATCGAGCGAGTTAGAATCTTTATGAGTACTTTAATCAGAAGAAGTTTGAGTTAATTTCTCGTTTACAACATTGAACTCTAGCGAAAATCGAACGTACGTAACGAATAGATAAAATAATAGTGTTATTTGTAGCAGATTTTTACATTTGACAGAGGAAATCTATTTTATTTTCAGAATTGTAAAGTTCCATCGCACTATATTTCACTGGCATACAATGGCTGAATACTGTGCAATCGCAGCTGTTTATAAATGCAGAAAACGAAACATACGTATAACCTCTTATGGTTAAAAATCACGTATCCATAAAATGAAACTTTCATATGGAAAATAATTTGGAACTGATGCTTACAGCTGTTTCAAGCTTATTTTACGAGTAATACAGAGCTGTTTTAACGTGTATTTTTTTCAACTTTGTTCTCCTTTCTGTTTTTTTTTTTTTTTTTTTTATTTCAGCTTTTATCCGTTCAGCGAGAGACTGTAAAACATCCTATGAAATTCAGAGAACTTCGCGAACGAGCTTGCGGTCAAATGGTGGAATTGTTCCCGCTGGTTTCCACGATCCTAAGAACTCAAAAGCACACCTGTGCGCACAGTTACGACGGCCGAGTTCCACGCCACGACATGCAAACAGATATGAAATTTTATTGCACACGGCTCTGACGAACAGGCAACCGTTTTACGAGCAACAGGTACCGTAACGCTAGGCTAATTATAAACTTGTTAATTAAAACACATGCTTTGTTTTCTACGTGAATGCAGGTTACGTAGATTTCTGGCGAGATGCATCGTAGTTATTCGATGACGTTTTCTCACAAGGCAAAAATATTTGATCTTAAATTAATCGATATTTCAACCTTGAATTATACGTGTAACCCGTATAACAATATACAATTAACCCATTATCAGGAATAATAAATTATCACGATGAAACAAAAGCAATACCTTCGTGGAACAATGTGTGCAATTTCAACTTATTAGCGATATTAATCGATAATACAAATTCACGCGAGCTCTTCAAAATTCAGCATCATAGAAGCTTTGTACTTTAAGCAAACTATTCGACCTGTATTATTAAAACTCGATAAATGTTCAATAACCATCCTACAACGTAGCTATATAATCGAATGGACTACAAAGGAACGTAATAAACCACAATAAAAGCAAACTTTTCAATACTGTTTTCCTACGTATATATAAGAATATACCAAAGTAAGGATAATTCTGCGGAAACAGATGTTCTAGATAGCGACATTGCTGAAAATCTTTTCCAACATCGACCATAAATTAGCTGTCGAGAATACGAAAATCATTTCCTGATTCGAAGGAAAATCAGGCAAAATTCACGCTTGCCTTGTAGAAACGAGAGTTACAAAATGGTTTGCCATTATTACTCTGTCATTTTGTTACGCCTTGACTGCAGACTACCAACGCATGGCAACGTGATGTGGAGGGAATGCTTTTCGTGAGAATTTTCGAGCGGAAGAACGCGTCGCCGACGTGCTTCGCTCGAAGGCATCGAGTTTAACGACACCCCGGAGGGTGGTTTTCGAGCTGCTACACGAGCCTTACGCTAAAGCTCGACGATGTAAGAGAGACGCGGCCGTTCAACACGTTAAATTCAACCAAGTTTATAATAATACGAATCGTTTGGTGTTTTTAGAGAATGTCGAATATTGAGATTTAACAGCGTTATTAGTTTAAGATCGGTTAGAATTATTATCATATTGATGGTTAATTGATATGTCTGAAGTTTCATCGTTTTTGCTCGATGGCGAACGATATCGATAGACGTTAAAGGAAGACAGAGTAATTTAGAAAACAAATATTATACGATGATTGGATTTTATTCGTATCCACTTCAATATGCGAATACCTAATATGCGAATGTATATAGTTAATTCGCGGTATTGTAGATGATATATAGTCAGCAGATATGAGGTAATACATTTTAATTGATGATCGATATTAATTAGAAGTCAAATTGCGAATTAGTAGAAACGACCAAATTGGTTACTATTGTGGTAATATATTCAGTCTAGAAAATCAGACTATGATCTTGACAAATTATAAAATTATAGAAACACGAGTGCAAGGAAGAATATCTAACACGTTCCACTAGTAACCTTTCTCATAACGATTAACTCAAACTCACATAATTCGTCGTTTGGACGATATCTAATAGATGTCTACCTATTTTTATAAACAAGTCACATAGAAAAATCTTCAAAGAATATATGTAATAGAAAGAAATTACAAACAGAGCGAACAACGATGGATTAACAAAAATCTCGTATCACAAGAGCCGTACTTTTCCCCATCGTTATGATAACGAACATAACGAGAGACCATTAAACTCGCCACGATACAGTGACGAACACGTGTTCGCTCTTTTCGATAATTTTTCATTCTGCATCGTACAAGACGGACGATCGATAAAAAGTCCACGTGTGCATATCTCGTGTATTCAGCACCGCTGGAAATATTCCGGTCGCCTCGGCTGTTCTTCCCTTGCTCGTGTCCCTCGCATCTCTTGAATTTATTTTCGCGGCCTACAGGACGAATAAATAGCTTAGCCGTGCTATTTTTGAGCCACTGTTACGTTGTTTCGCTACGCGCAAGGAAACACGCGATTCTTCTTTTATTCGAGCCTGACCGCGAATGAAATTTCTACTTTTTTAACGCGAGTCCGTCGGAACTCGGTTTCTGCAATTTGTTTCGAACGAAGAAAGGAACTTTATTTCACGAAGAAGTTAGTGTAATTATCACGAACGTATAGCGGTGTACCGTGTCGAGGTTCTACGAGACACAGTGCTAGTAATTATATGCTGAGTCGCCTGTTTTGCTGTTAACAAGTTACTACCGTACGTCTACTATTTATTGGGCCAACGAATTCCTTGATTCTTAATAAATTACACTAATCTCGGTTGCTAAAGACACGACGTTCGATGGATGAATTAAGCGTCGTTTGCTGGCCGAAACGCTCGATTCATTCGATATACGTCCTCGTGCGACGTTCGTTCACATTTTCGACCAACTTTCCTCCGCGGTCTCCTTCGACAAGCGTTCACTCGCAAGATCCGTGGGCGAGTTGACGGAAATGGGCGGTAATTGCGCGGGAACAATAACAACGACGACAACGTAGCCGAGCGCACTTCCACGTTGATGTAACCGCGGCAGAATAAATTCGAAGAAACTTTTGGACCCGGTTCAAAAATAGACGGTGATTTATATCTCGGCCGGCATATTATTACGAGAGGCGAAGGCTCGCACCTCCGGTAGCCGAGCGGAGCCGAGAGTGTCGCGAGACAATTTCACGACGATGCCAATTTCGTCGACACGTCCGACGTAAAATCGCACTTAATAATGTCCCGGCATGACAAAGACGAACTTAAGGACGAGCGTGCCGGCAGTCGCGAAAAATTTACCGGGCAGATTTACGCGCGCACCTCACCGAGCATGATTTACGCGGGCTACGTTCGCCGCGGATCGATTCGTTCCCAGAACCTTGCTCGGCCACTCTGCTGGCGGCGGCCAACGTAAATTAAGCCTGAATGCTACTCGCTGATACCGTGATACAGTTGGATGCTGTTCCATTGTATTCTATTTTAGTCTCTTCCCTTTCTTTCTGGCGTTAGGGAGCAACCAAAGTATCTTACCGATGACAAAAGTATAAAATCATTGTTGATTTGACATTGACACTTACGGTGGAACTCGATTTATCCGAACGAAATTTCATCTAATGTTGTTAATGCCCGATTAATTGAATTTTTGCTGGCTGATTTATACTACGCACATACCTGTGATTATTGCACGAAATAATATAGAAATTCTCACCCTGTATATTGTATATTATAAAATATCGTATCCTGCGAGAGATAGGATACAATAGGAAATAAAAAGTGTGTATTTCAATGACATAGAATAAAGTGTAATACCGTGCGATACTGATTGTTAGATCATAAATATTTATGCCGTATCATGCTTTTGCACGTTTTGTTTGAACCAACGTTTTGTTAGTTGTAGCAGTTATCGATGCGCGTTATTTTGCCGAACGTAAAATATTTCTGAAAAATGTTATGCAAGTTGAACGTATCCCGTGAACTCGCTAGACGATAAATTTTTTAGTAACGTATGCGAGTGTGAGTGTAATTAATACGAAGATAAAATTTGAAAATAAAAAAAATCCGAGCTAACCGGCGCGTATTGCAAAGAAATGTATTCGCGCGCAGATAGCGCGGTCGAATTTCGAAAGCGCCGCAGTCGTATCGTTTGTCACGGCGAAGCTTTTGACAAGCCTATTAATTATAAACAAAAATGTAATAAAACCAACTTGTAACTCGTTCACGATGATAAATTGAACGACGCATCAATTCACCTCAAATGACTGTAGCGTTTGTCATCGTGAACATAAAATGCAAACACGAAAATGCCCGATGCTGCGTGCACGTTTTGCCAGTAAAAAACGAATTGTAATGTTATTCCACTACGGATACACTCGACAACTAATCCGCTTCAATTATGAAAAATGCTCAAACAATTCAGCAGAGAACACGAGACAAATAGTATTTCGTTTACTAAGCTATCGCGATGATGAATTAATTGTTGAATCATATTATAAACTATATTCTCAGTATCGATTAACTTCAATAACTGTTGGTAGCCTATGTTTCCTCAACATTCTAGATTCTCATATTTCAAAATAATCAATCGTCGAGAACAACGAGAAACCTCGTAAAATAAGAGAAGTTCACGAATATCCAACATGACCAAGATTTTAACTCTGATTAACGTAACTCGATCATTATTCAAATATCATTCTATGTACAATAAATATCAGTTTACAGAGAAGAAGAAATATATAAACCTAAAACAGAATATTCACGAATATTTCAGTTGACTAAGAATTTAACGCTGTTATAACTGCTATAGTTCAATTATTATCTTCCAGATATCATTGCATGTATGCACGCATAGCGAATATCAGTTTCTAGAGCACGCGGCATCCAAAGCGTTAACTATCGGCCAAAGAAAACGCATACGGGAACCGTATTATCCGGAAATGCGGGCATGAAAACGCTTTACGCAAGCGGGTACGCGTATGTGTTTGTTGGAATAGGTGTGTTCTCCCCTCCCCCTCCCCCCTTCGATCGGTGAACGGTTTTCCAAGCGGCGTGCATCGACGGGGTATCCGGTGTCGTGGCGGTGGCGTCGAATAAATTTGCATTCGCGGGGATTTCAATTCACTTCGACCGCGGCTAATTCGAATGATAATACGGGTTGGAGCGGATACGCGGGCCGCTGGTTCGCGGCGTGGACGAGCAAAGCTTCGCCGAGAGGAGAGAGGCTTGGCGGCGCGCGTCCAGCGGCGGCGCATGCAAATTTCTGATTACAAATTAAAATTGTCCCTCGAGGGGGCGAGGCTTGTGACGAGGGTTCGAAGAATGAGAAGCGGCCCGGACGATGGTATTTCGTTTTAGAAAATTTAAATTCAAATCCGGTCGACCACGCTCGAGGTTACACACGCGTGTAGGTATATGGCGATGATGGGTGGTCATTGGCGGGCGTGCATAGTGAAAGGCGGCATGCAAATGAGCGAGGTTCTTCTGAAATAGGTGAAAACTAGGCAACGGGGATGCGTCTCGAACGATATACGCGATCTACGCTCTATCGATTAGAAATACACATATATTTGGACATTTGTTTATTTTTGACAAGATGTGATCTGGTTCTAAAACTACGGGTAAACCGAACTGCAATGTTTTAATTCGATACGGACAACATTATAAGACGATGATTGTTTCTATAGGAAAAGTATTTTCTATTTGAAGATTATCTCTATACGAAGATCACTTATGTTGGCATTTTTATTTCAACGTAATTGTATAACTAAAATGGAATATTTTAATATAAAATTGTTGATTCTAAAAGTAATTTGTTATACTCAAAGATATAAATAGTAAAATATACTATTACAGTGTTTTTAATAGGCGTTTGGATTAATAGACACGAGGGAACGTAAGTGCTGCTTCGAATTAATATTTTACCATTAACTTTTTACTCTTTGGAAAAATTCACATACTGCTGAAGCGTATCTCTTGTTTTTTCAGTGACTTTTGTTTCCATTCCTTTCCTTTTTTTTCTTTTTTTTTTTTTTTTGCTTCCCCTATTTTTCTTCTCTTTCCTTTTCAATGTTGTTACGTTCTGTTATTTCTAGTCTATCTGCGAATATATTTTTTCTCGTGGCCGTACGCGTGTTCGTATACGCGTGCAACGGAATTTCGGGCACGCCTGATAACCGAAAATATAATCTAGATTTCATTACCATAAACTCGACCACCCCTTCCCTTCCAGTCACCGCACCAACCCCTATTCGTGCGCTACTCTTTATGACAGAGATTCTATCATTTGCGCGGTAATGCAACCGCGAAGTCCGGATAATACCGTGGTTTTCTCTGTTTCTCTCGCTCCCTTCTTTCCGTTCGTCGACCAACGAAATAAAGGATTTTAATGCTAATAGTCGCCACGGCAATATCGCTAGAACAAATTAGCTCGCGAATAACTCGCATTCGCTGGTTGAAATTTATTCTTTTCCCCTTGTGAATTCGGTTTTTGGCCAGAGGGCGTCGAATGCTTTCATTAAAGCGACCGACACGTTGACGAGAACTAATAGAGGGCGGTAAAAATCGCGTTAACGACGCGTTGATGTGTTACGGGCTGGCTAATGCGATTCTCTCGACTGAGCTGCTCGACGACCTCTGCTAATGTCTCGAAAGTATTCAATACGAACAAGGTTTCGGAGATAACTTGCATTTTTCTGCAATACTTTACGTTTTTTCTTTCTTTTATGCAAGGCGAAGAACGCAAGGGAAAATGAGACTTTTTATTTTAGTTGCTGATTGTTCTGCAAATATATTTAATTACTCTTTATTTGGTTTATTTGTACATTTTTATTTGAATATTTTTACTAAGAATTAAATTGGAATCGAATCGAAATAAAATTATTACAAACATTTTAAATACATGCATTTTTAACATATTAATTTTACGACCTATAAAAGATAAAGAAAGTCGCTTATACATTTCTTTAAAGAATAAACGAATTAAAACGAATAATACATTCGTTCAATAAGAATAGAATTATTAGCAAGAATGTTAACATAATTCGTTACACTTCATGATTTCCTTCGCGGTAATAAGTGTCATTTCTTCGATAAAATTTATTTCATAAAATACTCATGTTTGGTAAATGGATCGAACTAAAAGCGAGATGTCGCAAAGAAAAATCTGCCAATTTATTAACTCTTACATTCGGGACAGTACATTCGTTCCTTCGTAGAATTACGCTTCAGGATTGCGATTCGACTCGGAGCAACGGAATTCTCGTCGAATTTATCGCGTTCAAAGCATTCTAAGCTGAAAAACAGCATACTCGTTGAGACCATTAAACCAAGAACGAGAGGAAGGCTGGGGAAACGGTAAACGTAAACGCGAAGAACGATGTATCTCGTTTCGCGTGTCGTCTCGGAGAGAAAGCTTGGAGATTAAGCAACGACTAGATCTCCTGCCGTGGAAATTCGAGCATTCCAATTTTAGTTTCATGTAGAAGAAACGAGCAACGAGACACGCCGTTTCTACCTTTGTATCGACATGTCAAAGTAAAATTCCAAATACTCTGTTATTAGGACTTCAATAAAAACGAACTCGTTTTTGGCTAAAAAATAAGAACTTTTTCTTTCCTACAGTCTTCAGACTCCTTCGCGTTTCACTACGCCATTATTTATTTTCTATCATTGTCCACCGTTCGAAGAAATGAAAATACATAAGAAATTAAATTTAAAACATATAAAAAAAAATATCTTTATCAAATTCATCCCTGACGGAACACCATAGACGAGCTAGTAGCCGTAAACGAGCATCGCCATTCCACCTGCCTAGCCACGTTTTAGTAAATGGATATTTCCAGCACGACTTATGTCCCGCAACAGAAGAGGTCGTTCGTTTTTAAGGGAGGCAGGGCGGGAAGAAACCGCGTTCGAGAAGCTACAGATAGATCGAACGAAGAGACGAGAGACATAGAGAGAGGATGAAGGCACGAGAGCGTAGAACGAGGCGAGCTTAATGGGGCAGAAACGAATTTAAAAACTTCAGCCGCTCGACGAGAACGTAGAAAAAGAGCATGAGTCGCGCTTCGTTCCGCGTATGGAATAGACGAAACTGCACATGTGCATTTCCTTAATTCAGACATGCCTATTATCCCTTCGAGAGCATGATTGCGTGGAATTTTTATTATATTTTTGAACGTTCATCGAAATAAAGATGGCCATTCTTTTGTTTTTTAAACCAAAGATAAAATTTTCAGTGGGTAAAGAAAGATATTCTTTGGCTTATTTTTCAACAAAATACATATAGAAGAAGACTAAAGTAGTAAGAATTTAGTTTCATTGTTATTCTTTCAGAATGCAGTTGGTATACACATATTTGATTTGATGAAACATGGAACGTCTTGAAGAAGATTGCGCGTTTAATTCGGCTGATTACCGAGGAACTTTTCTACCGTATTCTGTGTATATAGAACAATACACATCTTGTTCTATAATCCTTTACAGTACCAATTCAATTAGTTGAAATTCTTTGTAGAACAATAACGTTCATTGGATCCTACTATTAGGTTGTCCGAAAAGTTTCTTTCGTTTTACAAGGAAATAATAGACGCACAATGTCTTTTGTTTTATATTAGCATATTGAATTATGCACGAACATAATAATAGAAATATAACGAAATGGATCATACCTAATTCAATAGAATAATATAAAACAAAAATTGTTGTTCATCTGTTATCACCTTATGAAACGAAAGAAACTTTTCGGACAACCTAATACATTAAACTTTCAGTTTTTCTTTGTTTAATCAACGATATTAAAAATGTAAAGAAACTAGAATTAAGTGATTTAGCTCCTCTGTTGTTACTTGCGCAAATATAATATGTATCCGATATAAATAATTACATAAATAATTGCGTAAATAATGACGTACAATACCGATACATTCGTAGCGCGATAGTCGCCTGTTACCGACAAAGGATGCAAGAAACTTCTGTACTTCCATTCACTGGCGATCGTTCTGGCAACGAACGAGTAAAGTTTACGCGACTTTGCACGGCTTCCTGAAATTTCACGCAGGTTTTGCACAACGCTGTGCATGGCGCGCGATATGGTTCCGGCTTTAACCATACGTTCATGCGAAATAAACAAGCCAGAGGGAACGTTATCCGCACCACCTTATGGCCCTACCGCGAACGAGCCTCTTTCCGCGTAAATGTTGTAACGCGACAGTGGATCAGCCCCGTGAGCGCTGCTTTTACGCGTGGACCGGGCTGTTTCGAAAATTAATCGCCGCTCACCAGGGACGCGTTTCGCCGCGACTGCTGCAACCCCTTTTGACGAACGACCGTGCAACTTCGACATCGACGTTGTTTATGTGAGCGAGTAACGGGCAGCGAAGGACCATTTTCCGTGGATTAAAATGCTCAAGATTTTACGGAGGAAATTGCTTTCAGGGGGAAAAGGTTTTAAAGATTTCTTTGGCAAGCCAACTTCTTACTTCCTTTGCTCTTGCAATGTTTTTCAAAGAATACTGAGAGGCGATTTTGAGAGTTTTTGGAATCTTTCTTTGGTTCATCTTTTATTTCGTTTATTTTCGGGGGTTTTATATCGTAAATTTTTAACGATTTTTATATGGCAGACTCTTGTAATAGAAAATCAACGTAGGAAGATTTCAGAACACTTTCCGAAAGACAAAATTTTTGCTTACTTTTTCGTTTTAAATATCATTTGAAGCTTCCAAAAGGATTATCTATATCGATGGTAATTTAATTAAGGATCATTTATGTTGACTCAGATGGGTGAACGAAAATGTACCTACAAACGTTCGGTGTTTTCGAGATTCCGCAAGTAACAAAAATTGATGGTATTTTTATATAACGCAGTTACTAATAGTTAAAAGTAATAATGCTACAATATTCGTTACCAATATTAAAAATATTATTAAAAATATTACAGCTATATTAACGTGAAATATTACAAATTGTAATCTTCGCGGATTATAAATTCATAAAATGAGATATAATCCATCTTCGGTATATATACGAGATATTTGAACTTATTTTGAAGTATTACGAATACGGGCAACCGAAAAACGGAACACGGAAGCATTGCAATCACCGTTTCCATACGGATGCAAAATTGCGGTTCGATGCGGGCTGAAGCGTACTTCGATCGTGTAAATACACCTCGGATCGTTTCCTTTTCGAAAGCTCGAATGTTTCATGGAAGTCGGTCGAGTGCGATTCCGTTTTATTTGCTCTTTCGAAATTCCGGTACACGACAACAATGCTTCGCCTCGCGACCAGCTATCTGCGTTCGAGTTTTTAACAGCATTTCGAATACCTGTCCTCGTAGCTACGTATCGTCGTGCTCGTCGCGGGCGCTCCTGACCTTCGATCGGCTTCGAAATTGAAAATTTGGCCACGAGTGCTAACACCAGGAACCGATAAAATTTCATTTTACCTTGTCACTGTGTTATTTAACAGCGCTGTACCGACGTTCTATCGGTGCGAATATTTGACGAGCGTGCGCAAGTTACATCAAATTTGTTAGCTACGAGATATAATTTATTCAAATTTTTGAATACGTGTGCCTAGACGTAAAATTTCACAGCACAGAATATGACGTTCAGGACAGACATTTCTAGATCACTTGCCAACATAAGAAAATATCTACTCGTATTTGGCGAGAAGATCTGTTAGACGATCGATCCGTGGATTATACATGGCGAAAGTAAAGAAATTCGTTAAATATTAATAAAAGACATTGTTTTATGAAAATTAAATTGATATAATAAGAAAGTTTAAATGGAAGAAAATACACAAATAACCTATAGTTTTACTTGTTTTATCATTTAAGCTTCAATTGCCATTTTTAATTATAAATAACTGTATAGTCCAATAAAATCAACTAGGCATTAAGTTAACATCGACAAAAATTCGGAATTATCAACTCGAAGTTACTTCTGGCTTTGTATTTTAAATTTGATCCGTTCTGATGTATATGAATCTTGATCTTTAACACGCGATTTGAAAAATAGATGATAAAGAACATAAGCTATCATCATATATTGAGTACAAATTTAAAGGACTCCTGTAGCCTGGGATTCAAGAAACTTTCGTAAGATACGTACATTTCTGACTGCAACTGCATCAGTTGGAGTTATCGCATAATTATTTAATTTACAAATTTGCTATAATTTACATAATTTACCGTTTAGGAATTTTTCGCAACTTTGGCGAATGGAATATTTTGACAACGAGCCAACGACTCTTGGAGATTTTTTCCCCATCGATATTGAGACGTTTGATGCGTTTTGCCACTCGCCTTGATTTTCCCCGTGAAAACTCGAGAACAACGAGAAAGACGAAAATTCTTTCGTGCCATTAAACATTATCGAACATCGCGTGTTCGGTTGATTAGATCTGCCGCGAGTACGCTGACAGCGGCATACTGTAAAGAAAGGAATCATTAAGGAGAAAAAAGGATTTGCCATCGAGCTTTATTCCCTCGCGGAAAAACAAATGGGACGTGGAAGACGAAAAAAATTGCCGGGGATAGCTGGTTGGTTGCAACCAAGGGAATGGAAACGGAAAGGATGAGAAACGAGGGAAACTGATCGAAAAAATAGCATCCTAGGACAAACGATGGAGAAACGCTGATGTAATATTTAACATGAAGCAATTTTTGTAAAGTACTTGGATAATATCGTATTCCCTCGTTAAGGTATTTAATTTTATGTGATAATAATTCAGAATATAATTTAGTAATTGAAATGGACAGTAATTTTTACAAAATATTCAGCGTACAACGAATCATACAGTCCTCGCTTATTTTTTTCAATATTTCGTTTCGTACAGTGGAATAAAGTTTGCCAAACGTTACATGTGATTCTTATGGGAGTAATAAATAAACATTGAAACATCGCTGTATATTTAATGTCATTTTTAAGTATACGATCGAGATTTATCAAGACTGTAAAGAAGCATCCTATTTCGCGAAACGTAGCCGCTTCAATTTTTAAACTTCCATACGTACTGTAACGAGCTCCCTAAAAGGCACTTCCGAGATTCGACTATCGTTTCACAATTTTCTCAACCCGTTTACTGCGAATACGGATGGCCCAGGCCACTAATGATAGTTATCCCCAAGTGGAACATGAATCTTAAACAACCCTTCGATGGGATAAGCCTGCCAGCTACAGTATTTACATCAACATTCTCAATCCTGTTATTCTATTACTAGAACAATCTTGGCCAATGTTTTAAAGCATTTATATTTACATTAGCAACAATTTTTACACAATATTTGCGTTCACTGGCAAAGACAGGCTTCGAATAATTATTAAATTTCAGAACTAATAAAAAATCTACGAAAAACCTTGGATAGACCAAGACGTATTACTAAAGTCACAGCGATCGGTAACTTTCTCTCTTACGAGGATACTGCGTGGTGTAATTTGCAAATGCGACGACTACTGTCACCCGTAGGTAATAAATGCAAAATAAAATAAAATAAACTCCGTGTATCTTAAACAGAAATTTGTGTAAAAAAAAAATCGAACTCCTGGAAATTGTCTATTTCTATCCAGTTCGAAATTAGTCAAACACCCGTAAGATATATTTGATAAGCTCTCAAAGTCGATTCTCTGAAAAACAAAGAATCCAACGCAAGAAGATTTATGCTAATACTTATTTTGTGACGCTTCGAAATTTAGGACCACGGTGTATAATATATTCACACCCCAACTCTAAACGTTCTTTTCAAACAACCATATACCTTGTGAAGCGTCGAAGCTCTCGAAAGCTACGATTGCCGGCGGAAGTGGATCCACGAGGAAAAAGACGGCTCTATCGTGGCGATAAAGGGCATCGTGGTCGGTACGGAAAGAGCTCGTTGGAAAAGAAAAAAGAGCTGATCGGTGACCAGCTAAAACGAAGCTCTAAGAGAGTACGATGCGGCGGGATGAGCAGGAACGATGTTACGCGGTAAAAAGAAGCCGGAATGCGAATTGGAAGAGAAGGGACTCGGTTGTTTTGGCGAAGGTTATTTTCCGGTTGGACGGCCTCGTCTACTTCGCTGTACTTCGGGGAGAAATCTTCCTCTCTTGTTTAAGGAGACGTTTTTTCTCTGGCTACAAGGCCACCGTTTCGCTACTTGACTTCCCTGGACATTTATTAGACAAACATTCGCCGTTGTCTGTCACCCAACTCCTTTCTTTCTTTATTTTCAAACAACATTATGGGATACATTATTACGCGGCGTTGTTACGACCTGGCGAATTCACCGAGGATCAGCAGCATCTCGCGTTACCAATGTTTGTTTGCTTCACGTTCGTTGTTTGATATCTAGATGTATTTGAAGGAAAGCAGAGACCGTGTTTAAATAAGAATATCGTTGGTGGACTGTTCGCATAATTACTTTACTAGTTGTTTTGGTCATTGACATAATATTAAAAAATTGATAAATAAGAGAAGATTCGAGGATGAGTTAATTGGCGGTTGGGAATTGCTTAAGCATCGCGCGATATTATTTTAAAAGTGAAATTTTTGCACAGTGTATATATGTTGCCGTAAACAGTTCGTCATTGTACGGAAGCTAAAGAGAAAAGTTAAAAAATTACACCGAAGGTTTTTGTACTCTTTTATCGAGGAAATTATAAAAACCTCGCGTCAAATTTTCATTTCCTTCGTCCAATATTACATTCGCGAGATAGTACTTAATGAAGATCAAATATACAGCTATGAGAGAACGTATTGATTTTCACTTTGCTCGACTAAGACGCCAGCCCACATTCAAAAATCGTTTTATCTCTCTCAACACGTTAAACAAACCCTTCTTGCACTGAAACTTCCAAACTTCTTTTCTTGTTCCAAATCGAGCGAAATTTTCAGTTGCACAAAGAAGTATCTCGAAAGAACAATAAACCGCGCATTCGTACAGTTCAGCAGACAATTCGCCAATAGAAGTTCCAGTATCCAACAGGCGAAGAATCCACAAAGAAACGTGGAAAAGCAACCGAAGCTTCTAGTTGAAAACCACGTCGTTCGCGTGCTCCGATTTGTCGTCGAGATCAGGACATAGGAAGGAGATGAATCGATCGAATCGTCCCATGGGAAAAATGTCAAAAGACGACACGGAGGAGGAAATTAGGGTCGTTAGGGCGTGTGTCTCGCTTTTCTAGGGAACGAGCTTTTTCGTATGTCCAGCCGATCAACCGAGAAAAGGTAACGAACTTGGTTGGTTTCAAAAAGAAAGACGGCTTCAAAGAACGTCACTCATCCAGAGCTTATGATTTTTTGATCGTTAAACGATGCTACGTAGAGATACGTATACAGATGCTTTGTTTCTTAATGCTATAACTTTCTTTAGATGGCTACAAAAAAAAAAAAAGACTACGATCTTTCTCTGTTTGGAACTCTGTTCTGTGTCTTTCTTAAGAGTATACCATAGCGCTGCTTGATTTTACATTATTAAATATCGGTGGAAGTATTGAAAATATAAAAATGTTTGACATTCGGAAAAATTAAAAAACGCAAAATTCGCAATAGGTAAATAAAAAGTGGAGTAATTCTTGTGACAATTTTTCCATAGTTTTACAGATGCAAACAAACGAAATACGAAATGACGAATCGTAGTATACTCAAAAACGAAACACATCGATCGAAGAAAGCTGCGCGCGACAGATTTCTCGTTTAAGATGTTTCATCATTCGCAAGTTTCTCTATTAATGCGTCTTGAGAAGTTGCGTTACGCGACGATACATATCTACGGATCGAGCGTGCAAAGATACGACGGATTCGCAGTGGGACACCGTGCACGTGAATAATGCTGTTTGCCGAGAAAACATCGAACGCGAACGACGTTCGTACGCCGTGGAACGTGACGGGAAATCGCTTTCACGGCGGCAACCGAGTAGCAGTTGAACGACGTTTTTGCAGACACGATGAGTCTTAAGATGTCTTGAAACAGTTTGATCCGACTCAAACAAGAAATTAGAAGGAACGAAGTTTCACTGTTGATGTATTTTTGAGGAAATGATTTGATGGAAGCCTGTGCTAAATAAGAAATACACCGCTATTCCGGATGATTCGGTTTTTCTTGTGCTCTCATAGATGTGGGCAAATAATCGAAAGATGGGAACGATATATACCAAACGTAAAAATAGCTGGAATCGTAGAATATCTTCTTTCCTAGAATGACATTTGAAACGAATATCTTGAAAGTATCCTGTACTAATATCTGTTATAAATAAGATATTCTACGATTCTAAGTTTCGTAACATATATTTCTGGGTAAAACCATTAATTCAATAACTTATTCCTTTAAACAATTTCGCCTCCTTTAACCAGCTAGAAAATATTGATTTTCTATTAAAAATACAAGGCTACGCCTAGAAGAGCCTGTTCAAATTTTACTTTTACCTCGTTAATAGACAAGTAGTAACGCGACATCCACCAACCCAATGAATTTGTTATAATAAGTACAGTCTTTCGGTTCGATACTTTCTGCAAAAATCTACGTTTTCATGTTTCTGCGCAAAGACTTAATACACTCGTAACATTCCAACAACGATCGCGATCCACGTGAAACGAAAACATCCTAAACACCACTAACGATATCGTTGCCGAAAGACGACCAATTTCGCCAGTATCCCGTGTTTTCCAGTACAATACCGTTCGGAACAAGGCTGCCAATTAGGGAGCGAAGTTTGCACCGATGAAACCAGCCGAGCTAGCACGCGACGCGAAGCTTCTAACAATAAATCACGGATTCACTTTCGCCGGCGTCTATCTAATGGCAACAATTGTCTGAAATAACGCGATTACACGGGCGAGGCGATGATTTATTATTAGTCGATGCGTCAGGGCATTCCATTAGGAGCGTTAGTCAGCGCGGAACTCTTCCCTCGTTCGAAACGAAGGCTGCACAAACAATTAAGAGGGAGGCGATCGTCGGATAATAATCGTAAACGGCCGCTGCCAGCCTTTGCGAGCGAACGGACGTTCGTTTAATTTTCCCTTGGCCCGCGGCCGTCCGTGTATTTTCGTAGCCGGTTTTCACGGCGAGCCATGAACCGCGAACGTCCCGTCACTCCAGTCGAGATCTATATTCTCGCGTTCCTGGCCAACAGGCGAAGGCTGACCGGAATCCATCCTTCTTGTTTAATGTCTTAATATCGACGGCTTAACGAGATACAAACAACGTGTGTTTGGATAAATCGTTTATTCCTTCTTCAGAGATGAGAGATTAAGTAACCGACTCATTTCGCTACGGCTAGCTTCTTGTGTTTTATTTTTCTCTATTTATCGGGAATTTTACTGTTTCGATATCTCTGAAGAAATTGGTTTATTCCTTGAAATAAAAAATTCGAGAGCTTCTTTTTCTAGGAGAATTTCATTTCGAACGAATTTATTGGTATTATGCGATATCTTTAACGATGATCAATTGTAACATTACTAATTTTAAAGCGTAAAAGTAACATCGTTGGAGAAATAATTGATTTCTTATTGAGAAATAAAAGATCGAGTAACGTTCAATAGCTTGTTTGATAAAATATTACCAACAGGTGGATGTAGCGTATGCTCAGTAGATTATTAGAAAAACGATTAGCTACGCAATTTGACAATTGCGTCTCTTTGGTTTCGTTTCTATTCTCTTTGGTTCTTGTTTACCATTTTTCATTTCATAAATGTTGACTCTTAATATTCTTAAAAAATCTTTATCTCAAGTGGCAAAAGATTTACTATTGTGAAAGAGAAAACAAGCACGACGTTTTCGTTGTACCATTTACTAAAAAATGTAATCTCGCACTCACAACTTTACTACGAAAGCGACGACGTGTTACAACAATGTAGCGAAATGAAAAAGGGGCTAAAAAATCACAAAGTACAGTGATTAATTTAATCACAAGGGAAAATTAAATTTCGGCTTGCGTGACTCTCGAAACGATGCCATAACGTGGCAAGTAAACACGACGTAGCGACGCGTTTAACACGGCGCCAGTGAAATTGAAATATAATCGAGACTGTAATTAAGGCGATGTTTGCATCGTTAATATTGAACGCGCCAGCGTTCAAGCGTATTATCGTAAAATCTGATCGACCTCTAGAACAGTTTTGCATTCGCTTTGTTGGCGATGAATGCTGAAAGTTGGCACAATTCTCGGCCAATCATTGCGCAGTTCTTCGTACGAATTTTATACAGATGATAGTGCATATAAACAGACTGTGATTGTGAGCTATATACATATTATATATATTATTTGCTATATATACATATATTTATAGAGACATGGTATTTATAAAAATGTCAAAACGTTTATTATAAATATTGTAAAACGTAAATAATCACGATGAAAAATCCAGTTATTACTTCCTTTTATAAACAACGACCAAAGCTCGAACGATATCAGTTTCCAATTGGATCAAGTACGGCGAATAACTTCGATGTGATCACGAAGTTTCAAGGAGCAAAGCGACCAAGCTTATGATTAATGGTATCTTGTAATTACAGGTAAAATATGCCACAGATAAAGCTCGATGTACCGCAACGATAGTCGAGGGAATTACAGTACACATACAATAAGTACGTAACAATAAGTACACATACTTTCACGGTCTACTCCTTTTATCAGATCTGAATTACCAGCTACTATGTATAAACTGTTTGTATTATCGCGAATATTACGTATCATGAAGCACCGACACTAATCAGCTACTTCGTACTCTTTGTAGCTACTTCGCATAAGCAACGAGAAGAAAATCAGAAAGACATATAAGATATATATAAGGATCTTATATAAGGAACTTCGCAAGAATGAAAATAATTTATTATAAGATCGTACAAATGAAAATGGCTCATTGAACGAACGACAATTCGCTGTTAATCTTTCCTCATCGCACGATTTATTCGTGATTTTAAAATAAGCAAAGGCGCCGTAGGCGAGAACGAAGGATGCTGAAATTTATTGGAACATTCGTTAATCGACGTTTCAAATAACCGATAATCCATTGCAAAGCAATATCGATAAGAGATGTAAATAGACGTATTTCCCTTTCTTCTTTTTTTACATCTACCAGCATTTGAGACCAGTTCCGCCTACTATCAGCTACGTTAAAACGAGCTACACCTGTTAAGAGAACTACGTTCATCAATCAGTCGTCTGTCATAAGTATCCTTCGCTTACATTATTTTTGCAATAATAATGCCTACACTGATTCGCACTCAGGACAGAAACCTTCCACCATCGACTCATTTCCACGCGTAAACCATTTTTCTGGTCGCGCAACAATGCGACCGGAGTGCCACCTTCGCAGAATGCAAAGTGTCAAGTCGTAAATAACAGCGGTATTATTTATGGAGGCTGTGGCGACAATAGTAGAATCGGGCACAGAACGCTCGCGTAACAAGAATGGAAAAATGAGCAAAAATCGTAAGGGACAGTGACTGCGATACGACAGTAAATTTTACTGCGCGTTCCAAAAGCGGGCATAAATGATCTCACAAAGATTATACCTACTTGATACGTGACTGTATTTAATAAGGATTTACTCAGTTCGTAAAAACGTAAAAAAAAGGAAAACAAAATAAGATTACAGGGTAAGTTAAGCGAAAGTTCGTAAAACTCCATGTTAGGTAAACATGGACAAACTTCCTGATTTGTTGCATGAAACGAAAAGTTGATTGATTCAAGAGGCGTCTAAAAGTTCCGAACATTCCAAGATTAATAGTTGGCTGTTATTTCGAGGAAATGAAGATGAACCGAAGCTATAAGCTTTTATAAAAGAGTAAACAGTAATTTGCGTATTTCAACATAGCCTATATATAATAACTATTCATCCCTTATATTCTACCCTTCTCTTTAGTTCTACCTTTCATTATAATTTTGTTTAATCGAACATTTTTTAAATCTAATTTTGAAATCTAAATTTTATTCCCGTCACACGTTCGAAACAATCCGATGTCGTTGTGTTAAACTACATTAAAACTATTGCAAACCTAGCGAAAGATCAATCAAACTCGAAGGTCTACTCACTCGAGAACAGGTGAGGACCAGAGTGCAATCACTCGTCGCGTTTCCTCCATTTAATCGTGCAAATAAAATCTAATTTCAGTCTATTCGGTACAACAAAGCCGACGACATTAGCCAGCTGCTTCCGTTCTATCGTGGAAATAAATCTCACGTCGTCGTTCGGGATTGCGATCCCGCCGAAGAATCGGCC
Source organism: Bombus fervidus (assembly GCF_041682495.2). Lineage (NCBI taxonomy): Eukaryota > Metazoa > Arthropoda > Insecta > Hymenoptera > Apidae > Bombus > Bombus fervidus. The sequence goes on along the minus strand of NC_091527.1, from coordinate 10,108,725 downwards.
GTTCTCTTTTCTTTTCGAGCGCGCCGGCTGCAGTTCATTTTATGTGCCTTCCACTTCTCGTGAGTACGACGCGCGAGATAATATGGAGGAACGAAGAACGCGGAGCAAGAGAGGAAGCGACTGGAACGAAGTACCCGAGCAAGGAAGAAAAGAAAGACGAAGGATTTTACCCTTCGTGCAGATCGAAGCACCTGAGTCCGTCCCAAGGGACACCGTAGTCACTATTCGACGAAATGGGTGACGATTTATGCAACTTCCAGCACCCAACCCTGTTTATCGACTGTGAAGGATAATTCGAAAATTCTAATGAGAAATTTTCTTAAACCGTAAAGATCGATCAAATAATTTGAACTTACTTGCATTGGTGTGTTTAAGATCTGGTGATGAAGAATCTTGGAAGACTTGGATAGAGAAACAGAAAGCTTAAAATATTCAGTAATCTTCCTTAACCCCAAAAAACATATATGTAATCGATAATTGATACATATATGTGATCAATTACTGATATGATATTAACAATTCTCTGATAAATTTCATTTTTAAAATTTAAAATAAAAAATATACTTCTACTATTTCCAATATGTAGATGTAACCAAATAAACAAATAACGTTCACAGACAATCTTAGTAATTGTTCACATAGATAAAATTAATCGTCGAGCCGAACACCCACAAGATCAATTTTCTGTACCATTCTTACCAATCGATCCTCCGAAATTCAACGTATCTGTAAAACCTGGGCCCCACGAACCGGTTCGAAATTAAAAAGCTCTCAACGTAACGTGTACCGAGCCGAACGATGAAATAAAAACAGCCGACTGTACGAACGTTTATTCATCGGTATCACTTTCCATCTGTATCTCACTCTATCTATTCTTAGCGCGTAGATAGAGTCACTGTACGTGTGCACAAAGGGGAACGCATAATTAAGAGTCATTTACGACGGTGACATCGTAGACTATGGATAATTTACGAGTCCATTATATTCGATTTTTCTTAGAAACCATGGTCGTATTGACTAGGGCGTTCTGCTCGTTTTACTCGCTTTTACAAGCTGACGACGTCCCCGATATTTTGATCTTTGAAGATGGCTTTTGCCGCCGTGTGCTCGTAAAACTCGCCCTATCTTTAGGGAGAGGAGGAACGAAAGGCAACAGATAAAACGTGTCGCTTATAGCGCGGGCTTCGTCACGTCGTGTCGTTTCGAAAACTGTAACGTGACAACCCTCCTGACTGGAAGAGCATGCGGGTAAATATTTAGCCGGTCGACAACACATGGCTCGACTGATTTCCCTTTCCTGTCCTCTGCTCTTCTATCCGATTTTCGATACATTTCCTCGTTATACAATTACGAGTTAGGTGGTGCTTGTTGTATTAAGAAAAATTCTTTTCTGGATGAACGTGGTAGCGAGATATCTCGACATTGCGATTTTATAATAGCCAGGTTAATTGTTTTCAGTGCAGTTTATATCTGCGTTAAAGAAGCAAGAAATTTTGGAAAAACTTGTATTACGTAAAACTACTGATAAATATGGTACACACAGAGGCTCGCAATAATGTTCGAATACTTACATATATATATACTACTGCTACTACTACTAGTAGTACTATTTTTTTACTAAATATACGTTTACTGTAAATGTTTTCTAATTTCTACATATATTTTTAGATTAATTTTAAATTTGGTCAGTATAATTATGATAGTCGTGTCTCATTACAGTGCTAATGGAATTTCAGAATGTTTTATATAACGTTATTACTGTCTTCAAGCATCGTTTATAATGAAATAAACGGTGACACGTACGTGGATAATAAATGTCGGCGAGTTTTTCGGGACCATTAGGAGCGACCGGTTGATGCAGCATGTGTGCACCACCGACGCGTCTTAACAAAGCTCGATGCAAGTAATGCGTGCGGCGGAATCAGCTTGCGTAACGCACATGCACGATGCACGCCACGCCGGCTGACCCACATGCGCGGTCTTTATTTAAACTGGTTTCCTCCTTGGCGTCCTTTAGTACCGTCTTTCGGCTACAATTTCATTAAAAGAGTCATCGGTTTCGAGTTCGCGTTCCGCTTCGTTTCGGAATCAATTTCAGAGCGTTGCGTAAAAGACACAGTTTCGACTTCGCTAGAGTTTAATTATGAAGAAATATTTTTAACTTCTTAAAACAAGATATCTATACGCTACGAATCAAAAGTCTGCGGTCACCATCTGCTGCGTATAAGCCCCGAAGTAAAAAGAAAAGATACGTTTAGAATTTCGTTATATGAAAAAATTGTTTCCTATAGTACTAATCCATAATTAATAATAAAATCAGAAGAAGATTCACGTTCAAAAAGAGGATAAATATTTGTCCCTGATAAAGACGAAATATCTCTCTATATGTAGAAAAACAAATTCACAATTGCGATTTTTATGCAGTAAATCGTAATTTTCATACTGCAACTGTGGTGGACAGGGTCATTCGAATTTATCGATACACCATTAACCTACAAGCTGACGATGTATCGTGATGCTTGATTTTACTCGGTAATTCTAAAAGTAATTGGACGCACTGTTTACTCCATGGCCTTTTCAAAAATAGTTGCACACCTCGCGACCAGATAGTTGTGTCCAGTTATTTGCAGCGTGAAACTGGGTTGCACGTTAAATCGCGCGTTAATCGTGCATCGACGCTCCATCAGGGAGAATATTGTTCGATTAGAATGCATTGACGTTCGGAAGAAAAAGTGCTGGTCATCGTCGTGTCATTTTGGACCAGTGCGAAAATACGCGATCGTCGAAATTTAATCGGTTTTCAAGTTTCCAGTTGGTTAAATATGTCGGCTCACAACATGTTAATTTAAAAAAAGATAATAAATCGGATCTGGGAATAAGAATGGAATGGGAGAAGATTATTTAATCGTTGGAAAAAAGAGAAACGGAATCGGTAAATCATTTGCGGAAACGTCGTCCCAGCAACGAGCGCGAGGTTAAAAAGAAGCTCGCGGTCAAAACGCGCGCCCAACTTACGGCTCGTGTACGAGACGCCAGCTAAAATATGACTCCCAAAGCGCGGGTACTCACTACACAGAAGCGTTTCAACTATTAAAATGGAATTTAGCCTCGACCGCCGGCGTATTTCACTTCCTAACTTACAGCGCTCTTGAAACACTCGCATCGTTGTTAAATAATACCATGCCCTTCTAAAACTCGCGTATCAACTGATCAAATTATGCCGAAACGAACGTGAAAACATCTACGAAGAAACGTTCTCAATCTTCTGCGCTAACTAAATTATTATACGAAAGAATGAAATATTTTTCTGAAAGCTGTAACTTTCTACTTTAACTAAATTAAAAATTACCAATTAAATTAAAGAACCTAGTTAACAATTTAATCAGTTTCGACGTGGTACGAAGAGAACCGCAAAAACTAACCAACTTTCTGTGTGGTAACATCGAATAGCTGGTACATCAAGTTCCATGAAACGCGGCAAACGAAGAGGAAGAATGGCGACGAGAATGAAACGAAGAAAAGGGGTAGGTTAGAGGGCGTAGCCTCGACGTCGGTCACCGAATGGTCCACTGGAATTCTCACACATTCAATCGCCTATCGACGCGGAATTCCAAGACTTTTTGATGAAAAAAGATGGAAAAAAGCTCGTAGATGTAAGCCTTCCGACAGGGCACGTCGCGCCGTGTCGACGAACGATTCCCACGAGTTGTGCCAACTACGTTCGGGCTCCTCATTTCCATACTACCGCGAATCCCGTTTCCATCGGGGTAGTTTCTATGGATCGGGCCACTATAGAGACCGCGTCACGTGCAGCTACTCGAGGATCGAACAGAGAATTTGCTCGAATCGAGCGACTTTGGATCGGTCGAGGAGGAACTTGATTTATCGCATCCCTCGCTTGAGGGGTGCTCGTCGCTTTTGATGCCTCATCGTTTACAAACTGCGCGAGTTTGTGCAACTGGAGAGGGACTTCGAGTGCCGTACGCTCGATGATTCGCTTGGAAATGCGGATAATGAGGTGGCTACGTTTGTAGATTTTAATTAGACAAACCGGACAACGTAGTTCAGGTTTTTGTATTTACTTCTACTTGTGATAAACGTCTGTTCGGTTCGATACGCGTCGATCGCGTATTTATTTTATGTAATACGTAGAAGAAGATATATAGGGCAGAAAAGAAATTCTAATCTGTGTCTGTGTGAAGTATGACCCGTCTCGTAAGGAATATACAATTAGACCTTCTTTCAAAGATGAAACAGAAAATAATAAGATGTAGAGTAAAACATAGAAGAAATAATAAGGTTCTTCCAGTAGAATTCTACTCGTCGTGAAATATATAATTATATATATTTATATATTATATAATGCAGGCATAATAACAACGTTTCTTTCCTTCGTTAATAACCTGTGCCACCGATGTGACGTTCATTTGCGAATAAAAGAAATAGACACGCTAGAGTGATAAATAAAACTTGTCGATGAAGTTGTCTAGTAAAGCAGATCGGGTAATTAATGTTACTAGTATATCAGATATTACGTTGCAGAATAAAGTAAAGGTATGTATCGGATAGTCTTAATAAGCAGATCAAATAGACAGACTTAATGAGGTAAATAGAGAAGTGTAGATTTTAGTTTGTCAATTAGAATATTAAAAAATAGAATTTGATGCTAAGGAACGGCATATCTTTTACATCAGTGTCTGTAAGATTTCATTAATTACATACCGAGTTGATGGCTGTCATGCTGCTAACTCGACCTGGATCTGTGTCCACTAGCCCGTTGTCACTCTACAACAAAAAAAAGAAAAAAATTGTCGGTTAATATGAGAAATAGCAGAGCCAGTCGCTAATTACGAACGAAATTGGTGATATCGTGGTTGGAAACAACGCGTAAATCGCCACGACAATTAAATATCCAACGGATCGTTAATCATCGGAATTTGCAATTGAAATTAACGTGGCAAAAATCAAACACGGAGAATACGTAGAAAAACTGAATCAACCGATTCGTTAATATCGTAGATTGAACTCGACAAGTATTTTAGTTTCTAAATTGTTGGATTACAAATTAAAACGATCGAAAGAAAAGATAACCGCGATGGGAAGAAAAGTGGAAGGGTAACAGGAACATTTTTGCCCAGCGAATTCACCCAAGAGCGGAGGTAAATGAGGGCTAACACGAGTGCACTCGACGTTGGGCACACGATTTTGTTTTAATCGCTGCCGGTCGCAATTAAAATTTCGTCTCGTCGAAAATGTTTCTTATTTGGCACTCGAAACCGTCTCGTCAAGCGAGGACATTAATTAGGCAGCGCTAATGTCGCTAAAATATCAGAGAAATATAGCGAAATATCGATATCGTTGGTAACGATAATCTCCTTAATGGAGGATAAATTGTTAAAGTATATCGAGGTTAAAAACATTATTTATTTAGAAACTTTTTTAATCATTTCTGCTCGAAGATAGAAATCAGAGGGTGAGGTACCAGCGTTTAAAAAGGAACGTCGAAAAATAAATTTCGCTTGTACATGTTCAAACACATTAGCGAAAGTAGTACTTTAAAACGAAGTTAACATTCTCTTACTACGCATTTCACTTATTGTTACTCTACATGATATATCCTACGCTAAATCTCGTCACGCGATCTTATTGAAAAACACAAATTGTTTGAAAGAACGATAATATTACAAATGTAACAATTACAATTCACCTACAATTCCTACTATTCTCTATCAAGTAACGGCTATTCGACAGGGATGCAAATCATGCTGAAACTCGAAACGACAAAAAGAAAACGCTCGTATCTCGCTACCACGACGATTGCTGAATCGAGGCAAATAAAAGCAACCCTATCGGCGCAGACTCCAAACGAAAGCACGTTCCAGCCAAACTCGAAATCGATCTCGCCAAAAGGCAACGTTAGTGGTAATTCGTGGTAAAAATCGTGTCTCGATTCGGCGGAAACGTTGGTCGGTCCAGTTTAGAGTCGTCCATGGCGATCTCGCGCGATCCAGTCAGGATTATCGAGATGGAAATTTCGTGCTCGATGCACGGACGACGGAAACGCGCTCGAGAATCATCGGAGCGTGTCGTACGGGAGGGGTTCAACACGAAGAAACGGCACAAAGACGACATCGGCCACGGAATCGTGGCGAAAGAGCAACCTGGGTGCAAGCGTCGTTCCGAACTTTGATCGTAAAACTGTGCCGGACTTCTCAGACTAGCTGGAGCGTCCGTCTTGAACGTCTGCCAGATCGGTTATGCTTGAATAAATTTACGTGTCGAAGCAAAGCGTGAACTGCCACCGTTCCGTTTTCCTCGTTCCGCCATCGTGGTTTTTTTTGGCCTTAGGCAAAGCCAAGCCGCGAATAGTCGCTCGGAGGTGTGAAGCGAGACGAGGGTGTAATTTCTGATAGAAGACAAACGCGACGATACTTCAGCTTGAAACGGCGATACCGATGATCGAGGACAGCTCGTAAAACGAGGGTTAAACGACCTAAGGCTCGTTTTTAATTTCTGTCACGCGGATGACATGATTTTATGATGCTGCGAAATTCAAGCCTGTATTGTCGTTCCTGCTAGTTCGCTTAGCGAACATGTCCGCCGAATCATGTTCGCGCTAGATCGTTTCTGTCTGGTAAATTTATACGATAGACGAGTTCGAAAACATGTTCGTTTCTTGGGACGTTGTATGTTCGATGATACACGCGATAGAGGGAATGAAAGTATTCGTCGCGTGGTTATATCGGTGGGTACAGCTATTATTTCGAGATATGAGCGAGTCCAAACAGATATAGATGAGATTTAATAGATTTCGTTAGAAGAAGACAGTCTGACAGACTTTCCTTACACAATATCAGTTTTCAACCCGCAGACGTGTTCCTGAAACGAATCTGTCATCTCGTCAACTAGTTGGGTGTTGAGTTACGTACGTTACTAGCTGAAAACGGTTCCAACATCTTTTGATCCTCTATTCGCGTACTATGTTTCGATGAAATATTGGAATAAAACTTCGCGTAGTTCGCTTTTGCGAGAAATAACCATCTTCTCTGACTCTATGGATATATATAGTGGCTCAAGATGGATGGCTATATTATGCGTGTTTATCGTTCATCCATCGTAAATTAATAGATGTCTTCGCATTTGTAATAAATACCTCGCACAAGTTTAGATTTCGCTGAAACTTTACCGATATAATCACTCTATCTTTCTCTATTAGTACGTTAACGAGACCACGAAATGTTTCACGTAACACATGCAACATACTCGTGAAAGATGTGCGCGAGTCTTCAAGAGCTTTCGCGATTCATCCTACGTATCCTCGCTCGTTAGAGACGTCAGTTTTGTCTGTTTAAACACGTTCGTGCTCCTTCGAAGATGCAGCGAAAGCGACGTTCATTGATTAATTATAATCAGAAGTCCGTAACGCGTGACAAGCCGTGACGAAAGTTGCAACGAAGCGTTAGTTAGAGTCAAACGAGGTTGATCGGCGCATTAGTCATTAGAAGGCACGAGATGAATTACGCGTGCAACTTCAAGTTCCAGTCCGTTTCCAATACGGTAATTTATTAGGTTCGTTCGCTCGACGGTTTCTTGTCGCGCGATCGCGACCGGGATACATTAGGGAAGATAGATGGCACGAAACCGTACCGTGGAAAAATTCAGCAAAAGTGGGAACGTCGGCGGGTTAAGTGATTCGAAGACGAACACCATCGGACCTCTAAACTTGGCAAGAATCAGAAACCTTGAACGACTCGAAACTGGGTTGTATTTTGTTTACGCGCAGCGACTTCCGGGGTGGAAGTGGTCCACCTCGAGCTTTAATAGCGCCATTTGCCCCATCTGCCAAGCAACAATTTCTCGGCCAAGCATATTTTACACACCAGTCCCGTTGCACGGTTACCGAGCAAAGAGAGTATTCGAACACTTATAGAAACATTCTATGAATATATTACGCGTCATATTTTAAATTTCATAATGAAATGAAATTCCAAGCTATTTCATAGAGTAATATAAAAGTTACCTGTGATAAATGTTCGAATATTTTCGTGAGACATTACAGGCACACGTCGCAACGAAATTTGATTTTAGCCTTTATACATCAGATATTTTGAAACTTTGATTATAAATAAAACGAGCTACGATTGTATGACGATGAACTAAGCTGAAGATCGTTTTATGATGTCTCAAGTGGAATAAAAAAGCAGCCAAAAGAGACCGTAAGCTTTGGAATGCGAGATAATAGATTTTAAATATTAAAATACTATCGCGCCTGATGCAAATTCTCTGTGATGGAAAGAGTATCATGGGTACGATTATGCGTATATTATAATTAGATACGCAAAGGAAGAGCAAGTTTTATTTTCAAAGCGTAAAGAAACGTACAGTTAATACGCATTGTACGAAGAAAAGTAAAATGATTATTATCTGTAATACACGATTACTCTAAAAAATTTGTATTCGCTTAGAATAAATTATTTCCTTCCTCGAGTTTAATATTATCTGGATGCATGATGGTTCAACGAATTCAAGCAAACTCGAAAACGAAAGTTCTAAAATGGGAATAGGTATTTTCAATCCGTCGTAAACGTTTGTGTTACAGGAATGCAGAGTAAAATTTTACCGTTGCACAAAATCGGAATAACACGCGGAGTATTATGCGTGTTAATATGTTCCATGTGAGCCGCCAGCTATTCACAGCGTACGTATAATCGACAGAAGTAAAATTTCCGTTAGGGGAACAAAAATATCCTTTGCTATACTGATATGGAAGATGATGAGACAAAGAAAGTGCTGAGACACGTGCAAATGTATATCGACGAAGATCCTGGAAGTCGTTTATTAAATAAATCTAAAACTATTTTAATATGAATCCCAAGTGTAACCTTAGTGTTCCTTTACTTTTATTTCGGCGATTAAGATCCACAATTCTCAACATTTACACCAATTAAATAGCTACAAATGTATTAAATTTCGTATCGTTTAGCGATAGTTCCATGTGACTGCAAAATATCGATGTGATGAAAATATTGAGTTCCATTAAAAGGAATTACTTGGTTGTAAAATACGGAAAGTAAATATATATACAAATATATATTGTAGCCACTGTATGTTTTCAATAGATCTTCAAATTTTATTCCCTTCAATTAAACGAATTCTTGGATCGTCGTTGTGTTTGCTTGCAATACGTCGACCGAGTCAGTTATCGTTATGATTTAACATGGAGCGAAACAGCGTCTTGGCTAAGCCAAGTGTGAATGCGGCAATAAAACGGCGGAGGGATATAAAGACGTCGTCTGACAAAGTCAGGGTGCAAAGTTATAGAATGTAGCCAGAAGTTAAATCGAAACGCGGGAACGTCGTAAAAGAGTCTGCCGTTAATTTACGATGGCGCACTGACAAGGAAGATCGACCACTTTTCATCAACGACATGATTCCGCGGGCCACAGGATCGTCTTCCGGCGAGCCGGCAATTTACGATGCCCAATTATCGACCTGCGCTGACCTATTTACCCGTGGAATCGTGGAAACGCTCCTTAATATCCCGAACCCCCTAATCTCAGCCGACATCGCGACTATGTTGCCGTCGATGAATCACAAACGCGATAGGGAAAAGCGTATAAAACGTGAAATGAACGAACGAGGCTTTGCATATTCCGATCTGCTCTGTTTCAGTCAACTGATCTTCAATCAACTTTGAGAACGGAAGTGAAATATGATAGGAATATTTGAAGAATTGCCTGAGGACATAATCGAATTCAAGAATAATCGTATCTCGTAGAAGGGAAGTATCGAGGCATGACATAAATGTTTTACGATTATATTACGTGTGTTGTATAAAATAATTAGAAACTTCGTTAACGCTGTAGCGAGATACGATTGTTACGTAATGTCCACTATGTTGAAGCGGTCGCCACTTTTAAGAAAACTTTACATCTGGTCTTTAGTTTTCTCGAGCACTGAAGCCATCGACAGCGCATGGACAAAAGACTGCGTCGAAGGCAAACCATAAACGGTACACATGCAACGTTAGCTTCAGGATTTTTCAGTCATAGGGTAACACTGCTAACGTGCGGATCTGGACCAACTCATATTGCATTCCAAATTCTGTACTTACACTTTAATATTCAAAATATATATATTTTCTACCTTACAATTTATCCACGCGTTCCTTTGTATTCACATACATCCAATAACCTTAACACACTATTATATTAATATTCATCGAACATTAATTCTCTATTTCTCTCCGAAAAATACGAAGAAAAATCGGGTCAGAGAAAGGTAATTGGCATGAACTCACCTCGATTTTATTAAACCTAAACCCCAAAATAAAAACAGACAGAGTTACGTAAGTATCTCTCTCTCTCTCCTTCTTAGATCTATTTCTAGTTTCTAAGAACAATCCAATCTTACACAAATTACTTTATAATTCAACAGCTTGCAACAACAGAATCACGAAAAATCCCTGCATAACCATTACTAAAATAGAAAAAGAATGAAACTACTACTTCATAAATTTCTTTCTCATCCAGATTCCGGATGATCCAAAAATTCCATCGAAATTCTAGATCATTCTGAAAAGAATACTTTCAACGACATTAAGGTAGGATAATGTTTTCAACTTGTTACAAGGTCTAGCACGACGCAACAATCGTTTCTCAATATTAAGGAGACTTCGGAGACGATTTAAATAATTCCGCGGGAATTTGGTCCCGTACGGGTACCGGAAGGTCGGGAAGTTCTTCAATTTATAGGAGAAACGTCGTTGAATGGCTTTGCCTTCCTTTTGCCTTTCCGCGCTTCAGTCCCTCCCTATTTCGCCCTTTCTGTCGCCGTATCTCTTTTTCTGCTACATTTCTCTGTGTTCCATCCACTTGTAGTTCGTCTTTCATTCCCTTTATCGCTTCCCGGTCTTGGCGAATCAAAGACCGCGGTCGTAAAAATGGAGATTCCTGTTCAACGACAGGGCACCGTATCGATAAGGAAAATCAAATTGTAATTCCTCGTACGCGTACGAGCGCGACGTCGACATAGTCGATAAGACGGAAAGAGAGAGGAACTTAAGATCTAGTAGTCTATAAAGATCAGCTGCTCTCTTGTTGTTCTCTTACTAAAATAACTCTTTGCTTTACCACTACTCACTTATATATATATAGTTCCTACGTATACCCATCTTGTCTCTTAAAAAAGATTTAATTACTTCCTGCCCCATAAACGAAAGCAAAATGTGTTCATTCGAAAGTTAACCTCGAGTAAATACGAATTTGTAATTCCAATGTACTACTTCTTGTTTGTCATCGAACTATACTCCATAAACCAACATTCATATTCTCTATATACACCAGGGGATTGACTAGCTCCAAATTAAAGACGAGCCATTAATTAACACATTTATGCGCGTCAATAGGGTGACAGCGATAAATCAAAGCGCAGTCGATATTTCTTCCATGGTCTGTCAGATATGCTGATATAATAGATAATAGATATGCTATTTCCAAGAGTCCCGAAATTTCTTCGCCCGAGTATCGTCACGTCACGTCGATCGTAAGAGAAGGATACGCAGCACCGGCGAGTCAAACAGAAAAAGAAAAGAAGAAAGGAAGGACGAGCATCGCGTCCGTCAAAAGCTCTTCCTGTTCCGTGTATTTGTTACGTCGCGTCGCGTCGCGTCGGCACGAGCTAACGAAAAGAATCGAGTGCATTAAAACCTTGTCAAGGGGCATGGGCGACAGAAAGAGCTCGGCCCTGGGTCGTTCTACAAACGGAAGTATACCGGGTGATTGATGGCCGACCGATTGTCAGTGGAAGCGAACGCACAGCAGCCTCGACGATAATTCACCGCTACGTCTTTCCTTTTCTCCCTCTTTCCTTATATTTCACTCGTTCTCACCTTCGCTCTTTCTCTCTCGTTCTCGGTCTGTCTCTCGTTTTGTCCCATGGCCGACACGCGCCAGGGCTGTTAAAAATAGGGAACAGCGGAGATTAGACGGCCGCAGAGTTGTCAGACATCGGCGGCATCGGGTAACAAGAGGCAGCGAGAGAGCAAGACGAAAAGTGCTCGCGAGTAGCGTGTGTCGACCGTGTTCTCTCGCCCATTCCTCGTTCTTCCTCTTCATCATTTTCATTGGCCGGACGTTCGTTTGCGCCGGGCCGTTCTATTCTTTCGCGGCGACGTCGTCACGGCCGCTCGCTTTTTACCGCATAATTAAGCAGCCTGGCGTCATTCGTCACGCGCGTTTCGCCGGCTTTTAATTTAAACTCGTGATTCATGGAGCCACGATGACGAAAAAAGGCGACGCATCGTTCCTCGCAAGGTGCAGACCTCGAAGAAACCTGACTTCGTAACATCTACATATATATATGTGTGTAGCCGATATGTCTACTCACGTGAAAATTCAGTAGAACTTTACTTGTTTGAAAGATTGGACGAGAGAATTGATACCAAAGCTGGGATAAAGATCGAAATCTACTTCGATTCGTGACTCTGTGAAATGTGCGTTGTACACGTTGTATCTTAGCTTTAGTTAGGTTTCGATCGAAAGGCGTTGAATATTACACGAGCCTTTGTGTGTCACTGCATCGATTATTGTCAATTACAACGGTTAATTTATAGGAAATTTATCTGCGCAAAAATATACAAAATATTCAAAGTGAAACACTTGCATAGCGAATGAAACAGATCGCTTTGTACTTTAATTTCACTTTTTCTTTTCTTTTACAGAAAAATATAAATTTACGTAAACGTGCAGAGTCTAATAACGAATCGTACTATGTAACACTGAAACAAATAAGAGAAGTCGTGATTTCTCGAAGCGATCAAAAAACTGCACTGAACGATAAGTTTATCCTGTATCTCATCCGCGGCTTTAAAATCGAGAAGGAGCGCAAAGAGCGACTGGTAATATACCTCTGGATACACATATGAACTTCTTGATCGATAGGTTAAATAATCCGCGATAATAAACGAACCTGTTCCTCGATCGATTCGATATTTCTGCTGGAACGATGAGTCAGCGAGCAGCAGTGCGGAACGGAGAAATAAGAGTAACGAAGAAGATGAGAAACGTGGGACGAGTGAATACTAGGAGAATGATTAAAATCGTCCGAGAATTTGATCTTTTTTCAATTAAGTCGGTACTTCGATCAGCGACTGATCGACTTGCAAGGTTACTGCGGATCGATGCATCGTTGCCTTTAAAAGGATTGAGTAGGCATAGGTCACGGTTACGAAAATCATCATAACACAGCACATTACACACGCGCTTCGAACGAATGAAACATAATCTTGTTAAAACGATACGTATCGTATAATCAGATATAAAAATGGAACGTCGATCTTGTATATTGAATCAACACGTTTGTATCGAGAAGAACCGCAAGGAGAGTTAGAACATAGTTTGTATGGATGATGGGCGAATGAAGAAGCTCGTTGATCATTTTCTCGCGTGATCTCATTGAAATAATAGTAGTTTCAAGTTTCAAAGTAGAATTTACGAAGAATATATGCTTGAATACTCTCTTTACTGACAACTTGTCATTTTAGATTTAGTAACCGAGAAGCTTTACGAAAAAATAAACTATAAATCCATGGTAAATATTATAGACGTTGAGTACATTTTCTAGTCAGATAATAGAATTATTTCTTCTTCTTCTTCTTCAAGCGCTATTATAATTATCGATTGCAACGAAGCTCGTATTACAAAACTAAAACTAATTCCATAGAAAATCTTCAGCGAGTTTATATCGATTACGGGAGAAATAATTTTAATTTGTATGTAAAAGTATCTTTTGTGTAATAAATAATGGTCTACTATCCTCGTACGTTTTAATGCACCAAGACGAAATATTCCAATTTTACGTGAAACTGAATCAAAATTTATCTGACACGGGCAGAATAACTCTTTCGAACGTAATTTACTTTGATAGTTATTTTCAGAGCGGTAAAACTGAGAATTCTGAGGTCGAGAACATCGAAAATTCCTTCGATTCATCGATCCGTTTTTAAATAGCTTTAGTTTATTTTTAGCTGAAAGATTCTCTGCAAATAGTCTTATAGAAAATTCCTATGATACTCTTCGTTGCATGCTATGAACAGAATAAAACGTATCGTTATAACGCATCGCCTTTATATAAGACAGCGTAGCTACTAATGTCGCGATCATAGTAACGTTTAAAACAAGAGTGACGAACGTGAAGCAGACAGTAGAAATGTTATGCATTAGTCAGCCAGAGCTACAATTACGTCATGCGTATAGATAGATTTTATGCTTTTCGATCTCTAACTACCTGACATCTAAATCGAGAGACACGTGTTCAACAAGGAATAATTATTAAATTTCTCACGAGCACGTAAGATAAGACAAAACGTTATAGAGGTAGTTAATAAAATGACATGCAACTGGAGGATAGATTACAAATACACTGGATACTTTACAATTCTGTATAATACGATGTGTTTTAAAATATATAATATCTATCAAGCTTTACGATTTTATAAAGTTCAAATTATAGAGAAGTGTAGAGTTTCAGTGGAATTAAAGAATCACAATCAAATGAAACATTATAACAACTGCACTAAACGGTGTCAAGGCTGTTCGAAACTCAGAACGCACATATATTTTAATTTATCACCCCATAACCGACAGCAGTCGTCATATGATCATAAACCTTTCGCCATTTTGCATAAACTTCCCAATCTTAAACCGCACGTCTTAACTTCAAATTTACAACTTCCTCTTCTTTTCGGTTAATTCGAGTAACTGAAAATCTCGTTCAAGCTTCAATCGCCAAACTGTTTTTCAAACTAACACTTTCAATGCTACCGATGCATACGCTGCGTCGTCTAATAATAAATAGAAAATCTAAGTGCGGCTATCGCGTTTGTACTTTTTTATGTTTCAATAAAAAAACTTTGCTCTGGTTTTTGGAAAAAAACGATGGTCAATATACTGAAACACAATTATCGGTTAAAGTAAAGCCGCTTCTGGCGAGGAAATATACGCAATTGCAAAAATGGATTAACTAGTTTATTAACAACGAATATGCTTCACGTCGAAGCTTCGCTTAAATTTGTTCGAGAAATTCGTAGCGCGTTTCACAATCGATGTCTTAAGGAAAATATAACCGAGTAAAAAATAACTAACTGAAAAAAATAACTAGAAAGGCATAAAGCCTGTTTGAGTTGTTTTCATTAAACCTCTCTAACTCACGCTTAAACCTCTATAAATCGAGGATTTTACTTCTTCCTTGAAATTCGAATTGCCGAGCTTCGATTACGTTATAACAATGCTTAATGTTTCATTTCCTAACAATCGCGAACGCAGCATGCGTTTACTATAGTCGATCGAAGAGAACATTAGACGCGGCCAAAAAGAAACACGCGGGCGTTCGAACAATGAATGACGAAAGACGAGAACGAACTCGCGAGAAGCATTCTCGAAAGCACAGCACCGAGCGCGTGCATTGTCATGCTAATAGCGCGCGTACAGAGTCATCGATCATCGCTGCTTTGCCTTCGCTTTCGCTCTCCTCCGTCTCTCTTCCTCTTTTTTCCTCCCCCTCTCTCTCTCTCTCTCTCTCTCTCGCTCTCTCTTCTGTTTGTCCTTTCAAACATTTTCCACCCCCGGTCCTTTGTCCGTACATTTTGCCGCCGGTGTTTCCTTAATAACGTAACCTGACACATGCGCGATCCACCTATACATAGACACGCACATACAACCGAGCAGCTTTTAAGCACCACGTAATCACGCAGTAGTTTCGCTAACGTCCTTTCCAACATTCGAGCTTCAGAGGGACGCGTGGCTGGTTACGTGAAAGCTCTTCGTGGACGAAACACGGGAAAGAAGGCGAGAGAAGGGAGATTAGAGGTGAAGATTCAATTTCGAACTGACGGTGTTTGCGCTTTGTGCGCCGGCCCGCTTGTTACGCCATAGTTTGGATAGGTTTTAACGGTGAAATCCGGAAGATGGATGGATGAGAAATATTTATAAGGTTTCGTGAGTTTTTGTACTTTCGAATTATAATACGATAATCGAAGAAGAAATACTTTTGATATTTGACAGATTGTTGTCTACTTAGGCTGGAATATAACATTTATTCCTGTTTCGAGGAATTGCAGAGGTAGCGGAAACATTTAGAGAATTTTTGACTTTTCAAACTACCTGGAATGTAATATTTATTTGTATTTTGAAGTATTTCGAACGTCGAAGGAATTTTTGTGTATTCGTATCATTCACAGTACGATATTTCTATTCAAATAATCTGAAACATAACGTTTAATGTATAGGAAGATTGCTGAAAAAGAAATATTTATAACGTTTCGTGGATTCTTAGCTACGCGTACCATCTGCAATAAAATATTTCGTGGGAAGAAAAGTATTTGTAACGTTTAAAGAATTCCTATTCGTTCAAATTTCCAGAAATATAATGGCCGATGGTGAATCGTCGATGTGAATGAAGAAAAAATATTTGCAATGTTTGAAGAATTTTGTCCATGCAAATTACCTGGCAAATGGTACTGGATAGTGAATCAGCGATATGGTTGAAAGAGAATCATTTCTCATGTTTGAACAATTTTTCTTCATGTAAATTACCTAGAAACGTAAAAGTGAATCGACGTGCTGGTTATAAGACAAGCATTTGCAATGTTTGAAGAATTTTAAAGTATATTGAGTTTAGAAGATTGAGATTATTTCTTGGAATGCCGAGCAGAAATGTAGGTTTTTGATTCAGAGAGACGAATAAAGCGTGTACCAAGTAAACGTAAAGGATATGCTCCTGCAGAAATGTGCCCTACAAACCGCTCGTAATCGTGTTTCTACTCGGTGCAGCTATCTACCTTTACGACAACTTTATTATACGCTTCCCGTGATTATGTACGATACGAATTATAAGATACAGGTAACGTTCCTTCAAACGAAGCGAGGATCGTTTCGTGTAACGCGCTATTATCAAACGTTGCAAGTCCGTACGAAGTAAATTACGTTGAGAACAAGTCTTCCACGTCTGCGGTTAAAACTATAGTCTATAAGACCTCTGATAAATACCTGTTTTATATACGACGAACGCGAATACGTAAAACCAACGATTACAATGTACGTGACATGCTGATTGTGGGGAAAATGTCAGTTGTCAACTAAACGTAAGAAATACAAATAAGAACTAGCGGTACACAGCTATGGTAGATTATCTACCTCCGTTCACGTAACAAATTACCTTGCTTCCTTTAGCCTGTAACTCTGTACACCTGATAAACACATTTCAAACATAATGACTACATAAAGGCAGTATGATCGCAATATCGGACCAACTTCTTAGATCGATTTCTATCTCGAGGAAAGATAAACGAACGCAAAAATTACTCGACCCATTATTAAATTATATTCCACCTTGCACGTTAATCGCAATTCGCGCGCACTGAACGAAAACATAATTCAGAAGCTCTCTGAAAGGAAAAAGATGCCTATACTCGCGCGTTTACGAAAAATTCATAAAAGCAAAACGTATTTTCCGGTCGTATAGTTAAATCATTATAAAAATCGTATTTATTTCGTGGATATAGAAAGAACGAAAGATGTAAAATCAAAACTTCCAACGAAGTTTACTTGATTCGTCTTCTGTTTTATAGATCCTATGTGTAGAAATCTTCTCGGTTGTATTTCCCTATCGAATCCACCGAAAAATTAACAACGTGAGAAGCTAACGAAAGTGACAACAGACCGGAACAACGATCATAGCGATGTCGTATAGAGATCTAATTGTACGACAACGGACTTGTTGATGCGTACAGCGAAGACACACAGTGGCATGCCAGATTTATACACACACACACACACACACACACACACGCGTGCTCAGAGAAACAGAGATACACATAGCACGCTCGGACGACTGGTCGGTGAACGAGCCGCGATTTATAATTCCTTTAAGCGGAGCAAGAGCACCGCCGGGCGCAAATTGCCACGGGGAGAATACGCCGGCCTTGATTTGTCGCTCAACACACCACCAACTTCTTGGCAAATTGCGCGGTTATGCGGCTACACGTCTAGTTCATGCGTCATGTTTCTCGATGTCCTCGAAAGTCGTGTTTCCCGTATCGGGCGATGAAATATCGCTTCTGGTTTCATCAGTTTTCCAACGTAACCGTTTACGACCGATACGTGTTGAGACGAAAATATATTAATCGTGAAAGTCTTCTTCTATTCTTTTATTTTCAAAGTTAACGTGGTATGTGATTTATTCATTGTCGTGTACAATGAAAAAGAACTTTCTACTGTCGTGAAATTCTTAAAAGGATCCCTTTATTGGCTGTATGTGACAAGAAAAGAAAGACGACATTTCAATATTCGAATATTGGTAATAAAGTTGTTAAAATGCTATTGAGAAATTCGTTTTACTTTTAGTAAGGTGTCCTGTGTACAAGAATCATAGGTGTTTTTCCTACGCGTGAATTATTTCCAGGATTATATGAGCGCGTAAATTATCTTTATCGAATTTCTCTATTAGATCACTCGATAATTTGTTTTCCTTTCCCTGACATAAATAACGAACAATGAAATTCATCGTGATTAAAGTTTTATAAAAGGAGGAATAAGAAATTCAGTGGAAGGACAATAAATAATCCTAGACAATGAAAATACATTACCGATTAATTCTACACAGATATTTGCTTATCTTCGTCCGAAGTATCCAAAAAACCGTATTGCTTATATATTTTACTCTAATATACGTACATATAGTAATCAATTTTTACATAAACCATACAAAATATTTTAGCCATACCATCTACAATACGGCATTCATTTAAAAAAAACGTGTTTCGAGTACTGACAATTTTACGATATTTATTTCAAAGTGGTACATCGTGCAAGACTATAAAACAGAATAAAAAGGAACAGAAGCGGAACCAGAAGCGAAATGATAAATAGAGGCACGTTAGCTCGTCCACGGTATAATACATCCCCAATTAAAAGCCACGGCGCGTTGGACTTTTTGAAATTCCATTTCGTTTCTGACACTGTTGGCAGTAACGCGTGTCCAACGTCACTGGGCCCGCAGAAATTTCATTAGACGACAGACTGACGCAAATCGTAGCATTTTTACCGCTAATTGTCCGTCGACAACGAAAATATTCTACAGAGTCTGTGAATTCTTGCCGGATGCACGCTAAAGCGATGTAATTAAATAACGAAATTTTCCGCGTTCCATCCGCTTTATTACGAAATTCCGTCAATAATCGCCCGTTGATCGAATCAACAATCTTCCTCTTTCGTAGTTTTAACCCTTTTCGTTCATACCACGACCGAGTCAAATTGATCGGATTAATTCGCACCACGCCAGATGACTATAAAAAACCAGAGAAAATAAAGAGGAGAAATAAAGGAACGAGACGGAGGATGTACGAAGAAACGGTCGATTAAAACGCATCGTTCGATATTCATTTTTCCAAGAGAAAGGCTGCACGTCGACGACACGGCCGATTAATTAATTTAAGCATCTCCAGCGTGACGTTATTAACCTCGAATTAAAAATAGCCTCGGAATCAACAGCGACCGATCAAAGCCGTATGAATGGATTAAACGAACAATAAAAAAAAAAGAAAAAAAAAAGAAAAACGAAAAAATAAAACAAAAGGGGAAAGGGAGAGAAAATAGTAGAAAAGGGTCGAGAGAAAAAAGGGATGGTGACAAACAAGAGTGAAAAGAGGTCGATTAGAAAAAATGGGAGTGATATGTTACACGATGGCGTCGATCGCTCTTTGAAAATTCTATGGAAAATATTGTCGGGGCCACGCATCGAGCGTCGCTTCATGGAAAATACGTCTAACCGACGATCGTAAACGTCTGTTGCCAGTGGAGGTACCGTGTACCGAGCGGCTACCATGACGATGGTTCGCGCGCGCGTCATTCGTCGAAACGACGAAACGGTTCTACACCTGCTCGGTCTATAATTCCAAGACGTTCGTTTACATTCCAACGACTCTACGAGAGCAATATTTTTACAAAGTCTAGAACATGCGCCTAGTGAGACTCGGCTGGCATGTAACGGACCTCGCGTGTGTATAAAGCTAAGAATAAAACGACAAGACTTCGTTAATTGAACGAGAAGAAGGATGCAGTAACTTCACGTGAACGATGTCCATTAGCCGGGGAATATAGAAATAATAATAGAGGATATTGTAAGCAATATCTGTAGCACTTTAACGAAACGAACGCGACGCGATGATTATAAATGGCGCGACTTCCTACCGCTTTACGACGAATGCTCCTCCTATTTTCCTTTATTCTCCCTTTCAATTTCGATTTCAAACTAATGATAGAGGAGAATCGATATCATCGAGGTCACGAAAATTACAACGGACGGAGTCTAGCCTGCTATTCTAATCTATAATTTTCTCTATCACGCTACTTTCCCTTTCGTGAAGGCGATTTCAAAGTCTCCGACCGTTTAACCGCGTTTAGAGATCACAATCTTGTCCATGACACGCTCGATAACGACTCGTCCTTCCTCTTTCATCGATACAATATGCAAATCGTATTTATGAAAATGAATAAATTAAAATAAACAAAACGCTACGTCGGACGATATCTTCTAAAGGATCGTAAAATAGTCGTGAAAGAAGAAACCGATAAAGAGGAAAGGAAAAAGGATAAAATAAAATCAGAGATCCGAGAGCGAGCTGTATCGATCGCGGCGAGTCGCTCAACGTCGGCACATAAATTCTGGAAACGAAGCGGTCGGGCTTCCTCGAGGAGCTCGCGAAACTTGAACGAGGTCAAGAAGAAGTAGTAACGTTGTCGGTTCCCGCCACGTATCCTCGTGATAACTGCGCGATAGAATGTTCTCTTAAATTTCCCAGGTGGATCCCGGCCGTACTTGCTTTCGCGACGTCTTTATACGGTTTCCAACGAATACCTATGCGTCTTGTGTCGGCCCATTCAACCATTCGCGAGAAGCCACGTCCTTCGAGAATAAGCGAATATCGAGGATGTCGCGGGAAAGTGGCTGCTTCCACGGACAGGACTGTCATTTTTCATGTATATAACTCGTGCCTGGATTTTCGAGACGGCAGAAGTTTCGCGAAGGAGCAACAGAGGCGCGACGGAACCTGCGATTCCAAGTGAAACTGGCGTCACAATGAAATTCTGGATATCTTTCTTTTTGCCTTTTTCTCGT
Organism: Bombus fervidus; assembly: GCF_041682495.2. Taxonomy (NCBI): domain Eukaryota; kingdom Metazoa; phylum Arthropoda; class Insecta; order Hymenoptera; family Apidae; genus Bombus; species Bombus fervidus. The sequence continues at coordinate 10,087,551 of NC_091527.1, read as the reverse complement.
CTTTCCGTGATCACTCTGACGTTTAATTTCGCTCTGGATGAAAAAGCACGAGCAAACTTCGGCGCGTTGAAAATTGTTCGGAATTAAAGCACAGTAGCTCGCGAAAGTAATATATTTACTACAGAAAATATTTATGTATATATTATGCGTGTACAAAACATTTTGACGTTTAATTCGTATTATAATGAGATATGACTATCACGATTATGACTATCACATTGGTAAAATTTCGAATCAATTGAAATTGTATAAAATATTGTAACATGAATGGTCGTGTTGAACGTGTAATTTGGTTTTAAATTTTACCAATATAATCGACGCTATACGATATAACATCGAACGAAGAGGTTTTTCAGGAAAAAGTAAATGAGAAATGAAAAATGACATTTCGTACGATCCTTCGTTTTCGAGAATATCGTGTATGAAAATATGCGGACCGGATACCACTTCCCCGTGTTTATATTTGAGTAGCTCTTCAAGCTCTTCAAACACGTCGGATTTTTTTTTTTTTTTTTTTTTTTTTTTACTATAAGAGGTCACGGGAATTTCCGACCGATATGGGGCATTTTTTTATTACGAGCTATTGCTCCTATAAATCGCGCACGAATTTCGCGTATTTATAGCGATGTTTATTACACCGAATTTTGATTGAGCGTGACCGTACTCCGTGCATTTTCAAACTCGATTTCCTACACGAGACTTTTACACGGAAAAAAGACATAGAAACAGAAAACATACATTCGGAATTCCAATTTATTCCAACAAACGCAGCTTGATATACGCTTCTCCGTACTGAGACACGAGATATCTGCCTGATATTACTCTTGTTTCGACAACAGTGCGAAATAAATTATCCATATATTTTACGTTCGAAATCAATCACCGTAAAACCATGGATCCGATACAAAACAGTGTATCGCGATTAATTCCAAAACAAGCTCGCCAGTAAACTCCGAAAGAGGAACGGGACAACAGCTCGTGGATAACACGAATTACGGGATCTAGCAGCAAACGCGTGTCATTTGTCGCTGGCGCGCTCGCTCTTTATTAGTTTTGACTCTCGGTTTGCAGGGATGTGCCGGATCGCAGTTTGCGGCCGGTTAACGGTGACAAAAAGCGCGAGCTGACACTAGGAAAGAAAACGAAAAAGAAGAGGCTACCAACGTACACGATCGTACGTATGAACAGAACGTACGTACGTCGGAACGGGAGCAAGAAGAAGGGGAAAAATAACGAAGCGTGTCGAGTACGCGGGAAGCGAAGAAGAGAAGCTCACACATAAACGCGCGCGAGCACCAGCGCCACAGGGACGAGTGGTGACTCCCGGTGGTATTTATATAGATGCTGGAGTGTCGCCAAAATGCTAGAACCGACCCTATCTATCGTCAAAAACACGGCACACCTCTCTTCTTCCACTCGGTTCTATCTGCCTCCTTCCATCGTTCTCGCGTCTCTTATCTGGTGTGCTCCTCCTCTGACTTCTCTCGGTTTCTTGGCCGAGGAAGCGACAGCCAAGAGTGCTCCACACCATCCACACACCCGTGCGATGGTCAGAGGGGATCTATCTAGACGGTAGTTTTCGCGGGATGCTCGTTCGAACCACTCCAGCAGCTTTATTTGTCAACCACTTTGTGGCAGAGCCGAGCGAACCGTCCGTCCGGTGAAATTAAAGGCCCTGCGCCACACCGATGACGAAGGTCACTATGCATCGTAATATCATCTTAATGTTGCTGCTGACACCCGCTACTAACAGCGTCACTCTCTTGTGATACACTGTGCTAGCTTTCTACCATGGAGGTAAATTCACGATTTATCGGATTTTGCGAACGAAGAAACGATTCAGCGGTTCTAGATGAACCGTGTCGTTCAGTGGTGGACCGTATCGACGTATTCTTTCATCTACGGATTTCCAACATCGTAAACAAGTGTATCGTACATACGATTGTGCTCTCAGTGAAAAGTGAAAAAGAACGATGATATATACTAGACAAGTTGCTTTCTTTTCGATTTACCTTCAAAATTCCTATTATTTATGCCATCTCTTTGTAATAAGTGAACAGTAATCGTAACAGTAATCGTAAACAGTAATACGAAGTGGAACTGACCAAGTCTTATAAACAACTGAAACAATTTAAACTTCCAGACGGAGCCACGTCAGATTATAAATACGATAGAAACGTTAGATCTCGCTAATTAATCGCATTACTCGTTACATATTATCGAGCTATATAATAATACGTATCTGTTTCCAGCGTATCATGAAACCTGTCGCTCGAAATCAAAGCAAACAAACAGGAACGATCAAAGTTTAGCGACAGAGGCATTAAGTAATTATAATCAAACGCAGCGCAGCGTTTCCAATTGCACGTACCGTGTACACGGATGCTCACAGTTTCGCAAATTCTCGGCACGTATGAAAAGAGAGAAAGGAAGAGAGGTCGAAAGAAAAATCTTTTGAGGGTTATTTTTAGAGATGCATCGCCGAACAGGAACATCGGCCAATCCATTCGAGTATTCAGTTAGTTAAGAATCCGCACGATGTACCAGATATCCCGATGACTGCCAAGATTTCATAGCAATGATTATTCCGAAGACGATTCTGTCCAGAGCTGGTTATAAAGAGGATTTTAAGAGGCGAATGATCGACATGGTCAACACCCTCCGATTTCATCGATCCTATAGTATCTTCTTTATAATCCACGTTCTGTTTTCTCTAGATAGAATCCAGCAGCTTTGATTTCTCGACCAGAGGTCAGACCTCGATCGTGTCAGATCGCGATACTTTGGAGAAACGATTGGCAATCCGCGATATCGATAGAAAATACATAGATCTCGTTTTCTCGTTTTCTGCACATAGATAATAATGCTGGTCGATAAATGTTCGTTTAAGATGGATCTTCTACGAAGAAATGTTTTCTGAAGAAACAGCAACGAAGGTTTCACCGTTGCTTCGAAAGACGGATAAACGTAACAAAGCTTAAAAAAAGGTAACATCTTGAAAACTGAAAGTAGGACAGGAACCGCGTGATCATAGTCCTTTTTAGAGAAGACGAACGGTACGAAGTTACACCATGACACAAGAGTACGCGACAATGGCATCTTTTTAGAAATTTCCATCGCGGCAGTTCCGCTCGGCGAACTTCAGTTAATTTCGTACGCTGCTCGCGGTCCTGGCTCATATTCGGAAACATTCGCGCAAAATTTTCACCGTGGCGTCCCCGATGCGATGCTAAACGCGCACGAAGAAGCACGAATGGCTTTTGATACGCCATCTGAACTCGCAAAATGTTCGTTCGTGCGTGTTTCTGCGCGACGAAATGTCTTCGCCGCTTTAAGTGTTTGCAAATGTTCGCGAATACCCAGGCCGCACCGTGAATACTGAGAGTTTCCAGTTCGATTAAAAATTCGCCACGTTCTCATCTTCGTTCTTAGTTTTGCAGCTTAACGAAATTACTAATTATACTCAATTTTATTAATTTCTCCAATGACATTGTTCGGTGATTGTTCGTTGATAAATATCTGTTAGTTATATTATAAATTTTGCATTAACTGATAAGAGAAGTGGCATTATATATGGTGTATTTAAATGTTAGAATTTAATCCTGAACTAAGAAGGGCTATATAAAATGCTGGTAAAATATTTTGCCAGATACACAGTAACTGAATTTCTTCTTTACATTTTATACGTGATATTCTTTTCTATCGTCTTGGAAATTTACTTTTTCTCAGTAATCCATTTAATATGGGTAAACGTATATTTCATTCTAAAAAGTACAAATAAGCATGCAACACGAAACTTATTTCACCGTTAAACCTACATGAACAGTATTTTTCCAACACAGAATTAAAACAAAGTAAGTTGCCTCTAACAAAACCCGAGAAAAATGTTAAAAAACATAGCCACACGATTCGTCTACTCTTCAAATCTTATCAGCCACATTTTTATTACCATATTAAGAATCGCCATAATACAATGTCATTTTTCCTTCATTTAGCAACGATCTGTTTTTTCTCTTTTCTTTTTTTTTTTTTCCTTTTTGTAATTGCAAACTTTCTTATTCCTCTAACACAATATCTTCACAAAGAGAAAACACTGTTCGAGCGACTCTCTCCATGTTCGTTTCGTAGCAAGAATTCTTCATTAACACAGCGAATTTCTAGGATATTATATTTCGGTCTGAAGGGGAAAAACGATACGACATTCTACGCGAATTTCTAGCTTAAGTAGCCAGCTAGTACAACCGGTAAGGACGTCGTGAAAAGTTCCAAGTAGTTGGTGCTACGGCTAGCAATTAAGAGGATCATTAAAGCGAAGATATCGCGCACGCTTTGAAACGATCGTCAACCAGCGATGTGATAACCGTAAAAGAATACGAGTGGGAGCATTAGAGGGAGAAGAAAGCTCGCCATTTTGCACGCACGATCGAGCAATGACGAGATCGAGAGGAAAACGTAGAAGAGTGCTAGATCGATGTTATTATTGTTCACGTGGACGTGAACTCTCAAACGACTGGCTCGTTTCTCTCGTACGCCTCTATTTCCGCGTGAAATTATTACCTCGGTACCGAGCATGCTGAGCTTCTTCCACGATTCGTTACGACTAAACGTTCGAGTTCAATGTCTTCCGCAATGTATAATATCGAAGATATTTCACTTATCTGGTCGATGTTAAAGTGTTTGATATCGCTAACTACGCTTTTATAAATACTCGAACACCTGGCCACAATAGTTCACCGGCTAATAATATTACGTTATAATCGATTAGTTAAAAGTATGAACATACATGATTGCCTGAGATAAAATTAAATATTAAGATACTAAGTATTAGATTATAATATTCAAATATACTTCGTTGGAAATATACTTTATGATAGCAAACTATAATTTATGTTTCGAAAAGTGTTAACTACAAATATAATATTTGTATGTATAACTAACATTTTGTATAATTTAAAAGTATACGAGTGTACATGTACAAGGGTTGAACAAAATAATGAAAACGCTTCTTACATGTCATATATGTTATATATATAATATATAAAACATGTTTCCATTATTTCATATATGCTATATACGTATACAATATATAGTATGTGTTTCCATTATTTCGTCCACCTCCTCTATATCAAACAGTTATTTCTTTTTACGCGATCAACGTTAAATTTATCGAAACCACTATCTACGCTAGTATATACGCGTTATAGTTCCAAAGACACTGAACGAGCGTAATTATCGTCCGTCTATCCGTACGCGTCTCCCGTTCGCTGTACGCGAGCTAATGGTTCAATAATTGTTTTACGACACTATTACATTTCTCGACGGCGTATTAACGGAGAGAAATAAGCAATGGAACCTGGGTGCGAGTACTCGATGCTTGGAAAGTTTTAAGACGTACACCGGTGAGGGATGTAGCAGCGTTGTAGGAGAAGATACGATTAAAAGATTCATAAAGACAGTCTCTCTAGGGTTGCGCAGGTAGGTTGAATGGAGTAAGAAATAACAGCTGACTGAATTTTACAGAGCGAGGAAATACTTGAAATTTGATTTCAGAGCATTATGGCTGTTGACGAATGTCTACGTTATAATCCGTGAACGAGTGTGATGCATTACATGAACATTTAAAAACAGAAAACGGATGATAAAGTGTTCGTAAATCCCTGACTTGTCCTTAATGTAATATTTCATTTTCACACATTTATGACGTTTATTTGTACAAAAATATATTCGAATAATACGCGTTGCAAAATCATTGGAGGCAGCGTATTATGTGATAACGTAAAGAAATGAAACTATAGAAAGAAATATTTAAAGAATGATATTAATTTAGAGGTAAAATAATCTTCTCTGCTTCGAATAGTAGAAATTATTATTATACTAAATGTAATACAACCACTTTTAACATAATTCCATCGTTCTTTTTAACCAGAACAGGATAAAATCCCTTTATATCAAATATAAAATCACTCTTTCGTTCGAAGAAAGAAAATTAATATTTTACTTCATTTCGCGTGTCACTTTTTCGTTCGCGTTCTAAAAACGCGGAGGAAAAAATTCTCATTTCGTTCACCATCGTATCTCCTTGTTTGGCGCAACGATATTTCGCGGGAAAAACAATCGAGACGATGACGAACGCACCAGAATTAGCCGCTTCTCACTGACATATCCTGCGGTAATTTGCAATGCAGTTGTCTAATGTCGCGCACACTGGCCGTTACGCATTGTTTCGCATCTGCGATTTCGTGACAGGGGACATTCGTTGGCAGACCGCGAAGACCTCGAGACGGTGTTAGTGGTAGCGCACGTTAAGTTGATTAGGCTAGCAAGCTGGCGCTTTGCACGATTTTACGTTTTGCACGTACCGGCGCTCGTGAACGCACCGTTTCGTGTTCTCGCTGACACACCACGTTTTCACGAATGATTTACGATAAAACCACCGGCACCATGACCAGCCAAAATGCCAAAAAATCGAACGACCTACCACTTCCTCTTTCCAGTTTCTCCTAACTACGGAAATAGAAGTTTGCGGAAACTATATATATGCACACGAAGATCGTAGAAACAAATATAGTAAGTACGTCCTTGTTAATTTTTTTATTTTAATCTCACTTTACGACTAAAAAAGAATGTTTTAATTAAAAAAAGATAAAAATAAGAAGAAACTGTTAGCCAATGCTATAATCGAGAAGATAAATTTTTTAACATTTTCACTATCTCAGAACTTTTCTGTATTTTAATACGATGAGAAGCAATATTTTTTAGACTATGCAGGCGGTGGAAGAATACATGCTTGACGCCAAGGTCAAATAACTGGATAATTTTGATAACATAACTGATTTATAAAACCATTATTCTGTAAAAAATAGAAAATACAATTTAAGTGATTATTCTACTCGGTAAATATTTTAAATAACCATGGTAATTATCATTTGGTTAATCTCCTTAGCATTTTAATCCTTATGAACTGGTAATTAATATATAATCTGATAATTATGAATGTGTAATAATAATTAATATTTAGTATTCAATTAACATTGGTATTAGATATTATATTTACTAGCTCGATTTTGCCGAGATACGAAGTGGTCACGAAGAAGTACATATGAATCATTCTTCGAATTTGATATTTAAGAAACATTCAAGTACATCTAAATATATTAACATTCTACTACATATTTATTTAAATACACGTCTATAAGAAACCAGCGCCCAAGATGCAAAAGATAGAAGAAACTTAACAAATTGTTCTGCTGAGAAACATGAACACGTTCGACTACTTCTTGTACTTTAATTAATCTTACTTTACTTAGCTATTCCACCCAATTCTACTTCACGAAAAACATACAAAATTACTGAACCTTAGATCCAAGATCACATGACATTTTATAAATACATATTCTTAGATATGTTTGAAAAGAGCCTTGAAAACAGGAAAAATCGTTGTTATAAATTTCAAATAGAAGTTCTTCTACACATAGGTCGTGTTTTGTTCACAAAGTTAAGATGATTAGGATGCGAAGTTGATAGTAGGAGAAACTAGGGCGACCATTTAGACGCGTTAATTAAAGAACCTGAGTTTTCCGGAGCAATACCGATATCAATCAGCCTGATTATCGCGTATGCATCAAATGGTACAGAAATATCCATCCAGAAGGCGAGAAATGAGAACAGCTGTCGATGCTTGGCCCGGATGCGTTCACTATGACGTTGAACGCACGTGACAGCCGTATGTCACGCACATAGCCGTGTTCTTTTTCGATTTCAAATCCGCACACATACAAACTGGATTCAGAGATTTTGCCCCGAGTCAAAAAAATAATGAAATGGTCGCGTCCAAATCTATTGGACCGCAGCCAAAGAAACAGATATCGTAGCGCGATATGACAGGGGAAAAAATTGAAGCCAGAACCCGAAAATCCCATGGACGATAACAAAGGTATGCACTAGGCGTTTTTTTTTTTTTTTTTTTTTTTCGACAGCATTGTGTTCGATAACAAATAAATAAGCTTGATATCCGTACAAATGTGATTACTACCGTGTGACGACGCTGTTAGATGATTAAATTCAGTTCCTAATCCTTTATCTATTGTGACAAATTTGTATGTATAGTTTGTACTTGTCAATCTTCGATATAAATATTTGAAACTAGAAAAACTACAAGTACGATATGTCTTGGGATTAAGAGGATGATACGAATACAACCATAATTATAATCTGTGTTACGATTGTCAATTCGATATTACAAGACAGCCTAACATTTTACACAATAATCACATTACGATATTGTTTATATCAAAGCTCTGTAAACAACAGCAATATTTCTCCTCCTGTCTTGAATTATTCTACAAAAACTATTATTACCACTCTCACGACGCATAAAGGAACGCTTTATTTATACCGAGTGCAAAGCAGTAATTATAACTGCTTCCAAAATGCAACAACGATGACCTAACGTGACTTGTCTGAAACTTTTTAATTTCCATTCCTTCTTTCTTCCGGTGTTGCACTGAAACATCCCTACGAACCGGCCGATGTTTCGCGTTTCCTGTCTGCGGCTGACTTCAAAGGAATCGTTCGCGGCGCTTTTAAATCCGATATTAAACGGTTTAATAAATGAAGCAATTTTCGATAAAGAGCACGGGCAAACGGCTCTCTTACTTCAGCTTCACGTGCACACGATAACCGCCCGAAGCGCGAGAATTATTTTTTAGAATACCGGAAGAGGATCGCGAAGGGGTGGGCGGCTCGCCCTGTCGAACCCGTGGGGTTAATTCGCGATTCGCAACGATCGTCGAATACTTGAACGCTGGACAGAGAATGGAAAGGAACGAAAGAGAACGAGAGTGGATCTCCCGTCCATTCGGCTCTTTTATTCCGTTTTCTCTGCTTTTTATTCAAGCAACATCGGATTTCTCGCCTGTGGCGAGACCGTAACAAGTTCTGTCAATTTCCACTCGTGGCTGAATATTGAAATGAGTCAAAGCGATGTGGAAATGTTTATCGCAGGCAGAGGGACCAAGGTCGAGAGGAAAAAAGAGGGGAGAAAAAGCAGGGAGGAAGCAAGCGAACGGAAAAGCCTCGCTAATCTAAAGCTCTAACCCATGCAGTCGGAAATGAATCGCGAGTAAGATTCTCGATATAATGGAAAGGAAAAATAACGCCGGGATAAGCTGTATCCGTTCGTTTGCATCCCTTTGCACCGTTCTGTATTTTTCTATCGGCAAATGCGTCCGGCTTTGAAATTATTTCCGCTCGTTTCTTGCGCAGCTCACGGGCGCGATCAGAAAGAAAAGTGTACGGTTCTATCGTGAATGATGCACGATCGACGTGAAATGGTTCTACAGCGTAGTTTTGGTTTCGTTGAAAAAGGACAAATGCCGCTAAAACGTGCAGATATTGGTTGATAGTTGGAAATATACATGTACGAAAGTGGAATGGAGATTTTGTTCGATTCTTCCAAATTGGTTTACTCTTGTGTTGGTTCGAGTATGTCTGGAGGATAGGCATAGTGTGTAATGCTGCAATTAGTAGATTAGGAGAGCGATGGATAGACAAGTAGAATAGGACGATAATTGCTGTGAAACTAACTTTCAATCTGCTAATTCTATCTCATGTACTTTTTGACCATGTATATTATTGTAACAAATAAGATATTAATATTCGCTGTTAATAATCCTAGGTATTCTATAATTATATTGAAAGGAATTATTGGTTATTTAAATCTATCGAATACACGTTTCTCTTTTTTTCCAAAAAAAGAAAACTGTTATGTACATGTAAGATTGTAATTAATTGGCAATTTAGTAAAAATTTATGCACAAAGTATAAATTACAATGTTAAAGATAACATACCATAAAATATGAAACGAACGAGGGAAAGTACAATACATTTCTGACAAAAATACCGTTTTTATTTATGCGATGCTTCATTACCTTAAGACATATGTACGTACATATATGCTACCAATCCTTGAAGTGTATTGTATATAACGTATTCAGACGTATATGGAGATAAGAAAATAGAATGAGTTGTAAACTGTATCTCATGAATAGGAAACGATCGTTTTAACGAAGAGACGTTGATCCATTCCACGGAGAGATAGTCACAAGGCAAATAATTGCACGATTTATTGGAGAGGAATAAAAGGGAAGATACGTCGTTGTGAAACGAAAATAAATATCTACATTCGACGGGGTGATATTTTTATACGAAAAACTGATCGAGCTTCGAATAAAAAAATTAACAAATGCAGGAAAAAGTGATGATACTAAAAGATAAACACATACTTTGCCAAACACGATGAATCATACTTTATTCATTCGGATTATTTGTTTTCTACGAAGAATTTAAAACTCATTCCGCAACGCTGTTTTTCAAATTTTGAGAAATTCACAGTCACGAAACTTATCATGTCGATTGCAATAATTTCAAGTTAAAGAATTCGAATCAAAATTGTGTATTACGCTAGATACTCTCGCAACTTTCTTGCCAGTGACAAATATAAACTGAACATATACGGGTATACATTGTAGTATATACCAATTTATCTTAAGTGACTCGATCTACTATGAATGTATTTAAGCTAAGCATGAATTTAATTATTATTGTTGTCATACAGATTATATTCATATCGTTCATCACAAGAAAATCTGTGTACTATACGTATAATACACTATAACAATGACTGCTTCAAAGATTTAATCCGATCCTCCTGACCTTTTCAAAACACGTAACGTGCACTCAGACAATATTGAATCAGTAACATCATCTTCGAAAGCAGCAGATCATCCTACACGATATCTATCAAAATGGTAAAGATTACAAATGAATTTAAATAATATTAATTTTACTTGAAAATTTAAGGCAATTTAAATTTGTTAACATTATGCTAGCGGAGAAAAGGCACATAGCAGCGCAGTAGATGCAGCAGACATGGTCAGACTATGCATATCGCGCTACCGTTTACATGTACATTCTTCCCCTCTCTTGTAAATCGACAAAAGTCCTCGATAACACATAAATAGTTCAATAAAAATCAAAGGGAGTAGTTCGGTTAAACAATTCCACTTTCCAGTAATTTGACTAAACCAACGAAAACCACCTGAATAAACAACCAATGTTCGTGAAAATAAATTTTTATACTTTTGAATATAAATTAGGTTCTAGCTATAGCTTTCTTTCTCTTTCAAAAAATACACTTCAAATATCGAATCTTCCTACTGCAAACCCTTCAATTCTCAGACAATACTACTATTCCCAAAATCCCTTCCATTACAATTTCCTAGTAATCAAAGTTGAATCTCCATTTTCTCCTCATCAAGCAATCACAGATCACTTCAGCAAACATCCTATAGCAACGAAGCGTGCATCTGAAATTCTAATCCGTTCTGCACCTTCTCGATTCCGCAAAGCGATCTAAACTTTCGCGGGCCTCCTCGCGATAGCGGAAATTCCCCGTAAATATTCGGCGACGTTTCGATTCGTTTCGAAACGGTAGCCGCGCACGAACGTTCGAGTGGCCGCAGCTAATGCCCGTCAATCAGAAACGGCACGTAGTAGCCGCGATAAATAAAAGTGTTCCCCCGCTGGTGTGTATATTTACCGGTGACTATTTTAAAGCGCCACGCGCGCAAATACACGCCACCGACGAGGAAGTCGCTGATGCACTCACTGAATGAAGAATGTAACTAATACCGGGGCCGTGATTGCGACACGGTCCAACGATATTCCGTAATAATTCTCTGGTCGGTGATCTCTACTCCGTTAAAGTTTTAACTTTGATTTACACGGACACGACAGATTCCATGTCCCTTCCGTGTATATAAATTATCTATTTAGAAGCAACAGCGTAAAACGATCAAATTAGTGGTGAACTGTTGACGGCGAATCATTTATAAATGATTGTAAAGTTTCGAAGTACAAGTAAGCTACAGATAGTGAAAAATGTTGATAGCACTTTTACTTAAGTAACGTCTTTGTAATTTAATTATATTCTGACATTTTTAAACTACTCGAATCGTTGGGAAAAATCACACGTGCAAATTTATTCATCGTCGTTATGATCAAGGATTTCTAGGGATTCTTGTAAAAGTAGAAATCTTTGATATTATGAAAATAAATTAACGTAAAGCAAAGAGGAAGATAGGTACCGAGGCAGAAAGAACTCGATTCTTTTGTTTTCTCCGCAAGCAATACAACTAATGTCAATTTCCACTCTTCTCTTCGTTCGTAAACAACTATTTATACCCATTACTCTCCTCTACTCTGACAACTATCTCTATTATTCGCATCAATATTCATCGATATTCATCAATGAATCCATAGCTATTAGTACTATAGAATCAACAAAGATCCGTTTCCATATATTCATAAAACGATCGTATCTCTTCGAATCGAAATCGTTGGACCAATTTCTCATTTCATAGATTAAAGAGCTAATCGTTGCCGAGCGTATTCTCGAAAACGAGTGCGCGAAGACGACAGCTCGTGGCGTCGGGACGCGCGGTCGTCGCCGAATCTCGGTGGCGAACCTTTAATTAAAATCTTTCGATCCGAGGGGACAAATCTCGCCGTCAGAAATGAGGCGAAACGACGCGAGAATGGTCGTAGAGAAACACGCGCGAGTAATGTCTCATTACGTACAGATTGACCTAATTACGAAAGGAAACGTCTGGCGCACTCGAGTAGTCGCATCTCGTCTGCAGTTGGTGCGTTGCCTGCCTTTCTGTGTAAAATTGGAAATCGTTCTCTATTTATAGCGCTTTTCCGATAGGGTCACCGAAGCCGGACAAATATGGAACAATGTAGGGAGCAACAGGGAGCGTAAAACACTCCGTTGCACGTTCCCTCTTTGTTTCCATCTTCCCTCCTCTTTGCTCCCCTCTCGCCGTTCCCGCGGCGTGTTATTATTTTTACGTGCCGCCGTACTGGCAACCTTGACTCCGGTATCGATCTGAAAAAGCACAAGTCACCGAACGCCTCGCGAAACTACGAAATTTCCAACGTGCACTGTTAACGCCGGAAACAGCGTAAACAGTAAATCCGCCGGACGTCAGAGACGAACAGCCGCCACTACTCACGGAGTCTCTTTATTCGTCCGTGAGTTCTACGCTTTCACGGAGCAGCTACTGGTCCTGCTGGAAAGCGAGTTTCGTTGTTACGCGCCGCCGAACCGCGGAACGAGCGTTCAATTAATCACTTCCCGCTTATTCGAACGCAGCCGGCTCGAATATCAACTTTGCAGAAAGAAAAAGCGATTTGACATTCCTATTCGGAGCAAGTAAAATGAATCGATTCCCCTGAGTCTTTTCGAATTATTAAAGAGAGTTAACATTTATTTTGAATGTTTCTAATTGTTATAAAATACATGGTAAATTTGTAATATTTGAATCGAAGTGAAAAAATAGGGTCGTTTGATATATCGAAGGGAAATATAGATCGATAATGGCGGCCATCTTTACAGCGTACGGATGTATAACAAGACGTTAATAATTGCTTCGATACGCGACACTGAAAAGCGTTGAAGTTAACTATCCAAGATCATACAATCTAACCTACATCTGTCATCGCGAAAACGTATTACGCGATCCTTACTTTCTAAGTGTAACCGTGTCAAACTATATTACGATCGATCACTGTCTAACACGCGATCGACCATTACGTTAATCGACGTCGACAATGGGTTGGCTATTTCGATGAATCCCCGCGAAAATGGGAAGTGCACCTCGCACACATAGACGTGCGAGCAATACTGCACATCGACACTAAACACGGGTAGCGAAAAAACGGTTGCACGAGAAGAGGTAGAGTCCACAAATCGTGTAATTAACGTGCACACGTTTCAGCGAAATCCGCGACGTGTCGCGTTTGCGCGCGTACAGAGCGTAAATCACGCGGACACGAACCATAGCCGCGTTTATTTGGCGCGTAAAAACGCCTGGTCAGCCGTATCGCATTACCTTGTCAACGAAATCGTCCGGTGTCCCGCCAACCAGCCGGAACAACAAGTTTCTCACATTTTCAGCCCTCGGCGCGCTCTCGTTCTCCCGCTGGGGCACAGAGCACAATCTCCGAACGAGCGTGGTTGCACGCGGCTATGATCACGGCACTGACTAGAAAAAACCAATACAAACAGGAGCAGCAGGCCTTATATATCTCCTCCGGTTGAACAGCGTGCAACCGGCTTCCGCACTTCTTCCTCTTCCTCTTCTATATTTTTTTTTCTCTCGTCTCACACTGTGATCGCGTGCGAACGCGCCCCGTTATGGCGCCGCTGTCGGCGATCAACGACGCAACGTTCACCGCGACGCGGCACGCGCCAACCAATGCCCATATTTCTTCCTCTCGTTAAAACCACCACTCGATCGTCACACGGTAAACGACAACAACAACACCGGCGGAGTTTGATCGGTACAGTCGCGCTCGTAATCGACCACACGCGAGACCGAGATCGTCCGCTCGAAGAGATCCGGTGTACCACACGATCACCACCACGACAACGACGACCACCGCACGTATCAAACACGACTGCTACAAAGATCCACAAACGCGTGACGATCGCGCGAAGACGAGGACTAGCACAACGGCGCGACGACGATGACTAGGACGACGCGACTACAACGACGACGGCGGCGGCCGGCTCGCGAGGACCTCTTCCGCCGCACGATTCATGACCACCGACGGAGAGCACGTCGCTCTCGTGGCGACGACTGCGCCACTGCGCGGTATCTCGTCGAAACGATCCGACGGGCACGCGAGAGGGGTAAGGACGGAAGGTCGGAGAAAGAGAGAAGAAGGGGGATGCCGGAAAGGGAGAGAGATAGATAGATCGGTGCGCGTGCACGTAGTAATAGTAGGCTACGGGTAGAAAGAGAAATATATAGATCGTGTATCGCTGTATGTGTGTGTTATATCTGTACGTATATATAATGTGCGTAGCCTAGGAAGAGCAAGAGAGAAATGGCTAGGATTCAACGGAAGAGCGCGAACGCGTACGACGAAGGCTTAGCCGAAATTGACGGTCGTTCGCTGCGTTTGGATCATCGCATCGCGTCGTAACAAACGTGTCGCATATACGACCGACGAATGGATGGACACACACGTTGGGTTGAATTTTCGACGGCCGCGTTTTAGTTGTTTGTCGCGTTGTGCAGCGGCGCTCACGACGTTGGGACGCCCACCACCTGTAGTGCTCACCCTCTTTTCCTCGCGGCCAACCGTCCTTCCGCGCGCGCCATAGGCGCGCGCACTCGCGCTGTGTCGTCCTTTCGGCCCGCTTCCCCTTTCATGCTGTACGTTCCGATCGAGTGGGGGGAAACGAATTTTAAATTCACGTCTATGTTGTCGTTGTCATCGCGAGTCTTTGTCATCGTCCTATATTACGTGCCGTAATGCGGTTCATCTGTACGTTGTCTTACTTTCTAACTACTATATACATATCTTGTAAGATATTGATTATTCATATCGATAACAAACTTGCAGGACGCTGGGTGGTAAACTACAACGAAAATCGTGTTTATAAACATAACCACAAACAGAGAGCTACGTGACAAGGTTCGCCGAGTCATTGTGTTCGAGCTAAGGGTAAGTACACATACTTGGAATGTTTTCAAAATCGATCTCTTTGAAGACAAAGTGTTATTTCGAAGAATATTATTGTTCAGTTTCAATTCATTCTTGAACAAAGAATCTGTAATGTACGAATCTGCACGTATCATGCCATTATGAGTTTATAATGTTTCTTATGTTCACCATTAATATCGTAGTATAACTAAGAGTGACAGAGTTATAAAATGGCGGAATATGATCGAAAATCTTTCTATGAAACTCGATATATGTAACTTCTACTGAAACTATTTTTTTTTTTTTTTTAATTGTTAAATAATTGCATTTCTATCGTTATAGTGTACTCGCACACGCGTTTTTCTAATACATATGTTAATACATATGTACATACAGATTACACAGGTACATAATAAATGCAGATTATAGAGTCAATTACTCTAAACTATAATCAACATATATAGCATAAAGATGGATTCCTCAGAATTGATCGATTTTCATTATAAATATCAGACTGAATTTTGCAAACGCAACAAGTATAACACGGAAACCAGTCATTAATTTCGAGATACATCGGTAGCACGGTAGCTATGCAAATAAAACTTGGACGAATTTGTTACCATACCAGGAATGTTATGACTCGCTGTCAGCGTAAGGTGTAAGGTGTAAGGTGCAACATTTTAGCGTGGTTCCTTACTTGTGGTTCGCACCATTATCCCGGCTCGTTTACAAAAAAATGCAGCGTCTGGTAAGCTTCTCGTTTCTTAACGGAGAGATAGAGGAACGGATATACCGCAGCCTCGACCCTCCGTAAACACGGATTAAGGGAAATGTTCCGGTGTAACCTTACTAATGGCCGTGAAAAAACAAATCTATTTGACGTAGAGCTTCTGTTAATTGTCAACGTAGCCGCAGAATTTTCGTTATTCCCTGTGTAAATAATTTCAGCCGGGAATTATCTGCACGTTTTGTTTTCCCGCCAACGTTAGCTGCTGGACGTTGCTCCAGCCTGTTACTGCTCCGCATGTTATTGCTTCACCTGTCTTCGATGTTTCTTTGCGCCCGCGCACAATTTCCATCGGGAAAGAAACGGAAATCAAGCCAGCCTCTATATTTCCGTCTGCTTCATTGATATTCCTTGTTTTCACTGATCTCGACCTACTTATTCCCAACAGTCATTGCTTGGAAAACAAATCGTTCTAATTTAAAGTAAATTTAACGTTTATGCCTCCTTACGAAATGATGTACATAGTACGCTTGGTACTTTTTAGTGGACACGTTATTTGAACACTACCGTCCAGACTGAGCAATCGCAGATCAGGTCTCGTTTTCTTTTCTCCGAATAAAACACGAGTTGTAAAAGTCAAGCTACGTGGTTGTGTTTTATGATCGTGGATTATAATTGGGTGAATCATAAAGCATGCGTGGTAAAACGAGATTGAAGGCTATGGGAATACCAAAAGTTACGTTCTGATGTCGCATGTAGTTAAGAAGATATCTAAATGTTCTCTATTTAGAAATTGCGAATATAACAAGATCGGAACGTTAGACCGCATAATGCGTGTAGATTATAGATTAAACGTAAAACATGCTCCGTCGACTAAATATGCTCTTTCAATATTCGCAAGATCGTTCATTAAACATCGGAGCAAGCAGCATATTTTATCGGATACAAATGGCTAGGGGAGAAAGCAACCGCGTGTACGTCAAAGTAAAATAAATTACAAATTTACTATTGAGAAATGATAATAAAAAGGATCGAGGAAGGAACTTTCGAATCCTCTCGCGTACATTCACTAGGTTCGCTGCAGCCTTTTTTAATTTTCCTTTACTAAGAAATGTTAAACTTGGTCGGAAGATACGCGTGTGCGAAAATTTATTTCAATGAACAAGCTTACGCCGCGCCGTGATTTTAAAGGAAGAAGAAATAACAATCGAAAGTAGGCAGTTCTATTTTTAATATGATTGACAAGACATGCCGATAGGGAGGCAGGAGTTGGCGATGGTTAAGCACATTAGCCGGGAAAATTACGATCGACGAACAGTTAGGAGCATAACGACCGTAGAAAAGCAATGCTGTAAATCGTTGAAATGGCGCCATAGGGATCGTCTTTTTTTGCCGTGGTCGGTTGTTCCCTGGACTTTTTGTAAAATACACGTAGGCCACTTTGGTGCGCGTAGATGACATTTCGAATTTCGAGAGTAACCGCCAACGGATTTACAAAGTGAGGAAAAGGAACAACGCCATTTGTCTCGCTCACCTAATTAACTGCAGCCGCGGATTCAAACAAAGCCGCTCGATTTAATAACAATTTTGCTGGCGATGTTAACGAGATCTCATTGGATCATTAATTCCAGGCCCCCCTGCCTAACGTGTCGTAACTATTCGAGCTTCTTTGCTTCGTGTTTTGTAACCGATACATCCGTCGATATTTTTAGTAGAGAACGCGAGAAAGCTCGGCGAATCAGTTTGATACGAAACAGCGAGATGGTTGTACGGCATGCATAGCGGCAGTTCGTATCTACGGATCCAAATTCTCAATAGATCCGCAAATAGTTGCCAACGGATTCTCTCTGCGAGTGATTTGCAACCGCACGTTCCAATAACTTATGTCAAGTAATTACATTGTTGCGATTACAAATAATTGCGTTGTCTAGTTCAAGTAGAAATCCATTTGAGTTAGATTCATTTTACGTCCCTTACACAGGGATAATCAACGGTTCCGGGTAAGCTGGATAAAACGCTCGTAAAGTCTTGGTCTTTATCCGAGAAAATTAAGTGTTGCTGCGTGCTCGCCTACGCGACCATGCTTATTTATTTATCGGGACGAAAATAAAGAACAACGATTGATTATGTTTAGAAGAAAAGGCTAGTAGAGCTTTATTTAACATAATTCATTTTTATAAGATATATTCTTACTGAATGATGTTCACACAGATATGTTTGCAATAGTATGTAAATTAAAGCTTTTATAAATAACTCGTCTTCGTGATTCATTGTTTAATCCATAAAAAATATTAATCGTGGATATTTACTTCGTGTTTCGCAACATCTTGATAATTGCGATAAAGGCACATCTTTTTAATTAATTCTCGAACGTTAGATATACCTGGCCGAGGGAGATGCTTAAAGAATTTTTAACAGCATCGGATAAACTCCACGTTCCTCGCTATTTACTCGGTCGCGTTTTAGTCTTTCCAAGTACGGTAATAAATCTCCTCAAGGCAGTATACTCCCGCTATATGTACTTTCTTTCCTTTTGCCGAGATTCTCTGAGGGCTCGGATTTAATTAAAATATTCTATGCGCTTCTTATACCGACATGGAGTAGGCGAGCATCGTATTCTTCCAAATATAATATTCATTTTGCGAAACGCCGTCAGATAAAAAAAAGGAAATTACCCCGCTGTATCACCAGCATTCCATTCTAACGTATAAGTGAATCACGATATTGAATTAATGCAGATTAATATCATGTATATGAAAAGGGGCGAGAAAGAGGAAATAAGAAGTGGATGACCTTTTTAAAATTACCGGAATATAATGCAACATTGCTCGATATATTCATGAAGAAATCGGAGCTTCAAAGGTAGCGTGCGTGTTTTCTTTGGCTTGTGCTTTGGCGTATTCAGATGATCTCAACTTTTGTTTCCTAGTTCATAGTTTGGCAGAATGTACGGTTTTCCGCAGATTAAATATAACGTTTACTATGCGAAATTATTAGACATCAAAATTAAATTTATTCGGAGCAATTGCCAAAACTGGAATGGGGAGGGAGGAGAAACGAAAGAAAACGAAAAAGAGGAAAAGAATGAAGAAATAGGACTGTCGAAAGAGGAGAGACAAAAAAGGGAGGGGAAGATGAAGGAGAATAGAAGCTGAGGGAAGAAAGGGTAGACATATGGTGGAATGGGGAGTGAAAAAAGAATGAAACGAAAGAGAAGTCGTTACATTTGCTTACTTTAACCTAATACCTGGCTGACATGAAATTTGTATACCCTGCCTCATCATTACTCGATTCTAAATTTGTTTCATCATGACTCAATCACGATGTTTCACTGTAAATAATCTAATTTTTAGATATTTTTAATTATTGAAACTACTTTAACTAATTACATCACTATACTCAGATATATTTGCTATGGAAGATATAGAACTGCGATTTCCATAGAATTAACAGACCACGATAATTGGAATTTTAAATAATCTACAATATTTCTAGGGTTTATCGATTTTTTCCCGTAATATTTTCCACATATCAGTTCGTTGACAGAAAATTCATACATTCGTTTCGTGAAAAACGTATAATCCTCGTTCTGTATTTTGCATACGGATATTGGCACTATGCTCACGAATATTATCAAAATTGGTAATCAAAGTAAAAAATACACAACGAGAGAAGAGAGAGAGAGAGAGAGAACGGGAGAATTCTATATACGAAGCATCAAGCCGAGTAAATGGTCAGTGTAGTGAATAGATCAGAATGGAAATTCAAATATGTATCGCGATTCGACGTCATATAATGGCGACCGAGCCAAAACGCATGAAATGGCAGGATGATGCTCGCACATACTTGAACACGCACACATAATACACGTACATATTTATTTCTAGAAAAACGTCACGACCGCAAGATTCCGTCACGAAATTTCTGGCGTGGATTCAACGATATCTTTTTGGCTCCGAATCGACATATTCGACCAACCGCTCTATAGATAAAATAGCGTTTCATTCATCGTGGATCATTTTGTTAAGCCCACGTGGCTTATGCCGGGCATTCACGTGAATCGGCAAGCATGGAACGTTGCGAAAATCCATTGGAATATCGTGCGCCCACCGAAAAGGGCTTACCGGACTATTACCAGAAATTTTCGCTGACGTACGTTGAGAGGTTTTGAGAGAAATCGCTGTTGTTACACATTGCGTGTAGACGGAGCGCGCGTTAAACGGCGCGCGTTCTCTCGTTATCCGTTGAAATA
This sequence comes from Bombus fervidus, assembly GCF_041682495.2. Taxonomy (NCBI): domain Eukaryota; kingdom Metazoa; phylum Arthropoda; class Insecta; order Hymenoptera; family Apidae; genus Bombus; species Bombus fervidus. Next base: position 10,067,013 of record NC_091527.1, on the reverse strand, counting down.
TGGTGTTAATATTAGCTGGTTAAAGCGCGGTTCCCTGTAAAATGCCCTTAAAATTGAATCATCGAACCTCGGCAAGAACCGTTCTGTATGGATTTGTTCGTTGTGCAATCATGATACATGATATTATGATAAATTCATTTGCGGCTTGACGTCAGAATTCTCAGATCGTAGATGTCTGAAGAATTTGAAAACATGTAGAGAACATTTGCGATTAAAATTGGCATACTACACATTTAAGATGTTTTCAGAGTAGATAGTAAGGTTTGTACAAAGCATATCTCATTGTGAACAAGAATAGAAATATATTTTACTTTATATCTAGAAATCAAAAGTTCCAAGTATTCTAGAGCCTAAAGAATTAGCTCGAAAACCTACTTCTATTTGGTTTTATCTATACGCATATACCTACTCGTATATCTATCTGTATTTTCGACTTATTTTATTTTATTGTCTATTATGTTTTATCAGTATACCATTCTACTTCTGCAAAGTAATGCACATTTACAATAAAATCAAGATTACTATTATTAGTCGACAACCTTTTTTCTCTGCATGAGTAAACTAAAAATACCAGTTTCTGAGATAATTAACAAAAAAAAAAAAAAAAAATCCATCTCCCTATATAGCAAATTGCCCATTACATTTTACCGTTATATTTTTACCGTTTCCACAAGTAAGAGCCATTTATCCGAGAAGAGGGCGTGAAAGTAGCTATATTGCTCTTAATTTCGTCCGGTACACAAATAAATATGCAGTTTCGTCAACTGTGAGTCAATGCGGCGCGCAATAAACTTTCCGCTTCGCAATTCCCCCATTTACGCACAGTTGCCCGTGTATCATGGCCTATTGTACCGAATGCAGTAACTTAATGCATCATCTACGAGTTGATGATGCAGCACGGATAAGTCTAATTTGAGTTGCTCCACGTAACCACTTCCACGAAGAAAACTTTGCATGAGATGGAGATAATAGTGGTACATGTTATTCCACGTATATTGCGTGTACGAGATGTTAAGCGAAGTCTATAACAACCTCCCGTACGTTGCTCTGTATCCGGAAGTCGAAGTATGACGATTCTATAGCCGATCATTTTCAAAAGAAAGATTTTCCGTCTGTGATTGCTTGTAATTTCTCTTAAACAAGAAATTCGAGAATAGTTGTTCCGTTATATATACTTGAACTTAGAATTAAGAATTAAAGATTGAACGTAATTCAGAAGTATTTTTATTAAAACCCAATGTTGTATTCACCCGACGTATTACGTTTATGTAATTCGAAATTCTTTTTTCTAATTCTTCACATTTTTTCCAGTCAATCGATATAATCGAATCTTACTTTACACATTGTGGTTATGAAAGAAAATTCGAGAATTTTGGAAAAGATTCTCTTCATTTACACTTTGTCTTCAAAAGATTCCCATTTTCAGAAAGTTTCATACTTATAAGAATAAAAAGATCGAAAAGATATTTGAAGCATCGTGAATTCTATTAAAACAAATGTTACGACCGTTCGCGGAGAGACGCGGTCGCGAGGAAAACGCGTCAGCGAGAGGCGTAAATTCTCGCTACGATTCGGCTAATCGACGCCGCGAAGTAGTCGTTCCCCATGTTTCGATTAGGATAACAGGGGTGGTTAATTGAAATTAACACTGTGTTAACAGGTTAATATGACATATATATTCAACGATATATCACACAATATTATGAGCGTCACAAGTATTTGACGATGAGTACAGTTAATGCATTACAGAAAATATGACCCGATTTGACGATATCTCTCGATGAGATAGTTAGACTTTACAAACGGATTGATTTGAGGGTAGAGCCGTTGTAGACTTATTGACTGTTCGGACGACGAAAACGGACTACCCTGAGAGTGACGATGCTAAGTCAGAGGAGAGCTAGGAAAAGGTGTGTCTAGCACACGGGATCATCCGATTTGTTGATGACAGTTTTTTGGCCAGGAAAGTGAGGGTAATAGATATTGTTTCTATTGGCTATTACGATTGTTGGTGGACTAGGAGGGGGCTTACCGCCCTCGATAGAAAGTTGGTGGTGGGAAGCATCGCACGTGTGAAAAAGAACTAATTTTAAAGTGTTTTCCGGACACAAACCAGAGATCTTAGAGAATGCTTTCGTAGAAAAGATCCTTGTTCGACCTGAGAGACTTTGTTGAGATTTTCTAAGATTTATGATCGGTCCTTGAGATTCTTTAGAGTACGCAATAAGGAGGTGCAGACATATGGTTGCCATATACGATGCAAGGCCCCGTCCAGGTAGAGAGTCGGCCGACGTAACAACAAACAAGCTGAAAATAAGCTTCTTCGCTCAATAAATTAACCATACGTATCAGCGATCAGCCCCGCCTTCGAGCAATCGGATCGAAATCACGCACTCTGCCAAAATGCCCCTCGAAATCGGCCAGTTACCACCGAGAATTATCGACAGTCGAAGCCCCTTCGACTGTGTTTCCATTTCCTATCAGGCCGTGCCAAATGACGTCGAAAAGTCGAGCCAACCCCCGTGTGCGTTATCGCACTGGGCGAAAAATAAAATTGGTCGACGGGAGGGTCGGTCGTTTTCGAAATTTCCCAGAGCTTCACTGTGATTCTGGAGAAGGTCGACCTGGGGCGGGAGATGGTGGAAAACTAGCTGACAGATCATCCGGTGTTACCGTGGCTCGTTGGATTATCGAGCATGTCCGTGGAACTTCGTTTTTGACGGACGGCTCTGTTATTACTGTCATTCCGGCCTCCCTCGAGCTTCTGCCACGTTAATCCTTTCGTCATCGCGCGTCCCGTCCATCGAACTGTTTTAATGAGATGCTCCGCGCTTGAACTTGTCCCTCCCCCTGGCTCGAAAATGGAATTTTTAATCCGCCTGTCTCGAATCATCCCTGTTGTTTTTTTCATAGGTTTCGTTGCTCGACGCTTGACGTTTTCAGTGTTGGTATTTGAGTAATTACCGGAGGCTTATCAGCCGGTTGACGCGTTCCTCGTCGGTGTGAAATTAGTCGGACACCAATGCGCGATGCTTGAATAATTAGATATTTACGAGGCCAATTGTGGCGAATCTTGTATCAGAAATTTGTATAGAGAAGAGGGATGAGTTTATTCGATGAATCGATACGTACGTTTCATTCGATTGGTTACACTTGTTAAGTTGATTGTTTGCAAGACGTGTTTGTACACTGAATTCATAGTGTACCGTTTCGTGATGGTTTTGGAATTAATAAAGTGGAGTATGTTATGAACGCATAACGTCATATGATCCGCTTGTGCACGCTGTATTTCAACCTAACAGCTCGAAATAGGTATTGCATTTTTTCATATGATAGAACGAAATAATTCCACAAATCACTACCTTAGAATACGAAGGCCACGGGAAAAGACATATGAGTTTATTTCAATACAGTAATGTAATATCTACTTATATAATTGGAAATAAGATGTGTGATATTTTTAAAGTTGTTTTTCTGTAAAATATGAAAAATGTGACTTATCGTGTCTTCTTTCTATCATCTTCATATAGCTTCATATACTCGATCCATAGTATTTACTATATCGTTTGTAATCAAAATGCCCATCTTGAAGAAACCTATCGTTATCATAATAACATCCTTAATCGAATGTAAATGTGCTGTTTACGATTAGTAGAAGAAACCAAAAGAAAATAAGAGGAATACTTGGGAACGTATAAATTATCTGTCAACCAGGTTATGCAGATCCCCACGGAAATAGCCGTAACAGAAGAAATAATCCCAGATAAGACGTGCAAGGAGCAAGTTCGTCGAGATAAAAACTCTCGACGTTCATCACGAGGGTAACGTTTGTTTCGGTAGATTTAAACCATTCAGCCGCTCCCCAGCTTGATACAATCCAGCTAGGAATTAAGTGGAGTAAAGGCAAAGCGCTCCATTCCTAGGAATAAATCCTGGAATGGAAGTTTGCCATACAGAATATTTGGTTAGCAGAAGCTAATGCAGTTTTTCTGCAGATTGATAATTAAAATAATTGCCAGTGTTTCATAGAAATGATTTCTGATTGCAGGAAAAAGTAAATGAAAGTAAATTTACATAAATGATTCGCAACAAGTCACCAATTAAAATAACGTGACTTTGTTTATGTTTGCTTCACGGGGACACAACTTAAAGTAGGTCAATCCGCGTCTCGTTTCCAAACAAAAATCCTATTACCGCGAGCAAAACATTTTATTTGTACGTTTAGGAATAGGAATATCCACAAATTATAGATTAAACGTGACTAACGAAATTATATTCGAGATATAATTCAGTTGTTTCGCTAAGTAAATCTTCCCTATATAATGAATGGATAAGATATTTATGGCTTAATGAAAGAGAATGAATTCCAACAAACACTGTTCATTTCCAGCTAATATACAAACCGAAGAACGCTGAATTACCAATCACCTGATCCATTAAATCGATGGGAACAAAACATGAAACGCGACTTGCGTTACAAACAAATCAGCAAATCAAAAGCCACGCTACCATAAATTGAAAGAACTTCCTATCTACCTGCTAGCAATGTTACTATCATAAGTTGAATATAG